>NC_089580.1:122850168-123468525 GCF_019320115.1 Miscanthus floridulus | reverse complement strand
CCACACCGGGAACTCGCTCTTACAACGCTGTTATGCTCGCCGCTCGGGCATGGCGGCCAAAGCGCAGGGAGCTGTGGAGCTGTACTCCGAGCTCCGAAACATGTACCCTCCCTTGGGTACAGCCATCACACCTTCTTGGCGCTCCTTGTGGCGGCCCAGCATGGATAGGGGAGCTTGCCAGGCAATCATGGCATTGGGGTTCTCGGGTTCTTGTCGATGTGAAAATTGCCCAGCTCTCTTTGTCATGTGTGGACGGACGTACGCAAGGCGCAGGCGCGCCCGTGACGTACGACCGCGCGGCTGAGCGCGCGAGCGCGCGGTCCAACCAGCCCGAAGGGGCACTTCCAGCGGCTAGAAATCAGGGATTGGATAGAGGCTGTTTGGTTAGTCCTATAATTAGGGGAATTCCTTCCATAGTGGTTGAGCCATTGGCTATTTATCCTGTAAGCAGGGAAGAATGAATAAGCAAGATTAATCTCCTATTCTCTTCTTCATCCCCGCCTCCTAAGCCAGCCGGTTGAGAGGGGTATAACCTCCGCCCTGGAAGACTCAGCCGGGACTACGAGCTTCATAGTCGAGGGCCAGCTACCTTAAACTACAGTGCCCTTGACAACCTGGTATCCGGTCTCGCGATCCTCCCACCCCGCTCCTCCGTTCCTCTTCCGCAGCCGCCCAGCCCGATTCCGCCGCACCCCCATCGCCCTCCTCAGCCGCGTCCGTCTCCTCGCGCCAATCATGGCCGAGCCCTCCGCAGCCGACCTCATGCAGCATCAAGGCCCTCACCGACGACATGGCTACCATGAAGGCTGATATGCCTCGCTGAAGAAGAGAAGTCCGAGTCGTCCGCCGGCGGCGGCGGTGGCGATCGGCGCGCGGAGGTCAGGCCACCTGACTACCGCCAAAGCACAAGAAGTGGGATTTCCCACGCTTCGACGGCACCACCGACCCCATGCTCTTCCTCAACAAATGCGACTCTACTTCCGCCAACACCGTACCATGGCGGAGGAAAGGACGGGCGTGTGGCAGGCTTCCTACCACCTCGACGACGTCGCGCAGGTGGTATACCCAGCCGAGGAGGATCCGGCACGCCCACCGGGCGTGCTTCAAGGAGTTCCTCAACTGCGGTTCGGGCGCCGCTCGGTCGGCGCCGCTGTTCGAACTCACAGAGTGCCGGCGCACGGGCACCGTCGAGGAGTACTCCAACCGTTTTCAGGCGCTCCTGCTCGTGCGGATCGGCTGGACGAGGAGCAGCGCGTCCAGCTCTACACCGGCGGTTGCTGGCGCCGTTCAGCCATGCCGTTCGCCTCCACAACCCCGACTCGCTCGCCGCTGCCATGAGCATCGCGCGCCAGATCGAGCTGATGGAGGCCGAGCGCCCGACGCCGCCTGCGCCACGCGCGCCTGCGCGGGGCATCCTGCCTGCGCCCGCTCCGGGCCGCCCTGCCGCCACACCACAGCCGCTGGCACTGCCTGCACCCCCGGCGGGCGCGCAGCCAGGCCGCGGTGACGGAAATCGCCGCCTCTCGCCGAGGAGATGGCTGAGCGCCGCCGTCTCGTCTGTTTCAACTGCAACGAGAAATACACTCGCGGCCATAACCGTTTTTGCAAGGCGCATCTTCTTCCTGGAGGGTGTCGAGATTGACGACGTCGCGAAACGAAGGCGGCGGCGGCCGCGCCCGACGCCGAGGCCCCCTACTTTTCCCTTCAGGCCGTGGCTGGGGTCCTGTGGCGGGTACCATGCAGATCCGCGTGGCCCTCGGCGCCGCAGCCCTCGTCGCTCTCCTCGACTCCGGCAGCACACATAACTTCTCGGAGGCAGAGGCACGGCGTTCCGGCCCTCTGCGCCAGCGCCCCCGCCTCACCGCCTTGGTCGCGAACGGCGAGCGCGTCACCTGCGACGGCGTCATCCGTGACGCCCCCCTGCTCATCGACGGCGTCGCGTTCCCGGCTGACCTCTTGTCATGCGCTGGCCGGGTACGACGTCGTCCTGGGGACACGGTTGGCTGGGCGCGTGTGGGCCCATCGTCTGGGACCTCGGCAGCTGGCGCATGACGTTCCAGCACCAGGGGCGCCCAGTCTCCTGGACAGGCGTCGCCTGCCCTTCAGCACCGTCCCTGGGCGCCACCTCGGAGGCCGGCCCTCCTCGACGCACTGCTGCACGCGTACGGGGGGCTCTTCGCGGACCGGCGGGTCTGCCCCCAAACGCGCGCACGACCACCGCATCACCCTGAAGCCCGGCGCCCAGCCGTCGCGTACGGCCACCTATCGGTACCCGGCGGCGCACAAGGACGAGTTTGGAGCGGCAGTGCGCCGCTATGATCGAGCAGGGGATCGTCCGCCGCAGCGACTCGCCCTTCTCGTCGCCGGTCCTCCTCGTCAAAAGGCCGGACGGTTCGTGGCGTTTCTGCGTCGACAGGGCGCTCAATGCGCTCACCGTCAAGGACGCCTTTCCGATCCCGGTGGTTGACGAGTCCTCGACGAGCTCCATGGCGCTAAGTTCTTCACCAAGCTGGACCTCAGGTACGGGTACCATCAGGTGCGGATGCGGCCGGCGGAAGATGTTCGCAAGACGGCGTCCGCACCCACGATGGCCTCTACGAGTTCCTGGTGAGGCATTCGGGCTATGCAATGCTCCGGAACGTTCCAGAGCCTGATGAATGACGTGCTCCGGCCGTTTCTCCGTCGTTTCGTTCTGGTATTTTTTGATGATATCTTATCTACAGCAGGACAGGGCAGATCACCTCCGTCATCTTCGGGCCGTCCTCGACGAACTGCGACACCACCAGCTCTTCGTCAAGCGCTCCAAATGTTCCTTTGGAGCCCCCTCCGTCGCCTACCTCGGCCACATCATCTCTGCGCAGGGGGTGGCCATGGACCGGCCAAGGTTGTAGGCAATCCACGACTGGCCGGCTCCGCGCTCGGGTGCGGGCAGTAGCGGCTTCCTCGGTCTGGCGGGCTACTACCGCAAGTTCGTCCACAGCTACGGGGCACTTGCTGCACCACTGTCGGGGCTCCTCAAGAAGGAGGGCTTCTCCTGGGACGACGCGGCAGCCTCGGCGTTCGCGGCTCTCAAAGCCGCCATCACGGCCGCCCCCGTCCTCGCCATGCCAGACTTCACCAAGTGTTCACCGTCGAGTGCGACGCGTCGACCGTCGGTTTGGGGCGGTCCTGACTCAGGAAGGCACCCGGTCGCCTTCTTCAGCCGGCCAGTGGCGCCCCGCCACCGCGCGCTGGCCGCCTACGAGCGCGAACTTATCGGCCTCGTCCAGGCCGTACGGCACTGGCGGCCGTTATCTCTGGGGGCGGCGCTTCATCGTCAAGACGGACCACTACAGCCTGAAGTATCTTCTCGACCAGCGCCTCGCCACGATCCTCAGCACCAGGGTCGGCAAGCTCTTGGGCTTCTTGACTTATCGGTGAAGTACCGCTCCGGCGCACAAACATCGTCGCTGACGCCCTCTCCCGCCGCTACACCGAAGAGGGGGAGGTCATGGCGATCTCGGCGCCCCGCTTCGACCTCATCGACCGTCTGCGCCATGCCCAAGCCACCGACCCGGCCCTGGTCGCCTCTTACACCCGGGTCCGTGCGGCGCTCGCGCTGCCCCCTGGGCGCTGGTGGATGGCATGGTCACCTACGACGGCCCGCCCTCTACATCCCACCCGCGTCGCCGCTACTCCAGGAGGTCGTGGCAGCCGTCCACAACGATGGCCACGAAGGCATCACCGCACTCTCCATCGACTTCGGCGAGATTTCCACTTCCCCAACATGCGCCGCATCGTGCAGGAGTTCGTGCAGGCCTGCCGTACCTACCAGCAGTACAAGTCGGACCACCTCCGGCCGGCGGGGCTCTCGCAGCCGCTACCCATTGCCATCCGCGGTCTGGGCGACATCGGCATCGACTTCATCGAGGCGCTACCCAAGGTGCAGGGCAAGACAGTCATCCTCTCCGTGGTGGACCGCTTCAGCAAGTACTGTCACTTCATCCCGTTGGCACACCCCTACACCGCGGAGTCCGTCGCCCAGGCTTTTCTTCGCCGACATCGTTCGCCTCCATGGTGTCCCACAGTCCATTGTCTCGGACCGCGATCCGGTTGTTTACGTCGGCGTTCTGGCAGGAGCTTATGCGGCTCACCGGGACAAAGCTCTTCATGTCATCCGCCTTCCATCCGCAGACGGACGGACAGACCGAGGGCCGCCAACCGCGTCATCGTCATGTACTTGCGCTGTTTCTCCGGTGACCGTCCGCGCCAGTGGCTCAGGTGGCTGCCATGGGCGGAGTACATCTACAACACCGCCTACCAGTCCCTCTCTCCGCGACACGCCGTTCCGGGTGGTCTACGGCCGGGATCCCCCGACCATTCGCTCCTATGAGCCGGGCGAGACCCGGGTGGCCGCGGTGGCTCAGGAGATGGAGGAGCGCGCTGCCTTCCTCGACGACGTCCGCTATCGCCTGGAGCAGGCTCAGGTGGCACAGAAGCGCATCTACGACCGGCACCATCGCCCGGTGTCCCTTCCAGGTCGGCGACTGGGCTTGGCTGCGCCTTCGGCAGCGCGCTGCGGCGTCCCTCCCCAACGCGCCCAAGGGGAAGCTCAAGCCTCGCTATATCGGGCCGTATCAGGTCCTGGAGTTGATCAACGAGGTGGCTGTCCGCCTCCAGCTGCCTCCCGGAGCACGGCTGCACGACGTGTTCCACATCGGCGTCCTCAGGAAGTTCGTCGGAACACCGCCGGCTACCCCTCCACCACTACCCCCACTACGGCACGGGGCTGCTGTTCCTGCACCAGCCAAGGTCGCCAAGGCCCGGATCGCCAGGGGCGTGCGCCAGCTGCTCGTCGAATGGCAGGGCGAGCCACCATCTGCTGCTACCTGGGAGGATCTGGATGACTTCCGCTCTCGGTTTTCGGCTTTTCAGCTCGAGGACGAGCTGGACTTCGAGGTGGGGAGAGATGTCATGTGTGGACGGACGTACGCAAGGGCGCAGGCGCGCCCGCGACGTACGCCGCGCGGCTGAGCGCGCAGAGCGCGCGGTCCACCAGCCCGAAGGGGCAACTTCCGGTGGCTAGAAATCAGGGATTGGATTAGAGGCTGTTTTGGTTAGTCCTATAATTAGGGGAATTCCTTCCATAGTTGGTTGAGCCATTGGCTATTTATTCCTGTAAGCAGGGAAGAATGAATTAAGGCAAGATTAATCTCCTATTCTCTTCTTCCTCCACGCCTCCTAGCCCAGCCGGTTGAGAGGGGTATAACCTCCGCCCTGGAAGACTCAGCCGGAGACTACGAGCTTCGTAGTCGAGGGCCAGCTACCTTAAACTACAGTGCCCTTGACACTCTTCTTGATGTTTATAGAAAATGCCATTGTGTTGATGATGCTAGGAAGCTGTTTGACGAGATGCATATCAAGGATGTGCATATGTGGACGACAGTAGTTTGTGCCTGTGCTGAAGATGGCCAACTGGCTACCGCTCGTCAGCTCTTTGATCAGATGCCAGAGAGGAATGCATTTTCATGGAATGCCCTCATCGAGGGATATGTTTGCCATGGGCATCCAATGGATGCACTGAATATGTTTCTACACTTGATGAAGGAAGGTTTGGAGCCAGATCAAATCACCTTGGGTTGTTGCCTGAGTGCTTGTGCAGCTATGCGTTCACTGAAACTTGGGCAGCAGATCCATGGAATGTTGCTAAGTGTGGTTTTGATCGAAGTGCAATGATCATTAGCTCAATCATTGACATGTATTCAAAATGCAGCTTTTTGTCTGGTGCCATAGAGGTGTTCAGCCTAACAGGTAGGGAAAGGAAGAATGCAGTGTTATGGAATGTCATGTTGTCTGCTCTGTGTCATCATGGTCATGAATAGGATGCGATTGGATTGTTTGTTCAGATGATTCATGAAAGACAGAAGCCTGATGCTAATACATTCTTTCTGGTTTTGACGGCTTGCTGCCACTGCGGCCTAGTTGAAGAAGGGATGAATTTTTTTGATTTGATGAGTGAGAGATACAGGATTGTTCCAGGACAAGAGCACTATTTTTGTATGGTTGATTTGGTTAGCCATGCATCATCTTGAATGGATCAAAAGCTCACCATTTAGTTTTAAACGTACGAGTTTGGGAAGTTCTTGTTAGGAATTGCACCATACATGGGAACATTGAATTGTTGAATAAGGTAGAGGAGCAACTGGCTAGATTGGACCATCCAGAATGAATGGATGGTTGTTCTTAGTTTGACTTATGAGGTTGAAGGATGGTCATGCTTGTTCGATGCACAGGAGCCATTCATTTCGATAAGCAGAGATAAGACGACAACAACTGCATCCCGCAGAATTCATGACTGTATTGATCCAAAAGAAACCTCAATGAGGGGGTCAAGTGGACATCGGAATTATGATGTGTTCGGCACAATTGAAAAATAGATCATTGTAAGGACTATTCAAGGAATATTCTCAAATGAATGATGTCCTGCTGTTTGTCTTCCCAATTGATGGGGAATAAAAGGTAGAATTGCAACTTTTCTCAAGCGAACAATGTGCTGTCACATCACATGCTAACATACAGAAGGAACAGGAATTTTGCATCATCTCCCAACTAATCTTCTTAAGAACGATGCAGGCTTTTCAATTTTTTTGTGCAATAATTTATATACATGTTATAGCTGCATGTATTCCAAGAATTCATTCAGGAATGATGTACAGATTCTCATTTTCTTTTCTCTCATTACAGCAAGAGAATATAATTATGTTTTTGTGGTACATGAAACAAATAATCACTTTGATTGCAAATTATGATATACTTCTGGACCATTTGCATAAATCTTTTGTTCTGAATAAGGGAACAAGATGTGACAAGCCACTGGTCCTCCAAAAAAAAAAGAGAAAGCTACTCTTTAATCCTCAAGGAGATCGTTCTGTTCTTCGACAGATTGCATGTCAGCTGGCTCAGGAATCTGGATAAAAGTATTTACATTGTTGATCTCCGAATATTTTTCTGCCACATCCTGACGAGCATAGAAAAGGAAACCTCAAATTAAGAGCAATAGCAATTATATTCTATATACCCTTCTTAGATCTAAAGACGTACACTTTGGAATTCTTACCGTATATGCATGTACCACTGGCAAACATTTCTCAACATCACAAAAACAATATATCCTTTCATACATTTTATAATATTTCTTTTCACAAGAGTACATGCCACTTGAAACAAAGAATCAACACACTGTCAAAAGCAAATGGTTTTATTCAATTAAGCCAATAGGTCAATAACTAGAAAAGGACATGTCTAGATGTCCTGCATTTACATGGGACAGCATGAGAATACAAGTGAAGCTAATCCCACACTAATCAAATTCATATATGTACATCTCAAATCCCATACTTAATGATACCATTTTAGTTCACAGATACTATATGTGCGCTCATTTTGAACATACATGTACTCCATTCTCCAAGACAAAAAATGTTCTATACCACTACATATTCTACTAAGCAGAGTTTACTCTGATTTTCCTAGCCAAGTATATAGATGGTTCTGGGTCCATTCAGCAAATATTTGTGCAACTAAATTGCATATTTGGTGCTCTCTTCCATATTTGTGAACCTTCGAGCTCTTCACTCTGTATCTTGTACTTTTTCAGGTCTTGATGTTCTTGCTTAGTACGGGGACACAATCTTGTACTCCCTCCATTTTTTTTACACGTCGTATTAGTTTTTTTCTTAAGTTAAACATTCTTAAATCTTAACTTTGACTATCAATTTAACTTAGGACAAAACTAATACAACATGTAAAAACACAGAGTATGTTTTTGAAAAATTCCCATTGCACATTTGAGCCATCTGCTAATATGTTGACCTGGAAGATGCAGGAGGTCATTTATAATGCTTTTCCCAAACTGGCACAGAATACACTAGAGTTCCCAGAACAAAAGAAAGCAGGAAAGTGGATGCGGCATAAACAAGGCCCTGGCAATCTGCCCGCTTCTTCTCATTGTATACACTTCAGCAGCAAAAGTAGACACTGTGCTCAAGCAACCAAGGAAGCCAAGCTGTATTCCACTAATAATAGTTGTCGATCGCTCTGTATGTACCTGTAAGAAAAAATCAACGAATCAGATATACAGGCTAATGTATGGAAGAGTCAATATACCCACAACAAATCGTGAATTTGTATGAAAAATTATTTGGCCATACCGCTTTGGAGGTTACAGCAAGAATGGCCATGATGCCTGCAGCAAGAACATTGGCTACCAGGGTCCCAATGGGCAGCCATTTCAAGGATCTCTGCTTGCCAATTCCCTGGCCATTGAGCCTTGCCAGGTACCAGCGTAGCCAAACTCCTGGAGGTGCTACCGAACAGCCCATCCAAAGGACAGCACCGTCAGCAAGACTATGCATCTTTACTACAGTCAACACTATGCTCAAAATCCAAAAGAAAGACATCAAAATTATCATCACTGACAAAATCACAAACTGCTTAGTCCTGGTATCCACCCTCCAGTGCTTCCAGTCATATTTGTGACCTATCAAACTCTTCTCCGTGATGTATTTCAGGATCAAACTCCGTAGGCGCTCACCCGTCTCAGCACCAATCGTGATGGATTCATTGACAATGAACATCCCTGAATCAATGTTGTTAGCCATCAGAAGGATTATTTTCTTCCTATTTTTGGTTTGATAATATCTAATTCAGGACATATTGCACTTTATCATAAAAATGATGATGAGATACCTAGTACTACGCCCGCTATAGCATATACCCAGTGGCCTTTGGAAGACAAACCAACCATTTTCTGGTTCCACCCACTGAAGGTTGTAAGGCTTCCCATGTATCCAGTTGTGATTCCGACGATAAGATGGTCAGATATGTATCGTATATCAGCCTTGAATATGATACCAAACCAGCCCATCAAGAAAGATCCAAGCTGGCCCAAGAAATTTGGCAATCAACATGAGTTAGTACATATCAAATCCCCTGTAGTTTCTCTACAACTCAAGGTGTAACTTTAACACTAAAAGGATTGCGCATACCATATTAGATGGAAGGTCAGGGTAAAGCGGGCTTTGGTCTGAGGTGAGTGCCAAGCAGTCTGGGCCAAACAGCTTTTGGAGCCCATACCTTGTGAATACCTGATTAGTTATTTAAAAGCATAATTAGTCCAAGGGAACTGGAATAATGCAAGATAGGTAATCATCCTCTAATAGCAATCTTGCCAGATCCTTCAATGATCTAGACATCCACACATCAGTACTTGGTGCTGGCAGACACCTAAGTTGGTACAGTATGTGCTCAAAAGTATCAATGTAAGATTTCTCTAAATTTCAATGGTCCAGGACCTCCATTAGTAAAAGCATGAAACACCAAGTGTTGCAACATTACATTAGATCAGCATAGATTAAGTAAGAGCTACCACAAAGAACCTCATGCAAAATGTTGGAGAGTTACCCCGAAAAAGCCAAAGACAGCTAAATGGATCATGTAAGCAGCATAGTCGAGCCTCAGAGAAAGCTTATATGGTTCAACCTAGAGCAAACCAAAGCATTGTTATGTTAGCACATATAGCATAAAATACAACCTTTCAGCAATATATCAATGGATAAGCAGCTGCTCAACTCAATTACTATCTTTACCTTGGTAGATGAATCTGCTAGGACGTTAGAAATAGTAGTATCTTTTGTCTCTGCTGAAGATGCAGGTGCTGATGCAAATTTGTTGCTGTTTTGCTTTATTGCATCATCTGGAAGAGGGCCAATCTTATGATGCTCAGAGATTCTTGCTGTATCCTCATCAACATCGCCTTCGGGTGATAGAACACGACCACTTTCGATGAGCTGAGCCAGAACTGAGCTATCGATGTCTCCTAGCAATTGATCCGCCGACTGAAGAGAATGCCTCATCGAGCTCAGTATGGAGTCCCCCATATCCCTTGAGAGGCTGATGGATCCCCTTGAGCCCTGTCTGCTGCTTCTCCTGCTTAACATTGAGCCAGACCTACTAGCTAACGGAGGACCAGTGGAATCCATAGATGTGCTTCTCGCATAACCCAGGTTATTTCCCTCAGAAACATTGCTCCTAGCTGAGGAGCTCTCCATTCTTTGTCAGGATTGTTTCTTCGGCTACAAAGACAGATAACAACCCTGCACAAAAAGTCAATGTTATGACATGAGTCAGTAATCCATGATCCATAATTTTCCTTTCTTTTCTTCATTTAAAATTCACAGGCCATATAAATTATGGAAGCATGGGAACCAAACAATGAGTAGGGCAAAAAGATAGGATTTGGTACGTTTTTGTAGGTATCTGGACAAATCACATCACAGCTCTGAAGACGGAGGAGACTGGAGAGTCGTGTTTATAGGCAACATTTTTTTTTCTTCAGTCAAATCAAATAGTTCGCAGTACATGTACGTCACTATTCTCCAAACATCGAAATGGAACTTTTATGAAAGAAAGAAAAATGGGAACCGTCCGGAGTTCCTGAAAGGGACAGGGAACTTTACCGGGAACACATATGGCACACGCGAAAAAAATTGTAGGAGCGAGAAAGGACACCTAAACGAAGACCAGAAACAGATAATTAGTTTAATCAAAAAGTAAGGGTGGAAAAGAAGAAAATATAAACATATCTGAAACCGTGACAGCGCCTTTGAAGCGAGCGAAACAAGTGGCGTCTTCTGATTACTCTGCTACTGAATTGAATAGATAGACTAAAAGAAAAGTATCGATCCCGCTAAAGGTGCCTGCCTTTGACATCTCGATACTGATTGTTTGATTGTGAGTAATCAACTGGTCTAGTCTAATCGCGATGCCAATTGTTAATTAACAAGTAGCCTAATCTAACCAGTGCCCGGTGCCTTTTAGCTCTAAAGGTTCCATGGTCAAGTAAGGTGGGAGGAAGATCAGCAGGACGGACGAACCTCACGTGGCCACACCTACCTAGTTTCGATGCTTGCATCTCGGTCTCTCTCTCTCCGTCTCTTGTTCATCCATGCATGGAGATGAAGAGAGATGGGCCAGAGGAGAAGAAGATCTGAGAGATCTACACATAATTGAAAACACTAGTCTAATCGCGATGCCAATTGTTAATTAACAAGTAGCCTAATCTAACCAGTGCCCGGTGCCTTTTAGCTCTAAAGGTTCCATGGTCAAGTAAGGTGGGAGGAAGATCAGCAGGATGGACGAACCTCACGTGGCCACACCTACCTAGTTTCGATGCTTGCATCTCGGTCTCTCTCTCCGTCTCTTGTTCATCCATGCATGGACATGAAGAGAGATGGGCCAGAGGAGAAGAAGATCTGAGAGATCTTCGGAGCAGCTGGATGCACGGGGAACAACGGGAAAGACGAGCTCCAAGAATTACCTTGGTTTGGATTTGGGAACTCGAGGAGGAGGGAGGAAGCGACTGGCGAGCCGACGGTGGGTGGCGCGGCCGGGCCTTCTCTCTGTCTCCTCGGTCCTCGTCTTCAGACTTGAGGTCTCGTCCACGTCAGCAGTTAGGCAGGGCAATGTTTTATAGTGCTGCTTCTCTTCCCTCCCTTTTATATTATATAAGAAAAAATGTTCCTGGCCATACTAGTATGATTCGCCAAGCTGTATGCCTGTATGGCACAGTAAAAGAATAAGCTAAAATGTTAAATGGTGGCATTAGCCGCAAGAAAAAGCGTTAAAATTAACATGTTAAATGGTGGCAGTAGCTGGAAGAAAAATCGTTAAAATTAACTCAAGTAAGTGACAGGGCCTAAGATTTTGAGGTTGGGTATTCAAAATGTAAAGCCTAATATTCAGTATGTATAATACCGCATAGACGTAATTACATAATATATATATATCAAATATATAACACATAATTGAAAACTCTTCCTCTTCATGGTTCAGATCTAAAAATGAAAACATGGAATCACCTAGATAGCCAATTTCACTTACACTAAGCGCGTGTTTAGTTGGCTGGATTTTAGAATTTGGGCTATCGTAGCACTTTCGTTTTTATTTGGCAATTAGTGTTCAATCATGGACTAATTAGGCTCAAAACGTTTATCTCGCAATTTCCAACTAAACTGTGCGATTAGTTTTTTTCCGTCTACATTTAATGTTCCATACACGTATCGCAAGATTCGATGTGATAGGTACTGTAGCACTTTTTGGGAAAAAAATTTTTGAAACTAAACAAGGGCTAAGGCGTGCGCCGGGCATTGGTCTATGCTCTGCAGGACGCCCGAACAGAACCCGTTGGACGCCCCGAAGCCTGAGCACACCGGTCACCGGGCGCGCGCCGTGGAGCCAGCTCCCACCCTTGCGGCGTGGAGCCGCTTCGACGCAACGGCGCCTCGCGCCCCCGCTAAGGATGGCAATGGGTAAATCTCCATCGGGTATGGCCACTCCAGACCCATCCCGCCATAAAAATTTGGTACCATCAGAATACCCATATCCATCATGAGTGGGGAATTTTTCCTAGACCCATACCCGGCCAGGTAAATCATACCCGTCGAGTCACCCGTACCCGCCAATAATTTATTCATGCACATGAAAATCAACAATTCAACAGCAATCACCACTAACCAGAGCACACAAAATTAGACAAATAATAGCATATAATAATATCTTCTACAAATTAAGATTCCTTTCTATTTAGTTTCTCCTCTACATTAGTCATGATTAATGTAGAAGTTATTGATTATAGACATGGTTTCGGGAACTTCCAAGTGGAGTATTGGACTCGTTGACTCCAGAACAAGTGATGCACTGCAACACTGAAGAAGAGTGTAGCCATCTTGCAAGTACCCTACCTTCTATTAAAGCAGCATTACTTGAATGGGCCATCAATCTCATGGCAGATGCGGTGAAAAATGAAAGCTACAACAAGATGAATGCTCGCAACATTGCTATGGTTTTTGCACCAAATATGACCAAGGTTACTGGCAAGCATATTTGTTTCTCTCTACTGCATTACTTTTCAGAATATATAGTCTAACCACGGAGCATTGATCTCTTTCAAATGGCTGGGTATTTTTCACCTATGGGTAAACGGTTACGGGGACTGCTGGAACATACCCATATCCACGTACCCGATGGGTGATGGGTTTGATTTATTTACGTACCCATAGATAGTGTGTTTAGTCCATATTTAAACCCTAATAGAATAAATACCCGTTAGATATCAGGTCGAGGGTCGCTATCGCCATCTTTAGCCCCCGCCCGACGCCCGCCCTCGTGGCCTCACGTCCGCCTCCGGTTGCCTGCCGCGGAGCCGCGTCACGCCCGGCTGCCCGCACGTAGGCCGCTCGCCGTGGAGCCGCTCACCCAGTTGCCGCCACCGCCACCGAACGCTAGTGTTTGGGGTTGCCGGTCGCGGTCGGGACTCGGGATTCAGGGATAGAAATCGACCGAAGCGAACGCGAGAGACCGTGACTTGCGTCAGGGCGAGATCCTCGGCAGTTGGCTTCGACAACGACATAGAACAGTCCGAAGAAGGATCGCCGTACGATCCCACGTGCAGGCGCTTGGGCTTGCTGTTTCGACCCACTTGTTGCCTCTCCGGTTCCGGCCCAATACATGCGACACGGCCCAGTTCTGCACAAGGGACTAGAAGCAAGGAGCCAGGCAGGATCCTCTCAAACAAAAAAAAAAAAAAAAGAGAGAGAGAGAGAGCCTGGAGGCTCTCCGACGCTACATGCTTACCCACATATTAAATATTTGTCAGCACAAATTTCGATATTCACGTACATCGCTGACATGACCTAGCATCTCTTTTCCCCACTAATTCCTACTCCCTCAGTGTTCGTAGCCACGATTTACATGTCAATAACTTTAATTTGATTTATAAAAAATACATGTAATATTTTTATCTTTAAATAAATTTATTAAAAAACTAGATTCAAATATCTATCAAATGATATTAATTATGTATCATGAATATTAATATCGTTTAATATATATTTAGTCAAAGTTATTTTTCGAGAAGCGAAAATGACAGACATTTAGGGATGGAGGGAGTACCTGCATAGCACATAGTTATCTCCAATATTTATAGCAAATAATGGTTTGCTGGTTTTCCTACGTTGTGCCGATTGATTATTTGCTTAGGTACAACCGTACAACTCATCCATATGGTATGCTAGCCAATTAGCCGTCTAGCTATCGGTTACCTGCTCAGTCCACTGCTTCATGTCTCACTTTGTCTGTTTTCTCATCTCTGCAAAATATATTTTTGTACTAGGCACCTGTTATTCAGCAAATCTGGCGTCAAACTCTTGCAATTTCGATTTTGTGCGTCCCACTTATCTCTATTGGATAGTTGGTATTCGATGAACAACAGTTCAGTAAGTAACATTTTCCTGTTGTATATGCTGTAATTGTCGATCATGCATTTCTTAAATATATTTAACATAGGTTGCAATTTTTTGTTATGTTCTTGTTTTATTTGAGCCAAATTATTTTTATATCTATACCTAATAATAAAGAGGTAAAATTTCAGCCCAAAATTTCTCACCATTTATTTTGGTCTAGCCTCCCCTAACTAACTCCGTGAATATAGATGTCTTTTTTAGTTTGTTTATAACCCTCCTATTTTATATATAGTGATTTGACACAAGTATAGTTAAGAATCCTATTCTAATTCAAATAGATACCTTCGAGTAAGTTAAATAGGGATTCTAATAACCGAATAAGAATCCTAAATCTATCTATCTTCATCTCTATTGCTTTCTCTCTCGCAGATCATATCCAGAGAGAAACAGGCACCGCTGCCCACCAGTCCGTCGCCCCTCACGACCTGTCCCATGTCTATCACTATTTTTCCATTGGAAATGCTAGACGTCCGACAATAAACTCCCCTCCGGACGCGTGGCATGGCGTGCACCACAACTTTTACGTCATTGTCGCACACGCTGCTCATCTAAATAAATAAAAAACAAAATCAACTCATGGCCGCCTCGTTCCGCACGCGCCGCCTGCCCAATGATGTCCTCTCTCTCGTTCTTCTCTGCTGCTCCGCTCTCTCTCTCTCGCTTGTCCATCCCGGCGCGCGCCCTCCCTACCCCGGCGTCCTCCTCCCCCACCCCGGCATCCTCACCCACTAGGAGCCCCCAATGCTGTAGATCCGGTGGCCCTCTCCCCCACCCCGGCGAGATCCATGAAGCACGACGCGAGATCCATGGAGGTGGTGTGGCGGTTGTCGATGTTTTACCACCGATAGCCTGCCACGGGGGTACCCGGGGCAGTATGTTTGGGCTTCGGCGTATGCCGAACTCGATGGTTAACGCAAGACACAGTCGATTTATCCTGGTTCAGGCCCTCGATCGTAGATCGAGTAATAACCTTACGTCCAGTCGGCGTTAGCCTTTGCGTTGGATTGATTGTCAAGTGTTGTGTTGTACAATGGTCGTGTGTCCCTTATCCCAGGAGTCATGCCCTCCTTTATATAGTCAGGAGGCCAGAGTCCTAGTCGTTTACAATGAGATTTCCTAGTAGGATTACTTAATAGCTATACTACTAAGATTACATGGGGAGAATCCTAGTTGGACTAGATATTCTCTCTCCCTTGCAGGGTATCCTGTGGGTCCCGCATCGACAAGCCCCCGAGCACTTCATGGTTGAGCTCCGAAAGTCTCGCTTTGCTTCTTCAAGTCTTGTTGAGTAGGAACAAAATGTCATCCGAGTACTTTCTGGAGTGAAACCTTGTAGCGCTTCTTGGGATCTTCGAGTGGTGAGTGCTTTTTGAAGAAAAAGTACATCCACCTGGTTGTAGCCCCCGAGCCTCTCGCTATTTGGAACAAGGAGCTGGAGGATCTTGTCTTGAAGTTGCTCTGATTGTTCGTTGAAGTTTTATGAAAAAAAGAACTCGAATATGGCTCGTTCCGGGTTCTTTTTGTCGTAGTGTCTTGAAGTGATCTGCGTTGAGGAAGTCTTTTGGTGACGTGCGCTTTTTCGAAGAAAAAGTGCACTCACTGAGTGTAGCCCCCGAGCCTCTTGCTATTTGGAACAAAAAGTTGGAGGCTCTTGAATCTTGTCTTCAAAAAATTCTGTGGCTATGTATCCTGCTTTCTCCGAGTTCTTCTCTTTTAGAAAAGAAGTCGGATGAAGAGTCTTGATGTGTTGTCATCGTTGTAGTCTTGAGCTTCTTGTATTCTTGGTCCTTTGTCTTTGGTTCCAAGCCTCCGGGGGGTAGTTGAAATGAAAGGCCAAGCTCCCTAGCTTAGTGTTGATTAAGCTATGATGTTGGCCGAGGCCCCGAGCGTATATCCGTGTTGTTTTGTTCGGGAAGAACTCGGATGCGAGGTCTTGGCGTATTCTTTGATAGTCTGCTATTGTCAGATGTAGTTGTATGGTGGTGGTTGAGTGTAAATGCCTTTTGTTCACGGGTTGTACTGTGCTGGTATATTCTTCCGAATATGCCCGTCTTTGAGTACTGCCTCTTCTCGCCTGAGTCGTCCATTATTGTGTCATGTCTTTTCACTGTGTCCTTTGTTAGGCTTATTTCGTTGGTACTCCTAGTCCATGTGCACCGATCCTTTGGTCTATAAATACTGTCCCGGAGTGCTTGTTTTCATTCATTGGATACTCTGTTGAAGCCTTGGTGGTCATGAACATGGTAGTTTGTGAAGTAGAGCAGCCCCCGGGCATGTTTTGTAGTTTCTGTGTGTCTTGTCGTAGCTGGAGGAAGTCTTGTGATAGGGATTAGAGGTAGGCTAATCCCGTGACAGCATTGTGCCAGGATATACGTGGTGGTAGTTGGAGGAAGTCTTGTGATGTAGGCTTTGTTCCTTCATCCGGCAGTTCTGGGTTGATCCTCGTCGCCTGTCTTGAGACCGTCCGGTGCAGATCAACACCATATCCAGCATCACATCGGTCTTGGGTAGACAGATGCCCGCCAGCCTTCTCTGCTCCATGTTGCCCTGCCGTGCTGCCGATTTCCGCCTTGGATGCACTACGTTCGTCCTTTGAAGAAAACAGTGTAGCTGATGGCGGTCTGTCCTTCTGAGTAGCAATTTGGGACACGTAGTCGTTCTAAAGCCTAGTCGTGTCCGTGTTCCTCTTTGCTACTTTGCTTTTCGTGGTGCCGAGTTCGTTGGGTCTTGTATGATTTGTAATCTTCTATTTTTGAAGTCACTTGTAATGTAACGAATCTTGTCTTCTGAGTTGTCTTTGACTTTTCTGTTGTGATCCCTGTCGTTCATGAGACTACCGAGTTCTTTCTTACATAACCGGGTTCTTTTGTTCCTCGTGAGGTAGCCCTTTTTTTTCTTGGTTCAACGAGTTGTTCTTGTGGCTATCTGATAACCCTGTTGTGGTGCTGCGTGGATAAGTCTGAAATCTGCCCGTTGGTTTGTACCGTTGTGTGGATTCGTGCCCTCCGTCGTTTTAGCTGCGTCGGTAAATGGACCGTTGCGTTCCCACGCTGTGCTTTAACGGGCCTTATGGGCCGTTTGTATCACTAAGAAATCTATTTAAAGACCTTTTATCTTCCTTTCCCTTGTCGCCCAGCTCTTGCCTTTAAACCCTAGTTCTCAAAAACCCGCCGCCATCATTATCGTCATCGCCTGAGCACCATCATTCTAGCTTCATCCTCCTTAGCGCCTTTGTTGCTTCCGCCAGTTCATGGGAAAGAAGAAGACCGCAAGCAAATCTCAGGCGACCTTCATGGACGAGGAGTCATCCCTATCTTTGATTGAAAACCAGGAGTTCGTGGCCATGAGGGCAGCTTAGAAGGTTTGGCCGGCTCCAACAACCAGCGAAGACCAGCTGCGCGAGCTCGTTAGTGATGGCTTGATCCAAAGCAAAGTCATCGCTGAATGGAGAGTTCCGGGCGAGCATCGGGTTCCGGCCCCGGGTCCTGGTGAGATTGTCCTTTTTATTTCTTTTGTCCGCGCTGGACTTTATCTTCCTGCTTCCGTCTTCCTTCATCAGTTTCTTGGGTATTTCGGGGTTAGTTTGAACCATCTAACCCCCAATGCTGTTCTCCATCTTTCTGTTTTTGTTCACCTTTTGCGAAGCCTTCCTTGGGATCCCTCCTTCTCTATCTCTTTTTCATTTTTTCTTTCGCCTAAAACCTCAACCCCGCCGCGAGGAAACCAGTGCCCTCGGCGGTTGCAGGATTCAGTTTCGCCAGGGTCTCAAAATCAAGTTTTTTGATATGACCTGGTCGATTCTGTCAAGGATTGGCGCGCCGAGTGGTTTTACGCTGCCAATTTGATCCCTTCTCTTGTTGTTCACTCCGGATCCGGTCCCATGGCGAATGACCGGTGGGACAAGAAGCTTGAGTCTCCTGCTGAGATTCAAGCGATCCAGCCACTCCATGATAGGATTAGCACGCTGAAACAGTAGGGATTGACCGGCTTTGGTATTGTCTCAAGTTTTCTTTGTCGCCGGGTTCAGCCCTTGAAAGAGCGGAAACATCTCGGCTTTGAGTATTCTGGGGCCGAGGATCCTTCACGCATGGTCCTAGCTTTTGAGCTGACCGGTGAGGAGGTACTCGAGCGTCTCTAGAAGATGCTGAAAGGAGTGAGCGTCATTCCTCCTGCCGTCCCTGAGTACTCGGCCAACAACCCGCCCCCAGCTGTGAGTTGTCTATCCTTTTTTTTTATTTGAGTTCTTTATGTACTCTTGCTACGTCCGTTCTTGCTTAGCTTTTCCTTGTCTTGGTGTTTTGTCTTTTTTTGTAGGAGCTTGGGTGGAACTTTGTTGATCCGATCCCCCTTGATGTTCTCCCTGCTGTGGCGGAGACTAGGGATCGTCTAGCCGGTACTTCTGCAATTAGTAAGTCTCAAACTTTTATAGCCCTTCCTGGGGTTTCTTTCAGATTTGTTGATGTATATGAAGAGTATGTTCCTCGTCTAGTCCCTCGCGGTCCTCGCAGTGTCCCAAAGAGGGGGCGAATGGACGGGTCTTCATCTGGCTTGCCTGTCTCTAAGAAGCCTCACAAACCAAGTACTCCCTCAGGTACTCCAGTTGTTGCTAGCATGCTCTTAGGTGAGCACATTTAGTACTCTTTGTTCTTTTATTTTCATGTTTCTCTCTTGAACCGAGTACTTTTCATCTCTTTTTCAGCAGGTGCTCTGGTTTCGCTGGCTGAGGAAGAAGAGGATGATGAAGTTCCCCTCATCATGCGGCGGTGAGTTGTTTTTCATATTCTTGTCGCATTGAATTTTTCCTCTTTGTTTTTAATTTTAGTCTTGAACTTTTTTGAAGTAATCGGAGGTCGGGTGTGAGTTCTTCCGAGGCTCTCGTGCCGACTTCTTCCGAAGCTCCGGGGTTGAGTTCTTTGGTTGCCTCTGCCCCGAGCTGTACTGCTCCTCCGGTGCAGAGTTCTTCCATGGCTCCAGCTCCGGCTTCTTCCGCAGCTCCGTTGTCGGCTGTCCCGCTCCCGTCGCTGGGTGGCGGGGACGTCTTCACCGTCGTGGTTCCCCCTGCGAGGCCTTCTCTTGGCTTCGCAAAGAAAAAAGTAGTCGGGTGAGTAGATTCTTGCTTTATCTTTTTGGCTTTTATCTTCCTTCCTCTGGTTCTTATTGGTGCTTCCTTTTATCACTTTTCAGTGTTTCGTCTTCTCTAATTTTTTCATCGACTTCTTCTCTGCCTCCCGCCGTGCCAACGAGTTCTGAGCCTCGAGACTCACAACATTCTGTTGATGAAGTCGCGGCGGGGGCTTCAGAGCTACCTAGCGGAGTCGCGGACTTGGTCGCTCCGGAGGTAACTGTGGCTGTCGCGCCGGGTTCTTCTGGGGGTTTGGCTCCGGCTTCCCTAGAGGTTGCTCTGGTCGCTCCTCCTTCACCCCAGCCGGCTTCTCTTTCCCCTTCTTTTGCCTCCGGCGGCCCCTCCCTGTCCGATGACGTGGTGCAACAGTTCGATGCCACTCATCGGTTATCGGAGCTGATCGCAGCCTGGGGGAGCTTGTCGACCCTCGCGACTTCTTTTGGTGAAAAGCTCCAGGTAAGTTTTACTGCCACTTCTCTTTTGCATGCTTGTTTTTCTTCTATCCTTACGCCTTGTTTCTCTTTGCCTCTTTCTGCTCAGTCTTTTTCTCGTGATCATTCTGGCTTCTTTTTCTCATCTGAAAATGAGAGGAAGTTGTCTTCGGAGGTGGACGCTCTGAAAGCCGATCTTGACCTTCTCCGGGTTGAGTTGGAGACGGAGCGTCAATTGCACCAAAAGGAGGAGAAAGCCCTTCGCGCCCGGGTAGTGGAGACGGAGAAATAGAGAGATGCTGCGGTGGAGTCTGCGAAGAATGAATGCAAAGGTGCCGCGGGTTCTGCCTGTTTCTTCTTGTATTTTGACTTCTTTTTCCGCTGACTTGTTCTTTGGTGTTCTGTCTAGCTCTCCGAGTTGAGAAACAAAAGCTCTCGGAGAGTATTGATGAAATGAAGGCCCTTGTTCGTTCTAGTCATAATAGAGCTGAGGAGGTAAATACTCATGCTGAGGAAGAACTCGCCCTTGTTAGGCTGATTAGGCGTGGAGCTGACAAAGATCTTGTGTAGGCCCAAAAAACCATTGAAGGCTTGTCCGGGAAGCTGGCGACGGCTACCGAGAATTGGAATGCCTTGTGGAAATCTTTTCGTTCGGTGGCCGATGTCCTTCGGACTCCAGCGGATGACGGGCAATCTTGGGCGCAGTTCATTCCCCGGATTCCGACTCGTTTCCAAGAGTTCGCGAAGAGGTGTGCCCAAGTATGTACCAAGAATGTGCTGGCCCAGGTCCGGGTCCTTGCTCCAGAAGCGCCTCTCTCCAAAATAGCAGAAGAAGCTGAAAGCCAAGAATATCTTGACGCCGTTGAAAGGATGGAGCCCGAGGTTGAAGATCTAGCCAGTAGGGTTGTAGATAGTCTAAATATTGATATTTCCCTTTCCGATGACAACGCCTGACTCGGTTGAGCGTCCTCTTGTAATATTACACTTCTTTTTAAATGAAGATTCTTTATCTTTGTCGATGTATTCTTTGCATGGGTTCGGTTGAAGTTACTTGACTTGCTGAGTACCTTGTGTTGTTCCCGTCTCTGCTCCGTAAGACAACTCTGTGCGTTATTCTGATGAGGCCCCTCGATTTGTCGAGTACTTTTATTTTCTTCTTTCCTTTGTGATTCGTCGAGTGCTTTGTCCGTGCTATGACTTGTTAGATGTAGATCTTTGTGTTAACAACCTTTCGCCTGCGCTATGTAAAACGACTCGGTATAGAATGTTGCCTCGACAAACTTCGGTGTCCGAGTGCTTTCTTGAGTGGCGCTTGTGCTTTTGTGAGGAAAAAGTATTCCTATCTGGATGTAGCCCCCGAGCCTCTCGCTTTTCGGAACGAAGTGCTGGAGGATCTTTTGAAGTTAAATTTCGGTCGACTCAGCCAATTTGCTTTTTGTTGGCTTTTAGCTACCCTCATCAGCAAGTTATAGCGTTTTTTCAGCTATTTTGCTCTTGGCTGGGATGCTCAGGCATGTTTTCAGCCATTTTGCTTTTTGTTTCGGGTGTTAGCTTTTAGCTACCCTCATCGGCGGGCTCAAGCCTCTTTTCAGCTATTTTGCTCTCGGCCGGGATGCTCAGGCATGTTTTCAGCCATTTTGCTTTTTGTTTCGGGTGTTAGCTTTTAGCTACCCTCATCGGCGGGCTCAAGCCTCTTTTCAGCTATTTTGCTCTCGGCCGGGATGCTCAGGCATGTTTTCAGCCATTTTGCTTTTTGTTTCGGGTGTTAGCTTTTAGCTACCCTCATCGGCGGGCTCAAGCATCTTTTTCAGCTATTTTGCTCTCGGCCGGGATGCTCAGGCATGTTTTCAGCCATTTTGCTTTTTGTTTCGGGTGTTAGCTTTTAGCTACCCTCATCGGTGGGCTCAAGCCTCTTTTCAGCTATTTTGCTCTCGGCCGGGATGCTCAGGCATGTTTTCAGCCATTTTGCTTTTTTGTTTCGGGTGTTAGCTTTTAGCTACCCTCATCGGCGAGCTCAAGCCTCTTTTTAGCTATTTTGCTCTCGGCCGGGATGCTCAGGCATGTTTTTAGCCATTTTGCTTTTTCGTGAAAACAACTCGTTGGAGTTCATGACAAGACATGCTGTGGATGAATATCATCTTTATTGATCATGAGTATAAACTAATACATATGTTGTTGAAGAGTATTGTCTTTCGTTGATTGTAGGTCCCTTGTGGCTTGCATATCTATTTTTTCTTGAGTTGTTTTTACGCGTAGAATCTTCTTAGCTGGCTGATGTGCCATGTATTGCTGACTTCTTTTTCATCTTCGGTCATCAACTTGTATGTGCCTGGTCCGATGACTTTTGTGACAATGAACGGGCCTTCCCATGGACTGAGTAGCTTATGTCGTCCATCAGTCTTTTGTATCCTTCTTAGTACTAAGTCTCCAACTTGTAGTGATCGCGGTTGGGTACTCTTGTTGTAGTGCCGTCTTAAGCCTTGTAGGTATCTAGCTGATTGGAGGGTAGCGTTTATTCTGACTTCTTCTGAGCTGTCGAGTTCTAATCTTCTTGTGTGTTCTGCTTCTCCTTCATCATATTGTTCTATTTTTGGGGAAGTCCAGATCAAGTCAGCGGGTAGTACGGCCTCTGACCCGTAAACTAGGAAGAAGGGTGAGTGGCCTGTTGCTCTGCTTATTTGAGTTCGTAGCCCCCATACTACTTTCGGTAATTCTTCAATCCATTTGGACCCATAGTTCACTAGTTCTTCGTATAACCTTGGTTTTAATCCGGCTAGTATGAGTCCGTTAGCCCTTTCTACTTGTCCGTTGGCTTCTGGATGTGCAACGGACGCATAGTCTATACTGAAACCATAGTCTTGTGCCCAGCTCTTGAATTCCGTAGCCATGAAGGGGGAGCCTAGATCTGTGATGATTCGATTGGGCATGCCGAAGCGGTGCATAATGTCTTGGATGAACTCAACTGCTTTGGTTGCGCTGTACTTCGCGAGTGGTTTGTATTCAATCCACTTGGTGAATTTGTCGATTGCTACGAAGATGTACTCGAAACCGCCTTTTGCTTTTTTCAAGGGTCCTACTTGATCTAGCCCCCAGCAGGAAAAAGGCCAAGCGGGTGGGATGCAGATAAGATTGTGAGCTGGTATATGGGCTTGTCTTGCAAACATTTGGCAACCTTTGCATTTTCTGACAAGCTCTTCGGCGTCTTTCAAAGCGGTTGGCCAGTAGAATCCGGTGCGAAATGCTTTACCAACCAGTGTCCTTGAGGCGGCATGATTTCCACAGCAACCTGAGTGTATTTCATTTAGGATTTCTTTGCCTTCTTCAAATGAGACACATTTTAGTAATACTCCTGATGATGCTGCTCTTCTGTAGAGTTTATTCCCTACTAAAACGTAGTTTTTGCTTCTGCGAACAACTTGTGTGGCCTCTGCTTTATCTGCTGGCAGTTTATTTTCTTTGATATATTCAATGAAATCTTGGGTCCATGAAGTGTTGATTGTCAAGATCTGAACGCTTTTAGCCTGAATTTCATGTGTTGTTTCACCGGGTTGTTTGATAGAGGGAACTGATAGCTCTTCTATGAATACGCCGGGTGGAACCTGGCAAGAACATCTGCTGCAATGTTAGAATCGCGTAGGACGTGTAAAATTTCTAATCCTTGGAAGTGTTTTTCAAGTTTCCGTATTTCAGCACAATAAGCACCCATGTTTTCTTTGGTGCAGTCCCAATCTTTGTTGACTTGGTTGATGACCACTGCTGAATCGCCGTATACGAGTAATCTTTTTATTCCGAGGGTAATCGTGACTCGTAGCCCGTGGATGAGGGCTTCGTATTCTGCTTTGTTATTTGTAGCTTGCCATAATATCTGAAGGACGTACTTGAGTTGTTTTCCTTCTGGAGAAATGAGGAGAACGCCTGCACCGGCCCCGCCTAGTTTGAGTGATCCGTCAAAGTACATTTTCCAGTGGTCGAGGATTGTATCTGATAAGGGCTGTTGAATCTCTGTCCATTCGGCCACGAAATCGGCGAGGGCTTGAGATTTGATTGCTTTCCGTGGGGTGAAATTGATATCAAGAGCTCCAATTTCAACTGCCCATTTGGATATGCGCCCTGTGGCGTCTTTATTGTGTAGGATGTCTCCGAGTGGAAAATCCATCACTACGGTAATCTTGTGGCTTTCGAAATAGTGGCGAAGCTTCCGTGAGGTAATGAGTAGAGCATAGAGTAGTTTTTGTACGTGTGGGTACCGGATTTTGGATTCTGACAGTACTTCACTGATGTAGTATACTGGACGTTGCACTTTATATACGCGCCCTTGTTCTTCTCTTTCTATGACTATTGCTATACTGATTACGGTGGGAGTTGCCGCGATATATAGCATCATATCTTCATCTTTCTTTGGAGGTGTCAGGATAGGCGATGAAGTGAGGTATTCTTTAAGTTTTTTGAAAGCTTCGTCGGCTTCTATTGTCCACTCGAACTTGTCTGTCTTCTTTAGTAGTTTAAAGAAAGGTAACCCCTTTTCGCCGAGTCTTGATATGAAACAGTTGAGGGCCGCCATGCATCCTGTTAGTTTCTGCACATCTTTGACACTTCTAGGTGGGCCCATTTCTGTTATAGCTCGAATTTGCTTGGTGCTGGCTTCGATCCCGCGCTGACTAACCAAAAATCCGAGTAGTTGTCCTGAGGGAACTCCAAATACACATTTATTTGGGTTTAATTTCCATCTCCATTTCTTCAAGTTTTCGAAGGTTTGCTTTAAATCTTCAATTAGATGTCTGGGTTCTTTGTTTTCACCACCACATCGTCCACGTATGCTTCCACATTTTCACCTATTTGATTCCCAAGGCAAGTCTGGATAGCTCTTTGGTACGTGGCGCCGGCGTTCTTTAGTCCAAACGACATGGTCTTGTAGCAGTAGGCACCAAACAGGGTGATGAAAGATGTCTTGCTCTGGTCTTCTTCTTTTAGTGCGATCTGGTGATACCCTGAATAGCAATCGAGAAAAGATAATAACGTAGATCCTGCTGTCGAGTCAACTATCTGGTCAATGCATGGTAGCCCGAATAGATCTTTTGGGCAATGTTTGTTGAGATCTGTGTAATCGACGCACATACGCCACTCGTCCGTGTTTTTCTTCTGTACAAGGACCGGGTTGGCTAGCCAATCTAGATGAAGGATTTCCTTGATGAATCCGGCTGCCATCAGTTTTGTTATTTCCTTTTTAATTGCTGCCTTCTTGTCGGGTGAGAATCGTCGTAACCGTTGTTTTACGGGTTTGGAGCCTTCGTTAACATCAATTCTATGCTCAGCCAACTCCCTTGGGACTCCTGGCATGTCGGCTGGCTTCCAGGCGAAGATATCTTTGTTGTCCCGAAGAAAGTTGGTGAGCGCGAGTTCCTATTTTGCCGAGAGGTGAGCACTAATAGTTGCTGTCTTGGAGGTGTCGCCTGTGCCTAAGTCGATTTGCTTGACGTCGGCTTCTTTTGGTGGTGCGATGATACTGGGTTTCTAATTCTTCTTGGCTTGTTTCTGCAGCAATTGCGGCTATTTCTTTTCTTCCATTGTCAGCTTGTGCTTTAGCTGCAATTTGGATCGCCTGAACGTCGCAGTCAAAAGCGCGCTTTAAATAGCTTCGAAGAGAAAGGATACCGTGGGGTCTTGGCATCTTAAGCAGTAAGTACGGATAATGTGGTATTGCCATGAATTTGGCCAGTGCTGGACGTCCTAGGATTGCATGATATGATGAATCGAAGTCGACTACTTCAAATTTGATAAACTCTGTTCGGTAGTTTGAAGGAGTTTCAAAGGTAACAGGTAAAGTAATTTGTCCGAGTGGCATGGCTGCTTTGCCGGGTACTATTCCGTAAAAAGGTGTGCTTGTTGGTGTAATCATCCCGGCGAGTTGTAGTCCCATTTTCCTTAGAGTTTCTGAAAAGATGATGTTAAGCCCAGCTCCTCCATCGATTAGTACTTTGGTGACGGTCATACCAGCTATAGTCGGATCTAGAACCAATGGATAATGGCCTGCGTTTCCCACGCTAGTCCATTAGTCTTCTCTGGTGAATTGGATAGGATATTGTGACCAATTGAGGTATCTTGGTGTAGCCGGTTCTGTAGTCATAATGGTCCGCAGTGCTAGTTTTTCTTGATGCTTGCTTCTGCAATCCGGAGCCCCTGAGAAAATCACTGCTACCGTTCCCCTAGGTTTTTGGAATCCTTTGTCCTCGTGGTTGTCTTCTTCTCTTTTCTGATTGTCCTCTTTAGTGTCTTCCTTACTATCTTTTCTTGTGTATCGATCTTTGAAAGTATAGCAATTTCCGATGGTGTGCCTCCCACTAGGGTGTAATGGGCAACGTATGTTTTCAATGTCATCATATCTTCTGGGTTTGGTAAACTTTTTTGATTTGTCGGCCATTGCCACAGTATTGTCTGGTCTACGTTTTCTTTCTTGATGTCTGCTGTTTCGATGATTTTGCTTGTCCGAGTTGTCCTGGTTGTTTCTGTCCGGGAACCTTTCTCGTGTTTTTTCTTCTGCAGTAATCATCTTTTCTACTGTTCGTCTGAATTCTTCATTGTTTCTCGGATTTTCTTTGCAGAAGTCTTGAAATTGCCACCTAGCCATGATTCCGTGAGAGAAAGCTTCAATTACTTCTCGTTCGGTTATGTCATGCACTTGAGCTCGTAGTTCGCCGAATCGTCGATAGTAATTTCTGAGACTTTCACCTCCCTTTTGCTTGAGTCCTTTTAATTCTGCATGGGTGATTGGATGTGTAATGATTCCTGCAAAATTCTCACAAAAAGCTCTTTGCAAATCCTCCCAATTTCTGATAGATCCTGGGTTCAGTTTGTCGAACCATTGGAGAGGCATGGCTTCCAGTGCCATGGGAAAGAACAGGGTTTTGATATCGTCGTCTCCTCCGGCTAGTTCAATTGATTGTGAATATATTCTGAGCCATTGCCTTGGTTTAGTTTTGCCATCATACTTGGAGTGGTTAGACGGTTTGAATTTGTGAGGTAATCATACCAACGCAAGCCTGTTCGCGAAACAGGGGAATCTGTCGTGTGTCTTGGTTTCTTTGAATTCGGATTCGGCACCTTCTTCTGGCCAACTGTCGTTCTGACGGGAATAATCTTGCGAGATTGTCTGGGTAGGTACCCTACTCCTAGTCTTCCTTGGTTGTTCAAATCGGTGGCCTTGATTATGTTCCTTCCTACTTCCTTCGTCATGGCTTCCACCCGGCCCAAGTCTTTCGAAAGCGGATTTCCTTTGATTTTGATCTTCTTGCCTGTGGGTTGTTGATCTGGCGGGTAGTCTTGATCGAGCTCTCTCTTCATGCGTTTTCGGGATCGTCGGTCGGAGCAAGTCCTGGAGCTGTTCATACTTCTCACTGGGATGTGAAGTTTTTCCGAGTTCTTCTAATGCTTCTCGAATCTTATCGTAAGGTGTATTCGCCGTGCGTCTCCCCTTGACTTCTCGTTGCGATTTTCTTTTGTCGTACTCTGCCAATTCTGACTCGTATCTGATCCAAGCTTCCCTGCGCTGCCTAGCACGGTGTTGACGCCCTTGCTTCAACTTGTTTTTTCTTTCTCTAGCTTGTTTCTGACTATCTGTTTCTCCGTCGTAGCCTTGGGCAAAAGGTGATATGTTGGATTCTGATTCATCTAATGATCTGACATCGAGTGCTTCTAGGGGATTTAATGGTGACCGCGGTCGTCGAACCATGACCACTTCTCGCGCATGAGTCGTTCTGTTACTGGCGTTAGTTTTCATGCTGTCGGAGTTGCTAATAACTTTAGTGGATGCCTCGGTGTCGTAGATCGAGTCTCCTTCTTGGTAGGGTAGAATTGCTGTCGTCGTTGTGCCGACTAGTTGGGTACCGCTATCCTCAGGAACAGAACCTAGCCAGTGGATGATGCAGTCTTGGGATGTTATTGTTAGCACGAGACCCTCCTGAGCTCCTGTCAGTGGTATCCCGCATCTTGGATTGAAAGATCTTTCGAACTGTCCCTGATAGGATTTTGCCATGTTGTCGAACCCAAATGTAAAAGAACTCGACTTCTTGGAAGAACTCTGAGGGTAATCCGAGTTGTTTTGGGTTGTGCTCTGGAATCTTGCCAAAAAAGAACTCGGTTTTTTGAAAGCACTCGGATAAAACTTCGCCTTGATGTTTGAATTCGAATCAGATATGAGTGGCCGTGAGATCTGATTTGAATCGGATACTGTGAGCTGTGCGAATCTTCTGGTGAGCTGATCCGTTGTAGTTGGTGAAATATGAAATTCTTTATGATGATCTGGATCTTTGAGGAGATGGCCCTGAAGCTTGCCGTTGTTGTCCGCCTCGCAGATCCACGAGCCGAAGATGAAAGTTGATCCCGTCGGGAAGATTATGTTGTCGAGGTCCATCGAGTTCTCGGATGCAAAGTCACCGAAATCCCCTACCTGGCGCGCCAGCTGTCGATGTTTTACCACCGATAGCCTGCCACGGGGGTACCCGGGGCAGTATGTTCGGGCTTCGGCGTATGCCGAACTCGATGGTTAACGCAAGACACAGTCAATTTATCCTGGTTCAGGCCCTCGATCGTAGATCGAGTAATAACCTTATGTCCAGTCGGCGTTAGCCTTTGCGTTGGATTGATTGTCAAGTGTTGTGTTGTACAATGGTCGTGTGTCCCTTATCCCAGGAGTCCTGCCCTCCTTTATATAGTCAGGAGGCCAGAGTCCTAGTCGTTTACAATGAGATTTCCTAGTAGGATTACTTAATAGCTATACTACTAAGATTACATGGGGAGAATCCTAGTTGGACTAGATATTCTCTCTCCCTTGCGGGGTATCCTGTGGGTCCCGCATCGACAGCGGTGTTACGGGGGAGTAGGCGGCTCTCTCCCACCCAGGCGCGGTGCCCTCCCTACCCTCGGCGGCACCCTCTCTCACCTCGGTGATCGAGCTCCCCCACTCGGCAGCCATGGCGCTCCTCGCCCCTAGTGGCAATGGTGCTCGCACGCAGCCACTTGCCGCCGTCTCTGACCCCGACGACTGGAATAATTGACCGGCCCATCCTTTCGTTCCCCTATGTTGCATATGTATGTTTGAAGTGTTTCAGGCGTTTCAGATGTATGTTGCAATTGTTTCATATGGATGTTGCAAAAGTTGATCGAGGGACGTTGCATATGTTGCAAGTGTTTCAGAGGCATGTTGCAAGCGTTTGTTCAAAATATTTCATCTGTTTCTAGACATATGTTGCAATTGTTTTGATCTGGATGTTGCGTATGTTTTCACACATATGTTGCAACAGTATGTTCTAAAATGTTTCATCTATTTCAGTCTTCTGTTGCAGCAAGTGTTTTCATGTTGCAAGTTGCAAGTGTTATATCTGGATGTTGCATATGTTTTCACACATATGTTGCAAGTGTATGTTCCAGATGTTTTATCTGTTTCAGACATATGTTACATTTAAGTGTTTCATGTTGCACGTGTTCATGTTGTTCGGAGAGTCAAGTGGCGCCACCGAGCAGACAGACAGTCCTCACCTGCGATCAGGCAGCGCGGGAGACATTCTGGCCCGTAAGCCCCACATGGTCATGCGTAATGAGCGAGTGCGGGAAACATGGTGTAGGGAAACGGGCTAGCATGTGCGGGCGTCCGTCCGGATGTCCGGCCGCTAGCATCTCCATTTCCATCCATGACAGGCGGACCCACCATGAGATACGGAATCGAGCTTAGACGCACACAACATACCCTAAACCGAATCTAACACAAATCTCTACTCCACCCTCGCGAGATCTCGCCTCCAATCACGCACATAACTCATCTATATGGTATGTTAGCCATCTAGCTATCGGTTACATGCTCAGTCCATTGTGTTGTTCAATAAATCTGGCGTCAAACTCTTGCAATTTCTTTTTTTTTTGCGAGACCCAGTTACAGGCACAGAAGCTCACAAACACAAGCGCACACTCAACCCTATGAACGCACGCATGCACACCCTACCCCTATGAGCACCTCCGAAGAACTGAGTTAGACCGGCAAGTCTCGAGATTGACGAAGTCACCGTAGGTGTCTCGCTGCCGACGGGCACATCGTCTACCACTGAAAGAATAGCGCTATTAAATCGTTGAATAAATCTAGGAAAATATGAGCACCCATGTCAAGTGGGGGACTTAAACCCGAGTAGACAGGTTTCACCACAAGGAATCCAACCTGCTAAGTTACGCTTAGTCCGTGTGTGTTCCCATTTATCTCTATTGGATAGTTGGTATTCGATGAACAACAATTCAGTAAGTAACATTTTCCTGTTGTATATGCTGTAATTGTAGATAATGCAATTCTTAAATATTTAACATAGGTTGCCATTTTTTGTGGTTATGTTCTTGGTTTATCTGAGCCCAATTATTATTTAGTAAAAGGAAGACTTTACCACTCTATAAAAAAGTATTATCAAGTGTATTTTTGTAGCCTATCTTTGTGATGTCTTAAATATTAGTATTTTTGAAAGCAAACGTAATCAATATATAGAGCGCTTTGACTGTGATTTTGTGTAATCTAGTTTTATCTGGGTAACTTTTTTTTTTTTTTTTTTTGTAAAACTCGCTTGCTTCCCAGAGCCCGGTGATCTAGAAGTTGGGTTCTGCAAGTCTCGCATGCCTTTACAGATTGGATCATCTAGGGCATGCTGCGTGAGGTAACTCCCTCCGCCCCTCGATCCGATGGGCAACAGTGTCGCACCATCAGCATCCCGTGTAACAGGCTGGCCCGGCCATTAGACTTCTGCAAAGTGCAAATACAAAATACTTATCCGCAACTGTTACGTGAGAGCACCGCGCGCTCAGCAGTGCTGCACTAACGCCTCTGCCGCATGGGAGCTCAGCGTCGCCGATTCATACATGGTGAGCAAGAACTGGACTTGCACGTCGAGGAAGACCGCCTAAGAGCCCGCGGCTGCCAAGTGTAGGAAGGCTGGAAGGGGTTGACGCAGAGCAAGGTGAGGCGCAGCTGCGGAAGCGGCGAGGTTTCTGGCACAATATAGCTGGGCCTGGTCCTATGGAAGATAGAGCGGCTCCTATTCAGTTTTGTATCCAGTTTGCAGAAGACGAAGCAGGCAACGTTTGGTCTGTTGGTCTGTTGGTCTGTTTAATTACCTGCCTCCAAATGGACTCTCATCTGCCGCTTGGTCTATGGTCTGTTCGGCTGCCTCGAGAGGCACTCGTGCGGGGACAATGAAAGGTCAGATTAAGCTGAGCATAAAGGAAGTGCAGGAAATCTGACAGCTCTAATTTTAAGCTGATGTGGCTCAGAGCCTTTTTGGCAAGGGCTTCAGCTCCAGCTCCTGCAGGAGCTGTGCCAAACGTCTTTTTCGGAAAGGGCTCCGCATGGAGAGCCGGTCAAGAGCCAGAGCCATTTTTTGCCTGCGCAGGAGAAGCCTCAAAAACGAGTTTCGCGCGGCTCCTTGTTGTGGGTTCACGTCGTCTAGTGCGAAGAAGCCGTTTTGCCAAACGTTTTCCAGAACGGCTTTAGCTCCTCCAGATGAGCTGCTCCTTCAGAGGAGCCAAAGCCAGAGCCATTTTCAGAGGAGCCAAAACCCTATCAAACAGGCCCTCAATGTGGTGTGAGCTTTATAGCAACTATGGTTGCTTTTTTTTTTTTTTTTTTTTTTGCTAGTGGCTTCCATTTATATACTCCCCTGTCCCTAAGAAAGAGTCCCTATGGAAATCCTGCTGGTCAAATTTTTTCAACTTTAACTAAATTTGTAGAAAATATATGCAACATTTATATCTCTAAATAAGTTTATTATTATGAAAGTATATTTAATGATCTACCTAATGATACTAATTATATACTATAAATATTAATATTTTGTTAAACATATTTGATCAAAGTTAAAAGTTTTTGAACTTTTGAGAAGCCAGAATGACTTTTTTTTTTAGGACATAGCGAGTAGGTTATATAGATCTCCGATCCACGAGTGGTTTAGGTAACTCCATAATAAACTAAATGTATTCTCATGTAATGCGTTAATGGGCCAGCATCAGTTCTGGTCAGTCTGGTACATGGGATAGAAAAAGGCCATAGAAACTCAACATGTCGCTTAGAATCGACATGCTCAAAGATCGACATAGGGTGCATTTAGATGTAAGAAACATTTCGGATTCTCATGTGAATTTTTTGAATCCTTGCCAAACATGCTAATAAGATGTGAAACATTTTGCCTAGAACGGTTCTTATTTTTAACATTGTATAAGGGAGAATCAACCAAAAGGATGATTCACTTGTTTTGATTCATTTCCTTCTCATTTCTCTTTAAGAGATTGAAGAAACATTTCGGATTCTCACATGAATCCCTGTCAAACGTGCTAAAATGTGAAACATTTCGTCCAGAATCACCCAAAACAATTCTCACAACATAAGCGAGAATCGTCCAAAAAGATGTTTCACCCGAATTTCAGTTCATTTCCTTCTCATTTCTCTTCCACGGATCTATAGAATTCCTTCCAAACGTTTTTAGAGAACGTGATGGAGAATCACCAGAGAAACGTTTTAGAAGAATCCAAAGACTGAGACCGTGTTTGGCAGAGCGGTAAAAAAGTGCTTATCTAAGAAACTGTACAAATGAAGCAGTGTATCAAGCAGTTTTGGAAGCTCGAGTTTTTGAAAGGAGACCGTGAACCAGATCCACAACCATATGCTTCTGTATGTTCCACGCCACACAAGCTTACACACAAAATGTCAGGTGAATAATGAGTTTTTACTGACGATGGCAGAGCGGTGTCGCTACGCTGATAACCGCAAGAAAGTGGTCAACTTCTGCTCTTACGTTATATAATGGGGTCGTTGGCAAAGTTAGCCCGTGTTTAGTTTAAAAAAAGGTTCAAAAAAAAATGCTATAGTACCCATCACATCGAATCTTACGATACGTGCATGGAGCATTAAATATAGACGAAAAAAAACTAATTACACAGTTTGGTTGGAAATCACGAGACGAACGTTTTGAGCCTAATTAGTCCATGATTGAACACTAATTGCCAAATAAAAACGAAAATGCTACCGTAGCCAAATTACAACTTTTCAACCAACTAAACACGGGCTTATATGCTGCCAAGTACAAGCTGCGGTCAAGGGCAAAGGTCTGTAAGATTGCGTCAAAGAACCTAAGTCAACCATTGAAGGATATAAGAAAGGGCAGTCGCCACTCGCCAGAGTATCACAATTTCCTGATCCTGATTACAAGCCGTTACCGTCTACCAAGTTGATTGCGGCTGGACCATGACAAGATTTTGCTGGAGTATATAAAGCTCACAGATCAACAGACAGTGGAAGAGCAGCTAAACTGCTTCAGAGAGGAGGGGCTTGTAACACCACGGGACTATATTTCGATGCTTGTATAGGGCTACAAGAAAAATCCCCATTCGGTTGGCTGAAACTTGGCTGAAAAACACTGTTCTGGCTGAAATGTTGTGAGAGAAAAACACTGTTCCGGCTGAAAAAAGAAGCCGAACAAGCCGGATATAGGGTAAGCCGAACAGGGGCCAAATGGCATATTTCTTGTAGCCCAAAGATCCACACAGCATCTGAGTTCAGATACTGATGAATTGGATGAAAAAGAGCTTGGAAATAAGGGCAAACATGGTTTCCCAAAGTTTGCTGAAATGCCATGATTATTGACGAACTCTGTAGTGTTCCCAAGGGGCATTTGACTCATTGACTGGATGGTTGGTTGGTGACTGTGAAAACACGAAACCAACTGCTAGTTCTTTGCTGACTACTTTGTGGTGGCCTAAGCAGAGGACTACTTGCTGTGTCAATGAGATGATAATTGTGCCACTGCTTCGTTGAAGTCTGTTCCTTAATGTTGAGGGCCATGGTGAATACTGTCTGTGGACTGTGGTGCTTAAACAAGAGGTTTGACACAGCATGGCATTTCAGGGAACTAGTGGGAGATCTTATGTTGGTGTCAAATTGTGTGCCACCTGCAGGGTTAGCTCCTCATATATCAATCCTGAATGTTTTAGTGAGACTTTACATCTTTGTTGATTGCTTCGTGGTGGCCTAAGCAGATGGCTGTTTGCCTGTTTCCTGCTCGGTCAAGTTTGTTCCTTAATGCTGAATGTTTTAGTGAGATAGCAATTGTGCCGCTGCATCGGTCAAGTTTGTTCCTTAATGCTGAAGGCGATGGTGAATACTGTCAGTGGTGCTCAAACATGAACTTTGACACAGCATGGCATTTCAGGGAACTAGTGGAGATCTCATCTTGGTTTTAAATTGTGTGCCACATGCAGGGCTAGCTCCTCATATATCAAGCCTGATGTTTAGTGAGATTTTATGAAGCCTATTTATGCATTTGAAAAATACATAGAAACACATTCTATCCACATCCTGCTTCTGCAAGTTCATTATGAGCCTTAAGGTGTGTTCAGAACCCTAATTGCTTATATTGTATCTAGTTGGATTGTGTTTGGTTGTTCACTTATTCAATTTTTGTGAGTTGTTTCAGTCCAGCTGAAATGCTTTAGTCAACAGTAAGCTGTTTGTAATTTTACTATAATTTTGTTTGCTCTCGTCTCCTGTTCACTGATAATTCAGTAAATAACACTGTTCCAAGGTTACTTGTTACAAGCTACTCTCTCCGTTCCAAATTATAAGACGTTTTGACTTATCTAGATATGTGGTTTTTGCTATACACTTAGATATACTATGTCTACATATATAGCAAAATAATGTATCTAGAAAAAACAAAACGCCTTATAATTTGAAATGGAGGAAGCATATTTCAATTTGCTGAACATGGTTTATCAAAAAAAAAATGGTGAGCATGTTTTATTAAAACAAACTCTATATGCCAACACTCTCACGGTGCAACTGGTCGGGGTTCGAGACACGGCACCATCTTCTTAAGACGAAAATCAGGGGGACGTCTCTCCCGAGTCTTTTTTTTAGGTACAGGTAATATATTTTTTGTAATATTTGCAGAATAGCTGTGAAGTGCATAATATCAGCTGCGTGAGGTCATGATTAATGCAGATTATATTATATTTTTAGAATTCATTTTCATAAATTACCTATCATGCACATAATGGCTTGCTGATGGTATCTAAGAGACTAAGACTGAGAAGAATTTCCTCTGCTACGTGCTGGTTGTAACTGCAGATTTTACTATTTGAGCAGTCTTTCCGGTGTAGTTTCCTGTTCTGTTCCTTTTACACATGCCTGTTATTCCATCAGTTTTCTGGGCAAACTTTGTGCTTGCGACCAGCATCGAACTGGCCCTTCTTTTAACTGCTAGACAAGCTAAAAAAATTCCTTCAAAAACAAGCTAAAGAAATCAAAGAGAATTGGAAGACAACATACAGGATGTTGTATCGGCTAATACTAATTAAATCTGTTCCAATGCCTGCTTCTTATCAGAACATTGTTGAGGGTTATGTCAAGGAATGATCTCACTGGTGTAATATTAGAATAGAAACAAACTGGCTTGTATAGTGTTTGTCAAAAAAAAAAAAAGGCTTGTATAGTGAAGAACATGATCAGCAATGTTCAGTGATGATTAGAGCTTATTGATACAGTACAATTGTGAAGTCCTGTTACATAGTCCTCGGCTGTTCACTTTTCAGCTTGTTTCAGTTTATTCTCTCTCACAGAACACTATTGAATCATCCAAAATAATCCAAAATCCACTGTGCAAGTGAACAGCCCAACATGCCAGTGCACATAGGTGTCTGACTGCATAAAAATTGCTCACAGTACTATTTTGACAATTTATATATGGTGGCACATATCTTTAGTGCACATAGGTGTCTGACTGACAGTCACTCCAAGTTGTACCAGTCTAGTGTCAAAAAATCGTTTTGGGTCACAAAAAAAATTCTAGTTTAACAATTTTCCTTTTTATCTTAATCTATGTTATACGGTAAAGGAGACTGGTCCCACTTGTTGTAGCCTGTCCTTACTCTTACTGTTTCAAGTTTATTTCTTGGTTCTTTTCTGCCATATTATCTTACTGCTTTGGTGCTGTATCAGTCTGCCTAACATTGATGCTAACATCCACTTTGAGATCTAAATGGAAGTATGAATCTTGACATGAGAGTTGGGTCCCATGGAGCACACTGAGGTATGCCAATCATTTATCTTTGCTAGTCTTATGTTGTGCCAATTGACATGGTGGTAGACATGCATGAAGGCTCTCAACTCTCAACAGTTGATATGATATTGTTTCCCACTATCGGTTGATGAGAGGCACTTGCGATCCGGGCTGTTCGGCTGGCTGGTGGGGCTGGCCGGCCGGCCAGCCCACTCATCAAAGCACTGTTCATGTGAACAGTGTTTTCAGGCAGAACCGTATTTTTCTCTCACAACAATCAGCCGGGATAGTATTTTGGCTTATTTTTCAGTCCTGCCGAACAGGCTAGAGTCTTCAGAGATGTTCCATGCTGTGACCCTTTTGTGATTGTTTTAATTCAGTTTCTAGAAAATCTCTTATAGGTCAGAGACTGAAGCAGCAAACCAGGCTTCCTGATATAACACAACAACGCTAGCTGATTATGGGTGACAAACTCTGAACAGCAGAAGCTGAAACCCCTGGGCTAATGCTCACGAGTTTGAGCATCTGCTCCAGGGAATAAAAAAAAAGGGAAAAGCTTATCCTTGTAGTTTATTTTATATGATTTGAAGAAAAAATATATAGTTTAGACAAATGGAGGTAGGCCCAACAAACAGATTGATTCTCCATAGATCATTGGGAATCAAATTTGGAACCAAACAAATTAAAGGGGTTAGTGCCAGCCTCAAGGTTCTATATTACCTTGACTATTCATGTCACCATTATTCCCAATAGAGCATTCAGCAGTTGGGCCATCTGATTGCATGATCCTTCTAGTGCCGTCACTCTCAGGGTCTCAGGCTGATAGATTGCTCCCCTGCAAGGTTTGGTATCTGACCAGCACCAACTACTAGCTAGGAAATCAGGCTTTTGGCCTGGCACTTTCGCGTGAGGAGCAAGGGTGTGGTTACTACGTGGAAAGGCGGCAATCTGCCACTAATATTCCCTTTGACAAGACGCTCCCACCCATTGCTAGTTTCAGTATTTATATATATAATATAAATAATGTTTTGGCCGGTTTCATTCGTATTTTCGGGGTTGGTGGAGGGAGAAGCAAGTGTAGATGTCGGATGGAGGAGCTGCTGCTGCATGGCCTGCCCAACTTTATTGTTTTTTTTTCTTTCCAGCATGCAATCGAGCACCAACCACTACTCGTTGATCTTCACAAACAGGATTTCATTCTGCTTGATCGAAGTTTCTTTGGACGCCTAAAAGATGAGTGTTTTGGCTGTTGTTGGCCCCGCTGCACACTGCATATATAGTTGACTTATCCCTTGCAGCACTAGCTAACATGAGAGCAAACGGCATGACGGATTTTTGCTTTAAGCTCTCGCATTCACCAATGAAATGAAAGCGTTTATATATACGAAGTGCTTTCAGTTCAGATGCTAAAATTCTGGAGAAGAATACGATGAGGAGGGAGGTGCTGACGCAGTGGGTACCAGATTTTCTGTTCAACAAAGCACAATCTCAACTCGGATCATGTACGGGACACAAAAAAATTGAACAGTTTTTTTGAGGAAACAAAAAATTTGAACAGTTTAGCCAGCGCTACTAGCTCGTCCGTCGGATACAATACACGGGAGGCAGGCTGACGAGGCAAAGTGCATGCAGTGCAGTCCCAGGACTACAACTTCCATGCATGTAGACGCCTTTTGTTGCCGGACGCCCGGACCTCATGCGGCTACAATCGCCATCAACCACCGCGTGCTCGACGGGCTGCAGCATGCTGTGTAGTCTCCGTCGTCTTCCGAGGTCCGTCCGTCCCCATAAACTTTCCAGAAAGTCCAGTGCCGCTGCAAGTTTGTTTACACTGGCTGTGTGTGCCTGTGTCTTGTCCGCAACAAGCGGTTGCTTTCGCCGACGTCTAAGAAGAGCTAGCTTTTGGCATGTTTGATCCGGCAAACCGGAGAAAGACGGAGAAAAGCGATGGGAACGCCGAGGTGTGCGCCTGCCGCCTGCCGGAGCGGGCAATTTGAATTGACCGGGTGTTGGTTGGTATTACTACCATGCCATTTTACCATGCCGTGCATGCAACAAGCTCGAGTCGAGTCGTCTCACTCCCAGCTAGCGTGAGGTTCTTGTGATGATGTGGGGTCTCCTCGTGTCTCTGCAGTGCGATCCATATTCGGACAGGTGATGTAGGCATCGTTGAGAGGACGGAAGAATCTATACTCCTAATCGACAGGCAGTGAACTGAGCGACGTGCAGCGCCGACTGCCTCCTGCCAAGGAACGTACAGCACGGTCCAGGAACCTGATGCTGTGCGCTGAACCATGACTGGGTGATCCCGACGGCCCTGCTGCCCAGCGGGTCCGATCCGACGCAGACGCCGGTGCCGACGAGCGAGCGAGGTGTCGTCCGGCCAGACGCACGCGAGCACCCAGCTGGTGGAAGTGGAATGTTGCTGCTAGCTCCTTTTTCCCCTTGAGCTAATGCGCGCAGCAGTGTATGTAGCGGATCATCATGCAGTGCCGTCGCCCGCGCCATGTCATGATACGCGAGCCAGGCGTGCGGCCCTTTCCATCATCCGGTCTCGCATTCCCATGGCGCTGCTAAAATGCTTCCTACTGCCCCTATCCTACTATGCGGCTCTGCCCCAGAAGCAATTTGTCACCGTCGTCCTCCCTGTCCCGCGGAGGCATCGAGCGCTCGGCCACTCGCTCCCTTCGATGCCTGCATGAGCCTTCTGCAGGCGTGCATCACTCTCACTAGATTCGCCGTGGCTGCGAGGCATCATCAATCCCGATCTTTCTCTCTGCGTGAGCGTGGCGAAGCGTACGTACTTGCTTGCCCTTGAGTGCGTGAGACTGGGATGTGACGCTTAATGAGACATGCATGGCGATTCCGCAAATCTCTTGTGTCATGGACGATCTCTGCTCGTCGGATCAGCAGGCCAACGGGTATCGCCCGTCCAGAGCCGCCATGCCAACCGTTGGTGCCGTAGCACCTGCGGCTCACGCTTGGGCGTACGGTGTCCGAGTGCCAACCATCATTTAAGTACGTGACGTGTGATTGCGGCTGCCTGAAACCGATGGTCTGCATTGTCAGCGGGCAACAGGCGACGAACGGGCCGACGCGGCTCACGACGTGTCCGTGTTGTCGCGCATGGAGCGAGGCGACCGTAGTCCGTCGCGTCGGGGCCTTGTCGCCACACGGCGGGGTTCTTAATGGTCGGGCGACCCATGACGTGACGCAGTTCGTTAATAAATCCCGCGTCGTGTCTGCCCGCCGTATAGTATACTGTATACTACGTGCTCCTATCCTACACGCATACTGTAGGAGTATGTAACATCCGACGGGTTAGTATTTGGGCTGATAAGCCCGGTTGATACTGATTTGGTGTGAGAGAAAAATATTGTACCATGACTGATAAGCTCCGGCTAAAACCAACGAGCGAACGGCCACATTTGCGGCCTCTCAGAGTCAGAAGAAACCCTGTGCACAGTACTCCGGCCAGACCAGTTCTCGGCTTCTCGCCTTTAACGAATCCCATGAATTCCCCTGTACACCTAGGAGCACATGCTGCCATAGGCTACGGCCTGTTCGTTTGAGCTTGTTTGGCTTATAAGCCATGGCTAAAAGTACTATTGACTGATTTAGTGTGAGAGAAAAATACTATTCGTTAACTATTAAGTCATGGCTTATAAGCCGAATACGACCAAGCGAACATGCTACGATCATTACAGTAGTAGCAGGAAGTGCTCCAAGTCCAGGCCTGATTCAACTGTCTGAAGAAGATACTGCTGCTACCATTGAAGGCAGAGCAGAAGTACAGTGTTGACGGAAGAGGAAGGATCCAAGTCCAACAGAGGGAGGCCAGCGACGCAACTGACAACTGCCTCCGGCCTCCGGGAGTGAATGGTGAGCGCCAGCAAACACCGCGCCGGCCACAAACAAAACGAACCAATCGCCCGATAAACAGCTCGGCACTCGGCAGCGGACAAAATTGAAGTCGCGGTTCAGAGGTCAGCAGAGCTGATATCCCCAGGTCGCCGTGATTGACATATTCCTCCCAAACAAAACAAAATTTCAAAGCTCACAATTTTCTTACTAATCCACTGTCTTCGTCTAATGTGCTGGCTCGTAGGAGTACAAACCAACGAAGTGTGCGGCTGCCATTATAAGGTGGCTTATAAATCATAGTTCAGTATTTTTCTCTTTCAAAAAATTAGTCGTACAAATCAGCATAAGCGACTTTACAAACAGCCAAACAGAGCCCAAAGCAGACCCCTCGAATCACCATTGAATTTCTTCCCAAGTTTGTTTTCACTCTCGTGGCGGCAGCTCGGCGCTAAGTGCTACTACTGTATTAACAAACATCATCAATCATCTTTGAGATTAACAAAAAAGAAAAGAAAAGAAAAAGTTAAATGCACCGTAGGTTCATTAACTTTTGATGATGTATTATCTAGGTCCATCAACTTTCAAACTGTATTTTTGGGTTCATTAACATTTGGTGGTATGCCATCCAGGTCCATCAACTTTTAAATTATATTTTTAGGTCTCTAAACTTTTTAACGGGTTCACCGTAGGTCCATACCCCTTCGTTTAGCGAATAGATCTGACATGGCACACAAAAAAAAGCAGTCACCGTGGTCGGTCAACCAAACATAAAATCCAGTCTAATCTACCCAGTACAAGGTCGAAGGCCACAGGTATAGGCACGTAGGTCACCTGAGCCAAACAAAACTCAGACTCTACCAGCCCAATTAGGATCGATTGACCCTGAGTCCCTGATTCGGCTAACATGCATGGCACATCCAAACGCAGCCACCAATTTGATTCACGTACGTAGGTGCACGTATGCACTAAAAGCTAGATGCTAGATAAAAAATCGTGTATCACAACTGGATAGGAAACTAACGCATGGAAATAATAAAATACTATGATAAGGATACTAATCACGTTGGGAAAATTTCATTGATGATCTCCACCTCTTTAGAATTAGTACGGATGTATCTTGTTGGCTTTATTTTCTTCTTCTTTCCACGCAATAATAAGGCACCTCTATAAAATATCTTTGATGACAGTCCAACAGTTATCGATTTCTCCATGTCCACAATATATTTATCTTTAAAAATAATAGTCTCAAATTTAAGATAAGAGGATATTAACGAATTACCAGCTACTACATTTGAATTATTGCTAGACAAGTCTCCATGAACATCTTGAAGAGCTACGGACTCATCACCTACTCCATGATGGCTGCTTATTTGACGTGCCATGTCAGATCTATTTGCTAAACGAAGAGGTATGGACCTACGGAAAACCAGTTAAAAAGTTTAGGGACCCAAAAATACAATTTGAAAGTTAATGGAACTAGATGATACACTGTAACACCCCGGTGTTACATTGTAATGTTTTGCTAAAACATCGCAGGAGCATCATGTATATGTGCATATGTGTGTAAATTGGAGTATAAATCAATATACGACATTTGAAACGTTTATCCGAAACGGGAAATAAATGTTAAGTTTCATGTCGCTTTATATTGTCTAGTATTCTAAACGAATTGTTATCAAATAAAAATGATGTAGAGCGTGTATGTGAACTTTAATAAAATTTGTAGTACGTACTCAGTAGTCGACAATGAAACAGATAGCTCGGAATTTAATTCGACGCGTAACCGTGCACGTCACCTATGTCGAACTATGTTGGACTGGCCGCGGTCACTTCTGTTGCCTCGGTTGCCTGCCACCGCACGCTTATGCACTGCGCACGAGTCCTATCAGCTCTGCACTCGCGTGGGTCGACCGCGCGGACAGTCGCCTGGGCATGTCTCAATGTTTCCCGTCGTCATGTGCACGCGTACCTTGCGTTAATGACCGTGGATGTGCCAACGCCACTGTCTCCGCTGTCGCCATGACCGACGGGACCTCTCGTTTTAAATTCGCCATGACCGTAGCGTGTTAATGAAATTCGTCGCGTCCGTGGCTCCGCTAGACAGCCAGCTGCTCGATTGACACCACCTCGCCGATCGTAGCGTCTCACTGTGCTCCAATTTTGGATTCGTCGCTCCGCCTGCTCCATAAGACCGAGGTGGTCTGCATAGACGACATGCCGCACAACCATAGCTTGCCATTTTTCAATCCACCGCGCTGCTAGCTTCTCCTCCAGCTGCTCATCGCACTGCCCACTTCATTCAAAGCTCCACCGCCGTTTTGCGTCTTCTTCGTGGCCGGCGGAAGATCGCCCGAGCAGAGCAAGCTTACAGCAGCCGGCGGTGCGTTACTGTTCATCTTAGCTTGCTGACATCATCATGACGTCACCCCTACGTCACACGTGTTTGTGGCCGCTTTTCATGTATGAAAATAAAGCTTGGAATACATTAGAAATACTCTGGGCCAGTTTCCCGCGCTTGCAGCCGCGCTGGGCCGGCCTGCCTGCCGCTGCCGCTGGCTGGGCTGCGCCACGCGCGCCCGCTGCCGTTGCCGCGCGCCTGCAGTTGGGCCTGCTTGCGCTGGTGCCGTGCCCCCGCCGTGGGCCAGCCTCCCGCGCGCGCTCGGCCCGCTGTCGCTGCTGTCGCCGCTGCCGCGCCCGCGTGCCCGCCCACTCGCGTCTGCCCGCGCCACGCGCGCCCGCTGCCACTGGCTGGGCCGCGCCCGTGCTCGCGCCTGCTGCCTACGCCGCGCGCTGCTGGGCCGCGCCCGCGCTGGCGCTGCTGGGCTGCGCCGAGCCACTGTGGGCCGCGAATTAGAATTCGTTTTCTTAAGATCCAGAAGCATAGAAATGATTATTCAATTTAGTTTCAAACTAAACTTCGATAATTAGTAGTAAATTGCATGGTTGTCCAAAAATAGCGAAACCAGGTTCGTTAGGTTCGTAAAAATACAATCTACTTATTAGTACAATTAGATTGCAGTTAGCTATTATGATGATAGGTTCATAAATTTTAATTAGCGAGCTTAGCATTATATAGATTAATAATTGTAGGAATTATTGTGGCAAATCGGTAATAGTTTTATCTGTGAAAATTTTACAGTAGGTTCACTAGGATATCGTGTACTTGCTGTAAATTTTATAGCCTTAGAACGAGTTGTTAGATAGAGTAGCTATTGCCTTTGCTTTATCGTATATAGCGTAAACTAGCATTAGGGGTAAGAATAGCTGTAGTTGCTATAACAATAATGATACTTCGAAATGGTTATCGGTGACAATAGGTAGCCTAGTACCGTGGTCGATATCCATAGCTTAGTAGCTAAATCAATGTACTTTTATTTTAAGAGCTGTTGTTGTTATATTCCTAAGCATTGCATCATCATTTCATGCATGTAGATCACGAGCTGGTAGACTTCGTGCCCGTCGTCGAGCCGGAGTACGACGAGGTGATCGAGGAGTACGAGGAGGAGATCTTCGCACAGGAGGAAGCCCAGGAGTCTGTTGGTGCTGACCTTGCTGACCCGGCACCTGCTCAAGGCAAGCCCCGGTGCATAACCCCTATTTTGAAATGATCACTGAATATATTTATATGATATGCATTTATGTTACAGGCATTTTATAGAAACTATATGCATAGATATATCCACCATGAGTCCTACTAGTGCAGGTCGAGTAGCTGCCATGCTTAGGATGTCGGTAGCATGAGTAACCTGCCGTTACTCGCAAATAGGTGATTACACTATGATATCATGATGAAATAATGGAAAGGAAAAATGGTGACCGGACAGGGATGTGGATTTGGTACTGGTGGGTGTGAGGGGTTGTGTCCTGCGGCCAACAGGGCATAGCTCGGTTACACTTTTTTCCTGTCTGTGTCGATTAAGGACCGGTCGTTGCATATGACTCTAGGCAAGTCACAGACTATTGTCCCGAGCACATACTTGGGTATAGGCGCAGGGAAGACTTGCTGCTCTCTTGTCGCGGATCCGGCTCTTTCCGGACCGACTGATGGGAAGAGGAGGTGGTGGAGGTCCTTGCGCCGCACTGAGTCCGGGATTCAGAGGTGGGGGCTTGGAGTCCAAGTTTGGACGGGGACCTGGACAACCGGGACAGGAGAGTGGTGGGTTAGTCCTGCTTGTGCCTGGGGTACAAGCGGGGCGTGTGTCTTCGGGGCACCCAGCTGGGTACATTGATTCGCGAATCGCCGGGTTATCCGGTACGGCTTGTCTGCGGTTTAGCACCGTAGTAAGAACTGGAAGTGAAAAAGGAGAAGGAACAGTAACGATTGCTCAACTCTTGCTTGAAAGTAGCGCAGGTGCTTATATAGATTGACTAGATAAAAACTTAATACGGCTGATGATAATAATGTATCAATAAGGACCCACTATTAGTTCTGCTTTTGGCTAAAGAGAACCAGCAACCATAAAGCCTAGCATATTCTTTGGAGTCGGGAAAGTATTCCCACTGATCGGATAAGTCTTGCGAGTACATTGTGTACTCAGGGTTTATTTACCCCTGTTGCAGGTGACGCTTGAGGAGTGTCTTGTGTGGAGGATCCATCTGGTGGGCTCAGACGGACTCCTCGTTATCTTATCGCTAGATGTTATCTTTTAATATTCCGCTGTTTATCATTCCGCACTCTGTATTTGGTATTGTAATAATGTACTTTTCAGAAACTCTAATGTATGAGATGGACTTGTGTTGTAACTCGTTTTCATTATTGGATTCTTGAGAAAAAATGTGGATCTTTCGGGCTCTCCTTCTGGGTGTGTCCGACGGATACCGCTCGTGGTAGTGGCTTTCGAGGTGCTTAGTGTCTGGTGGAAGACGAGCGCCTCCGTAAGTACGCTATTCCGGGTGGTTCTGCCACATACACCACCAAAAGTTAATGGACCTAAAAATACAGTTTAAAAGTTGATGGACCTAAATGACACGCCATCAAAAATAAATGACCCAAAAATATAGTTTAAAAGTTGATAAACACATATGACACGTAAAAAAAAAGTTAATGGACCTACGTTGTTGTATTTAACTTAAAAAAAAAGGAACTTCGGTCGGCGCCGACGACGAGGACCGGCCGGCGAGGCCGCGTCATCGGAACCTACCCATATCAGCGAGCTTCCGGGAGGCGTTGCGGCCGAACGACGCGGTGCCTCCGGCCGACGCGTGTCGCCGGTGGCTGTCTCCCATCGTGGAGGTGTCCGGCGGCTGGCACCGGCGCCGGCCGCCGGCGGAGCTGGGCCGAACGAGCGGGCTCAGGCACACGGCGAACCCCGAGATCCCGTCCCCGCTGGCGCCCGCGCCAGCGCCGCCGCCGCCGTGCCGGCGCCGGTGCTGCTGCTGTCTGGCCAGCGACGGCGAGGGGAACCACCAGCTGCTGCTGCTGCCTCCGGGGGACTCAGGCTCCTCGTCCTGCTGCGCCCGTGGCGGCGCCGGGAAGGACGCGGCCGCGGGCAAGTCGGTCGGCCTCCGCTTGCGGCGGATGATCGCCGAGAGCCACGAGGTGGACCGCCGGGGAGGCTCCTTCCTGCCTGCCTCTGCTTCCCGTCCGTGCCGCCTGCCGCCGCCGAAGATCGCTGACAGGAAGGACCGCCTCGGCGCGGCCTGCTTCCTCTTGGCGCCGGTCTCCTCCCCGGGCTCGTCGGCGGCGCGAAAGGCGGCCGCGGCCGCTGCGGCCGGTTCGACCTGCGGCGTGCGGAAGAAGAGGAGGTTCGGCTGGTGCTGATGGTACCCGGACGAGGAGGAGGAGGTCGCATAAGCGCAGGCATCGGAGCGTCGGTGCTGCACGTACGGCGAGACGGAGCGCGGGAACGCCGCCCCGGCCCTTTCCTCGGCGTGGCCGTGCTGGTGCTGGTGCCGCCGCGCGGGCAGGTGTAGTAGGGGCGCCGGGGGCGAGCCGCCACAGCTGCTGCTCCCGCAGCCCCCGTCGCTGCTGGCGTCGGCGGCCTGGGCGCGCTCGGCGGCGAGCGCGAGGAGGCGGTCGCGGAGGCAGGGCGCGCACACGCCCACGGGGTTGGCGTAAGGGTGGAGCTTGCACCTCATCTCCCAGCGCTCATCACGCCGGCCAGCCGCCGCCGCCCGCCGCAGCCACAGCGCCGAGAGGAAGGAGCAGCGGCAGATCGCGAGGCGCAAGAGACTGGAGCAGCGCGGTTGGTTGGTTGGGTTTGGATTTTGGCGTGGCCTTTGTAGCAGCGGCGTTGCAGTTGTACCGCGCTCTGCAGCAGCAGGGCAGCTCGGATTTTTCCTTGGCGCTGCGCTTGCGCCTGTCGGCCTGTGTTGTGCCTCTGCGCTGTGGCCTGTGGGAAGACCGGAAGAGTGGTTGGGCTGGGCGATGGCGCCGTAATGGCTGGAATTTATTTTGGGGACGGGGGGTGGGGACTCGGAACGAAACGGTGTGGAGGGGGTGGGGCCCTGGCGCAGGCTACTCCGCTAGTCTAGTTCAACTCCCGGGTTCATTTTTTTTATTAAAAAAGATAAAAAAAAATAAAACTCGAGTCTTCCTCTCAGAAAAAGGTCTCTGCTCAACAATGCTTACCTGATCTTGTCTAAGCACATTTGTTGCGATTTATATAGAGACCATACATTGAGAATGAACTCACCAAGGAGTTAGATATAATATAATATAAAAATATATAACCACAGATTTGCAAATGAGAAATTTCCACACTGACAAGAAAAGAATTGGCAATCACTTGACAGATTCCACTTCAAAGTTTAAACAATTATAGTCCATCGAGCGTAATTCACTAATCCAAAACAAGGCTAGCGTACTCTAGGGGAAATTACACTGTTTTACATGAATTTACTACGTCTAACAACAAAAGCAACCAACCCTAAATATGTGAATGAATGGCATGCTGATTCTAACATTGCTAAACGGGAAACCGTTTAAACGGAGTTATTGCCGGTAGGAGTAGGACGTTCATATGCACGGGATTTATTGCCCCCGTTGTCGCTGACGGACAAATTGAATACAACGTCGGGGACAGGACACATATATATGCTTGGTGAGGGAAGGAATCAAGGGCGCCGGTTCTTTATCATCTCCACCCGCTTCCCCCTTGCGAGGACGTCCTCTTCCTCTCGCGTGTTTGTTTGGGATCGGACTCATGCCCCTTCAGGCTCAACCGGCGGTAGGGCGTAGAGTGGTGCGTGTACAGTCCTAGCCTCCTGGGTCGATTGGGCTCAAGTCAAACGTCAAAAACATGGTACACAAAAACGCCGGCACACGCCATGAAACAGGTTTGTTTGCTGGAGAGCGTATGCCCGTCTCTGTTTGATTATTGCTCTGCATTTTCGAATTCTGTGCTCGAGAGAGATAGACCGACAGGCGTGACAGGGAGAAGCTTCCATCCATTTGGGGCCTTGTTTAGATCAGCTTCAAATTCCAAGTTTTTTCACTCTCTCTTCATCACATTAATTTTTGGACGCATGTATGAAGTATTAAATGTAGGTAAAAAATAACTAATTGCACAGTTTGGTTGTAAATCACGAGACGAATCTTTTGAGCCTAGTTGGTCCACGATTGGACAATATTTACCAAATAAGACGAAAGTGCTACTATTCATCGGTTTGAAATTTTTCTCAATCTAAACCAGGCCTGGGTCCGTGTTCTGGCCCATGCGTACAGGAACAAGGCTTGTCCAGGTTTGGCGGGAGACAACAACAGCAGCTGACGGGGAGGGAGGAGCAGTTGAATAGTGTTTTCCAAGGAGGAACGGCAGGTGAGGTGACCGGGGAGACGCCGACAGAGCGCCGGCCCCTCCCTCCCCCCGCGCACACGACATGCGAGCAACGACGCCCTCACGCCCGTCTGTCCGTCCGCCGAGGAGGGATGGATCATTGGGAGAGGAGCGCGTGGGCGCTGCCCGTGCCTGGTATGTGGCGAGCAGCAGCGCCACGGGATTACATGTGCAACAAACTCTAGTTTAAAAGCCTTTTTTTATTGTCTCAGCCTCCGAGTACAAGTTGTATTATCTGAATTCACGCATTAACACACACCACACGTACGCCCTAACGCGCAGGCTAGATCTACAACCTATATATCTAGGTATAAGATAACACGGCTGAGAGGTTGTGGCACATCCGCGTGAGGCGCTCGGTCATGGGGTGGTCAGCGGCAGAGAAATTATAAGCTCGTTCTTGGGCGAGGTCGAGGAGTGGTGTTTGGCAGGATACAAGCCGCTCTTATCCTTCCCGTCGCAAGCATAGTAGTATGTAAATCAAAATCGCTTGCTGCCCGTGGGCCGTTGTGCTTTGGTAATCGTTGGATTACCAGGGCATTTATTTATAATTTCGAGTAAACTATCTTCTCCTGCTTAATGAAAACCGTGCCTGAGGCACGTTCGAAAAAAAAAAAGAAATTATAAGCTCGACGAGGAAGGCCTGCACGAGGAGATTACTCATTACTCGTTCGGTGATCCGGTCCGACCGACCACTCACTAGATGCCTAGACGTGCCTTTTAATCGACCAATCGCCACATGAGACAAGAGTATATGTGTGCTACTGCTAAGAGTATATGAGTACGTAATGGCCAACAACTACCGGCCGGCCTATTCTTCACCTTAAAAGAATACTGCCCCCAGAGATAACTACTGGCATGTTCTAGTATTTATACGCTAGTAAAGTCCAAAGTGCGGCCCTGGATTTTGTTCAGGCATTAGAGTCACGACCGTGACAGATAACATATAAGCAATTAGTAGCGCTTGTTACCACCATCAATCAATATTGATCGGAAATTTTTGAGCGGCTATTACGCACTGGTACTGTGGATTGGCAGCGATGCCAGTTTGGAACTGTACAAAATGTGGACAGCCGGAACAGCTAATGATCATATCCATGGTGACGGACGTGCTCTAAAAGCCTACAATCCAATTTGGGTGAGGTTTTCAGCAATGAGGAAGACGGATCAAGGCCTGATTAATACTAGGAGCACATTTATTCTGACTGGCAGATCATGGTGACAGCAACTTCACCGGAAACACTAGTAGATGACGTGTATGGCTCCTAATTACAATTTCGTGTTCTTAGGACGACCAATCCAGTCTGCTGAAGATGCATGAACTCGTCAAAATCAGGACAGCACGTCATGCGTTTAGCGTTTCTATTCCAGAAGAAGACCTGTTCTACGCGGGGAATTCATGGAAGGGCGCACGGCGGGCAAAACCTCCTCTAGAAAGCGTGAATCCATGGCCAGCACGCGAGGATTTCCCCGACGAACCAAAAGGGTCAGATCAACGGAGGGCGCAACTGACCAGAAAAGAACGCGCGGACTGATTTGTATGCTGCTGAAAGAATGCGAGCGGGACAAATAAGCATCGCGAAATTGACCAAGGCTTATGCGGGGCTTGACTGACCTGATCCCTGTTTCGGATGGTTCTGCACTGCACGCGTCATCCATCCCGGATGTGGAAAATGTCAGCAATAACGCTAACAAAAGATACTCGTAGATGGCAGACGGGTCTTGCTGGTCCAGCAGGCCGAGAATGTTCAGACGCAATACCAGTATTGTTTATCGAACGGCTCCCAAATAACTTCCTGATTCAATTGCATGGTAATGCTCGCAGCCAACAATCTGGATTTATTCTACAGTGTGATTGACTAGTGGCAAGTTGCATAAAATATATTTGTCATTAAAAGTCCGAATTCTGCAGTCTACACGACTACACTTAGTAAAAGACGGAAGAAGAATCTGCATGTGCATCCTACTACTACAGAATCTAGGTATCATGAACAAAATTCATTCTCATTCGTGCATACAAGTTTGCACATGGGTTACGAAGGACTGAGAGATTTGCACCTAAGAAGAGTTGGGAGTTGAGACATAGATACAACACAAGCAGTCAAGCACACAACTGATATTAACAGGCTAAGATACGAGACAGGTGATCGGTCTAGTAATACTTGACAACCAATGTGCATAATAGCTGGCTGCTAATTCTGCATTAGTCGAATTACAATGTGTCTAATGGAAGACAAGTGTTACCTTCATCGTGTCCATGACACGGAATCAATCTCGTCCCGAGCAGACTTGTACAGCTCAAGCCTCTTAAAGCATTGCAACCTGCGTTCCATGAGGGCAGGATCCTCATCAAGGAGTACTGCAAGTTGCTTAGCCTGCAAAAACAAAATGTATTTACTGGAAAAAAAATGCTAGGAGGAGGAATGAACAAGATAGAACACAAAGAAAGGTTACTCACATCTTTCCCACCCACTTGAGTATAGAAATCATTAAGCAGGGACCGCTTAGCTTCGCGGACCTGACAGTGGACAACAGACTTGGGGATAGTATTCTTCAGCGTTTCAGATACCATGCCAATGTATGAGGACACATTAGAAGCAATCCTCCTGAAATGTGCATCAGTGTAACGATCATCCGAAGGAGCAGGAGGGTTTGCAGTCCTGGGATTTCCAGTTCCAGTCTTATCAACTTCCTGTGGGAGCTTGCGGAAGAACTCCACAGTCAAATATGCTGACTCCATATCAACCAGCCGTAGAGTAGTTTTCCTGCCATCTTCACGGAATCTCTCAAGGGCCTTATAGCATGCAGCAGCAAGCTCCGTTTGTAGAGTTGGAAATCGTTTCAACTCCTAAAGATGCAGTAACTTTTGTAACTAATGTACAAGGGAAAAGGGTGTAACTGATACTTTTAACTAAGAAACCAAGGGCCAACCTGAGTCTCCCCAATGGATATCCTCACCAGCTCTTTCAAAACAGAATGCACCTGCAGTGATGTATAAAAGACTCTTCAGTTGATGAAAGAAAGTACTAATACAATCAGCACAGGAAGAAGATTTCTTACAGCATCTACAGAAGCTTCAGCTGGACCTCTAAAATAATTGAGAGCAGATTCAATCAGCCGACGGTACCCTTGCTCAGGAGCAATTAAATGAGGCTGATAACCATCTGCCTGTGATACAACCCGCTTCACATTTTGCACGGAGAGGTGACGATCAAATGGAAGCTTCCGCAGAGCAGAAGGGAGTTGGTTATCAAAGACCCCATAAATTCTATCACCACCAGGTCGTCTACAATTTTTAAATTGCATTTAATATTAAGGACAGCCCAGAACAATAATCAGATTGACAGTAAATCAATTAAGAAAAAACATTGATATGAGGTTTACCCTCCATCAAGATGTTCTTTAAATATTTTGTCAAATGCACGGCAAAGCTCCAGGATGAGGTACAATTGAGCCTGCAAAAGAATAGCCAATAGCCATGATGTCCCTATGTCCATTTAACTCCAATGCACTTCAACTCAAAATTTCAGTAAAAATTACCCCAGAATCAGAGGCAATAGGTCTACCAAGGTGATCCATCTCAGATTCAAGCTCATCAATAGTTTTGTTTATCAGAGAGGTTATGCTCGGAATGCGTGATCTGATCGCAGCCTCTAGATGCTGAAAGATTGAAGCAGCACTGCATCATCTACCTTTTTTAGATCACTAACAGCATAAATGAAAGCAATGCAAGATTTCTTGAACCTGTGAAAGAAGTTTAGCAAGATATTCTGAACCCATCCTGCTGGCAAGATGAGAATATTCAGGACTAGAATCAAAGAACTCTTGCTCTTTTCGCCTAGCAATAATCATGTCAACATTCCTGTTGATATCTGCTTGTGAACGGTTCACAATTCCAACCCAGGGATGCTGCAGTCTGTAAGCTCTTCCTTCGAGAACCTAAATGAAAATAAAGAAGGGGAAGTTACAGAGTCCAATGGCAATAAAAACAAAAAATTCACACAGAACAAGAGACCACAGAAACGTACGTCAAGTGCATTTGTTCCCTTGTCCATTAGATCAAGCTTTGTCAACACACCAAATGTCCTCTCACCTGAAGAAATTTAAGATGATCCTAAGCCAAGGAATTAACTAGGCGAATCAAAAGGATAGGACTTTGTCAGCATGGAGATTCTCAAATGATAATTAACCTTAATTTTGGAGAAAGAGAAACAGTAATCTAAGTCAAATTACTGACACTTGGAAAAACTCCTGAATCATTCCACTTTACTCTTATGTCAACTTCTTACACCATCCAAAGTTGATCTAGTAGCTGACATGAGTTTACAGCTTCACGTTCTCTTATTTTATTAGTGTTCACAACCATCATGTTTCCTGGCACTTTTTTAGATAATGTAGTTTGTAATAATCATATCGCACCCTCTGCATCAAAAGATGCACACGGTGACAAATTTATTACCTCATTTTAGAACTTTGCTACATACCATAAAACTAAGATACAGCAAGCCAAGAGTTTGAACACTACTGTGGTGACCTCAACAACAAAATTTTGAATGTTCTGGACTTATAGACATGAAAAGGTGACAGATATACTTCAAATGAGGTTTGTTAGCAAGTGTCTTATTTTTCCATTATACAAATGGTTAGGGAACAGGATAGTTCATTTAGAAACTGGTAGAAGTAACAAGGGAAGTCTATAATCAGTTAGTACAAAATGCCCCAAATTTGCAGAGTTGGAGTATAGTATGCTTCAACCTGCAACATGCTTGGCACAAATGCTCTTAGGTTCTACCCAACACACTGAAACAAGCAAATGGTCTCTATCCTAAAATGATGTGCATGCAATCATTGTTGGAAATAATCCTGTGTGCTAGGTGCATGCTAGTGTCTAGGTTCATAGCCTTTACTTTAGCTAAATTTCAGCATTGAGTAATAGGAGTAATAGGCTGATTATTTGGGTAATATTCTGCATTAATTAGGAGGCTATCACAGCCACAATTGTAGCTCTCAGCACTGTATAAAGCTAGGAGGAAAATCAGAAAAAGCTCAAGTCATTCCAGCCACCAAAACCATTGTGTTCGTGTGTATCTTGTGAGTGAGAGTTCTTGGTGACCTGTTAAGAGGCTATTTGTTCACGACGAGCACATATGATGTGGACAAGTTTTGAAATGATCAAAGAAAAGGTTTTATTAGACATATGTGAAACGAGAATACACAAGTATTCAAACTCACAATCAAAGTAGGTATCATCAGCTAATAAAAGTAATATACCATGGAAAAACAAGTGTGCTATCTTGATTCATACCAGTTGGATCCACATCCCGGGCAAGCTTGATTGCATCTGATGTTGCTATATCTTGATTGGCAGGAGATATAGCCAGTATAAGACAATTCGGCTGCAAAGAAAATACAAAAATTCAAGACACCTTGTTGATGTGATTGAGAATGTAACCGTATGCAATAAGCAAAGTGCCAAAACATAGAGTAGGTATAGGAAGTTAGGAATTGAATTCAAGATAGAACAGATGTTAGTGTTAGAGTATGGCAGGGGCCTATTGGGCCTGGGCTGGATGTATAGCCCATTAGTGTTAGGGTTAATTAGAGATAAGGGTCGCTTGTTTAGGAGTCAAGTAAACCTCTCTATATAAGGAGAGGAGATGTATCAATCTAATCAAGCAAGAATTAAGAAGGAAAACCCTTCCCTCCTGCCCGGCCGTGGGCAAACGCTAGGTATGAACAGTACCCGCGGTACTGTAGCGCGTCAGCCGCCGTCGCTCCCCTCAACTCTCTCCTCTCAATCCTAGCAGCCACATAACTACAGGCATAATCAGGCATAATAATTCAGTCCATGCTATAGGAATTCTACCCAGTCTTACACTTAGTAGATCTGCTCGTGAGATCAAGTGTTATAGTTAGATGCTCTTGAATAGACTATACAGAGTATTTCCTCACCATTTTCAACTAAAAACATGGTTTAAAATAGTGGACTACGCCATTTAGCAGCGGCCTCCTCCAAGAGCCATGAAAAGTTATAGTGGATACAGCAAAGCTATTTCATTTAGTGGTTTTATAAAAAAATGGAAATTGTCAATTAATTATGAAAAAAAACATGAAACTAACAATATTTCATAAACATAATACTTGAATACATAAAAAATTCTCTAGGATACATGTCCCATGTCTTAACAATCATTCAATCAAAAATATAATATATTCACGGCTATAATCAACATTCATATTCACTCAATTCACAATGAAGAAATAAAATCAACAGTTACTCAATGGCTCATTACAACATTCATTGAGTAAAAAACACAATGAAGAGGCATAGAATTCTATTCATCTACAGCAAAGAGTGGATATTTGACTCAGCTAGCATTAGTGGTGCTAAACAAATTTTGCTGCAAAGACAAATAGCAGTGTTTAGTGGAACCATTTTAAGGTGCAATAGCAAAAGAATTGGCAATATCTTAGAGGTAGGCCCTCTGAAAATGCTCTAGCGCTATTTAGAAACATGAATAATAACAAGGTAAACATCAGTGGCTTTAATTCTATTCTGAAGAAGAAATGAATGTTAACGCTGAAGCATTTTGTATGACCACTAAAGGTGCACTTCTACCAACGATGCAAGTGTTACGCCATTTAATTTAAGAAACAACATGCAAAATATGTCAAGGTCATAGTCAGTTTTAGAGATATGTGCATCATTCATACCTTATCAACATACGAGCGCACCATGCTTTCGATATCCTGAACAATGCTTTCAGGCTGCCCCTCTGAAGGAGACAACATAATCAATGAAACTTCTCCTGAAAAAGGCCCACCTAATACAAGAACGTGAACAAAAACAATAAACGCATTTACATACCTACTGCAACTTTTGTTAGACCCGGCAGATCAATCAATGTTAAGTTGACCACTGCAATAATCGATTGAATTGAGTAAATAAATATATACTTCAAAGATTCAGGAGCTCAGAGATGCTTTTGCATATAAATCAACTGCTCTACAAACTAGTCAACAAGAAGCGTCCACTAGCATCAATTTCAATTATTAAAACATGACCAGGAAAACAAAAGGAAACAAAAAAACATTGCAACACAGCTTTTGTCAGAAAGAAGAGATATAGTGCTATACACATAGCATTTGACTGAGATTTTTAGATTCAACAACTAAAAGAAATAGCAATAATCTCCATTTTTTTTCTTGTTTCTTGAAAAAAGCAGTGGCAGGTTGTGCCCAGGGCTTAGATACCATGTGGAGAGTATATGCTGAGATGAATTGGAACTGGAGATATTTGCTTTGTCTTTCCAGTCAACCTGTCAGTTTCATCTTGGATTTCCTTCCGCACAAGAGCTGCAGAGAACAATAATTGTTGGCATCTGAGATAAGTACTTCAGCCATTTCCATGTACTGAAAAATACCAAATCCACTCTGAGATCAAATGGCAACTGCTTCTTACTAAGTTTGTGCATTCTACTTTTGAATACATGTTGCAAAGCATGATAAATGCACATTATATTTGAACTAGCAGCACAACATGGGAAACACAAAGATAATCATGCCATTTACACAAGTCGAATACTTCTTAGACCCCAATGGCAATGGTAGGTGCAACATAGCAAGTAAGGTGAGAAGTGTCATCCTCATCGAGCAGAAATTTTGAAGAGAACTCAAATAGGAGACAATACAATTGCACACTGGCAGAACCAAATTCGTTAATAACTGAATAATAGTAAGACACAGCTTCTGCTGGCAGAAATATAGTATACAATTATTAGTTTCAGTAAACAGTACATCTTGCGACGGTAAACATGGCCAATCAAGCATTCAATTATACTAGCAATCAACTTAACAACAAACCAATTTCATAGCAGCTTAGGCCAAGAATAAGTGAATAACCCTATATCGCTGAAGATGACGAAGGATGCTTACCGAAATCAGTGAAGCGGCGCTTGGGCATGTGCAGGAACTCGGCGTACTCCTGCACGCCGTCCTCCGTCTTGTGCAGCTGCAGTACGAGTGGCCTACGCGTCACGATCCCTTCCAATCCAAACACAAACCAAAAACCATAAAATTTCGAGCCCAAAAAAACATGATTCAGTGAATGAAGAAGGTAAAAATCTCTTCATACCTGACCCTCGAGGCAGGAAGTCTCGCCCCACGATGCTCTCGAGCACCGATGATTTCCCCGAACTCTGTACATGGCCGCCCAATTAAGCGCCTCGTATTTGAACTACGGAACAAAATCCTAGGCGAGCAAGCACCTAGAGGTGACGGAAAGGAGGCGGACCTGACCGCCGACGACGGCGACTGACGGGAGCGCTTCCCAGAGGGCGGCGACATCCCCGCCGCCGTGGTCGCCGAGGACGGTGCAGGCGCGCTGGATGCGGTTCACGAGCACGATCACGTTCTCCATGGTAGCCATCTTCGGGGTGGGAGGAGGAGAAAGCGCTGTGCGGCGACGGAGGGGGGGCGGAAGGTTCTAGAAGGCAGCGGAAGGATCGAGGGGCAGAGCGCTCCCCACTGCCTGCCTGTGTCTGAGGTGTGCGAGCCGAGCAGATAGAGGCGTCGCTGCTGCAACCCGTAACTGCTTTCCTTTTTCTATTTCTCTTCCGATTTTGCCCTCGCTCTTTTCCAAGTCGTCGAGCGGGAACTGCTTTGGTTCACCGAAATTATTGAAGAGATTTTTAATATTTATTTATTTCAAAAAAAGATTCGTGAGAGAAGGTAAGTAGCAGGTTAGCAGCTGTAGACCATCAATGGTAAAAAACGCAGCTGCAGAGGTTCTATATTCATACGGGACGGGGAGCATAAGAGCATCTCCAGCAGGGCCCCTACTTGAGCCCCCATAGCTAAATATGGGGGCTCAGGTCAAAAATCCAACTCCAGCAGGGCCCCTACTATGGACCCCAAATTTGTGTGGGCACCCAAATCTCTCCCTCGGACCCCATTCCTGTTGGCCCAACAGCTCGGCCCCCATCCGCGAGGGCGCTACTCCTCGCCTCCTTCCGCATGCGCTGCTCCGCCTTCCGTCGCGCGGGCCGCTGCACCGACGCGCCGTCCGTTGCTCCGCCGCGCGCGCTGCCTCCCCTTCCCACGACGGTGTTCCATCTCCTTCCCTCCCTGCGACACGCGACGGCGTTCCCTCCCCTTCCCTGCAACCAGCGACGGCGCGATGGCGCTCCCCTTCTCCTCCCGCCCGTCCGGATCTGCTGCAAGGCCGGCTCCTTCCCCTCGCCGCGCTCCGCCCGTAGGCGCTCGCTGCCGTCGCTCTTTCTTCCCCATTGCGAGCTCGCTGTCGTCGCTCTTTCTTCCCCATTGCGTTGAGATAGCTCAGTTGCTAGAACAGAAGATGACAAGTGGGTCCCAATTATCATTGTCTGTTAAAAATGATTTGGGGGCTTTGGTTTTGGGGCTTCTGTTGGAGGAGATTGCAAAATAGAGGGCCAACAAAAGTAGGGAGAGCACCCAAATCAGATATGGGGGCCTTGATTTAGGTGCTCCTGCTGGAGTTGCTCTAACGCATTCAGAGGCTGCTCCCATTCAACATCATGTCCATCCCACCCACGTGTAAGGGGGTGTTTAGTTACTCCAAATTCCAAATTTTGGCACTATGCAAAAAGAAGATTCTCCGTCACATCAAACTTGCGGTACATGTATGGAGTACTAAATGTTAACGAAATCAAAAACTAATTGTACAGTTTGGTTGTACTTTGCGAGACGAACGTTTTGAGCCTAATTAGTAACGTTTGGACAATTATTACCAAATGCAAACGAAACACTACAGTAGTTACAGTGCTACAGTACTTTGCCGACGCCGAATTCGGGCCGAACTAAACGAGGGCTAAAGGAGAGCGCCCACCAAACCCATGTCACCTGCGACATCCTCAACCTTGTTGCGCCCGCGCCTAGCCACGCCCCTTTCCCTGCAGCACCGCCATCCCCCGCGCACGTCCTGTCGCCAAGCTCGAATTGCCGCAATGAGATAGAGGAAAGGGAAGGGAAGGAAAGGGAGGGAGGGAGAGGAGAGGAGAGGGCGAGACGCGCCGCACGAGGTAGGAGCCGAAGTCCTACAGCATGCCGTTGTCCGCGCAATCACCGGTGCTATTGCAATATGTGCAACATCCGGTCTACTTTTGAAATATACAGATGAAACATTTGCAACATATGTCCGAAGACAAATGAAACAATTGAAACGTGCGTCTAAAACACTTGTAAAAACACCCGAAAACACTTGAAAAGCCATTACAAAACATATGTAATATCCAGATAAAATATTTACAACATATGTGTGAAACATATGCAACATCTAATTAAACATACTTGCAACATACGTTTGAAAAAATAGATGAAACCTTTGGAACAGACGCTTGCAACATATGTGTATAGTCATTGCAACATCCTGATCTACTTTTGCAACATCCATATGAAACACTTGCAACATACCTCTGAAGTATATGAAACACTTGAAACATACGCTTGCACCATGCGCTTTTAGCAAACCCCTGACAGGCGGAGCACTCCACAGCGGGATCCGGCTGTTCGGTCGTGGCGGAGAAGAAAGATGGCAGTGAGCGGGCGACTATGCGAGCGGCGGCTGCCATCTAAGCCAGCCTAGGCGTGGCGCGGCACAGCCGGCCCGACACACAGCCGTAGCACACGTAGCCACCCCGACGGCTACCCAATCGGGGGCACGGCCGGAACGAGTAGTGAGAGGCGTGAGTGGAGCGCGCGACGGGTGGGGACAAGGAGCGAGTGACACGAGATGGGTCGCGCAGTAGGAAAGCATGGCAGCACAGCAAGGCAGGCGTGTGGCGGGAGAAGCGCGACCGAGCGAGGCGGAGTGGACGCGCGATGTCCAAAAAGGACGGACCTCCGGGCCTATCATTATCGATATTCATATACATCACTATTGATGTGACGAAATTTTAAAAAAAATGAAAATTGGCTGCATACGAAGTGACGAAAACTGAGCATGTACACTGTACAGACTGTCCCTTCTTGTAAACGACTTGTTCTTTTCTAGACCTTCAGCAACCCTTGGCAAATTCCCGTCTCGTACTCTCGTTCGCTAGAATTCGCAAGGATAGTTTCGGAACGAAAGTTGAGACGGCGGGCGGATAAGAACAGTGGGGCCTTGTCTAGTGGATGGACAGAGACAGGACGGTTTGTTCGAATGTCTTTCAAAATTTCTACCTCAGATTTGAAACCTTTGTCAGTGCATGGTGGGCCACCCCTAAACTATCAAATGGGCCAAAGTTAGGTCAGAAGGAAAAAACAACGACGCCAGTCTTCCACGTAGATATATCCACTCAGAAAAAAAAACCATGGAAAAAGTTCACATTATCTCATCAACTTTTATGGCTTTTCCTCCCTGAACTCTAAAACCAGTTAAACCACTTCCCTGAACTTTTAAAACCGTTCGTTTCACGTGCCTGACCGGTTATAAGCGGTTTTAAAAGGTGATTTTATTTTTTTATTTTTTATTTATTTCGGTTAAATTTTTAAAAAATCATAGTAAATCACAGAAAAATCATAAAATAAAAACATAGATATGGCATTAAAGCAAAATTGGGCCTGTGTAAGAAAAGAGAAATTGGGCCCAAACAAGGCCTTTATATTTTGAAACAAGAAACGAGGCCTTTATATAGCTGCCGGCCTTAATAACCTTTTGGGCTTCCATTTTTCTTTGCGTGATGAGTGGGGTTCATTATTTGTTCTCCCCTCGTTTAAAATCCTCTTCCATTTTTCTTTGTGTGATGAGTGGGGTTAATACATGTTTAAAATCCTATTTAAGTTTCTATTTCTTCAAACGACATGATCCTTTGTTTGCAATAAAAATGTAAGCCATAAAAAGTAGACAATTCTCTTCAATCCTAGAGCAGGTTTTTATAGCACTTTTATTTATGAGCTTCGATTCACCCCCATACATACAAACATGTTACAAAACACGTACAGGCGTGATTACACAAGATAGAAAAAGATCCTTCCTCCATTCTACTCAATGAAGTAGAAGTGCAGGAAGGTCGGTATGCGCGTGTGCCCAATCAGACTGATCAGTTCAGTTGGTTGTCGCGCTTGAGCTTCTTTTCGGCCAGCATGCCCTCGATGGCGGCCTTCCAGACCTTGCAGTGCGTCTGGTGCTCGAACAGCAGCTGCACCGTCACCCCTTCCTCTGACGTGATCAGCGCCACCGGGAACGCCGGCCGCCCCTCCACCACCGTCTCGCCGCCGCCGTCTCCAACCGCCGAGACCACATCTGAAAATCATCGTCGCCACCAAACGGCAGATGAGCAGATCGATCAGTCGGTGGATGAAGCCGGTATCAAGTATCAACACAGTATGCGGCCAAGCAGCTGGGAGCCAAATCACAACAGCGACGCTAGTACCAAGGTAGAAACAGACCAATCGTGACGGGACTGGACCGGCCCTGGAAAATTGATTGGGTCGTTAGAGACAAGCGTGTCGGCAGGGGCAACCGGCCAAACGCCAAACGGCTCAGGTGTTACGGTGCAGTGAGCCAGTGACGTCGCGGTACAGGCAAGCGCCTCGTCGTCGTCTTCCCCGGACCGGCCGGCCAGCCGAGCGCGCACCCACGCGCATGCACGCGCGCGGCGACGACGCGGCAGCGGAATAGCGTTGTGAGATGACTGCGTGCACGAGCTGTTACTTACAGTCCTTGAAGGTGGCGAACGCGCCGTGCAGGCGCTTCTTCCCCAGCCGCAGCACCACCGCTGCGCCGTCGCCGCACCGCGGGAAGACGGACACCGTCCTCACCCGCAACCTTCCTGCACATATAGCACCCAAGCAAATACGCAGACAGTAATCAGTTGCAGGGTCAAGCTACACACAATAGCGATGCACAACTACTACCACAGAATAGAAGCATGTCGTCTCTCACCACAAGGCAGACAGACTCTGAGAGTCGTGCCCTTCTGGATGCCAGCGCTGACGCTCATGGCCATGGCGTTGCTGCTGGTGCTGGTGCTGATTCCCCTGAGGTCAACTGCCCTTTGCTTCAGCGTCGCGGCTCCCCTCAAACCTGGCAGAAGCATCAGACACGAACATGTAATCAGTTCCCCTTCATTCTGAGTTTGTCACATTAAATTTTGGGCGTGGTTTGCCGGTGCTACATGTGGCAGCGGAAGCAGTGAGGGTGAGCAGCTCGGCGGAGGAGCGGCTCTCGAGGCCGGTCCTCACGGCCGACGTGACGCGGCCGCGGTTGGCGCCGGCGGTCTCCGCGGCCTCAGCGCACACGGTGGCCACCAGCGCCGCGGCGGACGCTAGCACCGCGCCTAGCCTCCTGTCGCCAGCGCTGGCCGAGGCCGCCGGCCTCAGGTCGCACGCCGACACGATGCCCGCGACCGCCGCAGCGAGCTGCGCCACCGACACGGCAGCGTGCGCCTGCGCCGTGTGCAGCCGGAGCTCGTCCCTCCGCCTTCTCCGCCGGCTTCCGGTGAGTGGCACGCTGTCCAGCAGGAAACCACGCAGCATCGCCTTCATATTTCCAACTTTGAGCTGCAAAAAAAGAAAAAAAAAGAAAAGAAAGAAAGAAAGAAAAGGAGCAAGCGAATCAAACAAGGCAGTCACTGTATCAGTTCCGACAAGATATCAGCTGTGCTATCCTGTTTTGTCACTGCAATTACAGAGTACTATATGCTGTTTCAATCTGGCACTCTGCGCCATGTTATGAGGAACATTGGTGTTTGTAATAACAACTGGCTAGTATCTTGTCCTTACTCCTTACTTACCCAGGCAGGCTGGACGAGCTTGTGCCGGCGCTGTCCGCAGTTAGGCCTGCCGCCGGCTACAAGTCTCTGTCAGGCAAACCAGGGATCATCATTAACACTGGGGCAATAGTTCACTGCTGAGACGTGAGCCCAGTGTCTGACTTACACATTTCTGATTGAACAATTGGTTTGTTGTTCCCCCATTAAAACGAAACGTGCCAAGATGCTTTTCTTTGTCTTCGCCTCCGTCTCCTCTTGCTTCATCTTGCTCTGGGTCCTCCAGCGATGATCCCAGGCTCTTTATTATATTACAATAGATAAAAGTAACTGTGAACAAAAGACAGACATTCTGCACACTAAAAAAAGGTGAAAAAAGATGCGTTTTTTTTTCTAAGGAAGATCCATGCAGTAATAAATAGATAAGACTGAAGTGAAGCGTTACTGTAGGTTGTGCGAAGCATTATTTTGTATATGGATTGTGAAACAATGGAGTGGCTTGAGAGAAGATGTCGCCACTCGGTTGGTGAAAACTGAAAAAGACATAAACATACACTGGGGGAGAGTATTTGGAAGAGATCCGAGGAGGAGGGGCTCCATGTCCGAGAGAGGAACTCCATGGCCTGCTCAGGGATGACTGGCATCTCTTCCAGGTGGCAGCACTTAGAATGCCGTGACTTCCCTTTACAGCGGATGTCCGCCTTCTGCGCATCGATTGGTGCGCTCTCTGCCTGTTTGAACATTCAGCAATGGCTATATATATTCACACCAAATGAAACAAATCTACAAGAGAATGATGCAGCAGCATGATGCCAAAAAAAAAAACTCAGTATATATATGTAGGCACTAGCTAGGAACTGATGATCAGAAGTTCAGAACAGCAGTTTAGTCCATCTCTTAATTTGTCACAAGATGCAGTTATGGCAGAGGCACAAACAGTTCTGAAGACTTAAAACAAGTCAGGTTATAGTAGCCTACTAGCCTTAGCCGACATCTATGGTCAGTTTCTATTATATAACTAAAAATCATGAAGCAAAGGTTTTGCATGATCACCAACCATTTGACATGACAGTGGATGGCATCTCTGGAAGGAGGCCATCCCAAACTCCACCCCTCGCCTGAAATGCTCCATCAGGGCTGCTCAAATCAGGCTCGTGGCTGCACTGAGCGATGCAACAGAACTGGATCAGTGAGGAAGAAGTGATGAAAAAAAAGATCACCCTAACACCGTCTATTTGTAGTTGATATATGAGGGGGCAACTTCTTGTCGTCCACTAAATGTGATATCAAAGTCCTACCTACAGTATAACTCCACTGTTTTGCGATTCGCATTTGTTACTCTGGACAATCCACTAGGAAACAACCAGTAGAGAACAATCAGAATTATTGAATCAGAAAAGGCCGGATTGCCTAATTGACTGTAGACACTAGACACAGTATGATTTGAGAACTTTGTTTCATGTGTGACGAGTCTGCTTTCCTATATCAAATTTGACCGGAGGAAGCTATATAAAAGTAACTGTTTCCTGCAGCTTTCGTTCATGCGTGGCTGATCACTGGAACTTTTCAAGTCTAGAACAGTTACAGACTTTCCAAGTCTATAATGACTGCAAAGACAAATGTTTAGAGGATTTAACGATGGTATCTATGGTGTTCAACTAATTTTACAAGGAAATAAAGAAAATAACGAAACCAAAGGAGAAGATAGGGACAGATAGGACTACAGTAGCAAGCAGATGAAAGGCAGCCTGAAGATAAGCAGTCCAGAGAGAGCAAGAGCTTACCTTAGCAGGAAGCCCTGGGTGCACTGATCTTGTGACACCTGCATGGCTCCAAGTCTTTATATTGTGAGAACATACCCAAAAAAGCTGAAGCATGCGGGTTTACAATGCACCAAGAGTACTCAGAAGGATTCAGTATTATAATTTGCATTCCCCACGAAATCTTGATGTATATCGCTTCCATATCTCTTTCTGGGTTGAACTTCCCCATTGAGAACTCGTGGTACTCAAACGGCGATAATGACTTGAGCACATTGCTTCTTTTGGAATGGACCTTGCCAAAACTAAGCAGTTAGAAATAGAGTAATGTGGGAGGGCCAAGGAGGTGGTCCTGCTAATGGCAATTTGACATGACGTATGATTGCCACTTATAGCAAATGAGTATACAAAATATGTAACGCCGTTCGTGTGACCGAGAAAAAAAAGTTGTAAATGAGATGCGCATCATGTGCCATATATACGTGGAAATCTTCGAACAATTTCTAACAGGCACTCGATCGATATAGAGAAATTTACAAGACGGTAATGATGATTGTGATGCCGGATGAAGCATGGATTAGCTAGCAGTGATTGTAAATGAGTGTCTAGCCAAAAGGTGAGAAGGCGCCATAACGATAGCTTCGGCAGAAAGCAATTAACTAGTAATCTTCGCCTCTTCGGTGTACTACAGGGGTAATCCATGATATATTCACCCAAGTGGGAAACAAAATGTATACATCTGGCAGGACATGTGCAGTGGTGATCTTGTTATTGTAAAGGCTCGAACTTCGAAGCTTAATTCCTACTTGTGGTATATAACTGATATGTGCGGTGGGTGGGATCAGTAATCAGTTGCGACCTGGTACCATCGATCAGTTGCAACCCGGAAGACTTGTGAAACCGAGGGGCGGGTGACTCATTTATCTAAAGACTGAAGCACTGATGTTAATAGGAGTTCATTGCATTGGATGGATCAGCGACAAGTGATCCAGCGATTAGGGCGAAACCACATGCTCCCGCGCCCCAATCGACGCGCATCATGGAGATCAACTTCTCCTAATTGTCGAGTTCTTTAATCTCCTAACATGGATTATAGGAAAGAAATGAAGGCGGCGTGAGGAATCAAAGAACAGGAGGAATAGACGTACTGACCTTCCTTCTTCTCCGTTTGGACAGGATCAGATGTTCAGAAGAGGGAGGCCCCTGCCCCTGGGGAGAACCTCTGCTGCTGGGATCCACGAAGTGACCAAGATGAAAGCAGGCAGCGCGGTTACACATGTAAAATCAATTTCTAATAGTCGTTGCTGTAATCGCGGCTTTCAGGGCACGAAATCGTGTGGCCGTTTTCAGAGAGATCCGGAAAGAAATGGGGGCCGGCCCACACGGCCATGACTGACTGACCGGTGTGTTGTCCTCTACAGTATATATGCGCTACAGCCTCCCACGGTCTACCTTTTCAAGGGCGTGTTCGGCAGGACTGAAAAATACTATTCCGACTGATTGTTGTGAGAGAAAAATACTATTCTAACAGAACGTAAACAGTGCCCCGCTGAGCCCAGCCAGCCCCAGCCAGCCGAACACAGCCCAAAACGCATGCACGCATATGGGAACTTATCTCCTCCTAGATTTCAGGTGATGGCTTCATGCCACATATAAAAATATTGTTTATTAAGCATAGGGATAGTGTATATCATTTTTTGGCAAGTATATTCATACTTTTTTTTACAGAGTATGTCCATATACCCGAAGACAAGTATAGTATGTGTGGATACGTGCTAGGTAGTATGTCCGTATATATATGTACAGTAGTATATGCGTTTATACTTTTTAATAATAGTATGTGCACATACACGTACAATAATAGAGTATGTACACATGCTACAAGGTCATATATTTAAAAATATGTAGTTTTGATACATGGAGTAAGTACGTATGTGCACATACTACATGTACAGTAATCGAGTATACACACATCCTACTGGATTCAAGTTCTTTGCCGAGTGTCTGAGGCACTCAGTAAAGGCCAAATTGCACTCGGTAAAGCCTTTATCGAGTGCGGCACTCGGTAAAGAATACATGGCAAAAAATTGATCGGCAAAGTCCTCTTTGCCAAGTGTTTTTTATCGGACAGTCGGCAAAGAAAAGCGACCGTCACGGCGCCGGCCCCGTTGACGGTCGCTTTGTCAAGTGCCAACCCTGCAGGCATTCGGCAAAGATTTTTTATTTTTTTAAAAAAAAAATTCTTTGCCGAGTGCCCTTTGGCCGGCACTCGGCAAAGTTTGAATTTTTTTTAAAAAAAATTCTTTGCCGAGTACCATGGTCATGGCACTCGACAAAACTGGAAAAATGGTTTTCCGAGCACCCATTTTTCCAGCTTTGCCGAGTGCTGTGACCATGGCACTTGGCAATGGGATCCTTTGCCGAGTGCAACACTCGGCAAAGTGACCCAAAACAGCAATTTTTAACTTTTTTTACATTCCATCATGACAAATAAATTCATACAAACATACATCACATATATATCTCATTCATCACATATATATCTCATTGATCACATATATATCTCATCCATCCACACATCTATCCGCACATATCACATCCATCACAATATATATCACATATATAATAATAAGTGCTCAAGTTCATCCAAATAAATCCACAAGTCCATCACAAGTCCATCAAAGTCCACAAGTGCATCACAAGTATATCACAAGTCCATCACCAAGTGAACAACAAATGAAAAAAAAATACAACGTGCACTCATCTCGCCCACTGCGACTGTGGTGAAGGCCCAGCTCCATCATTCGGAGGTGCATGAGGTGGATTATTCGAACCACCGTTAGATGAAGACTACACAAAGGAGAAAAGATTGCATGTGAGACAAGTTTATTTGGATAGCTAATTTAGAAAGGTAGAGACCATACAAGCAAAGCACAAGCGAAAGTAAAAAACTTCCATACTCACAGGAGTAGCTGCAGCTACAGGACGCGGAGGCGGAGGTGGAACCAACAACCCAGCTGGCAGAGAGAAGCCCACACGTTGCCCAATCCCTTGTAGGAACTCCGTAATGTCCGTCAGCCTCTGCGCCTGGGCCTACCGCTCGGCCTGCTCGGCCTCCAGCTAGGCCGCCATCCTCTGCTACCCAGCCTCCAGCTCCTGACGTTGCCTCATTTCTTATTCCAGCCAGGCCTGCAATATTTCACTCTAATATTTCAGTAATGCAAAGCTAATTAAGATGTGTAAAGATCAATGTATGATGAGTAAAATAGGAATAACCTCGAGTGCGTTGACCCGGTGCTGTGCAGCGGTCGGCCATGTGCTAATGGCTGGGCTCTCGCTCGTGCTTCGTGCTCGGATCTGGGAGAGAGAGGGAGTAGAGGCCGTAGTCGATGACGCCGTTGCCAAGCCAGAACCGCTCATGCTTCTTGCCTTGCCCCGCCCTCATGATGGCCTCTCCATCGAAGTCCTAGGTGCTCGGATCGTGGTCTAGCCCATGGAGCGACCTCGCCACCTCAGTGTACTCACTGATGCGGGAGTGGATGCTTAGGTTCGTGTATGCCTCGAGCGGGTCCTCCAGGTTGAAGGAGACGTCGGACGTCGCCTTGCCCTTGTGGGCCATACACCATGCCTGGAAGTCCGAGCAAGCCTAGCCACTATGTGACGCCGACTGCGAGAAGACAACACGATGATTAGAAATTAGGCAGAACTGAGCATCACAATAGATAAATAAATTCACGTACCCATGCTTGTTTGTATCCGACGAGGCTGCGGCTGCCTTGATGGTGTGTTGGACCTTGCATCTACAAACGACGGTCCCAGGCATCCCTGTGCATCTTGAGGTACTCCTCCGTGAACCACCTCTCCACCATCATCGCCTAGCACTCGGGATACGCTTGGCACCACCAGGGAATCATATACACGTCATCTAGTATTAGACATATAAGAAGATCAAATTAAACCAACTTAATCTCAAAACGAATCAATATTGATGTTCTTCATTTACCTTAACGGACTGCTCCTGGGTCAGCTGCATCTCTCTTGCGTCTTTCTTGGTTTTCCTCTCTCCAAGCTTCAACCCATAGTAGGTTACGATGGCCTAGATGCGCACCTCGTGATGCATGTCGGTGACGAGTTTTTTTACAGTCTTTGGTAGTCACCTGCTCCACCCTGACCTCAAATCCCTCCTCGCATCTATAATAAGTCTGCATACAAAAGCGATGTATCCATTCATTATTTCAAGAAAAGTCCAATGAATGCGATGTATTGAGCAATGTTGTGGGAGGGAGACTTACCCAAAACTCTGCCTTCACCCGCGCCGCCTTGTTGGGGTACTCCGCATTGAGGGCGACGGCGTAGTGGTCAAACGAGTAGGCCGGCTCCGTCTTCGATGCATATGTGACAATGTCGGGGAAGTGTTGCCTGCACAGAAGACCCAGGATACCGTTGACTAGCCGTGCGCTACCACCCGACACAACCACCCAGTTCCTGCACAAGTGATTAAGAAAAAATATTAGTTTTTTTCATCATATCATATGAAGTAGTGGTGATAACATATAAAGTTACTTACTTTTGTCCTTTGGGGCAAATCACTGGGCGTTGGTGAGGAAGCGGAACCTGTGGGAGGCTCGCGGGACCTCGCAAGTAGACACTCGAAGAGGAGTCGGAGGAAGCGGAACCCATGCCTAACGCCTCGCACTCATCATCCTCGTGCGGCCCCTCCTCCTCGTCCGTCTGCCGAACTAGCTCCTCGTCCGATGACTCATCCACGGGCGCCACCTCCTCCTCCAGGTCCTCCTCACGCGGCGTGGGAGGAGACGGCCCCCTCCTACGGCTGGCGGTCCTCCTCCTCCTCCTCTTGTCCGATCCCTCTACCGCCTCCTCCGCCTCCTCCTGCAGCCGGCGTGGTCTTTGGTAAATCGAGTTCATGGACCTATGACGGTCGCCCACCATTTTTGTTCAATCACCTGCAATAAAAAAGAAAAACAAGACGTAATTAGAAATAGGTGCAAAAATGAACAAAACATAAGTAGCTCCTTGGCACAAAGCTGGCGGAATAAGTAGCTCAACTCTGCCAACACTTGTTTAGATGCAACGCTCCTTGAAAAAATTTATAAGGTTTTACGTCGTCCCGTCCCCGCGTGCAAGGTCTTTATAGATGCAGCGCTGCTAGGCAAATGCATCCTGGCGCCAGTGTCAAAATTGGACGCCTGGGATGGATGCCTGGACACCAATTTAGCTAGCTCCTATACAAACAGGCCCTAATTTTGTTTATGTTGTGATGGGCTCAATGTTGCTTATGAAAACAAGTAGTAAGATTTTTTAGAATGAGTTACATATATATATATATATGAATGTATGAGAACCGTTAAAATTGTAATTAGTTTCTTCAGCTGTTGTAGCTCATTGCTTGATACAATGTGCAAGAACTGTAACACATAAGAAAAAAGTCTGCCAATGAAAACATGGCTAGTGAGAAAAATGGTATATATATATATATATTTGCCTTTACTTGGTTTTGTTTTTTGTATGATGTTTAGCTAGATGTTCATTCATATTCATATCCTCTCAAAAAAATAATGTTCATTCATATAATTTGACAAGTCATAATGAAATAGAAAGATTTGATTGAAATGCTTGAACTAACCACAGGGAAAGTTAACCCCATTCCAGTACAATAAGTGCTCATTAATTTTGAAAAAGACCCATCGTGCTATCTTCTCTATTAATATTCAAAGAATCTTGGATATTAACTATGTTATATCACTAAAAAATGAGTTCACACTTTTTTATTTAGCATTTTTCCTTTTCTTCGACATATCTATGGCTTGACACTGTTTCTAGATGGGGTAGATACATCTGTTTTTTCCACAAATAATCGGTCATTTTTCTTCTTCTCTAACATTGTAAGGCTTCTCAGTACTTCTAGATGGTAGGTAGATACTTATCTGCTTTTTTCACAAATAGTCGGTGGAACAGAGAGATTATTTAGACAAACTGTAGGTAAATGACCAGCCTTAGATCCAAGGAAATTGTGCATGGAAGAGAGATGTAATAGAAACTTATCTATTCTAGAAGAGAGCACATGAAAAATACAGTGAGACATTCGCATAAAGAAAGGGTACAGAAGCATACAACTATACATTGAGCGACTAAATTAGTTGTCATCAACATATTTGCAGAGTCAACTATACACCAGATTAATTAAACTGTATATGATCATATCAACTAATAACTACTCCATCCGTCAAAAAAAGCTAGACACACTATAGGATTTGTAGGACATGTTAGTGGTCAAGCAAAATGAATCAAAGGATCAGACCAGAGCTGGTGCCGAGGACAATCCACGCGACGTCCATGACGAGCTGCTGGTAGTGGCCAGGACGTCTCCTCCTCCTCCTCCTCCTCCTCCTTCTTCCTCCCTCCTTCTTCCTCTCCTCCTCTCCTCTCTTTCTCCTCCACCTCTGGTGGCGCGGGCGGGGGCGGGGGCGGGTGCGTGTGTGCGGTGTGTGTGGACCGGCTAGGCCGAGAGGTTAAATCCCCCCTTTGCTGAGTGTCCCCGATCTGGCACTCGGCAAAGTTTTTTTTTAATTTTTTTAATTCTTTGCCGAGTGCCCCCGGACTGACACTCGACAAAGAGGGGTTTTATTTTTTTTTTTAAAAAAAATCTTTGCCGAGTGTCATACGTCCTGGCACTCGGTAAATCGGTGATTTGTCGGCAAACCATATTTTTTTTATTTTTGACCTTCAAACTTTTTCTGCAGTCCTCATACAATACCTGGTACTCCATGTTCCAATGTGGTATATTTCTCGGACTTTTTCTATATTTCTTTAATTTATTTCATTTAATTGAATTTTCTTGAATAATTCAAATTATAACTGCTAGTCATTCGAATAATGAAAACAATGAATGAAAAAATGATATTCATGTTATTTAGTATAATGTGAGACCGTATCCAGGACTAGACCACCAATTTCGAACATCTTATTCATGAAACATGACCACGAACTTGTGGTCGAGTTGTTTTTAAATTCTATAAAAAGCAAATAAAGTCAGAAAATCATGAAACTTGTCAAGATGTTATGATATCATATGTGGAGGATGTGATAAAAATTTGAGAAGGTTTCGCGCAAGTTGTCACATACGATACTTGCAAACCGAAGAATCCCCGAAGAAGTTTCATGATTTCGTGAAGAGGCCGACGAGGTGGTAAGCATCGTATGTGACAACGTACACGAAATTTTTTAAAATTTTTATCATAGCCTCCACATACGATATCACAACATCTCAACAAGTTTCATGATTTTTGGACTTCGTTTGCTTTTTATAAAATTTAAAAACACTTCACACGCAAGTTCGCGGTCATGTTTCGCGAACAAGATGTTCGAAATTTCAGGTCCGTTCCTGGATACGGTCTCACACTACACTCAGTAACATGACTATCATTTTTTGAATCATTAAATTCCATTATTCGTACCACGTGCAGTTCAAATTTATATTTTTCAAAAAAATTCAAGTAAACGAAATAAAGTAACTAAATATATTAAAAAGCCACAAAAATCTCCAAATTCTAACGATGAGTTCCTGGTACTTTAAAAGGGCTGCACAAAAAATTTGGAGGCCAAAAACAAAAAAAAAAACTTTGCGAGCGCCGGGGCATGACACTCGGCAAAGGGGTCTTTGCCGAGTGCTAAGAATAAGGCGCTCGGCAAAGAGGTTTTTTGAATTTTTTTAGAAATTTCCACTTTGCCGAGTGCCTTCACTGGGACGGGGCACTCGGCAAAGGTATTTCAAAAAAAATGTAATTTTTTTAATTCCTCCCTTTGTCGTGTGTCGAAGTTGTAAGGCACTCGGCAAAAACATTTCAAAAAAAATATTGAATCTTTACCGAGCACCGTGTCAGGGGCACTCGGCAAAGTATTTTTTTTAAAAAATCTTTGCCGAGTGCCTAACAACAGACACTCGGTAAAGAAGGACGTGGTCGAACACCGTTACGCGGGGCAGCCTATGCCGAGAGCCTGGCACTCGGTAAAGAAGTCCTTTGCCGAGTACCCTTTTTTATCGAGTGTCCGGCACTCGGTAAATAATTCTTTACCGAGTGCGGCACTCGGCAAAGAAGGTCTTTGTCGAGTGCCTGATTTTTGACACTCGACAAAGCAGTTTGCACTCGGCAGAGGCCCTGTTTCCAGTTGTGCATACTACAAGGTGGAAAAGCTAGTATGAACTAGTACTTTTGCCAAAAAAAAATAAGGTATGGAAAATACTCTTTTGAAAAAAGAAACAAGCCTGACATACTTTTTTTGACGAATGAGGGTATATGTATATGTAGACACATGGAGAAGTTTGCTTACTGTATGTACATACTTTTTTGACAAATGAGTGTACGTATATGTAGATACCTTTCCTTGGACGGGAGTATCGGTTCATACATTATTACGAGTATATTATTTTACTACGGCATTTATCTCTCAGCTTGCTTTTGGTCGCCGGTGCACCGAATACTATGTGGTCGTCGCAGGGATGAGCCATGGACACGCGGACCGGCGTGATCGGCTGGGCTGGCTGGCCAGCCAGTAGTATTTTTCTTTCACATAAACAAAACAGCAACAATATGAATCAGCCAACCAAATAGGTTAGGCGAATGCAGACGTAGCTTCCTCGAGATGCAATCTGCTACCTGGTTCATAAAGAATATAAAATGAGAAACTAGCGGGTATAGATCGACCAACGAGGGATGCAGGAAACTGAAATCATATAGATGTATAGATGCATGGGTGCATACTATAACTATACTGAAAAAGGAACACTAGAATGTAAGGCGTACAGGAGAATCATCGTTGGCATGATGCAGAACCACATACGACGACAAAAGCTGCGGTCACAAAGGTTGCTGAGTTACGGATCTGCAAGGTGCAAGGAGTTTATTAGATTGGAATAAACAAATCGATTACTGCATTAAGGATTAGGACTGTCGACCATGCCTGGATCCCATCGACGAATGTTCCTAATCACAGAGAGAGAAATTAAATGTGATGCCTAGGCACCATGGATCTGCATGCCACGTTTCCTGCCAGCTAGGGGCGATGCCAGCAGATGAATTAGGGGAGCAACTCGAGAACCTTAATTTAATACTAGTCAGAAAGGAAATAATCAGAGCGTGTTCGAGTAGTTCATGTATATACGTATACTACCTTTTGCTAATTTCGATATGTAATCCATTGGCAGATCGGATTCTTGTTTTTACCTGATTGTCTGGTGGCCAGTCGCCGCCGCCGGAGAAGAGACGCCAGCCTCGTATCCATCTCAGCAGCCTATAGTCGTCGCCGAAGAAAGCGGGTGCCACCTGGTGATGAAACGAGAGAAGGCTTTTGCCCTTTCCACTGATTCAGTCGGCAGGCCCGTTCTGCTGGCTGAATCTTGATTGAAACTGGCTGAAAAATATTGTTCTGGTTAAATTGTTGTGAGAGAAAAACACTATTTCGGTTAAAAAAATAAGCCGAACAAATCGAATATGAGGTAAGCCAAACGGAGATCGACGTCGTCCCCCTCACCTACTATGTTCATATCAACAAGAATGAATCAGAGATTAATCTTGCCTCGTTAAATAATTAACTTTACCCACGGAGAGATTTGGAGGGTTCGTGCTCCACCATGAATGGAGGGCGGCCGCAGGTCAGTTTCCGTCCCGATTGAAAAGCGACGGATGGGACAGAGCAGATCTGATAGGTGTATGTATTTATATTCAAAATTCAAGATACTAACGGGTCCGTTTCTTTAACCCGCTAATGAAACCCCCGACACCACGTTAGGAGTAGTTACTCTTAGGGAGTAGAATTTTTTTTCCATATATATATATATATATATATATATATAGACAGACAGACACACGCTACCTGGACCATCAAGACCGTGGTCTAAAACTACACTACACAAGATCTAAAAAAAACTACACTACACAACAGATTGATAAGAAATAGTCGTTTTTTTCTTTTTATTTATTAAGAGAAGAAGTGTGCTTGTAACGCACATACGAGGTATATATATATCAATTTAAAAATAAGACATCGCATACGTCATGACACAAACAAGCATAGTAAGCAGCAAACCAGTTATCCTATATGCAGATCTGCTAACGAATAAGGTAATAATATAATAATAACAAATCCTATCAACAGATCCATGACACACATAGCCAAATGCGCCAAAGACGAGTTTTGAAGACCGATTCACCTTCCTATTTAAGTTGAGCACCTTCCTTGTGGGTTTCCCACTAAGGCCCTGTTTGGTTTCAAATAAGTCACATATTTATAACTTAAAAAGTGAAAAATTGACTTATTTTGCCAAACACTACCAATTTATAAGTCACTCCTACTTATAAGTCACCCCTGCTTATAAGTTTTAAGTTGATTCACCCCTGCTTAAAACTTATAAGTCACTCTTTTTCGCGTGGGGCCCACACCTTTAATGAGCTTATAAGTCATCTACAACCAAACAGGCATGACTTATAAGTCACTAGTTTTCAGTCACCTGACTTATGGAAACCAAACAGAGCCTAATTCCACTCCCGCATAGGGTCTTTGAAATTCCTTTGATTATTAATTGCTAGACTAGGGGGCTGTTTGGATTGAAGGATTTTCATGAGAATTTTGAAGGAACACAATCCATAGGAAAGGAATTGAATATGAGTGTTTGGATTGAAGGAATACAGAGTTCCATTCCATAGGGAAGGGAATAGTCGATGCACAAAAGGTAGGAAATAAAACATCCATACAAGCCTATTGGTTTTTTGTTCCTTCACGAAGACCGAGGCAGCTGCACACACTTTATTGCTGTCTTGTGTGTGCCATCGACCATAATCTAGCTTTTCTCTGACGTTGCTGTAGGTTTGTACTTGAACCACGCACTTTATTCCTACGTTATAAATTCCTGTGTTCCAAACAATCTAAATTTTCTGTTCCTGTGTTTTGAAATCCCGTAGTTTTTCACTTTTTATCATACCTTATTCCTACGTTTTTTTTCTATTCCTGTGTTTTGGATTCCTTCGTTCCAAACATGCCCTAGATGTAGGCGAAGCCCAATTAATCCAACAAATCCCACAAAATTTTAAGGCCCCCAATAAATGCTCTTAGTTCTTGACATTGTTTGATATGCAGGTGTTTTTGATGAAGATTGTTAAATTGAACATCCATATAGAAAAGGGGTTAGATTTATCCACGACTGAACAATGGACTATGACTTAAAATGATAGTTTTGTGTTAACAAGCTTAACCCAATTCCATTATCGGTACTATGCCTTAATTGGATCGTGCAATGATGCTATGTTGTATTGTTATTGTTGGAAGTTGTCATGTGTTGGTGCTCACCGTATGATCTGAGGGACCTGGGCACTCGCTAGATCATCCGGTGATATTTACTGCTGAAAAACAACCAACGACTACACATATCTTAGAGGCTTAGGAAGTATTAGAGAACATTAGTAAGTGATCATTTTGAAATGTCCTAATATGGCTAGAGGGGGGTGAATATCCTATTTAAAATTCTACAAATCAACTAGAGCAATTTGATTAGTAAGACAAATAGCGAAATACAAACTTGCTCTAGCTCTACGAGGGTTGCAAGCCACCTATCCAACAATTCTAGTTGCAATGATTTCTAGACACACAACTTGCTACACTAAAGAGCTCCACTAGAAGAACTTAAATAACAAATCAAGCTCTCAATTCTAATTACACTAAAGAGCTTGCCACAACTAGTTTGCAAAAATATAAAAGAGTGAGTAGGGTGATTATACCGCCGTGTAGAGGGATGAACCAATCACAAGATGAAGATGAAATCAATCACCGGGAGAATACCAAGGGGCAAGAGACAACCGATTTTCTCCCGAGGTTCACGTGCTTGCCAACACGCTACGTCCCCGTTGTGTCGACCAACACTTGGTGGTTCGGCGGCTAAGAGATGTTGCACAAACCTCGTCCACACAATTGGACACCGCAAGAACCTACCCGCAAGTGAGGTAACTCAATGACACGAGCATCCACTAGAGTTACCTTTCGGCGCTCCGCCGGGGAAGGTACAAATCCCCTCACAATCACCGGAGATGGCCACGAACAATCACCAACTTGTGCCAATCCTCCACCGCTGCACCAAGCCATCTAGGTGGTGGCAACCACCAAGAGTAACAAGCGAAATCCGTAGTGCAACACGAATACCAAGTGCCTCTAGATGCAATCACTCAAGCAATGCACTTGGATTCTCTCCCAATCTCACAATGATGATGGATCAATGATGGAGATGAGTGGGAGGGCTTTGGCTAAGCTCACAAGGTTGCTATGTCAATGAAAATATGCCAGAGAGTGAGCTTGAACCGGCCATGGAGCTTAAATAGAAGCCCCCACGAAATAGAGCTGTTATACCCCTTCACTGGGCATAACGCGGGCTGACCGGATGCTCTGGTCAGTTGACCAGACGCTGAGCCCCTAGCGTCCGGTCGCTCGCAGTCAGCCACGTGTCCTGACTTCAACGATCATCAGTCTTGACCGGACACTGCGCCTGAGTTGACCGGACGCTAAACACCTAGCGTCCGGTCGTTTACAGTAAGGTTCCAAAACTAACTTTTGCCGACCGGACGCATCCGGTCATGCTCGATCGGACCCTGCCAGCGTCTGGTTACACTGTGACTTCTTACTGTGTTGATCGACAACACGACCGGATGCAACCCTTCAACGTCTGGTCGCTGAGCGACCCAGCGTTCGGTCCTTTGACCGACGCCAGCATCTTTGCGACCAACTCAATTTCATCTCAAACTTCTTTACCCTTGCTCAAATGTGCCAACCACCAAGTGTATCACCTTGTGCACATGTGTTAGCATATTTTCACAAACATTTTCAAGGGTGTTAGCACTCCACTAGATCCTAAATGCATATGCAATGAGTTAGAGCATCTAGTGGCACTTTGATAACCGCATTTCAATACGAGTTTCACCACTCTTAATAGTACGGCTATCTAACCTAAATGTGATCACACTTGCTAAGTGTCTTGATCACCGAAACAAAATGGCTCCTACTATTTATACCTTTGCCTTGAGCCTTTTGTTTTTCTCTTTCTTCTTTTCCAAGTTCAAGCATTTGATCATCACCATGCCATCACCATCGTCATGATCTTCGCCATTTCTTCATCACTTGGAGTAGTGCTACCTATCTCATAATCACTTTGATAAACTAGGTTAGCACTTAGGGTTTCATCAATTAACCAAAACCAAACTAGAGCTTTCAATCTCCCCCTTTTTGGTAATTGATGACAACCCTTTCACAAAGATATGAGTTGAAATTTAATTGAATCCATGTTGCTTGCCCAAGCATATTTACCATGTGTAAAGGACATGGACAAGTTTCATGAATCTTAAATGGTAGCAATTGCTCCCCCTACATATGTGCTAAGAGTTTGGATTGTAGCTTGTACATATGCTTAGATAGGAAATATAGGAGACAATGTCTACCAAATGATGCTAACGTATAAGAGATGGACCTTTGAAGCGTGATACCAATCGGAGTGCACCAATATACCATCCTTAGCACCATTAGTAACTAGACATATACAAAAACTAGAATACCCTATGAGATCAATATTACAAGCAAGGGTCTAGTTTCCATAGAATGAACATAGATCTAGTTACTTTAGTCTATGCATGCTAGTTTTTACTTTCAACATTCAAACCTACAACTAGCATACTTGTGTGCAATTTTAATTGATCCCCTTACAATGTCATTTCATTTGTTTGCTCCCCCTATCTATCTTACTATCTTTGTGCATTTCTCTCCCCCTTTGTCAACAATTAGCACAAAAAAAGGGCTCAAATTTTAGATAGGTTGGGGTGAAACCATGTGAAGTGAGGATCATTTTCCCAAATTGGTTCAATCTAGATTACTTGCAAAAGTTATTTAACTCGGTTTGATCCAAGGACAAGCTTCTTCACACATCCAAATAAGGGTTATCTTGTACCATGTTGAGTTAAACACTTATAGCTCATTTTATAGACCAAACACTAGGTTTACAAGCCCATAAACATGTCATATGGTACCACTAGATCATTTCAAACATACAAGCAATAGTGGTACCATACAATCATAAAATTCATTTGATTTTCATGAATGAGCCTAGGATATGACAGGAATGACTAGATGCACTAAACAAGTCCTTAGCAATGGATGGATGACATGTCAATCAATTTTACCTTGCTTTGCTCGAAGGAGAGGCATGTCATATAATGGGGGTGCATCAACACATATTTGAGAAGTCAAGTATGTTCAATTCATTCCTTAGCTTGCAAAACCTTTTTTCATCAAGTGGCTTGGTGAAGATATCGGCAAGTTGATCTTCGGTGCTCACACTCTCAATGCAAATGTCCCATTTTTGTTGATGATCTCTTATGAAATGATGGCGGACATCAATATGCTTTGTTCTTGAGTGTTGAACCAGGTTATTGGTGAGCTTTACGGCACTTTCATTGTCACATAGCAATGGCACTTGCTTGAATTTGATTCCAAAATCACTCAAAGTAACCTTCATCCAAAGTAATTGAGCACAACAACTACCGGCCAAAATGTACTCGCTTTGGCAGTTGAAAGTGCTACACTATTTTGTTTCTTTGATGACCAAGACACAAGTGATCTTCCCAATAGTTGATATGTGCCTGATGTGCTCTTTCTCTCAACTTTGCATCCCGCATAATCGGAGTCTGAATATCTAATCAACTCAAATCTTGCTCCTTTGGGATACCATAATCCAACATGTTGTGTATGCTTTAAGTACCTCAATATTCTCTTAGTTGCCTTCAAATGACTTTCTCTTGGTGAGGCTTGAAATCTAGCACACATGCATACACTAAACATCACATCCGGCCTTGATGCGGTCACATAGAGTAGACTTCCAATCATGGACCAATACATCTTTTGATCCACCATGTTACCACTAGCATCACTATCCAAGCTTCCACTTGTCCCCATTAGTGTGCTAATAGCTTTAGCATCATCCATTCCAAACTTCTTGAGCATGTCCTTGATATACTTGCCTTGACTTACAAATGTGCCATACTTCATTTGCTTGATTTGAAGACCAAGGAAATAGCTAAGCTCTCCAATTATGGACATTTCAAACTCATTAGCCATCATTTTGCCAAACTCCTCACAAAATTCTTGATTTGTTGACCCAAAAATGATATCATCAACATAGATTTGCATCACAAACAAGTCATTTCCAAGCTTCTTGGTGAAGAGAGTGGTGTCAACCTTTCCCATCTTGAATCCCTTAGAGAGGAGGAAGTCCCTCAATCTCTCATACCATGCTCTAGGTGCTTGCTTCAATCCATACAAAGCCTTTCTCAACTTGTACACATGGTTGGGTTTCTTTTCATCCTCAAAACCGGGAGGTTGCTCAACATACACAAGCTCATTGATGTACCCATAGAAATGCACTTTTCACATCCATTTGGTACAACTTGATGTTGTGGGCACAAGCATAGGCTAGCAAGATCCTAATTGCTTCCAATCTTGCAACCGGGGCATATGTTTCTCCAAAGTCAAGACCTTCAACTTGAGTGTAACCTTGAGCCACTAATCTTGCTTTATTCCTTATTACTATCCCATCTTGATCTTGCTTGTTCCAAAAGACCCACTTGGTTCCAATCACATTATGACCCTTAGGCCTCTCAACTAACTCCCATACTTGGTTTCTTGTGAAGTTGTTTAGCTCTTCATGCATAGCATTGACCCAATCAACATCCTTCAAAGCTTCATCTATCTTCTTAGGTTCAATGGATGACACAAATGAGAAATGCTCACAAAATGAAGCCAATCTCGATCTTGTTTGCACACCTCTTGAAATATCACCAATGATAATGTACAATGGATGATCTCTTGCAACATTGGTTGGTTGAAACACTTGCACTTGATTGCTTGCATTTGGTTGATCACTTGGTTGAGATGATGAACTAGCCACTTGTTGTTGATCTTGTACTTTGTCATGACTAGTACTTGCTTGAACTTGATCATGAGAACCACTAGCTTGCATATTTGAGTTAGAGGGCACTTGATTCTTGTCATCTTCAACATCAATCACCTCTCTAGGCCTTATATCACCAATGTCCATGTTCTTCATTGCATTGACCAATTGAGTGCCTTTTACATCATCTAGATTCTCATCTTCCTCTTGGGAACCATTTGTTTCATGAAACTCCACATCATGAACCTCCTCAAGAGTACCACTAGCCAAATTCCAAACTCTATAAGCCTTGCTAGTAGTGGAGTAACCAAGCAAGAAACCTTCATCACATTTCTTTTTAAACTTGCTCAATCTAGTGCATTTCTTCAATATGTAGCATTTACAACCAAAAACCCGAAAGTATGCTATGTTGGGCTTTCTTCCATTCAAAAGCTCATAAGGTGTCTTCTCCATCATGGGGTGACAATAGAGTCAGTTGCTATAATAGCAAGCCGTGTTGATTTCTTCGGCCCAAAATGAGTGACTCAGATTGTACTCACTCAACATTGATCTTACCATATCAATTAGGGTTCTATTCTTTCTTTCAACTAGCCCATTTGATTGAGGAGTATACTTAGTCGAGAATTGATGTCTAATTCTAAATTCATCACACAACTCATCAATTCTTGTGTTCTTGAACTCACTTCCATTGTCACTTCTTACTTTCTTGATGGTTGTTTCAAACTCATTGTGAATGCCCTTGACAAATGATTTGAATGTTGCAAACACATCACTCTTGTTAACAAGAAAGAATACCTATGTGTATCTAGTGAAATCATCCACAATTACAAATCCATATTTGTTTCCACCAATGCTAGTGTATGTGGTAGGTCCAAACAAGTCCATGTGCATCAACTCAAATGCCTTAGATGTACTCATCATGCTCTTCTTAGGATGTGTGTTACCAACTTGTTTTCCGGCTTGACATGCACTACATAGCTTATCCTTCTCAAATGTGACATCTTTCAAGCCTCTAACTAAGTCATGCTTAATCAACTTGTTCAATTATTTCATTCCAACATGACCAAGCCTTCTATGCCATAACCAACCCATGCTAGACTTAGTGATCAAACATGTTGACAATTGAGCTTCTCTATCATTGAAATCAACTAAGTATAGATTCTCATATCTAAAACCTTTGAATATCAAGTTAGAGCCATCTATACTTATGATCTCTACATCATCCACACCAAATATGCACTTGAAACCAAGATCACACAATTGAGCTACCAATAATAGGTTGAAGTTCAAGCTCTCTACTAGTAGCACATTGGAAATGCTCAAGTCATTGGATATTGCAATCTTACCAAGCCCTTTGACCTTGCCTTTGCCATTGTCACCAAATGTGATACTATCAATCCCATTGCTCTTGTTTTCATTGATTGAATTGAACATTCTTGGATCACCGGTCATGTGTTGTGTGCACCCACTATCAAGCACCCAATGCCTTCCTCTAGCTTTATAATTGACCTACAAAAGAGGATCAATTCCTTTTAGGTACCCAAACTTGCTTGGGTCCTTGAAGGATAGTTACCAAGGTCTTTAGTACCCAAATGGCCTTCTTCTTTGGGCCCACAATTGGTGTACCAATGAACTTAACCTTCACACCATTGGCACCCTTAAAAAGCATGTAACAAGAATCAAATTTAATTGAGAATACATTAGGTAGCTTGTTCTTGTTAATCTTGCAATATTGCTCTATATGCCCAACTTGCTTGCATCTATTGCAAAACTGACCATTGCTCTTCACAAAGCTAACTTTGGGAGTGACAAAGTCTGCCTTGCCTTTCTTGGGGGTATAGCCTAATCCCTCTTTATTGAGAGAAAACCTTTGGCTACCCAAACACTTTAGCAAGCGGGCATCTCCACCATAGGCATTGCCTAAGGCACGAGTGAGCTCATTCACCTCCTTCTTGAGGGTCTCATTTTCCACTTTTAGTGAGTTTTCACAAGTGAGACCATCACTCAAGGGTGAAGTGGAAGTGGTAGTGCTACAAGAAGTGTTAGTGGGAGCAACAAAAATAGATTCATCAATAAGATCATATGTTAGTCCCACATCACATGATATGATCACTTGCTCCTTCTTGGCTTCCTCCACTTTGACTTGCTCAATAAGAGAGGAGTGAGCCTTTTCAAGCTTAGAGTGAGCTTTGCCAAGCTTCTCATGGGCTTCCATTAGCCTCTCATGAGTAGCATTGAGCTCATCAAAGGATTGCTCAAGAAATTTTACTTTCTTGCGCAATTCTTTGCACTCCTTTCTCTTCATCTCATTGCAAGCATGCACTTGCTCACACATGTCCAAGAGCTCCTCCTTGGTGTACTCCTCATCCTCATCATCATCATTATCGTTCCTACAAGAGTCACTTTCACATTCATCATCATCACTCTCATCATATTTTACCTTGGTAGGCTTTGCCATGAGACATGTCGATGGAGTGTCGAAGATGGAGGGCTTGTTGTTGATGGCGATACTTGCTAGTGCTTTCTTAATAGATTTCTTGCCATCATCACTAGAGTCATCACTATCCGATGAGCCATCACTATCCCAAGTGACTACATAGCCTCCACCCTTCTTCTTTTGGAAGGTCATTCTCTTCTCCTTCTTCTCCTTTTTTTCATTCTTATCTTCCTTGTGCTTCTTCTTCTCATCTTCATCATTATCACTATTGTAGGGACAATTTGCTACAACATGATCGGGGCTCTTGCAATTGTAGCATCTTCTCACATACTCTTTGCTCTTGGTGTGATCTCTTCTTTTTCTTGCACCATAGCCCTTCTTCTTCATGAATTTTCCCATCTTGCGTGCAAATAGAGCCATGGCTTCATCATCAATGTCACTAAGATCATCATTACTACTTGATTCTTTCTTGGATTTGCCCTTGTTCTTGGATGATGATGAGCTAGCCTTGAATGCTATACTCTTCTTCTTCTTGTCTTCTTCTTCCTTCTTGTCCTCCTTGTCATCCCCCTCCCTTTCCACACGGCATGTCTCTTGTGTCATGACATCACCTAGTACTTGGTTGGGGGTAATGTCCTTCAATCCTCCTCTTATGATGAGCAATCTCAACATCTCAAATCTTGAAGGTAAGCACATCAGGAATCGATGAGAGACATCATCGTCCTTGATCTTCTCTCCCAATGCCTTCAAGTCATTGACAATCACTTGCAAACGATGGAACATCTCCGGAATGCTCTCATCTTCCTTCATCTTGAAGCTTGTCAATTTATCCTTGAGAATATACAACTTGGCACTCTTCATCGCCGGTGTGCCCTCATATGTTTCCTCCAATCTCTTCCACACCTCATTTGCTCTTTCACAATCCTTGATTTGCTCAAACACCTTGGAATCAATGGCATTGTATATGGTGTTGAGAGCCATTGTATTGCATTGCTTGTTGATCTTATCTTGGTTGGTGGGATCATCGGGATCAATGATAGCATAGTCATTCTCGGTCACTTCCCATACTTGATCATTGATTGAACCAAGATACATCCTCATCTTTCTCTTCCAATAATCATAGCATGTGCCATCAAAGAACGGTGGTTTACCCCCCACATGGTTGAACACAACTTGAGCCATAATTTGACACCGAGGTTGTTAAGCCTTTAATCAAACGGTGACCACGGCTCTGATACCACTTGAAAGGTCCTAATATGGCTAGAGGGGGGGGGGGTGAATAGCCTATTTAAAATTCTATAAATCAACTAGAGCAATTTGATTAGTAAGACAAATAGCGAAATGTAAACTTGCTCTAGCTCTACGAGGGTTGCAAGCCACCTATCCAACAATTCTAGTTGCAATGATTTCTAGACACACAACTTGCTACACTAAAGAGCTCCACTAGAAGAACTTAAATAACAAATCAAGCTCTCAATTCTAATTACACTAAAGAGCTTGCCACAACTAGTTTGCAAGAATATAAAAGAGTGAGTAGGGTGATTATACCGCCATGTAGAGGGATGAACCAATCACAAGATGAAGATGAAATCAATCACCGGGAGAATACCAAGGGGCAAGAGACAACCGATTTTCTCCCGAGGTTCACGTGCTTGCCAACATGCTACGTCCCCGTTGTGTCGACCAACACTTGGTGGTTCGACGGCTAAGAGGTGTTGCACAAACCTCATCCACACAATTGGACATCGCAAGAACCTATCCGCAAGTGAGGTAACTCAATGACATGAGCAATCCACTAGAGTTACCTTTTGGCGCTTCGTCGGGGAAGGTACAAATCCCCTCACAATCACCGGAGATGGCCACGAACAATCACCAACTTGTGCCAATCCTCCACCGCTGTACCAAGCCGTCTAGGTGGTGGCAACCACCAAGAGTAACAAGTGAAATCCGTAGTGCAACACGAATACCAAGTGCCTCTAGATGCAATCACTCAAGCAATGCACTTGGATTCTCTCCCAATCTCACAATGATGATGGATCAATGACGGAGATGAGTGGGAGGGCTTTGGCTAAGCTCACAAGGTTGCTATGTCGATAAAAATGTGCAAGAGAGTGAGCTTGAACCGGCCATGGGGCTTAAATAGAAGCCCCCACGAAATAGAGCAGTTATACCCCTTCACTGGGCATAACGCGGGCTGACCGGACACTCCGGTCAGTTGACCGGACGCTGAGCCCCCAATGTTCGGTCGCTCGCAGTCAGCCACGTGTCCTGACTTCAATGATCATCAGTCTTGACTGGACACTATGCCTGAGTTGACCGGACACTGAACACCTAGCGTCCGGTCGTTTACAGTAAGGTTCCAAAACCGACTTTTACCGACCAGACGCGTCCGGTCATGCTCGACCGGACCCTGCCAGCGTCTGGTCACACTGTGACTTCTTACTGTGCTGACCGACAATATGATCGGACGCAGCCCTTCAGCGTCCGGTCGCTGAGCGACCCAGCGTCCGGTCCTTTGACCAACGCCAGCATCTTTGTGACCAACTCCATTTCATCTCAAACTTCTTTACCCTTGCTCAAATGTGCCAACCACCAAGTGTATCACCTTGTGCACATGTGTTAGCATATTTTCACAAACATTTTCAAGGGTGTTAGCACTCCACTAGATCCTAAATGCATATGCAATGAGTTAGAGCATCTAGTGGCACTTTGATAACCATATTTCAATACGAGTTTCACCACTCTTAATAGTACGGCTATCTAACCTAGATGTGAGCACACTCGCTAAGTGTCTTGATCACCGAAATAAAATAGCTTCTACTATTTATACCTTTGCCTTGAGCATTTTGTTTTTCTCTTTCTTCTTTTCCAAGTTCAAGCATTTGATCATCACCATGCCATCACCATCGTCATGATCTTCACCATTTCTTCATCACTTGGAGTAGTGCTACCTATCTCATAATCACTTTGATAAACTAGGTTAGCACTTAGGGTTTCATCAATTAACCAAAACCAAACTAGAGCTTTCACATTTGAAGATTAAAGATTTGCTAGTGTTGTGAGTAGCAAGCATGCATCTCTTGGAGCTCTTGGCTAAGATTTTGATCAAGTGAAGATCAATGCTTTGTTACTCTTGGTGTTTGCCAACACATATACAACTTTGTGTTGGTGAAATTGGTGGCCTTCTATTGGAGGAGATTGTTAGGAGATCCAAGTGCTCTGTGCTTGGTTTGACACTCGCTAATTCGGAGTAGAGAACATGTACTCCTAGTTGATACCCTTAGCGTGTGCTCCAACATAGACTAGGGGGTCTAGCAACACCTCAAGACCACCAAAATAAAATCTTGTAGTACAGATGAGCGCAATCGACTAATTTTGTAGAAAAAGAGCCATTCCGCTTTACAGGTGGCAGAGAAAACAAACATGTGCTTATTGCAGTACAGATGAGCTTTCTAAACCCACGTGTAGGAGTCATTTTTGGCTATGGGGAGGGGCTTCCTAGGTTTCTCTTTTCAGAAAATTAAGGATATGCGGGCTGCCTTCTTTTGGCGAGTTTGTTGCTACATTTTTGTATATAAACTCCTTTCTTTTTAATTAAAAGGTAGAGCTCATATCATCGCGTTCAAAAAAAACTTGATAACTCATTCTTATGTGCTCGAAATATTTAGTGACAACCTAGGATTAATCTTGTGCTAGTGTGCTCTCTAGTTGACATCTCCTTGCGTGCTCTCTACTTGATATCTCCTTGCAGATTAAGGACGTTATTTCTAGTGTGATCTTTGCTAGCGACATGGCTTAGTGTGAGTGTGATTTTTTTTTTGAACCGGAGGTAACCCCATTTCCATTACCACTAACGGAAATACAGCATTTTTGAGACATTCCAGAAAGAGAAAGAAACAAGGCCCAAGGCAGACTTACAACTACGGACTCTAACAGACAAATTCCATCTAGATAACCAAAAGCCTATAGCAAAGAGCCAAAGATGCTACTTGGGCAACAGACCAGGATAAGTTTGTGAACCAACACTGAGTTAACTACATGAACCATTTCCCAGCAAAAGCTAAAGTAGCCATTCTGATAGCAGAAACCACAGCAGGAGAGCTTCTCATCCCTTCTTGTTGGCACCATCTCCATCCTTCAGCTGCAGCTGCCCATCCTTGCTTATCTTATTGCCCAGCAGAGAGGTTGCAATCTTCAGCATTTTGTTTACTCCAGCTTCAAGGGCTTCCTTATCAATTTCCATGAATAAACCTGCCCAGTAATTCATGAGGGCACATGCATGGCATATGATTGATATAGGATTTAATAAAGGTTTCCCTTCAAAACACACTTTGCTCCTAGCTTTCCAAATAGCCCAGCATATTGCTGCAATTTCAACAGTATGAAATTGTTTTCCTGCAGGTAACCATGTATCACACCAAATCCAGCGTCGTTCAAATGATCTGGGAACATTATTAGAACCAATACATCTTGCAACAATAGCCCACACAGCTTTTGCTGTGCTACATTAGAAGAAGAGATGAGACAGAGATTCATTATGACTGCAAAAGTAACAGGATGGATCACCTGCCCACTTCCTCTTCACCATGTTATCTTTGGTTAAAACTGCATTGTTCAACATAAGCCAAAGAAAAATCTTGATTTTGGCTGGGACCTTACCCTTACCTTTCCAGATCTTCTGATATAGGCCATATTCATTTACAGTCATAGCATTATGCATAGACTTAACACTAAAACGACCATTATTTCCAAATTTCCAAGAAACAGTATCTCTGTCACTTGTGACATTAATATTTTCCAAGTCAGTCAAGATCTTGTGCCAATCTATCTGCAAATTATCAACTAACCACCTGGTGAATGTTATCCCATGAATATCATGTTTCACTTGATGCACTATGATGCTTTGCTGTTCATATATTTTGAATAAGTCAGAAAATAAGATGTAAAGTGGTTTATCATACAGCCAGGAATCTTTCCAAAACAAAGTGTTTTTTCCATCTTTGATGATCATTTTCCTTCCTTGTAAGTATACATCCTTGACTTTTAAAAGATCAGCCCAGATAGCTGAGTAAGTCTGTCTGTGTTTCACAGTACAAATTGACTCAGTTTTGAGATATTTGAATCTCATGATTTGCTGCCACAAACAATCCTCTGTGTCAAGTTACCACCACCATTTACATAGGAGACTAATGTTATTTTTTTGATATCTTTAACCCTAAGGCCTCCTTTCTTTTTGCTTTTGCAGATTTTTGTCCTTTTTAGAAGATGGCATTTCTTCTTTGTCCCCCCACCTTGCCAGAAAAAACACTCCTAATCTTATCCAGTCTTGTCAGGGTTATGATACCCTGGGTATCTCAAGACACCGATTAGTTAGCCACTTGGGCGGCCTACGGTACACTAGCTAGTATAAGCCCAAACGATCGAGAACCAGCTAAGCTACGCGGACCTGGGCCAAACGCTAAGGCAGGGGTCGGCCACGATCTCTTCCCTCGGCCTTCACCACGCGCCGCGCAACTCCTCATGACCTCTCCTCCGTCCCGACCTCTGGGAGGGGCGGGGAGAGATCGAGCCCCGCCAAGCGTACCTGCACTGACAAAAAGCAGGCACGCCGCACTGACCCCGCAAGGACCATGGGGACAACAGTCCTCTCAGCCCAGTCAAACACCATCCTTGCGCCACGCAGCGCAGACAAGACAACACCACCGAGCGGTGGCAGCCAGTACGGCAGCCCACCGTGCAAATACGACCCGACAAGACAGATGTATGACCCCACCCACTACGAGATGGGGGCCACGATGGCAGCCTTGACTTTTGAGGCCAACTAAGCCAACAAGGGCCACGACCTGGGAACACGGGATCATGGCCGCCGGTACAACAGGTAGCAAGATGATCAACGGCCTGCGGGCGGCTACCAACTCCTAAACGACGCCCCTGAGAGATCAGGAGGCGATGACGAAGGCCACGATGAGACCATATTGCGCAGGACGACTGGCGAAACACCATCGTGCCCACAGTGCCACTACGACCGGCACTGTAGCACTACGCCACACCATACCGCGACATGGGCACAAGACCATGACGACAACCACGCTCGGACGTGCGCCACAAAATGAAGTTACTTGCAAGCCAAGTTAGCTAGGTTCCCTCCCTCAGGCTCACGACCCCTCGGTCAGGAGAACCTTCTTCTTTGTATGTGACCTGGCCCTGAACTCTATATAAGGGCAGCCAGGGCACCCTTCCCAGACATCTTCTAACTCTTGAAGCTTTCATTGTGGCAGTCCGTCTCCTAGCTCTACCTCTCCTACCTTTGCACTATTTTTGCACCCCCCCATTGTAAGAACTTCAGAGCATTCAAGCGAGGAACACGCACTCGATCATCTCTGAGACTAGACGTAGAGCTCCAGCCTGAACCAGTATAATTCCTCGTGTCTTTTGGATGCTACCATCATCTTCCTGGAGCAGCGCAACATTCGTATGAATTCACTAGTCGGTCTACAAAACACCGACAGTTGGCGCGCCAGGTAGGGGACAGTCGCGCACTCTCGTTGTTGAGAAGGAAGTGATGGCTCCTCGCACCATTGATGGACTCGCTCGCGGAACGGCGCACGGTGGCCGCATCCAACACGGGAACCCAGAGTTCATCAGCATCAAAGGGCCAGCGCCCACGTCCATCTTCAGCCATAGCCAGGTCCTCCACCATGGAGACCTAGACCCCATGGTCCATGGTGAACACACTCTCAAAATGGCCCTCAGTGGCTGCATTCCAGAGTTCACATACATAGGGGGGCCGGTAACCTCTCTCATCACCGGTCATGGCTAGGTTTTCCACCCAGGAAACCAGAGGCCTATGGCTCATGGCGAGCTCGCCCACGGGATGGCCCTCGGTGGCCAAACCCTTTGGGGGAAACAATGAGATCATCCACACCAATGGGCTAACACCCATCACCGACCTCTACCCCATCTAGGCCCACCGCGTGGGAAGCCCGGATCTTGTGGTAGAGCTGCGTCCTAAGCAACGCCACCACCAGCGGAACGTGGCAAATTAGGGCGCACACGAGCGATGAAACCATCCGCCACCATGCGGCGTTGTCACTAGTGATCAGGTGGCTATCCGGCGCCACGCCTTGCAAGGCCAAGTCCGGAACTAGGGTCAAACCCCTCGTGATGAACTAGCCATCCGCCATGACATTATGAACTGTTAGCTTTCACACAGAGGCACGTGCATCCAAGGAAGCGGGCCCTATGAGAGCATGATGCGCCGCACCGAGTGAACCGAACCATGTCGCCCTAAGAACCCACTTGTGCAGCGACATATCACATCGGCTCTTCATTGAGAACAACAACCACACCTAGAAGCAGAGACGCGACGACCACGATGTCGTCGTGCCATGAGGACTCGTGCATCAGAATGCATGAGCCTTCCTAGCCATAGACTTCAACAAGCTAGACACGAAGAAGCCATCCACAGGGGCTCACGCGCACTCCAAGGACATCAAGCCGACAAGGATCGCCCCAAGGCCACCCGAGAGGTCGACCCACATCATCTACAACCGCTCCGAGCAATAGAGAAGCATCCTCACCAGCTTACATTTTTGTATTCTTTGTGTGCAGATCAACCGCACTTTGCTTTGTAATCATGAAGCATGAATAAAAGCTCAAGGAATCCTCCCTCTGAAGTTTTTGTAGCCTCTTGTGAAACCGTGGTGAGCCCCTAGGCCGTTTGGCCGAGTTCGGGCTCATTAGTCCAAAATCAAGGTCTCTTGAGTGGGTCATCGACCTCTCGTTACATGGGGTGATGAGGTCATTGGGTGACCTTGGGCCTTTCCGCTCGAGCCCCTTGGTTTTGGTTGTTTGGGTATTTGAACTTTCCTTGTATGAGGCTAGGCCGCATTTGCTTTGTAATCGTGATATTCAAATGAAAGCTTTAAGGAATTCTCTTTTCAGGGTCTTGTGACCTATCACGAGGTCTCATTGAGCCCCAAACCATTTGGTCAGGGTTGGGTTTGTGGACCCAAGGGTGTAGGTTTTGAGCGGGTCATTAACCTCTCACCGCGCGGGACAGCGAGGTCATCTTGTGACCTTAGGCCTTTCCTCTCAAATGTTTCAGTCGGACAACCTTTGGCGGGTCATGATCGTGTTTTTAGGTCTGTCCAAGTGGTCTTCATTAGGCTGAGGACCAACCTTTTAGGGCCTGAGTGGCCTTGGCCATGCGTGGTTAGACCGCTATCACGTTTTGCGAGATCCAGCACTGCTTCGCGAGGAAGGTGCTGTTGCGTGACTTTAGCCGACCGATCCATCGATCTCCCCTGAAGGGGTCATCGATCCTCATCGGTATGCGAGGCCTAGGAGCTAGCTTTAGGTCATGATTTTGGGACGTGGGATGGGGCTGGTCATGGCTTGGCCCCGGTTAACGGGATCACTTAGACCTAGTTCCATGTTCCCCCTATCGCCTTTTCTAACCCCGAGGGGTCATATTGCCTTGTTATAGGCAGGTTTAGTTTTCACCCCATGCGGGGAGAGGCTTGTCCACCGTAACCACGCGATTGGAGTGGTGCGCCTCGTCGGGATCAATGGGTAGTTCGAGCGGGAATCAATATCCTCCACAATCGACATGAAGTTCGGCTGTGCCTTATCATGAGACGTCCCATAAATCATCGGCCGTCAAACCCATTGGTCCCCAACAGCCTCCATAGCGGTCAGAGGGCAAGATGCCCCCCAGAGGGGGTCAACCCGGGTGACTTTGAAGCGGATGACTCGAACACAGGGAGAGATGGTCATGTGGCTCCGCACCACCGATAAGAGCCGTAGGGGCCCATCTCACCCTGCCCCTATCCCTTTGTGTCCTCGAGCCCATCTAAGGACTGGCCCAAGAGTAAGTTTCCTAAGCACAACATGAGATCATGTTTGCAGTGGGTCGCTCTATGCCCAGATTCAAGGGTGTGTGACCTCCTTAATCACGTCGCGTTTATGGCGCCCACTCGCGAGTAGTAATGCTCCCTCTGAACGAGGGTGCGTAAACCAAAATGATATGGAAAATGGGAATGCACTAGGCCTATCTGGTTCGAGTTGTTTCATGGGCGGCCGTCGCTCCGCCTTCCACCCGATCGCCGCCCCTATTATGTGAGATGATTGAAGCGGTTAGTAATGGACATAGAGCGCGCGTAGGCCTAGGGTGCTTGCTAGGGTTATCTTTGTGGCTACAAATTTGCTAGGGCAACGTGCATTGGGAAGCGTTCACTCCTCGTCCCTCACATCACCTTCTCCTCTTTCCTGTTCGTGCGCTCGTAGTTGTCCCATTGTTGGTATTTCTTAACGCATACAGAAATAATCCACAAGTGTATGGAAGTATCGTTGTAGCACTTCACCCGGAAGTATTTAGGGTATCGTATTTTCCATAAGGAATAGAGGTATTCTTCTAGCTAGTTCATCCAAGGACAACACATGGGTAGAGTTGGCAGAGGTAGAGATGGATTCCTATGGTTTAGAGTCTAAGGATAGATAAACTCTACTATTACTTGCTTATTTCGGGCATCGGATAGCACCTGGTCTGCCAAGTGAGCCTAGCTTGTAGCTCTATATCATACCCAGACGTAGGGGATTACAAGGGACGGATAGGGCTATCACCACCTGTTGCCTACCCCTCAACCATGGAGTACGTGGCAAAAGAAGGTAACCTCTAGCCTAGACACTACGTCTATACTATAGACTACTACTCTAGTGCCATACATGGTGATCCATCTTTATCGGGAGCCCTCTACTAGAGTATCCGCCATGGGGATGGATGATGAACCCGCAAACAAGTAAGAGTAAAGCTTAACTTATAAAAAAAACTTAGTAACATAAGAACCATGAACACTCCCTTAGCAGATGAATCTGTTGAGGTGTAGGTGTTCATCGAGGTGCAAGCGGGGAGATACCGACAAGTCCGGCACTTCCCCGAACTCTCCCTCACATCTCTCCCTTACTACTCTAGATAGCTACTAGGACTTAAGCCCTTTGGAGTGGTGCTCTAGCTCAAGTGAGGTGTGCTCTTCTTCCTTATGGGGTTGTCTTGAGAATGGGAGCCTTCCTCCTCCCTTTATAGCACTCAAGAGGTTGGTTTAGGGGCTATATTTGGAGGGAACCCGCATGCAACCGCCAAGGAGGGATCACCAGGAGACGACACATGGTAGCAGAAGGTAGTTGGCGCACTTAGGGTGCGGTCGTACCCTAGGTGGCCCGACTCACCACCGCCTTTGCCTGGTGGGCCTCTCGTGATGTATGGGCCACGCCTATAAAGCTTCACACCATTTGGAGATCATTTGGTTTGGATTTGGGCTCTTTTTCTCCACATGACTGGCCCTGATTTGGCTCGGTAGTGGGACTTCTCCCCTTGGGCTCTTTTTCTTTGCGCAATACAGTGTTATGCTTTGTTTCTTTGTGCATTATGAATGTATTTTCAATATATTCCTTGAATGCCCTCCTGCAAATGGTCAAACACCACAACTTATGGAATTTGTTAGTTCTAAAAGCCCTATGTCTAAGCTTGGTATTTATTAGAGCAGTTTTTATATGAAAATTGGCGGTTAGAAATGTGAGTTAAGCACCGCCAACAAGCTCCCCTACACTTACCCCTTTGCTCATCCTCGAGCAAAATTAGAGATAAAAGTAGTCATGACCTAAACATTCTAAGATATATGGCTTACATGAAAGCTATTCCAACACATTCTTTACACAAGTGGGATTTGTGGCGTTGGCTAACATGTTTCCTTGGGTTGTTGAAAAGTGGAACAGTTCTTGAAACAAAGTCATCTTCCCAATTTCACACCTTAGCAACTTGGAGTTTTGGAAGTTTTTTCTCAAGAAAAAGCATAGTTCACTTTATACTTCTCAAATAGCACTCTCAAATCACTCAATGGTGTATAAATCCTTACCAAGGCATAGCAATGTTTTGTCTTCTTTTGTTTTCTCCTACTTCTAAAAAGGCTTATGTGGAGCTTTAGGTAGGGATAAATAATATAGCATACTTGTATTGCATATGTTGTAAAGTCAAATCGAGGATCCAAGGATAGAAGTGCCATACTCTTAGATCAAGATGTGCATGTGTGTGGAAAAAGGTAAACTATAACTATATTCCTTTTGTAGATATGATCTCTCTCTATAACTTATTATTTTGAAACATGGCTATCTTTCTTTCTTCTTTTTTTTCAATACACGAGCCTTCATATGCTCGTCATATGTTTTTTTTATTTGGACCTTCATGTGTCCATATTTTTTTAGCTTTTGCATAGCCCATGTCTCTTCTTCTAAACCACATATTTAGAGAGAGATCATTATCTTTTTAGAACATGGTGTATTTTTCTAACTAACATATTTTTGTCTACTCTTAGTGTAGGAGCATATTTTTTGGTGGATGAAAGCATGTTTTTGCGTACTCCCAGTGTAGGAGCAGCATGCATATATGGGTGTACGTGATCTTGATCTTGGCAGCATGATAAATCTCTCAATAAGGGTCAACAAGACTTGACCAAACTCAATACAATAACAAGCAGCTTATGTAGAAGGCTTGAAACTTGCAAGATATCACATTTGGCTTTAGTAGGAATTGTTCGCCAAATGAGGAGTATGTGATACTATGGTTTTATAATATTTTTAACAAAACAAATTCTCCAAGTACTTCGAATAGAAATGGTAGGATTTCTGAGTCAGAACTATATCACACTTCACAACAACTTAGTCAACATGATTGTCCTATTAGAATATTTTCCCACAAGTATAAGTGTATGCATATGGAATAAATTTTATGCAAGCTTCTATCTTAAAGATGTTATGAACATGTCACTTTTGGAATCTTGAATGTAGTGTGGTTTATAAAATTGCATGGAGGTGGAGCGACATTTGTTCTGCATTTTTTTTAATTTGTTTAATTTTAAATTTTAAATTTTTTGGAGGGTTTGAGGGTAGCGTTGCACAAACCACCATTGAAGAGGAAGGAGCTAAAGGAGTCAGAAGTGGTTTGGCTAAAACAGAGGTTTAGCCTGTCTTCTCTGGAGCTTTCTGTCCTGTCCTTATGCATGCTGGATTGTTGATGTTGTGCAATATGTTGGGGGCGAGTGTAACACCCCTGGTGTTACGAGCTTACTTAGCTATGAGATTTAAGTCCGATAGGAATTAGCCAAACAAGTTTTTGGGTTTTAAAAATTTATAACGCATGTGAGATGATAAACAAATTCTATTGCGACTCACTTTTGTGGTTGAGAAAAAACAAATAAATATCTAAGTTAATTTACTTAGTGCATAAATGCGCTAATGAAAATCCTAACAAGAAAAATAGGAAAAGTAGTTTTAATTATTTAGCACGAAAAACAATTTCTATAAACAAGAATAAAACATAACTTGTATTTAGTGCTTAAATAAAAATTGAAGTATAAGTTTAGTAGATGGAAATGCAACTTTAACTTTTGGAAAATAAATATTGTTAACTAGTGTTTTGGGAGCTCAACAATCAAATTTGACATTAAGATAAGCTCTTTTCGTTAAGTCGGTAAACACTTGAACTATTGTTAAAATACCATTTTTGGTGAATTATATTGAGCAAAATAGTTAAATAGTGCTTAAATATTTTGCTCCTATGGGTTAGTATAAGGTATGGACTATTGCTTGAAGTATTTGTTGGTTGAAGTTAACAAGGTTTAGACCTATTAAAAATTGTGACAAAAGAGGTAATGGTTACTTAGCCCCAACTAAAATCCTTAACTTTTCTAAGAATGGAAGGGTAGTAGACAATGCCATTTTGGCATTTAAATTCTAACAAAAATATTTAAACACTAGTTTCATGTTTTTATTCTATTGGTTGCTTCTAAGTAAGCACTTGAGCATGGTGTAGGTCTAAGTTGTGTTGGGTGTGACGTTGCTCTCATAAAAATTGCCCAAACCTCCTTAGAACGCGTTGTGAACCATGATTTGGTGCTCGGCTCGCGAACCGACGTTCAGCGTGACGATCTTATCTTGGTGTCCCTCCATCTTTCTCTTGGGCCATCCTATGGTCGTAAGCATTGTTTCGCTAGTTAGCTATTAGCACCGGCTACAGGTTAGTGGAATTGGTTGAGTCTTAATCAAGATGCTAAGTAGTTTTGGCTCGCTTTAAAAATCATGCTTGGCACCGTTTGGGCCGCTGGCCCCGTGGGCGCGGTCACCATGTGTGCATGCGCTGCTGGCGCCAAACCTAGGCCATGGCTGAGCTATTGCCGCTGGCTAGCTCGTGTGCCCAGTCGGTGTCGTACGGCGCTCTTGGCCTCGTGTTGGCCATCCCAGCTAGCCGTGGTCTGGCTCCCGCTGTGCCGTGCATTGGACCGAGCCGAGGTTGCGACTACCTTGGCTCGTCGATGTGGCATCTGCCTCACCCCTCATTTCACCTACTGTATTGAGGCTCTGGGCAGGTGCTAATGCCGCTGCGTCTGGGCCAATGACCTCGGTCATAGGGGCGATGGTGATGTCCCTCTGCCGCGCTTGGCCCCGCTAGCCGACGCCGGTGTGACTTGCTCAGGTCCGGCCGCTCTAATTCAAGCGCTTTGTGCCAAGCCTCTAGGTCTCGTCGTCTGTGCGCATGTGCTCATACTGCTGCCATCCATCTGGGGCACCTCATCTTAATCTGCTTGGGCTCACTCGTGTGACCTCCCCACAGCAGCACCATGTGTAAAGCCACCGTTCCTTCATCTTCCTAATCACTAGCTCAGGCTTCATAGCACAATTCCCCGCATCGGTGGGTGGCATAGGTAGTTAGCTAGGTGCCCTATTCTCCTCAAGCCTAGCCGATCACTACCAACCGATAATTTGGCATTTTGCTCACCGTCGGCCGTGGGCGCTGCCAAATTGGTAGGTTGGGAGGTAAGGCATGTAGGAGTGGTAGCAGTTCGATTGCTTGTAACCCTGAGATCACCTTGACTCCCTCCATCTAGTGCTCACACTATTTTGGCTAGGGAACTTGTTAGTGACATGTTGATGCATCGGTGTCTGGCTCGGGGCGTCGCCACCGTGCTCGGGCGCACGTGGCTAGACCACCTCAGCTTTTCCTTGCCTCAACCGTCACCGCAGCATGAATTCCGGTGGGCTACTGATGCTTCTCCACCATCTCTACCTTTTTGTGAGGGCGTAGGCTCGCCGAAACAGTCACGCCGCTGCCGCGGATAGCCACTCGCCGCTGCAGCCCGCGACAGTGCGCCTCCGAGTCCCTAACCACCACCCATCTTAGCGCGTTTAGCCATAGATGGTGACCGACCCGCTAAATGGGTCTGCGTAGGCCCCTGGTGGCTGGCGTGGATGCCTAGTGCCACCGCTCGCCGCACCGCCGTGCACGGGGTGGCCCGGGGCATGCGCGGGGAAATTTGGAAAAATCCAGGGGGTTAAGTGAATTCGCCAGAGAAAGGAAGAAATAGTATTAGGACCTAGTTGTGGTTCGAGAAAAGTTTGAGGGCTCATTTGCTAAAGCACCAGCGCGGGCTCCCCGCCGTGGGCCATCTCACGCGTGGGCCGTGCTCCGCGCTGGGCCGCCGGGCTGCTAGGCCAAATGGTGGCCACCACCCCTTTTTCTTTTCTAAGCATTTTCTAATTTAGTTTCTAAGATAAATTTGTAAATTCAATATAAAATTGTGTAGTTAACCAAAAATTGTGAAACTAATTTTGTTATGTTCCTAAAATCATGATCTATCTGCTAGTATATTTTGTTCACATAGTTTTATAATATTTTCAGAAGTGATCTAATTAATTTGAAATGCTTAATATTGTTAAGATATAAATTTGAAGGAATTTTTGTGATAAATTGGTGATAGTGTTGGCTCTAAAACTTTCACAGTAAATTCCTAATATTATTAGGTGCTCACTGTAATTTTTGTACCTCTATAATAATTAGTTTGCTAAGGTAGCTAAATGAGCCCTAGTTCAAAAATATATATTTAATAAAAAAACTGAAACACTTTGAGAGTTTAGCACTAAAACACTTGATGGGAAACAAAGCCATACTTGACGACGTGGATACCTAGACTAGTATGTTAGTCATTAAAGCTAGCTCGTTAGCTTATGGAGCATAATCATATTTTAGAGTTACAGTTGTCGTTGATTATTTACGTCTCTGCGTTGTATCCACGTATATCATAATAGGAATAACGTTGGATCATGGAGTCAACTAAAGTAGCAGAAAAAATGGTGCCTCGATGATTGTGTCACCATGATGGAATACTACTTTTGGTTATATCTTATCTAGGCAAGCCCCGGTGCATAACCCCTTTTATTCTACACTTTATTTTATGCTTATGCATTAAGTTTTAAGGAGTTGAATGAAACCACTTGCATATATATATATATCCTGATCCTATGAGTCCTACTAGTATGTTAGGATCATGTAGATTGCTATGCTATAGGATCCAGTAGGAGTGATTACCTGTCACTCACGAGAGATAGGAAATATATTATTGTTGTTATTATATTACTATCATAAGGAATATATATGAAGGATAATTGGAGATCGGGCGGAATGGTACTTTGGATCACGACTTGGTTAGGCATTCGAGCGAGGCTTGGATTGCATGTGTTTTGCCTATGTCGATTGAGGGCCGTCCATTGCTGTGGATGGTAGTCAGGTCACAGACTTATTATCCTGAGCACATACTTGCTTATGGGAGCGGGAAGGCTCGTTACGCTCTTGTCGTGGGTTCCGGCTCTTTCTAGACCGACTGATTAGAGGCGGGAAAAGGTGGAGGTCTAAGCACCATACTGAGACTGGGTCTCAAGTGTGGGGGCTTGGAGTCCAAGTTTGGATGGGGACCTGGACCCCGTGATAGGAGTGGAATGGGTTGGTCTTGTTTGTGCCTAGGCCACAAACAGGGCGTGTGTTTCATGGTACCCAGCTGGGATACATTGATTCGTGAATCACCATTTCTGTGAGACGGTATGACTTGGCTATGATCAGCACTGTAGTAAGAACTAGAACTTGAAAGGTGATAAAATGGTTCTGATTGCTTACGACCTGCTTGAAAGTAGCATTGGTGCTAACATAGAATGGTTAGTTAATGAACTAATGATGTCTGCTAATAAAATTGAGTATAAGGACGCACGTTTAGTAAAGCTTCCGCAGATGCAATAACCCACAAGCCAAATAAGCCTTGCATATCCTTGGAGTGTTTTGTTTTCCTCCTATCGGGTAAGTCTTGCTGAGTATAATCGAGTACTCAGAGTTTTATTCCCCCTGTTGCAGGTGATCAAAAGATATATAGAGCTGACCCTTGTGTGTGGAAACCTCCTGGTGGTCTCAGAGAGGATTTCTTTCATGCTACGACCGTAGTGTTTATTTATAACCCTCACTAAAGGTTTTTATAAGAAAAGATGTAAAATTTGCTAGCATCTCTTGTATATAAATGTCCACTATGTTAATACTGCACCATGTCATTAAATTAATTTTTGTTTCCTCTGTAACTCTGAAAGCATTGTTATATTCTGCTGTTATAATCAATTGAGGTAATATTCTACTACTATAATAAAGTGATGTAAGAAATGACTTAAGAATGTTGTAAGCTTTATTCTCTCATTTATGATCCTAATGGAAAAATGTGGATTTTTGAGTTCTCCCTTGGGGTGTGCTCGACAGAACTACGTAGTTTAGTGTCCTCTCTTGGGTACTTAGTGTCTAATAGAATACAAGTACTCCTGGAAGACATTAGATTAGGCGGTTCTACCACAGCAAGATCTCGAATGTGTGCATGTCGTGCTTGAGAGATCTCCCCCACACTTATTTTTGTGCCTATTTTATTCAAACAAAAAGAAACAAAGGTGGAAATAACAACGGTTCTACCGGTTTGAACACCAAGGTGCCTAAATTATTTTATTTTTATTATTTATTATTAGTATTATTATTATTTATTAATTTGTTATGTTTACTGTTTATTTATTTGTTCACCAGACTTTGTATACTCAAGGCTAAAGTAAAGTTTGCAAAATAATCCTAGCCTTGATTCATCTCCAACATGAGTTACCTCCACTGTTTTATGAAAGTAATTACTCAAAGTTCATTAATCAAAGTTCAACACCATGTTAAATTTTTTATTAAAGAAGGTCATGTCAACCTAAACACTATGCTTAATTTAAAAAGGCCTATGGATGTACTAGCTTAATACACCCAAACCAGAGCATACGACATAAATAAAGGAAGCATGATTTTATAGTTTCATGGAGACAAATTTAAGTAATGGAGCCGGTGAACATTTAATTACTTTTACATACCTGAGCATCTTACCGGCAGCATAAGTGGACGAAAGCTTGAGGCTGCTGTAGCGGTGGCTTGTCCGTATGGGGTCCAACTCAGGTGAACCACAAGGCTAGGCCACACACACAACTAGTGTGCATAGACCATGGGACTTGGTGGTAGGAGCAAAGGTCTAGAATAGAAGCGCCCGTCTTGCGGCTCCTTCTCTTTCTTTTTTTCATTTTCTCTTATTTTTTTCAGCCCCTTTTTTCTCTCTTTTTTCAAATTTTTAACTCTTTCTCTCTATTTTATATCAAGATAGAGCTAACATCGTCATCATTATTTTTGTGCATGGACCTTTTTGGGATTCTCACCATCCTCCCCCACACTTGGACTTTCGTGAAAGTCAAGTGTGCAATGTTGGGGTCTCCTTTCGAGTGTGTTCCATCACTAAAGATCATTAAGGTATGTAGTCGATGCAGCCCCCATGTTTTTTAGCATTGTATGCCCCTTGTTCTTCTTAATCTCAACCTAAAATGGTTAGCGACCAAGAATACCCAACGGTGCATACTAACTTGATAACATGTTCTTGCTTTTATTAATAATAAAGTTGTTTTTTATAATATATATATATATATATATATATATATATATATATATATATATATATATATATATATATATATATATATATATATATGATAATCCGGGTATCTCTCGACAGTGCTTTGTTTATGGTCTCACGCTCGACCATCGGAACTCCATCTTGCAGCTATCATTGGTGGTGTAGTTCCAAGTTTCACCGCAAAGCATTGAGCATTTTTTTCATTCAAGCTACAAGGTTAGTACCATAGTGCAACTATGGGATTTGGAGTACTTATGATAACCGAAGGCATCAACAACCATTCTCTTAAAAAGTTTGGGGACAAGGATCAAGAGGTGGTTGTGATCCTCGTGGAAGCATGTGGCACTAAGAAAAAATGTCAATGGCACAGAAGTTTTTGTTCTTAAGAAATATATCGGTTGAATGTAGACCATTATTGAGAATGAGGTTTGGATGGCCAGAGGGAGATTGTTTAAGTTCGAGCGAGGGTGATGATTAAATGAACGGGGTTATGAATTTCACCTCCTCGAACGGGTTATGACTGGGAAATTGCTTTGCCATTGGGATTTCTGGCTGAGTGGCGGAAGCAGTTTTCCCAAACTCTTCACTAAGGCTCCCACGAGAGGATTTTTCTTGAAAAAGTTTTTCTAGAGGGTAGCATATGAAAAGATCGAATTCAAGGATGGCATAGACGTGGAAATCTAAGTGAACCTCGATTTTCTCTATTATGATTGGCACAACCCTAACAATCCCACAACACTCGAAGATGAGTTCTGACGGACTTTTGAAGAGTTTGTTGGTCGAGACTAGTGGCATGTTTCCCAAAAGGGGTTCTACAAGATATTCTGACATGATATTCGTCTCGACCATAGGGTTGTGTAGGGCTTCTACATTTGTTCCCCTTAATGAACAAGGCATCGTAGTGGAAGGTGAAAGAATCCAAATTGCTTCGGAAGAGCGTTTCACTTCCATTAACCATTCCTTCATTGGTTCTTCTTCAGGGGGGTCTTCCTTAGAAGGGAGTGTAAGCTTTTCATGCCTAAAGTGTTTTGAGGTATTGCCATAATCCTTGAATTCGATAGGGAACTCTAAAGAATGGATTAATGTTTCTTTTGGTGTTCGTGGTTTGCGTGAGGGCTCATAGATCGAATCTAAGGATGCTACGTGTTCAGATTCTACTGATGAGGACTCCTCAACACTCGACGTAACTTTTGCCTAAAGGGATTTAGTTTTTATGATGGAAGAAGAGTGTTTGTCTATGAAGTACTCAAGGAATTCTACTTGTTCCGTCATAGTTTTGTGTGTAAAACGTCCTTTGGCAGTCACGTCTAGGCATAGGTTAGCATGTATGTCGATACCCAAACTAAAGAGTTGCAGTAGTATGCTGTTGGGTGAAGACAAGTCTGGGCCAGCATGTATTAATGCTGAAAACCTGGCCCAGGCGGCACCTATAGACTTCTTATCGCATTGCTCAAAGTCAAGGATCGCCCTTGGTAGAGAGTCAATACGGGACATAGGGAAGAATGCAAGGCAAAATTTGTCTTTAAGTTCATTCCAATCCCCATTCGTACTCTCTATGGCATGTGTGTACCACTGCTTTGCCTTCCCCGTGAGAGAGAAGGGAAACAATTTCCACCTTAGTGTTTCCTATGTCATGCCTGAGATGCTCAGGCACGAACATATCTCCTCAAACTCGTGTAGGTGATTATAGGGGTTTTCATTGTCATGCCCTGAGAAGGGTTGTGCCCAAACCATAGCTATCAAGCCAGGGTGGAGTTCATAGCCAGATGAAAAGGTTGGTTTTGGTGGTGGCTCATAGAACTTACCCTTTGAGGCGGAAGGGTATTGGATAGGAGTTGTTTTCATGGTCAAGATATTTTGTGTTTTTTATAAAAAAGAGAAAAGATACAGATACGAGAATGAACTAGGTTCGAAGAAAATATGGCAACAGTTCCCCGGTAACGGTGCTAGAAATGCTTGTTGGTATTTCTTAATGCATACAGAAATAATCCACAAGCATACGGAAGTATCGTTGTAGCACTTCACTCAGAAGTATTCAGGGTATCATATTTTCTATAGGGGATGGATGTATTCTTCTTGCTAGTTCGTCCAAGTACAACACAAGGGTAGAGTTGGCAAAGGTAGAGATGGATTCCTATGGTTTAGAGTCTAAGGATAGATAAACTCTACTATTACTTGCTTACTTTAGGCATCGGGTAGCACCTAGTCTGCCAAGTGAGCCTGGCTTGTGGCTCTACGTTGTACCCGGACGTGGGGGATTACAAGGGATGGATAGGGTTGTCACCACCTGCCACCTACCCCTCAACCATAGAGTACGAGGCAAATGAAGGTAGTCTCTAGCCTAGACACCACGTCTACGCTATTGACTACTACTCTCGTGCCGTACATGGTGATCCATCTTTATCAAGAGCCCTCTACTAGAGTATCCACCATGGGGATGGACGACAAACCTGTAAACAAGTAAGAGTAAAGATTAACTTATCAAAAGACTCAGTAACATAAGAACCATGAACACTCACTTAGCGGACGTATCCATTGAGGTGCAGGTGTTCGTCGTGGTACAAGTGGGGAGATATCGACAAGTCTAGCACTTCCCTGAACTCTCCCTCACATCTCTCCCTTACTACTCTAGATAGCTACTAGGGCCTAATCCCTTTGGAGTGGTGCTCTAGCTCAAGTGGGGTGTGCCCTTCTTCCTTGTGGTGTTGTCTTGAGAATGGGAGCCTTCCTCCTCCCTTTATAGCACTCAAGAGGTTGATTTAGGGGCTATATTTGGAGGGAACCCACATGCAACCACCAAGGAGGGATCACCAGGAGATGACACATGGCAACGGAAGGCGGTTGGCGCACCCAGGGTGTGTCCACACCTGGGTGGCCCATCTTGCCACCGCCTTTGCCTGGTGGGCCTCTAGGGATGTATGGGCCGCGCCTATGAAGTTTGACGCCATTTGGAGATCGTTTGGTTTGGGTTTAGGCTCTTTTTCTCCACATGACTGGGCCCTGATTTGGCTCGGTAGTGGGCCTTCTCCCCTTGGGCTCTTTTTCTTTGCGCAATATGGTGTTATGCTTTGTTTCTTTGCTCATTTTGAATGTATTTTCTATATATATTCCTTGAATGCCCTCCTGCAAATGGTCAAACACCAAAACTTGTGAAAATTGTTAGTTCTAAAAGCCCTATGTCTAAGCTTGGTGTATATTTTAGCAGTTTTTATATGAAAGTTGGTGGTTAGAAATGTGAGTTAAGCACCGCCAACACCTATGTTGACGGTTGTTAATGTCAATTATAAACCATCAACATATCCTGCATATATACTTAATTCCATCACCAAACATAGGTATAGGGGTTTAAACTGATAAATTCTATGAGTTTTGGTGAATATGTGAATGTAGAAAGATTTATCTAGAAAACAGACCCTGGGACCACCGTCATACACTCCAAATAGTCAAACCAACATCAACAAGTGAATTGACTCACGAAACCTATGAAAACAACTCAAGACAGAGTCAAGAAGCTTCCACCGGGATAGGCTAGCCAGCCCCACCTATAGACCGGCCTATGGGGTCCACCCATCATCCTCTCCTTTCTACATCGGTTTCCCACTGCCTTTGAGAGTCCATCTCTGTCGTTGCTCAAGGTCGGTTCATCCAACGATGATCGAGGGAGTTGATTCGGATCGATGATGTGGCAATGCCTTGCCCCCTACTCCATCTCCCCTATATAAGGCACCCCCTATCCCTCTAGGAGGCCATCTATCTCATTCAGATCAACACACAACAGGAGGAATAGGTCTAGAATTCTCCAATGTAGTAGATTAGTAGCTCAGGGGTGAGGGTCGAGTTGGGCTCATGCTCAAGTTCCTGATCTAGTCTTGGAGGCTTGGCAAAGCCTTGTATCTTCACTTCTACACCTTGTAAGACTTATTATCAATTTATCATATTCTTATCTACCATATTCCCTGGCCGTGTGGTAGTAGTGGGAGGTGATAGTCCTGTCTATCCTCTGTAGTCCACCCCAAGTGAGTAGCTTCTTAAATTGTAGGACCATAGTCGCATCAGTAGAGTTATCTTTTGTGGTGCTCTATCGTTTAGCGGTGTCCCGAAGTACACAAGAGTAGAGTTAATCTTAGCTATAGTTGGATGGATATATATACTTTGACCATGTAATAAGAATATCATAGGAATCTACCTCACTCGTTGTTCTCCTGAGTTAACTAGTTTACATTATCTTAGTGATCTATCCCCTAAGTGTCATTATGCTTAATTCCTATCATTACCTTTACCCCCTGCTCTAGTTATGTTGGTATGTTAGTAGATACTCCTTTGTTATTATCTAATAAATCTTTATTCCATTGTTTCCCTGTGGTAAAATATAAATAACGATACCTAGAATACTTCCGGTAAAATGCTATAATGGTGTTCTGTGCGCTTGCGGAAATCTAATATTTAGTTTGCACTCATAAATACCAACAAACATTTTTGGCGCCGTTGCCGGGAAACAATTGGTGTAAAGATTTAGATCATTAACATACCACTAGCTTTAGTAGGATTACCCTTGTGTCGGGGACCAATACTAGGGTACCCGAAGAGGAGGAGCTAATAACCATCAACATTGATTCGTCCGAGCAGTCAATAGTGCAACTATAGCTCCAACTGACCCCCAAGTGCGCAAACTCCGCCTCGCCCGACCCCTGAGGGTTGGCTCCGCATCGCCCAACACCGAGGTCATGGGCTCCACCTCGCCTGACCCCTGAGGGTTGGCTCCACCTCGCCCGACCCCTGAGGGTTGGCTCCACCTCACCCAACACCAAAGTCGTGGGCTCCACCTCGCCTGACCCCTGAGGGTTGGCTCTGCCTCGCCTGACCCCTAAGGGTGGCTCCACCTCACCCGACACCAAGGCCGCGAGGTCCACCTTGCCCGACTCCTGAGGGTGGGCTCCACCTCACTTGACACCAAGGCCATGGGCTCTGCCTCGCTCGACCTCTAAGGGCTGGCTTCGCCTCGCTCGACCCTTAGGTTTGGGCTCCGCCTCTCCCAACACCAAGGTCGCGGGTTTTGCCTCACCCAACCCCTGAGGGTGGGCTCTGCCTTGCCCGACACCGAGGCTGCGGGCTTCACCTTGCCCGACACCGAGGCCACGGGCTCCACCTCGCCCAACCTCTAAGGGTTGGCTCTACCTCGTCTGACCCTTGGGTTTGGGCTCCACCTCGCCTGAGCCTTGGGTTTGCACTCCACCTCACCCGACACTGAGGCCACGGGCTCCGCCTTGCCCGACCTCTAAGGGCTAGCTTCGCCTTGCCTGGCCCTTGGGTTTGGGCTCTGCCTTGCCCAAGCCTTGGGTTTGCACTCCGCCTCGCCCAACCTCTAGGGAGGAACTCCACCTCGCCCGACCCTGAGGCCAGGGGCTCTGTCTTGCCCGATGGAGACCCATACCACCGCCGACCACTCTAGGTCCAAGCGTATGGGCCTAGGTCAAAGCTCTAACACTAGGGAGGTGACTGGCATGCCCCGATATAACCCGTTGCCATGATGGGCCATACCTAAGGATTCACATTAGGAACAGCATCAGGCAAACCATTGCTATTCTGCCTAACCCTCGTACAAACACTGACATGTGCGTCAATTCACCACGACGTGCGTCAGGACGGAGTGGAGCGCCATGATCGGGAGACGACGCCTAGGCATGGCGCCAGTGATGGACAGTGCCATGATGGAGTGAAGCTTTCCTTGGGCCTATAAAAAGGAAAGCAGGGTGTCCCATTATGGGGCATCACACCAATGACCACAACACATCGCATCAAACCATCAGATTCAAATCCGATCGATCCACCAAACCCCGAACATGCAGCTGAGCAGCGATCGAGCTCTCGGTGCCCATTCATTCCATCCATCAGAGACTCGGGACCTGTCCCTCTCTTGACCATTTGTGACCCTACTATGAACTTTTAGTGCTAGTTACATGAGCAGCAGCAACGAAATGGACGTAGGGACATTCTACCTGAACCAGTATAAACCTCGTGTCCTCTAAGCACACCATCCGAGCCAGACGTGCAATATTAGAAATTTACTTGTTGGTGGCAACTCGAAACACCGACAGTTGGCATGCTAGGTACGGGTCCTTTGCACGTCTCGACGTACACACCAGGCCTCAGATGGGTAGTTACAACGTCAGCTGGGTCCTAGGCACGTACATGAGCTTTAGGGAGAGCTGGTGCTAGCTCCCACAGCCATCCAGCCACTCCCCTTCACCAGCCTCGATGCGATCGCCGAGGCACTTGAGGAGTTGCAGTAGCATGCACTAGAGGTCCGTGCCCCCAGGAGCAGCTAGCTCCTCAGCTTCGACTGTGGGAGGTTGGAGCGCCAGCTCGGTGCCTTTCTTGGACCCCGACCATCCCAGGAGGACCTACGCCACCTTACCTTCTTGTTCGCCAATGTCATGGCGCAGCTTGCTAGGGGAGAACCTCTCTCCCCAGAATACCTCATCCAGAGCGCCCCGACAGCGCTCCCGTTTGGTCTACGTAGTGCTGCATAGACTGTTGGCCACTTTGTGGTGCAACACATTCCTCGGTCCCTATGAACGATGACTTTGTGGGGATGACCGAATACGTCGTAGAATCTTTCATGTCCTCCTCGCTGGAGAGTCGGGGTCAGGCCTTCAATGTCGGAGAACTGGTCCTTGGCCTCATCCAGAGCAGCAAGGACCGCCATAAGCTCTCCCACCATGGGAGGGACCGTATGTCATCACAGAGGTGCTCCGGCCAGGCGCCTACAAGCTGAAGACCATCGATGGTGATGTCTTCACCAATGCCTGGAACATCGAGCAGCTACATCGCTTTTACCCTTAATAAACACACACTTTTTCTTATCAGTTTTGTTATCAACTCCCTGACCTATAGTGACACCCGACCCTAGTAACGGTGGGGGGTCGGGCCTCACTCAGGGGCTAATAAGAGTGTATCTATCCGGTAGACAGTCTCTACGTCCGACCCTTTCTCACGATTAAGACCCAGAAGCAAAGTTTGTGGAAACAAATGCTAAGTAAAATTAGCCAGACTACGAGAAACCTATGCCTCAGCAGCTACAACGCCTTGCTCACTAGCATGATCAGAGTTTTTTCCACACCCCGGGCTTTTTGGCCTTAGCCATGGAAAGAGTCGGTACGTGTTTAAGAGTCTATCTGCCTGGCAAACTTTCTCCGTGCCTGACCCCCTATCACATTAAGACCTAGGAGCTAGGGTTGCGGGAATAAGCTTTGAGTATAACTAGGCGGACTGCAAGAAACCTGTGCTCCAGCGGCTATGGTGCCTTTGCTCACCAGCGTGATCAAAATTTGGTCACCCGCACCCTGAGCTTTACGACCTTAACAACAGAAAGGGTCAGAACGCACTAACCTTTTTATACAAAAAGGGGAAAAGGGCTAAAAAGTTGTTTGGCTATAGCAAAATTTAAGAGCTTGTCCATTTATTACAAGTTCACCGCATGGCTCATCTGCCTAACTAAGTTTTTGGGCGGGATGTTCAAATCCCTTATCTCCTCAGGTAGGTCCTATCCCAGCAAGTAACACAAGTCGATCGGACGGCTTGGCCACTGTCGAGGGATAGGCAGGGAGCAGTAAGATGCCCCACGTGGGTTATTCTAACCCCATCATGAAAGACGGGCCCGGACTCCACTCGAACATGTTCGATAAGAGCTCCCCGAACCCATCACTCGCACCATCAAGGTAGGTCCTATGCTAGTAGGTCACCCTTAATTTGTGCATGTTTTCTCTTAATCAATTTCACTATCGAGCCCCCAACCCCAGCAACAGCAAGGGGTCAGGCCTCGCTCGGGGGCTGGCAAGAATATATATTTGCTAGACATTCTTTATGCCTGGCCCCTTCTCACGTTAAAAACTAGAAGCAAGGTGTGCAGAAACAAACTCTAAGTAAAACTAGTTGGACCGCAAGAAACCTACGCCCTAGTGGCTATGGCATTTTTGCTCACCAGCATGGTCAGAGTTTTTGTCCTCGCATCCCAAGCTTTACCCTCCTCCTTCACTAGAAGGGTTTGGAGGGGCCTACCTATGGAATCTCTGCCGAGGAGAGGCCCACAGGTCGCCTAAGTCGATCGAACGGCTCAGGCCATTACTGAGAGACGGGTAGGAAAAATAGGATGCTCCATGCAGGTTACGCTAACTCCATCATGAACGATGGACCCGGACCCTGCACTGACATATTCTGGTAAGAGCTCCTCGAACCCATCACAAGAGCCATCGAGGTAACTTTAGAAACCCCCACTTTACTTTTCCAGTACATGAACATTCATTCATCCATTCTCATACATTCATCCATACATTCATTCATACATTCATCCATACATTCATCTCATACATCCAAGCATTGCATATGCAGTTATTGCATCTCAACGCTTCGCGTCATGTCACGAAGCGGTAGTCGTCTCATTTGACATGAGCAGCGACCGACTGAGGTTCAAAGGCTGGCCCGTGAAGGGCTTGAGGCTGCTGAAAGGTCCTAATGGCTAGAGGGGGGGGGTGAATAGCCTAATAAAATTTCTACAACAACACTTAACAAAATGGTTAGACAATTATAAGGCGAAGCGAGTGTTACGCTACCCTACTCAATATGCAAGCCACCTACCACAATTCTAGTTTAGATAGTGTCAATCCACACAAAAGCTATGACACTATCCTATGCTAGTGTGCTCTCAAAGGCTAACTAAAGAGCCACACCAATCAAGCAAGCAAGCTCTCACAATTAGCTACACTAAAGAGCTTGTCAACTAATTTGCGGTAAAGTAAAGAGAGTGATCAAGATAGTTATACCACCATGTAGATTAAGAACCAATCAATCACAAAGATGAATAACAATGAAGACCAATCACCTCGGAATCAATGATGAACACAATGATTTTTACCGAGGTTCACTTGCTTGCCGGCAAGCTAGTCCTCGTTGTGGCGATTCACTCACTTGGAGGTTCACACGCTAATTGGCTTCACACGCCAAACCCTCAATAGGGTGCCGCACAACCAACACAAGATGAGGATCACACAAGCGATGAGCAATCCACTAGAGTACCTTTTGGCTCTCCGCCGGGGAAAGGTCAAGAACCCCTCACAATCACCATGATCAGAGCCGGAGACAATCACCACCTCCGCACGATGATCCTTGCTGCTCCAAGCCATCTAGGTGGCGGCAACCACCAAGAGTAACAAGCGAAATCCGTAGCAAAACACGAACATCAAGTGCCTCTAGATGCAATCACTCAAGCAATGCACTTGGATCACTCACAATCTCACTATGATGATGAATCAATGATGGAGATGAGTGGGAGGACTTTGGCTTAGCTCACAAGGTTGCTATGTTAATGAAAATGTCCAAAGATATGAGCTACAACCGACCATGGGGCTTAAATAGAAGCCCCCACGAAATAGAGCTGTTGTACCCCTTCACTGGGCACACTACGCTCTGACCGGACGCTCCGGTCATACTGACCGGACCCTGGACACAGCGTCCGGTCCACTGATGGACGCCACGCGTCACTAGCTTCAAACGTTGTTCGTCAGATTTCAACGGCTATGAACCTGACCGGACGCTCCTGCAAAACTGACTGGACGCTGGAGCCTCAGTGTCCGGTCGAGTACAGTAAGGGTCGAAAACCAGTTTTCCTCGACCGGACGCGTCCGGTCCACCTCGACCGGACACAGCACAGCGTCCGGTGGTAAACCCTAGCCTCTGTACCACCAGTCAGCATGACCAAACATAGCAGTCAGCGTCCGGTGCTTTTGGATCCAGCGTCCGGTCAATTGACCGATGCTGGCATCTCCTCTGTTTTCACTTCTAACTTCTTCACCCTTGCTCCAATGTGCCAACCACCAAGTGTATCACCTTGTGCACATGTGTTAGCATATTTTCACAAATATTTTCAAGGGTGTTAGCATTCCACTAGATCCTAAATGCATATGCAATGAGTTAGAGCATCTAGTGGCACTTTGATAACCGCATTCCGATACGAGTTTTACCCCTCTTAATAGTATGGCTATCAAACTTAAAGGTGATCACACTCTCTAAGTGTCTTGACCACCAAAACAAAATAACTCCTACAAATAATACATTTGCCTTGAGCTTTTTGTTTTTCTCTTTCTTCTTTTCAAGTTTAAGCCCTTGATCATCGCCATGCCATCACCATTGTCATGCTATGATCTTGATTAGTTTCTCTACTTGAAGTGTGCTACCTATCTCATGATCACTTGATAAACTAGGTTAGCACTTAGGGTTTCATCAATTCACCAAAACCAAACTAGAGCTTTCAATCTCCCCCTTTTTGGTAATTGATGACAACCCTTATACAAAGATATGAATTTAAATTCAATTGAATCCATGTTGCTTGCCCAAGCATATTTACTATGTGTAAAAGGATTTGGACAAGTTTCATGAACCCTAAGTGGTAGCAATTGCTCCCCCTACATATGTGCTAAGAATTTGGATTGTAGCTTGCACATATGCTTAGATAGGAAATGTAGGAGTCAATGTCTACCAAATGATGCTAAGGTATAAAAGATAGACCTTTGAAGCGTGATACCAATTGGAGTGCACCAATATACCATCCTTAGCACCATGGTTAGTTCTATATCACTTGGAAACATATTTTTGAAAGATACCACTTGTAAAGACTTATTTGGAAATGAGAGTTATCTAGTGATTTCATTTCACCAATCAATCTAACAACTAACTTTCATCACACAAGCATGGATGTGTAAATTTAATACTTGTGCCATGCAAGCAAACATATGAAATGCACATTCAAATGCACCATACAAGTTCATGAGCTTGCTCCCCCTACTTGTGTGCTCAAAATTTTAGTTGATCCCTTTCCTTTTTCATATCTCTCCCTTATGTCATATATCAAGATATCTTTCTTTTTGTTTGTTTCTCTCCCCCTTATCTCCCTTTGTTTCTCTCCCCCTTATCTCCCTTATCTTTGTTTCTCTCCCCCTTTGTCATCAATGACCACAAAGGTTCTAAATGTAGATAGTTTTACTTGTAGGGTCGAGATTATCAATGTCAATCAATGGGGTGAGGATCATTTTCCCAAATTTGGTTCAATTCTAGATTATTTCCCAAAGATATTTAACTCGGTTTGATCCAAGGACAAGCTTCTTCACACCTCCAAATAAGGGTTATCTTGTACCATGTTGAGTTAAACACTTATAGTTCATTTTCTAGATTAAGCACTAGGTTTACAAGCCCATAAACATGTCATATGCCATCACTAGATCAAGTCAAGCATAAAAGCAATAGTGATACCATATTGACATCAAAATTCATTTGATTTTCATGAATGAGCCTAATAAGATAGAACCACTTGCAAGGTCCTAATAAGATTGAAAATATGACTAGATGCACTAAACATGTCCTTAGCAAGGATGTATGCCATGGCAATCAACTTTTACCTTGGATTGCTCAAAGGAGAGGCATGTCATATGAGTGGTGGTGCATCAACACATATTTGAGAAATCCAATATGTTCAACTCATTCCTTAGCTTGCAAAACCTTTTCTCATCTAATGGCTTGGTGAATATATCGACAAGTTGATCTTCGGTGCCTACACTCTCAATGCAAATGTCCCCTTTTTGTTGGTGATCTCTTATGAAATGGTGGCGGACATTAATGTGCTTTGTTCTTGCATGTTGAACCGGATTGTTTGTTAACTTGATTGCACTCTCATTGTCACATAGCAATGGCACTTTCTTGAACTTGATTCCAAAGTCACTCAAGGTGGCCTTCATCCAAAGTACTTGTGCACAACAACTACCGGCGGATATGTATTCGGCTTCGGCAGTTGATAATGCAACACTATTTTGCTTCTTTGATGACCATGAAACAAGTGATCTTCCCAACAATTGACATGTGCCCGAGGTGCTCTTCCTTTCAACCTTGCATCCCGCATAATCCGAGTCGGAGTAACCAACTAGCTCAAACTTTGCTCCTTTGGGATACCACAAACCAACATTTGGTGTATGCTTCAAGTACCTCAAAATTCTCTTTGTAGCCTTCAAATGACTTTCTCTTGGTGAGGCTTGAAATCTTGCACACATGCATACACTAAACATGACATCTGGCCTTGATGTGGTCACATAGAGTAGGCTTCCAATCATAGACCGATACAACTTTTGATCCACCATATTTCCACTTGCATCACTATCCAAGTTGCCATTGGTTCCCATTGATGTGCTAATGACTTTTCTATCAATCAAGCCAAACTTCTTGATCATGTCCTTGATGTACTTGCCTTGACTCACAAATGTACCATTCTTTAATTGCTTGATTTGAAGACCAAGGAAGTAACTCAACTCTCCAATCATGGACATTTCAAACTCATTAGCCATCATCTTTCCAAATTCATCACAAAATTCTTGATTGGTTGATCCAAATATGATGTCATCAACATAGATTTGCAATACAAATAGATCTTTTCCAATCTTCTTGATGAAAAGAGTGGTGTCAACCTTGCCCATTGTGAATCCTTTAGAGAGTAGGAAATCTCTCAATCTCTCATACCATGCTCTAGGTGCTTGCTTTAAGCCATACAATGCCTTCTTCAACTTGTATACATGGTTGGGCTTTTTATCATCTTCAAAACCGGGAGGTTGCTCTACATATACTTCTTCATTGATGTAGCCGGAGACAATCACCACCTCCGCTCGACGATCCTTGCTGCTCCAAGCTGTCTAGGTGGCGGCAACCACCAAGAGTAACAAGCGAAATCCGCAGCAAAACACGAACACCAAGTGCCTCTAGATGCAATCACTCAAGCAATGCACTTGGATCACTCCCAATCTCACTATGATGATGAATCAATGATGGAGATGAGTGGGAGGACTTTGGCTTAGCTCACAAGGTTGCTATGTTAATGAAAATGGCCAAAGATATGAGCTACAACCGGCCATGGGGCTTAAATAGAATCCCCCACAAAATAGAGCCGTTGTACCCCTTCACTGGGCACACTGCGCTCTGACCGGACGCTCTGGTCATACTGACCAGACCCTGGACACAGTGTCCGATCCACTGATGGACGCCACGCGTCACCAGCTTCAAACGCTGTTCGTCAGATTTCAACGGCTATGAACCTGACCGGACGCTCCGGCAAAACTGACCGGACGCTAGAGCCTCAGCGTTCAGTTGAGTATAGTAAGGGTCAAAAACCGGTTTTCCTCGACCGGACGCATCCGGTCCACCTCGACCGGACATAGCACAACGTCTGGTGGTAAACCCTAGCCTCTGTACCGCCAGTCAGCACGACCGGACGCATCAGTCAGCGGCCGGTGCTTTTGGATCCAGCGTCCGGTCACTTGACCGACGCTGGCATCTCCTCTGTTTTCACTTCTAACTTCTTCACCCTTGCTCCAATGTGCCAACCACCAAGTGTATCACCTTGTGCACATGTGTTAGCATATTTTCACAAATATTTTCAAGGGTGTTAGCATTCCACTAGATCCTAAATGCATATGTAATGAGTTAGAGCATCTAGTGGCACTTTGATAACCGCATTCCGATACGAGTTTCACCCCTCTTAATAGTACGGCTATCAAACTTAAATGTGATCACACTCTCTAAGTGTCTTGACCACCAAAACAAAATAACTCCTACAAATAATACCTTTGCCTTGAGCTTTTTGTTTTTCTCTTTCTTCTTTTCAAGTTTAAGCCCTTGATCATCGCCATGCCATCACCATTGTCATGCTATGATCTTGATTAGTTTCTCTACTTGAAGTGTGCTACCTATCTCATGATCACTTGATAAACTAGGTTAGCACTTAGGGTTTCATCAATTCACCAAAACCAAACTAGAGCTTTCAGCTGCCTCGTGTCAAACAGAGCCAGGGGAGAAAAACTTAGATGAGCCCCAGCGGCCTTGCCCGACCTCGCTTAGAAGCGGGCAGGGACATCTAGACCTTTCTCATTCTATCCTAACCTCGAGCCAAGCCCATAGAATCCCCATTGAGGGGAGGCCAGCGGGCCACCTGAGTCGCTCTTCGGAGTGACACGGGCATCTACCAAGAGGCATGTTAATGAGTAGTGGAATACCACATGAGGGCTATGCCAACCCTGTTAGCGGATGACGAACCCAAATTCCACTCAAACGTGCCCATTAGCGAGCTCACTGAGCGCGACACTCGAGCCATCGAGGCAAGTGTCATTAGCTCAACCCCTCTAATTGCGGAAACCGAGGATAGGGTAATTCATGAAATCTAGCCGACCTCTACCGACCCCCATAGGGCTCGGGGGCTCGAGTCGCTTGACCCGAACTCGAGAACCCACCTGACCGGGGTTTGAAGGCTAGCACGCGAAGGGCCCGAGGCCGCCTCGCGTCGAATAGAGCCAGGGGAGAAAACACAGATGAGCCCTAGTGGCCTTTGCCTGACCTGCTCAAAAGCGGATAGGGTCATCTCGACCTTCTCATTCAATCCTAACCTCAAGCCGAGCCCATAGAATCTCCTTCAAGGACAGGTCAGCAGACCACCTGAGTCCCTCTCCAGAGCGACACGAGCATCTGTCGGGAGGTGAGTTAAGGAGCAGTGGAATGCCACATGAGGGCTATACCAACCCCATCATGAATGATGGACACGGATTCCACTCGAACATGCCTGATAGCGAGCTCACCAAGCACGTCACTTGAGCCATCGAGGCAAGTGACGTTAGCTTAACCCCTTCGGTTGCGGAAACCACGGATGGGGTGACGATCATAAAGATGAGCCGACCCTCGACCGGACCCCTGCTACACACGGGGGCTTGAGGAAAGTTGGACTCGCAAGGAGATCAAACGCACGGTTGCAGAACGATGGCTTAGAACCTAGGGAGGGGGTACGTGCAAAAACAAGGGACATTTTCTCTTACCAATTTCGCTATCCTCTGCTCGATCTTTAGTGACACCTGACCCCAGCAACAGTAAGGGGTTGGATCTCACTTGAGGGCTAATAAGGGTATAAATACACCCTTTTCAAAATAGTCACCGTGCTCGACCTCTTCCTCACGTTAAACCTAGTGGCAAGGTCTGCGGAAATGAGCAACTGAGCAAGGCTAGTTGGACTACAAGAAACCTATGCCCCAGTGACTACGACACTCTTGCTTACCAGCGTGATTGGAATTTCCCTCCTACACCTTAGGCCCTACAGACTTAATAAACGGAAGGGTCAGAACACATGAACCCATTTTCACACATAAAAAGGAGGAAAAACAAATTTGATCAAACGAAACAAAATAATAAGTTTGTTTGGATAGTACAGAGGGGTTGGAGCTTGTCTGCTTGTTACATGAATGATTGCCCGACCTATCTAGCTAAGTAGCCCCTCCAAGGGAGAACTATGTCCTCTATTCTGTCTGCCAGGTCCTACAAAAGGGGGGCCACCGCTGTCTCCATCTCCTCCAGCTCGTGGGCTTCATAGCCAGGCCTGAAGCCATGGCTCATCATCTCTAGGTCAATGCTATCCCTATAATGAGAACGAGCAATCGCGAAGGATTGGTTGACCCCGGCACAAAGCGAGCTGGTCCCCTTTGACCGCACCACCTCAAGGTCATCGTAGACCACTCTAAGGGCAACGATTAGGATACCGAGCTCATCGCTCTCCGCCTGAAGATTCCTCATCGCCTCAGTGAGGTCCATGGCTAGCCCAGCAGAGATGCTTTTGGCCTCCAGCTTTTGGGTCGTCGCATTTCTGAGCTCGGCCTAGAGGGAGCTGACCTTTTGCTGCGTGTCATCACGCTCTTGGCAGGCCTGGTCATGCTCTCAGAGGGCCTAGTCATGCTCCTCGTGAGCCACACCACGCTCCGAGTGGAGCCTCTCTATGGTTTGGAGCAGCTCATCTCGCTCCTTGTGCAGCCGAGTGACCGCCACAGCATCCAGACTCGCCCTCTTCACTAGGGTCGCGAGCTTCTCTTCGGCCCCTAGCTTAAGCTCCCTTTCCTTCTCAACCTTGGCTAGAAGGTCGAGGATCTACCAGCGGGTCTCGGCATCCTTCAAGAGTAGCTCGTCCTGCTCGTTCCGGACCTTGGTGGCCTCCTCGTTGTCCTTCCACGATCTCGCCGTTAGGGACTCGAACACCCTCTCGGCATTGTCGGCATGCCAACGGGCCTTGGCCACTCACGACCAAAGACTGTCCGCCTCCTCGGTGAGGGGAGTCAGGTCAGCCACCCTCTGCTAGGTGGCAACAAGCTAAGGTGGTCCTAGGTTTCCTTCTGCTCATGAAGGAATCGAGACTTCCCCCAGCTACGAGCGATAAGGGACTGAAAGGAGACGATGGTTAGAATATAAAAATATATAGAGAAAGAAAAGAGCGAGAAGTAGGGTCAAGAGAATACCCAGTCGGAGGGAGCTGTAACACCTCAGGTGTTAGCCTTGCATAACTTGACTTGCATAACATGAGCATGATCATCAAGCATTCATAAACAAGCATTTACAATTGAAACATCTGCAACATTGCTTGTTATCGCATGTTTCTTTAAACATATGCAACTTTTCTTGTTATTTCATGTCTCCATGTGTATATGCATATGATCATGAGTGTACACATGTACTTGGTGGATGTGAGTCACACAAACATGTAGCAACACCTAGGTTAGCAAATAGGACTTTGTTCATGGTCACCTTTCATGAACCAACACTTAAGCTTTCATGTGATTACACTAACTAGCTCTATGAGTGACTATTACATGAAATGATTGAATGACCTTGCAAATTGCTCATTGTGAGCAACTTTGATATTCATGGTTAGGGGTAATTAAGTCATTAAGCCATGATTTGAAGTGTATCATCATTTAAATGTGACATGTTTGACCAAATTTGAACTAGGTGTTAGAGACCTTGCATGGAGGAGATCACTAAAGCAAAGTTGTAGTATTTTCTATAAAGAACAACTTTTATTTTTGGGTCATTGACTGATTTAGCTTCTAACATGCTTGAATTTGTCTCACAAGAATCAGTAAAATCAACATCTCATGACTTAACAAAATTTTTCTAAGTCGTGTACACTGACAGACTGATAGGCTGACTTTGGGGGTGATTTTACTCAGTCTCGGTTGCGATTTAGCATGAGTTCACTGAAAGAAAATTGTAGCTGGTACATAGGGCTATGATTGTTGTTAAGACGGTTTACGAGTTGGAGCCACGAATTAGCAGCTGTATCGTCATGAAAACCGGCTGTCAGGCGTCCCATTCGGGTTCTGAACCGACTGAATCAGAACTTGGTGGTCGACCGGTGTCAGTCGTCATGCGCCGTGTGGTGGCTGGCAACGGCCACGCGTCACTGGCGCCTTGTCGCGTGTGGCAAGGCCAGGCCAGAACGCGCCTTAACATCACCCGCACTTTCCTGCACTACCAGAGCACGCCTTTCCCCTCGCCTCGGCCTCCTTCCTCGCCGCAGCGACAGCCGAGCTCGTCCTGCCTCCACCGTCGCCATAGCCAGCTCCAGCTAGCATTGAGCTACCCATTCGTCATCGCAACAGCATCACCGCCTCACCGGAGCTCCGCCGTCACCTCCGTCGCCGTGGTCCCACCCAACCAGACCACCCAAGGCCACGATAGAGCGCTAGCTAGGTCCACCGTAGCTCTGTGATGCTCGGCATAGCGCTTGATTGAGTCACCATAGCTTCCACCGGCGTCTCACCATCGACCCGCACCTCCGCCCCGCCATGGCCGCCGCCGCCGTTGCTAGCACCGATGAAAGGCCCCACCAAGTAGTGCAATAGGTGCGCTAGGTTGAGTAGATCATCGTGTGATGATGTCACCGCCGGCAGGTTCGCCGTCGGTGAGCTCTGGCCGCGCCGGTAGAGTAGCGCTGCCGGCTCTATTTTTGTCTCGATGACATGTGGGTCCAACTGGCGCGTGGGTCCCTGCTGTCAGCGACCCTTTATTCTAAAGCTAGTTCAAATATTCCAGTTTTTGAATTGTTTTGTGATTTTTATATCTTCAGTTTGGTAGCTTCAAAAATTGGAAAATAAATTTGGTTATGTTCCTTAGGAAGGGTAGTATTTAGGAAAAATATATTCTTGACATTTACAGCAGAAATTTTGGGAGATTTAAATAGAGATTTGAAATGTGTTTTTGAATGCATGCAAATTTGTTTATTTTATATCTAGAGTTCCTGTGCTCCAAAAATTATGAAATTTTTGTGGTAAGCTATTCTTGTCATGTATGAACTCTGGTAAAAATTTAAGGATCAGTGCATGGGTAGATTTATAGTTATAGATTTTTCTTTTATAAATAGTGAATCCTTGTATGAATTTCTATAAATTATTTGTGAATCCTTTATTCCTGAAATTTGTTGGGGGTAATCCTAGTGCCATAAGGATGATAATAAAAATAGGAAATCTGTTGCTTGACACTTTTCACTAGGGTTTTCTATTTATGCTACTTTAAGCCTTTCTGTCTTGTCATTTTTGTATAGAATGTTTTATTGAATAAAATGGCATGAAACTTTTACAGTAGTCCTTTGATAGCATTAGTAAGGCACTGTAAAATTTTGAGAATTTATGAAGTACATCTGGTATATGTTTATTATTTAACCTATGTATCCAAATAAAATAATAAAGGCATATAAAGAAATAGTTTGGGCTTCACCATTATATTGTCTTGAATGTATTTGGTATGCTTAAACTGTTAGCAGACTTTGTGTTGTCAAACTTTGAATGATTACATGAAATAGAAGTATTGTTACTTTGTAATGCAATTTAAAAGGATTCCGGACAGATTCTGTAGTTTGACAAGTTACATGATAGGGATGGTGTTTGCTATAAAAATGGTTAATAACAAAGTTGTAGATAATTTGATAAGCTTTCCAGAAAGTCCAGGATCACTGCATTTGGATTAGTAGAACTCCAGTTATGAGTGAAACAAGTAGCTGCTGTTTTATGATATAGTAGATGCATTGTGGAAGTTGTTAATTAGATAATCGAGAAGAGATATGCACCTACTCAATAAACATGATGCACTTGTTAACATATATGCATTCACGATATCTTATGCCATATTCATGCATCTAGGATCGGAGAAAGAAATAACGTTGCTGGACTTCGAAGAAGCAGAGGAAGGGGACCAGCCAGAGAATCCTCAAGCCGCAGCTCCCGAAGGCATGGAGCAGAATCCTGAAGAGCTTCCGGAGTGCCCTGACCACCACCCTACTTCTTTTCTGAAAGGCAAGCCCTGGAGCATTTTAAGTCTCCTAGTATTTTACAAATGATTACTTAAGTATCTATGATTGATGCATTAGGTTATAAGAGTTGAATGGAACCAATTGATGCATGTACATTCCTTGTCCAGAGATTACACCTTTAACCAGTATAGGTCCAAGATCGAATATATGCTTAGCCATGCTTAGACCGGTAGAAGTCGGGTGATGTCCTGTCACCTGTGAGATATAGGTGGATACCGGAGCACGGTTGGCTATATTGGCTATCGTGGAACAGAACCATGGGGTAAAAGAAAATCAAGACCGGGCGGGATGTCGATAGAGAAGCAACGAGACATGGAGGTCTTGGGTGTGGATCTATCCCCATCTATGTCGATTAAGGACCGTACCGTTGTTGGCGCTTCTGACAAGATTGAACGCATGCCTCTCACTTAGCTGGCCGGATAACTCGTTCCGACCGCGAAGCCGAGTAATTCAACTCAGGCCAGGACCCATTTTGTTGTGCGCTCCTTCCGGGGAACGATCAGACTGAGCCCAAGGGCAGGCTAGGCCTGAACGTCCTGGCATCTGGTGTTCCAGATTGTGCGGCGCAGTACGGACCTGCGAAATGTAGACTTGAGTTGTACCAAAGGTGACCTAAGGCTGCCTTCGCGCGGTATGCCTGGGTTTGTGTTAGGAATAAATTCCCAACTGGTTGAAATCGATTCGAATCGCCGTCTCTGCCGAATAGTGAGAAACTTGGCTAGTCCCAACATCGTAGTAACTGTATGATGGAACATGATGGTTCGAATGAATATGGAATTACAATACCTGCTATGGTTACTATTGTATGCTTTTAAATAATATACCACATGTTTGGCACATGATAGTTGCTAGTCTAGAAATGGATAGTTATAATTAACTTGATAAAGGAATCAAAATTGTACAATGAGTCAATTGCCTTTATGCAAAATGTTGTCGAGTTACGTCCACTTATACAGCCTTGCATAATCCTTGGAGTCATTTTATTTCTGGTTCATGACGGGTAAGTCTAGCTGAGTACCTTCTCGTACTCAGGGTTTTATTTCCCATTGTTGTAGATAGCACTGTGTATCATGGTTATTGCAAGAGTTGCTTCTATCCCGCCGTGGATGAGGAGTAAGCCTTGGGCAGGCTTCTTTATTAATCCCTATCTTTGCTTTTGTGGACCGTGATCCTACTTGGCACTGTATCAAACTATGTTGGAAACTTTATTTTCGAACTTAATTGCTTCCGCTTTATCTATCAAACTCGGTTTGTAATAACTTTTATTCGTACTCTGATGATGAAATGTATCTGTGAACTTTATGTAATATGTGGCATGTATGTTGAATCATGTACGATCTTGGTTGTTGTAAATCGTTTATCGAGACCCGTCGTGGTACTCGACGGACTACCAGGTTTATATGGGTTCAAGTATGATAGTGCGACCGCTTGCGGGCTGCCATTGTACTTGTACTCTTATAAATTGGTCGGTTCTGCGACAGCTGGTATCAGAGCCAGGTTTTAACGTTAATTGTCACAGGTGTATTTAAAACAAAAGTTTTTGTTTTCCAAAAACCCTTCTCTAGCAACTAATAGTTATATCAATAAGTATTTGAAACCTAAAGTGTGCCAATGATCACTTTCCTTATGCCCAAATTAAGGACTATTAGGTGGCTAATTAAGTACTAACATGGGGGTTTTTACTTCATCATCCATACGGCGTGCTATTGTATGGATGCCATTCACTTGAGTGGTAATGTATGGATCAAATGCCTCTACGCCAAGGTAAGATGATGAGTGTATGACCGCAAGATGTGAGCGTGCGGTCGGGAAGAGTTAGCTTTGATACGGCTATGTATGCATGCTTGCATGTGTATATGGTACGTATTTAATTATGGGTTTAAATTATTGTCGGGTAGCTTGATACGGAAGTGTATGTATGGGTATACATATATGGAAGTATTTACAATTATATTCTGCATAATTCATTATGGGTTTAGGGCTAAAATGAAATTCTTATGCAGGTACACTAACAACGAAACATGTAGCTCGACTAGTTACGCTATATATGAGAGAACGTATGTATGCCACCGTGTCTACCGTTAGAAACAAATTTTTCCTAAGTTTGTGAGGACGTACGAAACGAGCATGCATCATGATAATTACCATTCACATAACTACATTGTTCCTCTCCTTATAAAATTCTTACTCGGTTATGTAACTCTTATCCATTATGGCCTTGTCTCACCAAGTGGTACATGTTAATGGTGCAGATGGCACGCACAAAGTAGACCGCTCGCAAGTCCACCGGAGGCAGAGCTCCCAGCCGTCAGCTTGCTCCATGTACCCATCAACGTCACATGTTTCTTGGAGAGTTTGGGATGCCTACACTCTTGTGGAGAGTGCTCAGCTATGTAGGCTATCCTGATGGAATGGAGCCCCGCTACTTCTAGGCGAATGAGCAATTGGGGGAAGGTCTCTTGGTTACTGTGGAGGCCGTTGTTCATCCCCGAGGTGACGATTCTGAGTGGACAGGCTGGTGTTATGAGTCAACTGGCAGGACTGCTGAAGAAGCAGCTGGCAGGGCAGCCTTTGGGATACTAAGGGATATCATGGATCATTTTCCTCAGGAGCTGGCAACCGCTTTGGTTGGAGTCTTTCTGAGGGGCAACCCCTCCACTGACTCATGGCAGCAGGCAAGAGGAAGATCTTTGGAGATTGGTGCAGCAGAAGGGTAGAACAGTGATAACCCTGCCATGAGCGCCATGTTCGCAGTGATGAAGGTGTTAGATGGAGTAGAAGGTAGCCTAAGACGTGTATCTGGTGCTCTTGGTCATGCCCGCGAGGACCAACGTCAGCTTCAGAGGGAGCATGACGCTGAGATTGAGAGGCTCAATGTAGAGATGGCTCAATTAACTCACCAGAGGAATGCAGCCTGGTCCAGAGAAGATGTTCTAAGAGCTCGATAGTTTGAGCTAGAGCAACAGCTGGCCAATGCGGAAGAATACAATGATAACCTACATGAAGAGGTTCATCAGCTCAATAACTAGCTCCACCCTTACGTTCCGCCTGGAGCCGCAGAGATGGATCTAGAGGAGGACGAGGAAGAGGAAGAAGTGGAGCCTAAGGAAGGAGATGATCCTACGTCTGACCTCGATAGTGATCATGATGAGGATTAGATCGCTTAGTACTTAGTGGAAGGGCTAATGTATCACCTTTATTCATGTAATGGACCTGTAGTTCAAATTTGGTATTGGTAATCCAACTATCATGTAATATTGTTAATCGCACGACTATCGCACGATTGGTTAAACATCAATGCAATTCCAATCCTTTGTTGGTGATCACGATTTAAATTTGCATGCGTTATGAGCGCGACAAGTGGTCAAATTGGGGATGTCATATTGCGAGAATGAATTGTTATGCCTCTATTTTTATTGTGAATTTGAGAATTTTCTCCAGTAATTTCAGTTTGGCATGATTATAATTCATCTGCAATCTCTTGACATCAACCAATAATCACTTATTGTTGCAACTTCGCAGATGACGCGCACCCGTGCTAGAGCTGGTGGCAGCCAGGATGGCAATCATGATGACTTACCACCACCACTGCCGCCGTCCGCTCAGGAGTTCTTTACCCAGTTCTTGGGGAGCCAAAGGACAATGGAAGAAGCTCTGCGTCTCATCGCACAAAACAGCGCTCGTGGCCACCCACATCAACCAGGGGCCGAGCCAAATCAACACAGTACATTCAAGGAGTTTCTGGATACGAAGCCTCCAATCTTCAAGGTGGTTGAGGAACCACTGCAGGCTGACGAGTGGCTCAACACCATTGAGCAGAAATTTCGTCTGCTGAGGGTCACAGAGCATCTGAAAGCTGAGTATGCTTCTCATCAGTTGCAAGGACCAGCAGGGATCTAGTGGACACATTTCTTGTTGTCTCTACCTGCTAATGCGCGAGTGACCTGGGAACAGTTCAAGCTGGCTTTTAGGGGACATCATATTCCCCCGGGCCTGATGCGCATGAAAGCGGCTGAATTTATGAGGCTCACTCAAGGAACAAAGACTCTCACAGAATATATGCACGCATTCAACAACTTGTCCAAATATGCTCCAGGTTTTGTGGATACTGAAGAGAAAAAGATAGAGAGCTTCAAACGGGGTCTGGGTACCAAACTGATGAAGACCATGGCAAATTCTAGGTGTGCCACGTACAATGAGTTTATTAGTGATGCCTTGACCCAAGAAAACTACAACAACATGCATGCCATTGCTAAGGGTCGCAAGAGGGCATATGAGGCAGGTGCCTCCGGATCTTCCTAGTCAAAGGCGCCTATCATAGCTAGGCCACAATTCCGTCCACCTGCACCCAAGTTTAGGCCTCCACCACCTAAAGCTCAGAATAATAGGCCATAGAAACCATTTGTAAGGCGTTTACTATTGCCTTACCAAAAGGAACTAGTAGTCAGGGAAGCTCCACCGGACCGAGGAATAATCAACCATGTTTCAACTGCAACCAAATGGGTCATTGGGCCAAGGAATGTCCCCACCCCAAGAATAATGGCAACCCAAATCAGAATAATCAGAGGCAGGCAAACGCAAGGGCACATCCGGGATATGTGCATTATACCGCTGTTGAGGAAGTGCCCGCTGGAGAAGTTGTCACGGCTGGTATGTTTCTTGTCAACAAGCACCCCGCTGTTGTTTTATTTGATTCGAGAGCTTCTCATTCATTTATGAGTCAAGCATTTGCATCTAGACATGATCAAGAAATAATTGAAGTAAGCAAATGGGGTTATAATATAAGTTCAGCAGGGGGTACTGTTACTACCAAAAAGATAGTCAAAAATGTACTCATCTCTATACAAGGGAGGGAGTACACAACGGATTTGATAATATTGCCCGGGTTATCGATAAGTGTAATCTTAGGCATGAATTGGATGAAGTATCATGGTGCTCTTATTGACACTAGCACCCGTACTATTATGTTGAGAGAACCCACGGGAGGGAATGCTTTTCTAGTACCACTCTCCCATGATTTCGAACCCCAACATTTAGCTTGTGCTATCCAAACCACCACACTTTGTGATATCCCAGTGGTTTGTGAGTTTCCGGATGTATTTCCAGAGGAATTACCAGGCTTACCACCTGATAGGGACGTGGAATTTAAGATTGAGTTAGTGCTAGGTATGGCACCCATATCTCGAAGGCCCTATAGAATGCCACCCAATGAGTTAGCGGAACTTAAGGTTCAATTGCAAGATCTATTGGACAAGGGTCTTATCCAACCTAGCTCATCTCCGTGGGTACATCACATACCATATGGACTTTGCACTAGATCATAATCTTCTGAAGGATACTTGTTGCAATGGTTCCATGTGTGCAGTTCTCTTTCTCTGATAACAATATTGTATGGTCTGAGTCTGCCGAGTGAGTGGTAAACGTAATAGCTGACTCTGTCGGCTCAACGTTCTCGATGATCATTCCTTAGGGAGCCTTGGGATCCAAGTTGCAACAGTGATCTGGGTGGAATCTGATGCAACCTCTTAGGTAAAAACACATATAAGGTACCAAAGGCATGTCAGCATTGGAGAACCATTGACGTAGAAGGATGTTAGCGAGGCTTGGAGGACAACACAAGTTGCAAGTAATCACAAAACTAGGGACTGGTTCACTACCAAGCAGGTTGAGTACAATTTGCCTTCGTGGTGCAGTTGCACAACGAGTTGGGTTGACTTGCATCGTAGCAAAACCAACTTTCTTGAACTATATTTGACCTCGAGGCTTCCATTCTTAGGCCAATCAATATCTCGAAAACCATAATCTGAAAATCTGCGGTCTGACACCTTTCCAATTGCTTTCGAATTGCAAGGGCACAATTTTGACTTCTAGAACACTTTGACTGCTTACGCATTGCTGATCTAAGAGGGCAAAAGCAAGGCACATAGGGGTGCAATTAGTCTTCTCAAGGGTATGGAGAGTTGTCTAATCAGCAATATACCTACAAGTTGTAATTCCTTGGCATGAATTACAAACACCACCGTCTAATGCAAGTGATGATCGCAGTCACCGCGAAATTGCAGATTCTATACCCTTTTGTTTTCTATTCATATCTCACAAACTACTGCTCCAATATGCACAAAATTTGGTGGGCGGGTAGATCCATGGGTCTTCTAACTACTCACCAAAAATCAACTCAACCGGACACCATTGACCATCCAAACAATTTCATCTACCAAAATTGTTGTGTTCTGAAATGACAGCAAACCGAGCCTGACAAGATATCTCTCAAATCCGACGTTTTACTCAACCAATACTCAAACCAACTTAAGACATTGAAGGGTCCTAAGCAAGGAATGAGATCACCAAGTTTGGGGTCAATCCAGCTCCGTTTGAGTCACTAACTGCCGGCTTGAAGATCACCGGTTTAGTGCCACAAAATCTGGACAGATTTCGTGTCCTCCCTTTTCTTCGCTCCACACGTTGAGGTGTGTGTTTGGCACTCTCTAACCTTTCTCATAGCAACAGCAGTCTTTCTCTAGCTGAGGATGGAGGCTAGAGTTTTCCTGCCATGCTTCTTAGGTAACAATTTCCGCCGTTGATCTAGACACCAACTTGACGATGCACAAGCATTGGACTTGTGGGCTGTTTTCGCAGGGCACAAAACATTATTCCACATGTAGGGCATTTCTACATTAACAAGGAACCATTCCTATATATCCTTCGGCACTTCATCCAATAGAGTCCGGACACATGTGTAATTGACACCTTGGGGCATAAAGAAGCTAACTAAAATCAGGGACGTGCTTTCACTAGCTCCTACCTAGCCGATACAACGTCTTGTACTATATACGTGATTGTCCAAGATGGAATTGACTTGATAGCACATTTGGAGAAGAAGTAGCACTTGCATCGTGGGGCCAGGTTTGTTGTTTCCTTGATCAACATTGTTCTGTGAGATCTGGCCTTCATAGTTACCAAATAGTCGTTACCTAACTGAAGACTAACTTTCCTACTGGTAACAAATCAGTTGTCCCTTAACACTTAAAAAGGTTCCAAATCTTCACTCTTGATAAATAAAAATTTTGGTCGAAGCCTATAGATGGTCGCCATTGAAGTCAGCAGAAAGGGGTCACACCAAAGAAGGTCGGTTTGTCTACGTGATCCTTATGCACCTAAAGATTGAGAACTTGGACAGGAATCTCATATATACCAGGTGACCTATTACAGCACATAATCTCCTGGTCCATTTATCATCCGACTGATAACTTGTTCAACCTTAAGTGTGGTGCACCTTTCTGATCCAATGAAAATGACATAAGTTGCTCACTAGATGATCGACGTCATTACAGGGATAGTCACGTCGAGTAGAGTCACTTGTCTACCCTCTTGCAGTCTTTTTATGTTCATGTTAGTGACCTGTTCTTCAAAGGTTAACCATTGGACGACTTAAAAAGGGAGTCCTATTGCACCTAGTTCGACATATAGATCGCTTGACATGATAAGGAGAGATAACCAAGGAAGAGCTCATGTGAAAATAACACATCGGCGCAGTTCGGCAATGGATCATGACTAGGAACCTCGATACCAGCGTGTGTCGAGTAGCACAACCTTGCGTGCGCTCCCACAGGAGGCTCTCGGTTTTGTCGCGGCACCGTAGATCACTAATCGTGGCACCATTACTGAACATACCACCCACAAGAAATCTCACATGGCACAAATTGGGTTGCATAGGAGCAAACACTATGCAAAGGAAGGACAGCAAACAAAGGTAGTCACAAGGTTAGGAGTCAACAAACAGGGGATCCGAAGATCAAAACACAACGCAAGAGAGCATAGCTTAATTGCCAAAGACAACTGAGCAGGGGACTTCTTGCCAAATTTCCATATACGTCTTGTGTCCACCAAGTGATTACCAAAACTTGGACGTGGTTCTAGGATAGTGCTCTTCAACACTCGTATGCTTACCGATGACAAAAGGGGTGATAACTATGGCACTAATTAGATAACAAGCATACATACCCACCACTTGGCTAAACTAGAGGACAATATAGGTTAAGCATGTAACCACAATTATTTCTAGCAAGGCTAAGCACATACTTTTCTCAAGCACTTCCTATTCAAGAAACATGGAACAAGGCATTCTTGTTTAACTCCACACAAGGAAGATAGTGCAATACATCGATCACAAGTTACTTAGTACTTAGAACAAAGGAAGGGAAGCATATTTATGCACAAGCACAATCATGATGCATGCTCATCCTATTCGTCCTCACGAAATTGCCAGCCTAAGGTGGCAATCATGTTCTATGTCGGTGGCATAACACGTACTCTCTCGATATATAGCTAGTCATCAGCTACATTCAATCTACGCATTCGTGGTTAGCGTACCTGCAGGCAAATTCATTGCAGCCCATCCCCACAAGAGATAAATAAGCGCACAATGAAAACAGTGAACTAAGATACTCTCCATATATACATCCCCAGATGTATATACTTCGATATCCATAGCTACCCGATAAATATACCCGCAATTAAGTACCTTCATATATACATGTGTGTAACATGTAAATATTCCAGTAACCACAGCTAACTCTCCCCTAGACCGACAGTTGGACAGTCATACTCTCACAACTCACACTTACCTGGACGTAGAGGCAATTGATCCATACATTACCATTCAAGCGAATGGCATCCATACAATAGCACGCCGTATGGACAACGAAAGTAAAAATTTCAATAAAGTACATCCCCCAAAGTTAGTACTTAGATAGCCACCTAATAGTCCTTAACTGGGCATAAAGGAAGATGTCGCTAGCATAGTTTTGCAAATAAGTTTTGACAAATTTGCCTGTAGCTAAAGTTTTAGTTAAATTAGACCTTTTAAAACCAAAACTTAGCTTTTAAAACTATGTACCTGACAGTATTATGCTTAATCTCACTCTGATACCAGCTGTGACAGAACCGCCCAATTTATACAAGATCAAGTACGGTTGTCCCCGCTAACACGTTGACACACCCATACTTTCACTCATATAAACCCGGTAGTCCGCCGAGTGTCCCGAAAGACCTCGATAAATCAACATCGCAACCAAGATCGCGTGATTAAGCAAATACACATCACATACATTGGGTTGCAGCGGAAATAATATTACAAAGGAGTTAACAATTAGTAGTACAAGTTTGGGGTTTCAAAACCGCTTAGTGAAAACAACATAGCTTTCAAATGATTACATTAATATAAGTTCCAAATATATTGCTAGCATAGTGACATCATCCGACAAAAGCATATAGATGAGAAGTAAGTATAGAATCACCGAGCCCACTGGTGGTTAGCCACCATCATCAACAGGTCGAGAACATCACCTGCAACAAGGTGGGATAAACCCTAAGTACTCGAATGTACTCAGCCAGACTTACCTGTCTTAAACCAAAATAAGGCGACACCAAGGATTATGCAAGGCTTTCTTTAGTGGGCTAGCTGACTTGTTTGCGAAAAGCATAAGCTATCATGAAGAAACCATTTTAAGTACTTTGCATCATCTTTATTATGACCTATCCATCTAGGTAAGCACCTATACTATAGCAATCACTTGATTAACCAATAACATCCAGTTACCAATTTAGATTTAGCATATCCCATACCATCCAGATAACCATCATTGTTCCATAATAATTACTACAATGCAGTAACTCGAGTCAAGTGCTCACTATCCAGGAGCGATGGCGATTCGAATCGATTCCTAACCAGCTGGTGATTTATTCCTTACACAAACCTCACTCACCCGCTAAAGTGAGATATTGATCACCGAGTCAACTTTCCAGGAATCTCGAGTTTGCTAGGAACCACATGTACCCGAGGGCCGACCGACTGCACTTTGGTCTTATCATCTCGCCCCCGTGTCCTACCACACTTGCTCCGGCACAGTGCGCTGCGGGCAATCTACTCGGCCCGAAAAATCTCCCAGCTTTGCGGTCGGAAGGTACTTTATCCGGCCAGCTAAATGTAAGGCATGCGTTCAACATGACTCGAGGGCCAACAACGGTCGGTCCTTAATCGACACAGACGGAAACTAATAGCACCCCAGAACCCTGTCTGGTTGCCTCCAACTTTTTCCGTCCGGTCTCCAATTATCCATCACACATGATTAATTCTAGGATATCATTCTTTCCATAGCTAAATTCTTCCAGTAACCACCTATAATGTAGGTGACCGGATATCACCGATCGCTACCGGTCTAAGCAAGGCTAAGCAGTTATTCGATCCTGACCTAACAGGGTAACAAGGTAGTAAGGTAGGTAAGGATAGTAATAAATGCATCAACGGTTTTAATCAACTCCTACAACTTAATGCAATAATATAGATAAACTCATATATATAGAAAGAATTGCTTTTATAAAGTAGGAGACTTAGAATGCTCCGGGGCTTGCCTGGGATCCGACACAAGTCAGTTCAGTTGGCTTGCACCATCCTGGTGACATCTCAGATCCTAGCACTCGCTTAGTCCTTCCATCTTCGGGACAGATCCATCAAACACCGTCTTCGGGTTTGGCTCCAACATCACGTCCTTCACGTGGTTCATCTAGCATACCTAGATGAGATGCAATATGCAAGTGCATAAATATGAAGAATAGTACCATGAGACACATCACAAAATAGCAAGCAAGACAAGCATAGTTTACACCAACACACTTAAGTACTTTGCGATGCTTAACTTAAACATCACACAATCTATCATGCTAAGATGGCAAAGAAGACGACAACACCAATCATGACACAAGTTTCCCCAGATCTCAAGTGCTCTAACTCAGTCATCATTCAAGGCATACGTCACACTTAACAATATACAAGCAAGCACTATAATTGGAATCTTCCAATTTCTGGACATGCAAACAGCAGCTACAAGATTTAGCTATAACTGGAGTTACACAAAACCAAATGACTTGCAAGAAGACATTATGGAAAGCTTATGAAATTTTCGACAATTCATCTTTAATCATCTTAGCATGATTCTCAAGTTAACTAAGTCAAATATATCCATTTACAGAAACTGGTCCACAATTGATAGAAAACAGCCATTTCTGAAACCCAACTTTAAACAGCTGTAACTCTTAAACTACTTGGCCAAATGACACCAAATTTTAAAAGAAGCTAGATACATGAATTATCTACAACTTTTGTATAAACAAGTTTCACAACAAAGCACATTATCATGAAGAACTTTGCTAAGTTCCCAGATCTGTCCATAAACCACATCGGCAAGAAAATAATTATTAACTTATGTTGCAAATACATAATTGGGCAAAACCAACTTTACCAACATTTTACACATGACTAAAGAACACCATAAAATCTAGTGTCCATGACCAAATAAATTCTTTTAATGCATTTCTTAATTTATTTTAGATAACAAGGTGACTTAATGAACATATACCAAAAGTGCACAATAACTTCTACAAAAATTACAGTGGCTCACATATCCTCTCAATAGTCTACTGTACAAATTTCACTCCATTTGGATATGTATAGCAACCTCTATGAAAAAGACAAGTTGCTAAAGCAAGAATTCATGTGAGAGCAAGATAAACCAATAACTCACTCATACTTCATCCAATACTCATGAAATTTTTACCACACATCAACTATCACATGAGTAGCATGCCACAAAAATTTCACTTCATTTGGAGCCTTAGATTTACAGTTATGAAAAATAACAAATTCAACTAGCATTACAACCTTACTGCACAAATCTATTTTTACCGCAAATTATTTAAACTAAAACATGCCATATTATAGATCCACTGCATAGATAATTTCACAAGGATTCCAAAAAGTCCTCATTTACTATCTTACGAATTTTCTACGATTTACTATGAATTTCCAAAGTTCCTGCAAAATAATTACAAACCAGTCCTTACGACACTATTCACGTGAGTCATAACTCCTTCACTTAACCCCCTGGAGAAGCTTCTATTTCTGTGCGTGGTCCTTCATCTTCTTCACACCGAACCGAGCAGAGGAGGCCGTCGGGGCCGGTTCGGCCGGTCGGCGAGGGGCTTCGGCCAGCCAGGGATGCGAGGGGGAGGCTGGCCGGTGGTGCGGCCGGGTCAGCCATGGCCAGCCAGAGCCACGCCCGGCCCTGGGCTCGGCCGGCGAAGGCTGCAGGAGTGCCGGCTGCGGCAGCAGGCAACGCCGGCGGTGGCGTGCTACGGCGGCTACGGTGACCGGCCAATTGGTGCAGGGGGAGCGGCACACGACTGAGAGGGTGGTGGCGCACGCGGGGAAGCTCGGAGGCAGCGAGGACGCGACGGCGGCAAGCTCAGCGGCGGCGCCCATGGTGGCCGCGCTCTGGCACTCGCGCGCAGGCTCTGGAGAGCGAGCAGGGAGTGGAGAGGGGGATGGAGAGGGCGTGCTGGTGCCCCTCCTCATCGGCAGCAGGGCACAGGGCGCGTGGCCAAAGGTGGGACGTGCGGTAGCGGCGGAGGCGCATGGCGGCCACGTACAGGGCGCGTGTCGTCCGTTGGGGCGTTTTCGCGAACAGGTGGCGGGCGACGATGGGATCAGCGTGGGACGCGATTTTGGGCTATTTCCAGGCCGAATCAGGACCTGGGCCGAATACGAAGATCGAAGCCCGCACGAAGCTCTACGTTTTTCATTAAGGCACTCTAGTCATTTGAGCAACATAACAGTGGGTAATTAATCTCCAAAGTGGCATTGTCAATGCATTGATGGCAATTAGCAAACTCCAAAATTGAGGGTCATAAAAAGGTCCAACGAGTGCCATCCTTTTGCATGGTCTTCTTCTCGATGTATGCTCCAACTTTTATTTTGGGGTCAAGTCAAGTTACTTAATGAAATTTGGAGAACGCGAGACATCAATGCCGATGTCGATGAATTTCAGACTTAGAATATTTCTAAGTGCTGAAATCAGCAGCAGGTTCCAACTTCGAGCCTCTGTTTGACTTATTTCCAAGTTGATCTAGCTCTTGGTCCAAAAACAAAGTTTGTTCTACATGATATGGACTACAACTTTCATTTAAGGTCCAACCTCAAAACTGGTATAGAACCTGCTGTTCTACTTTGACCAAAGTAGGATCACGATGAAGCTTAAATTATCCTTTTTGATCCATTGGAGCATTTTCTTGGCATTTGCCCAACATGAACCTTTCATGACTTTTGTTGTAGAGTTAATCTAGAGTCATTTTGGCAAGGTTGCAAGGTTTGGTTGACATCTCATGTTCTCATTCACTTAATAGTGAAATTCAAGCACTTAGTAAAATCAGTCCAACAAGCATATAACTTATCATTTCATGTTACTTTTTGATTCCAAACTTCATGAAACTTTCCGAGTGTCCAATATAGATGGGTATTGATGTGAGACACATGAAGATATCCCAATCACACCACCCAAGCATATATCTTGAAAAGGGGTCTATAGGTGAGCAAAGGAGCAATCTCCATGTTTAGGTTGGGGCTCGTTTCTATAGGTTTGACCTTGACATCTTCATCATCACTTAATATACCATGTTTTAGCTCAAACCCATTGCTTAACTGGTGGCAAACACCTGGGGTGTTACAGGGGAGGACACTCAAGATCTTTCTCACAACGTCGGATGGCGACATTTGAGTAAGTCCAAGCCCATTGACTTCCTCTACAAGAACATTCAAACGTGAATACATCTCATTAGCACATTCTTTGGGAAGCATCTCAAATGAATTTAGCTTTTTAATCACAAGATGATAGCGTTCCTCACGCTCACTCTTAGTTCCCTCATGGAGCGCATAAATGTCCGACCATAGTGCATGGGCGTCTTTGTGGTTCCTTACACGGTTGAACACATCTTTGCAATGACCTCTAAAGATGGTGTTGCGAGCCTTTGCATTCCATTTTTCATAGTTCACTTCATCGCCTTGAAGTTGTGTGGGATTCTTAGGTGTTGGGAACCCTTGAGAGGCGGCTCTAAGTATTCCAACGTCTAGAGCTTCTAGGTATGCCTCCATGCGAATTTTCCAATATGGAAAATCATCCCCCTCGAAGATAGGAGGAGGTCCATCCCCGTGAGACATCTTACTCTAAGCAGTTAAGCTTAAAAACGTGAGCACGAGGCTCTGATACCAATTGAAAGGATCAAGATGCCCAAGAGGGGGGGGGGTGAATTGGGCTAATTCTAAATTTTCTTGCAATAATCAAATCCTACGGATAGCCCAATTAACCCCTTATGCCTAGAAAAGTGTTTCTATCAAATTAACGCACAAAGGACTTGCAACCTATGTTCCAAACTTACTCTAGCATAGCAATTCTATGAATGTAAAGACAAGTATTGAATTGCTCAAAGTAAATACTCAAAGTAAATGCTCAAAGTAAAGAGAGAGGAACGCAGCGATGTTTTGCCGAGGTATCGGAGAGTCACCACTCCCCACTAGTCCTCGTTGGAGCACCCGCGCAAGGGTGTAGCTCCCCCTTGATCCGCGCAAGGATCAAGTGCTCTCTACGGGTTGATTCTTCGACACTCCGTCGCGGCGAATCACCCAAAGCCGCTCACAACTTGAGTTGGGTCACCCACAAGCTCCGTTGGGTGAACACCAAGCTCCCAATCACCACCAAGCCATCTAGGTGATGGCGATCACCAAGAGTAACAAGCATGAACTCTCACTTGACCACGCGAAGCCTAATGAGAAGATAGATGCACACTTGTCTACTCTTGATTCACTAATGAGGTTTCACTCTTGGATTCTCAAATCACAAACACCTCACTAGGACCTTGCTCTTCTTGGCACTCACAAACGTGTTTCTCAGCTGTTGGAATGAGCAAAAGTAACTCCACACATGAGTGGAGCTTCTATTTATAAGGCAGCCTGAAAAACAAACCGTTATGAGCTTCTGCGGGGTGACCGGACGCTCCGGTCATGTTGACCAGATGCTCCGGTCAGTTCAACCCGCGAACCAGTAAAAATGTATTGACCGGACGCTGGCAGGGTTCGGTCAGCACTGACCGGACGCGTCCGGTCGCATAAAACCCTTACTAGAACCTTACTGGACTCGACCGGACGCTGAACCCTCAGGGTCCGGTCAGTACTGACCGGACGCGTCCGGTCACAGATTCCCTTCTCTAGAACCTTACTGGAGTCGACCGGACACTGCCTTTCAGCGTCCGGTCACTTAACCGATCCAGCGTCCGATCACACCGAACGCTGTCTGCATGATCAAATGAACTGACCGGACCCTGCGGCCAGCGTCCGGTCGCACCAGAGCCAGCGTCCGATCAGTATTTCACCCTCCATTCACTTCCAACTCTCAAACATACGTGAATAAAGTTTGCTCCAAAGGATCTTAGGCATTCATAGGAGCTACCTAGAGCTAGTTTAAACAAGTGTGCACCACACCTAACTCACTAGACTCAACTAGGTCAAGCTACCCATCCATACCCCCCTTAATAGTACGGCCAAAGGAAAAACAAAGTCCTAAACTACTCTAAGTGTCTCTCCAACTCTAATCGACACTTAGAACTAGTCATCCTTAACCTTGTCGTCAATCCTTTGAAAACTGAAACAATTTCCATCGTAGGGGCATGACCAACTCGATTGCCCAATCGATCTCCATACCATGACCTAACTTAATTGTATCTGCAAAACACACGTTAGTCATAGTAATCTTGTATTGTCATTAATCACCAAAACCCTACTAGGGGCCTAGATGCTTTCACACTGCATGTTTACTTTAAATAATCCATGCATCCATCTCATTTAGTTTAAATTTTCTCATATCAAATCCACAACATATTTGGTTACCTACATCCATATCGTTTGCATGTTAAAAAAATCTCTCACCATGATCATGCTCTTTCATCTCTATTTGAGTAAATCTCTATAATGCTTTCATGCTACTGTTGCCTGCTATAGTATGCTTGGGTTTGGAGTATCTTCATACATCTTTTAAATTAAGCATGGTGCTTAGTTTAGGAGTGTTGATCTTACCTCCAAAGGCTTTTTAATTAAGCATGGTGCTTAGGTTAAAAACGCTTAACCAAAAATATGCTCTAGTAGATAGCAGTTATTTTGTTGGACTAATCCCTATAGAAAACTCTCAAATTCAATTTGGGAAAGTCCTAAGATAAATTCACATCAAGATGAAACAAGGCATATGATGAATTCCAATAACTTTGCGTAAAGAAGACCCACCTCATTCTTCATGGAAGGAAGAACTAAAAGAATGAATATAAGCCATGCCTATTCATGGTTTTGTATGAACCTGCAAATCCAAAAATCACCACTACAGTTGTGGAAGTGAACGAACAAATCGATAGGCTATGAGCAACATCGAAGACAACATAACATTGAGCCTTCCCAAGACTCAAGCTAAGATGATGATAAGAAGCAAGGTGCAACCCACCTCGTATTAGCCAGAATATGCTGCTTTTATCGTCTTCGAAAAGACTAGCTCACACGTCGATAACAAGGACTAGGATGGCAAATGCCACTACATTATGGCATGCATCCTCATATCAACTGATGTTAGCAATCAAGAGAGGTCTATCGACGGTGTCTCGTAATGTCCCAACCATGATCGCGAGACAACATCCCCTAGTCACTGAAGATGAAGCTGACATGTGAGTACCAATGAGGTTCTTTCTTTGATCATCAAGATAGCTGGCGTATCACTAACAAACAAAGAACAACTCTCCACCACGCCATTAGAGGACAAAGACAATCAAGAAGGAACTTAAGTTCGCAGCGCCAAAGAACACCAACACGTCAACCAAGAATCGACAAAAATCAAGAAGGGTTGATGGGAGAAGAACAAGCAACTGTCTAACTGGTACAAACAAAAGGAAAGATCCTACTCAACGGACTACGAGCTCTCAGCAACAGAGAAGGAGTATAACATATGAGACAAGATGCTCAAGATGCGAAGTTAGCAAGGAAGGTTTCAAACAGAAGGAAAGGACCACCACAAGTCACCTACCCTTCATCACAGGGTGCCATCATGCTCCAATGATGAAGGTAACGTATTAAGGCAAGTGGTCATTATTCAAAAGCTTTCCTTTGATCTTGCTATTCCAATAAAAGAAGAAACAAACATGTTTTAGTTACAACTTTGCTTGATTCAACCTAACTAACTCAACATGTCATGTTCCTTAAGTTTGTTCGTAGCACCACTGTCTTGATCTCATAGTCTTAACCAAATGAGCTAAAAAAATATTGCATATCTTATCTTTGGAAGATGATAGTCATAATCGTGTAAAGTTTGATACATCATGTAAAGTTGGACAGTCCTTTAATAGGTTAAGCAACTCCACTCTTTTTGACAAATGTGTTCAAATGCCACATTCATCCTCATCTTTCTGATCTTATCACCCATGTTGTAAGAATGAACAATGCACATAACATCAACCTTTTCATGATTCGTTGTGCCTAAGGCTAGAGAAAAATAAATAAAGTTTTGGTTCTATTGGTGTTTTCCCACCAACAGAGCCCATACACTTGATCTCTACCTTTCTTTATAAGCAGAACACACTTCAAGCAAAGTGTCACGGAGTCGATCCCCTAATCTCTACAAGTGAAAGTTCTGATCCGGCAGCAATAATGCACACAAGATATCCCCAGCTTCTACTACTAATGATTGACTTCAAAAAGCTGAACAAAGAAGAAAGAACAAAGCAAGAAGGATGTGGCACTTCCATTGGAAGCGCCACCATTGGAGGCTCCACTACAAGAATCCTCATTTTCAAGAGCGAACCGAGGTATTCGATCAATGGACTTCCAAGGAGGAGTCCTGTTCAAGGACTAAAAATACCAAACCCTTGCCAAAAGGTAATTAGGTAGTTATCCATGTTTATTTATTGCATTTTCATTGATGTCTTGCATCTAAAAAATGATAAAAAATAATTATTGCATACTAATATAAATTAGATACATAACTTTTAAAGCATTAGCATGTTTAATTCTGCATTGCATTTAGAAAACTTGTACGCATGGCATATATATAGAAGAGAAAATAAAAAAGTTATAACTCTGCATAATAGACTTAGTTTAGTTTCATTCTAAGTTTTGCATCAACAAAATCTTAAAGCCCCATATGAACAACCCATATGAATGGTCATTGTGGTGGCAATAAAATTAAAAAAACATAGAACTTATAAAACAAAATAAAACAAAAGCCAGCTTGGGGGAGATACATCCCCATGAAGGAGCTAGCTTGGGGGAGACGCATATGCAATTATCTAGGTAAGTATCTTTTCACTTCATTTTATTTTTAAGCATTTTTAGCAATAAGATAAAAAAGAGAGAGTGTGTGATAGTTTTCTTTAATGTGCTTAGTATCAATAAAATAAAATAAACATAGTTGGGAGTTTAAAACTTTCTCCTCAATAAAACTTTTGATGGACATGATGAATAGTTGCTCTGTTGTAATTCCTTTCAAGTGCCTAGTTTTCAGTCCAAAATTCTCCCGAGTATTGGATAGACTTGATTTGATATAAGAACTTACTTTGAACTTGATTCTTGTGGGTAGCATATGCTTGATCCAAGTCTAGGTGGTTGACAGATATGAGATGAGATGGTCTGAGCTGCTATTTAGTTTCAATGTGAAACTAAGTTTCAGAGTACTTTCTTTTGAAAAAAGAAAAATCAATCATGATGAGTTCCTGTATGACAAAGCTAAAATTGCTACCAATGCCATATATATTTAGATTAGGAAAATCTTCTACTTATATGCTGCTTGTATATATGTTGAGTTTTGTCAAGCTTTGTTGACCCTTATGAGAAGTCAAAATTAAGATCACGTACACTCCACCAAAATATGCACTACTCCTACATTGGGGGTAGGTGCAAAAACAAGCCATTCTATTTAGATCCACCCAAAAATGTTTTACTCCTACACTGGGAGTGAATACAAAAATATGCTTGATAGGTTTTCCATCCACTAAATCAATGCTCTAAGTTCTTGTAAGCTATCTCTCAAAGTTTTGTTGCAGAAAAGAGACATGAGGCTATGCAAAAGTTATTCATAAAAAAAGAAATAAAAAAAGAAAAAAATGGACAAGTGTTTGAGATATTAAAAATAATGGGTACTTAGATGCCCGCCTGAAAAAAGAGGTGAATAAGATAGCCCCTGTTCTCTCGCAAAAATATTTCCAAGTTTCAAGAGAGGGATATGTTTTCAAGGAGCTTAGTAGAATTAGGTTAGCTACTATATATATATATCCACCAAATACATCCATATACATGCACATCTTGATTTGATTGTATGACATTTTTCTCTTTGGATCCATTGTTTGACTTTATAATATATGCATTGCAAGTATGCTCTCTAGTTTTATCCCTACCTATGAACTCCACAAAGGCTCTAGGAAGAAAAGGTAACAATAAGATACGCCTTGGAGAGGATCCACAAATACCACATATAAAGAGAGATTAGAGAGTGAGGATCCAAAAATACCACATATAGATGGTGTAAGGAAAATGGACCCTGGGCCCATTTACTTTGGATTTTGGTGTTTGATGACCAACACAACCAAATTGTACTAATGAATTTGCAAGTAATTGTTTTGTAGTTCAATAGGGTGCAAGACGTGACTTGGACGAAGGTGACATGATGATCCCACGATCAACTCCATAAGCAAGACCCTAGAAGCACAAGAGAAGACCCAAGATATCAAGCAAAGTCCAAGCACGAAGATAGGAACCAAGCCAGACGCAAGATCACAAAGAAACGAGCTTCACAGAGGTGACCGGACACGTGTGGGGGGTACGACCTCGGATACCCATGGCAGGTCACATGGGCTATGCCTCCAGGGGCGGTCCAGCCTGTAAGAAGGAGCCTTACGGGGCATGATTCTGTTCGGCGACCCCCGCAAGGCACGGAGAGGATATCCAAAAGATGTTACGAGATCTGATAGGATATATACGATCACATGTTTCTTGTAATCTATTATTACTTTCCAGTTATCTCTCAGATCTAACTGACTTGTAACCTTGCCCCCCGGACCATATAAGGCGGGCAGGGACCCCCCTACGAATTCACGGCAAATGATACGATAGCTAATACAAACCAACAGACCACAGGAGTAAGGTATTACGTTGTACCGACGGCCTGAACCTGTATAACTCGTGTGTCTCTGTTGCCTTCTTGTTCTTGATTATGCGCACCTCTGCCGATCAATCTACCATCGCGGGGTGCCCCTCGATGGACTGCCGACGATAATCTATCGATAGTTGGCGCGCCAGGTAGGGGTGTGCGTGCTGTTTCCTTGTCGAACAAGATGGTTTTTTCCGCAGGCTCTTCGTCCCTCCCGCAGCCCGGCCAGATCTTCATGGTCGGATCCATCACGTGGGTCATCAACGTCGACGGAGTCGGAGAGCTTCTCGAGCCGGTACAGATCTGTTCTGCACCGACCACCCTCGCATCTATAGCCACAGATCCAATCTCGGAACTACTTCCGGGGTCAACTCCATCAGCCACCCGCTGCTCGCTTCCTTGCTACCAGAGGAGGCATGTCAACAATGACGATCTGATCGAATCTATCGATCGGGTCGGCCTGAAACTCGCCGATTGCCTCTCCATTGCTGAGTCGGCTCTGGACACCCTTGTTCAGCACCGAGCGCCCTACAACCCTGATCGGTCGGCGTTCAATGCTCGGCAGACTCTAGGGCTCGTTACCCTGCCCCTCGGGCTCGCCAACACCGCAGCTACATATCAGGACGGCCTAAGGGGCAAATTCGCCGACCAGCTTGCCGACCAGTTTCCACCAACCGTCAACATGCTGCACGTCGGCCGGGGTCTCGGAGCATCTCTCCAAACTATCCTCGAGGAAAATCTGGACTCCAAATCTCAAGGATCCACCGAGCCCCTCGCCGAGACCTTCACCAAGCAACCTCCTCTCCTGCCTTTCCGGGGTGGTGCAATCTTCAACGTCAGTATTGACAGCCCCCCTCGGAACGGCGAAACAGATGAGGAACGCGCCGCCCGTGAAAATAGGAACGCCAACCATGCGCAACGGCGTGATAACGAGCGCGCCATTGCGATGGCCGAGGCCGCTCGTGATAACCAGATCGATTCACAAGGAAGGCCCCTCCATCGGAACCTCAATGAAGAATTCCTCCACGTTGACGGCCACGACATTTTCAAGACTCCGAGCGCCAATCTGGCCGTAGCCGCCAACGAACTTGCTCACCTCCCGCAGACGCCCGAGCTCGCCAAGGTCGCCGCTATGCTTAAGGCGGCACACTATCAAGTTAACGAGATCCGAGAAGTTCAGAGACCTTCATGCTCCTCAAGCGTGATCCGCCGATCCGCTGATCATAGATCTAATCGCTGCCCCAGTCAAAGCCATTTCGCCAACCAGTCACTACCTCTCCAGGGGGGAGTCGGAGGTCACCACGCCGAGCCTCATCGCCAGCACGACCAAGAGGTCGAACAGGACGCCCGAGTGCACCTCAGCAACCTCCGGGATGCACGGCGGTGTATCGATCAACGATGTTTCGGGCGCCATGAAGATGAAGTATGACGTCGCCAGGAGTACGAGCAAGAGTACGGCAACCCAGACTCGGCTCTGGAGTCGATCGTCACCGGCAATACTGCCGCCGCTAGCCCCGACAGCCCAGAAGGCCCCCCCTGTGTTCACCAGGGCACTCCGAACGCTCCAGTGGCCTCGTGGTTTCAAAATCACCGGAGTCGAGCCCTATGAAGGAAGGATGAACCCAACTCAGTGGCTGCAGGCTTACGCCACCGCCGTCCGCACCGCCGGAGGAGACAGCAACGTCATGGCAAACTATCTCCTTGTCATGCTCACGCCAGCCGCCATGAGCTGGTTCACAAGCCTTGCCTCGGACACCATCGGCTCTTGGGAAGATCTGAAGAGAGTATTCACCGACAACTACATGGCCACATGCAGACGGCCGGGCACCGAGCACGATCTCAACTGCATCAACCAAAAGCCATCCGAACTACTCCGCAGCTACATCAGACGCTTCTCTGAGATGAGGAATTCTATTCCCAACATCACGGAGGCTGAAGTCATCACCGCCTTCGTCCGAGGACTCCATCACCGAGAACTCCATTCTAAATTCAATAGAAAGCCACCCACCGGCATCAGCGAAATGATCACAACCGCCAACTAGTACGCCGACGCCGAGGAAGCGGAGGTGCGTTTTAACGAAGATACGGGCACTAATCGCCTGCCTCGCCGCCACGACGACCGCAATGACGACCGACAACACAACGTTTGCCGCCACGACAACCGCAACGACAATCGACAGTACAATGATCGCCGCTACGACGACCGAAGTTTCCACCGGGACAGCGGACGTGATCGGCCAGATGGATTCAAACCTGGTCAGAATCGCCGCCGCCGACCAGATCATTTCGTTGCCAACGTCAATGAGCCGCGCGCAAAGCGTAACTACGATGAGCAGTACAAGAAGATCCTTGATGGACTGTGCCCCCTGCACAAGAACGCCAAACACAAGATGAAAGATTGCCTTGGTTTGGCTAAGGAGTTCCAGGAGAAGAAGTACAATGATGACAATGGTGGGAACGGAGGATGCCGACCACCAGGGGATAATAACAATGCCTTCCAGGACCATGACAAGGTGGTCGCCACCATCTTCGGGGGTTTCGCCGCTAACGAGAGCCGATGGGAACGGAAGCTCGCCGCCCGACGAGTGCTCGCCGTCACTTCAGAGGAAACTACCGCCAACCCCAGCTATTGCCCGTGGTCTAAAATTCCCATCACCTTCAGTAGGGCCGACCAATGGGTGGACATACCCTATACAGGGCGTTTTCCCCTCGTCCTTGACGCGACTGTCCAGAAGGTGCTTTTCAGAAAAGTCCTTGTCGACGGTGGAAGCGCTTTGAATCTACTCTTTGCCGGGGCCTTAAGGGAGCTCGGCCTTAGGACAACAGACCTCTCGCCCTCAGACTCCTCCTTCTGGGGTGTGGTACCTGGCAGGGCATCCAGACCACTTGGGGAAATTACCCTACCAGTACAGTTCGGCACAGCAACCAACTATCGGGTGGAGCACATCAACTTTTACGTCGCCGACTTCGACACCGCCTACCATGCCATACTAGGGTGACCGGCTCTGACCAAGTTCATGGCCGTTCCGCACTATGCATATTTGGTGTTGAAGATGCCTTCGCCCGCAGGAGTCCTATCTCTGCGGGCCAACCTCTCCGTCGCCTACGCCTGCGAGACAGAAAGTCTCGCCCTCGCCGAAGCCACCGACCTCTCCATCCAGATGGCTAGCGTGGTCGCCGAAGCCAAGACGGCATCTACTGACGACATGGAGATCCCAGAGCCTCCACGTGCCTCCGCCAAGTCCAAGGAAGTCAAGGAGATCGGCCTCGGCCTCAGCGACCCTTCCAAGACGGTGAAAATTGGGGCTCACCTTGACCCCAAATAGGAAAGCGCGCTCATCTCCTTCCTACGTGCCAACGCCGACGTGTTTGCTTGGAAACCTGCAGACATGCCGGGGGTACCGCGGGAGAAGATCGAGCACTCCTTGAATGTCTCGCCGACCGCTAAACCAGTCAAGCAGAAACTTCGCCGATTCGCGCCGGACAAAAAGGAGGCTATTAGGGTAGAAATAAAACGGCTATTAGCTACCAGATTTATAAAAGAAGTGTATCATCCAGATTGGTTAGCTAATCCTGTTCTTGTTAAGAAAAAGAATAAAGAATGGAGAATGTGTGTTGATTATACTGATCTTAACAAACACTGCCCTAATGACCCCTTCGGCTTGCCTCGGATAGACGAGGTTGTAGACTCCACCACCGGCTACGAGTTGCTCTCCTTTCTTGACTGCTACTCGGGTTACCATCAGATCTCCCTCAAGGAGGAAGACCAGGCCAAAACGTCGTTCATCACGCCTTTCGATGCATACTGCTACACCACCATGTCCTTCGGACTAAAAAACGCCGGCGCGACTTACCAAAGGGCTATCCAGACGTGCCTCGACCAACAGATCGGCCGCAACGTCGAAGCCTACATCGACGACGTGGTCATCAAGACTAGAACAGCCGATAATCTTATCACCGACCTTGAAGAAACTTTCTCCAACCTAAGCAAATACCGATGGAAGCTGAACCCTTCAAAGTGCATTTTTGGAGTTCCATCCGGTATCCTGCTCGGCTACATCGTCAGTGCTCGGGGCATTGAACCAAACCCTAACAAGGTCTCCGCCATCACCAACATGAAACGGCCGATGTGTGTCAAAGATATATAGAAGCTTACGGGTTGCATGGCTACGCTAAGCCGTTTTATCTTGCATCTCAGTGAAAAAGGGCTACCTTTCTTCAAGCTCCTCAAGGCCTCCGAGAACTTTTCTTGGTCGGAGGAGGCAGATACAGCTTTCGAGTAGCTCAAGTTGTTCCTAACAAAACCTCCAATCATGACAGCACCACGACCAGATGAAACTCTATTGGTTTACATCGCCGCCACCTCTCGCATTGTCAGTATGGCTATTGTCGTCGAACGAGAGGAAGCTGGACACGCCTACAAGGTGCAACGCCCGGTCTATTTCATCAGCGATGTACTTAATGAGCCCAAAGCTCGTTATCCTCAGGTGCAAAAATTACTATATGCAATTCTGATCACCTCACGCAAGCTCCGACATTACTTCAAATACTACAAGATCGCCGTGGTCACAGAGTTCCCTCTGGGGGATATCCTCTGCAATAAAGAGGCCAATGGCTGTATCATCAAGTGGGCCATGGAGCTCAGCACTTACTCCATTGATTTCAGAAGTAGACCAATAGTTAAGTCGCAGGCACTTGCTGATTTCATCGCCGAGTGGACCGAGATCCAAGAACCCATTGCCGCCACTTGCCTCGAGCACTGGGTGATGTACTTCGATGGTGCTCTTAACATCAATGGTGCTGGTGCGGGCATTCTGTTCATCACACCGACAAAGGACAAACTCCGATATGTCCTCCGCATACATTTTCCGGCCTCCAACAACGCCGCGGAGTACGAAGCATGTCTCCATGGTCTCCGCATAGCCATCGAGCTCGGCGTCAAACGTCTCATGGTATATGGGGATTCGGCGCTGGTTATCAACCAACTCAATAAGGATTGGTCCTGTTCCAGTGAAAAAATGGACGCATATTGCGCCGAAATTAGAAAAATTGAAGGGAAATTCTACGGTATCGAGTACCACCATGTGCTACGGGATCAAAACTAGCCAGCCGACCAGCTATCAAAGATAGGTTCTTCTCGAGCCGCGGCTCTGCCGGGAGTTTTCGTCTAGGACCTCCTGGCACCATCTATAAAAGAGGATAAGGAAATTGCAGAAATACCCCCAGCCGAGCAGTTGACACTGACGGTGCTTTCGTCGGTCGCTGATTGGAGGGAACAGTTCATCAAATACCTCTCCAACAACGAAACACCCACCGACAAAATCGAATCCGAACGACTAATTCGCTGAAGTAAGCATTACGTGCTGGTAGACGGTATCCTGATGAGGAAAAGTTCCAAGGAAGGCATATTGCAAAAGTGCATCGTCAAAAGCGAGGGCGTGAAGTTACTTTCCGAAATCCACTCCGGTTCCTATGGCAATCATGCTGCTTCAAGAACACTGGTCGGCAAAGCTTTCCGGGTAGGTTTTTACTGGCCCACGGCTATCGCCGATGCAGAAGATCTCGTTCGACAATGTGAGGGGTGTCAATTTTTTGCCAAGCAAATACATGTGTCGGCGCAAGAATTATAGACCATCCCAGCTTCCTGGCCATTCGCATGCTAGGGACTGGATATGATCGGGCCTTTCAAACCTACGCCAGGAGGTTTCCGGTACATGTACGTCGCCATTGATAAGTTCTCCAAGTGGATCGAGTACAAACCACTCGTCGCAGCCACTGCTAAGAAAGCAGTCGAACTCTCTGAAGACATCGTACACAGGTTTGGTCTCCCAAACAGCATCATCACCGACCTCAGGTCAACCTTTACCGGCCATCATTTTTGGGACTTCTGCGAGGACAGGTGCATCTCTGTCAAATACATTTCCGTTGCTCATCCTAGAGCTAACGGTCAGGTCGAGCGAGCTAACGGCATGATCCTCGACGCCCTCAAGAAAAGGCTCTATCAAAGAGAAGAAAAGCACCCGGGCAGATGGCTCAAAGAACTACCAGTTGTGGTCTGGGGACTACGCACTCAAGCTAGTCACAGTACCGGCGTATCTCCATATTTTATGGTCTACGGATCAGAGGCTATACTCCCAGCGGATATTGCATTCTGAGCACCTAGAGTGGAAAATTATGATGAAGAGTGGGCCACAGCTGTTCGGACAGAGGACATTGACCGAGCCGAGGAGGAACGACTGATTACTTGCGTTCGCACAGCCAAGTACCATGAAGGTCTAAGGAGGTATTACAACCGAAACATCAAGGGTCATTCGTTCGCGATCGGCGACCTCGTCTTGCGTTGAAAACAAAAAACCGAAGGGCTTCACAAGTTGTCTTCGCCCTGGGAGGGCCCTTACATCGTAAGAGGTGTTACTCGACTAGGGTCTTATCGCCTATGCGATTTAGATGGACTCGATGTTCCCAACTCCTGGCACATAGAGCACCTTATACGTTTCTACCCCTGAAATAACATAGATATGTATTCTTTACTTTAATATTAATAAAGTTCTGGTCTCCATAATTTCTCTACATTTTTCTTTTTTCTCTCCTTCATCATAAGCTCCAACTGCTGGTTGAGTTCTGCATCTTGCTCTGCAAGCACAAAAGATGAGACAAAAAGGAAAAAATACGGCCGCTTACTGCAAAGCACATTATGTGAAAAAGAATACTCGATTTTAGCTTGGATGCATCCTCCAACTGCTGGCACTTCCGGTCGAGCTGTTCAGTTTTACTATCGAGTTCTACGTTTTTCTTGCTCAACTGCTCGGACATCTTCTTAAGCTCCTCGGATGCAATTGCCAGCTCCTCGGATGTCTTCTTCAGCTGCTCGGATGACACCGTTAGTCGCTCGGACAGAACCCCATTTTGATGTTCAAGGTCCCACGAATTCGACTCCGCAAGGTCCCGCTCCCGCTGGGCCCTCTGAATACTTTTTTCCGAAAGACTTAAAGCCTCCCGGAGTATCTTGTTTTCCTCGGCGAGGGGCTCCATCCTCTTTATCAGTTGGTGCCGTTGTTCAGCTGTCCGAGCTATTCCCTGCGGGTTAACAGTGCAAAAGATAAACCTTGATCTTGAGACAACATTCATCGGTGTTATTGGTGTGACACTTACCTAGATTTGAGTCATAACTCCGGCGACGGCGGATTTCAACCTCTTTATCTCTCTGGTGGTGTTTTCTTCTTCGACGACTACCACCTCTTCCCCGCGTTTCCGGAGAATCCGGACGGACTGGGGCTCCGGCGCGGCGCGCTCGATCTCCACGACCTCGTCCTCCTCCATCATCTCTTGAGGCACCTTTGAGGGGCTCCATGGTCGGACCGCCACTCCGACCACTCCCGGCACCCCTACGGGTGACGACGTTTGCTCCTCAGCAGTTGACGGGGTGGCGTCTGTAACCTCCGGCGCATCAACAACAGCCATAGTTTCCGTTTCCACGGTAATGACCTTTTCGGTCATAGCCGCGGTCGCGGTCACCGACGCGCCCATCGTGTGCGCCATCGATTCACCATCGCCAGGTTTGCTGGGAGCGGCGGCTGGCTCGTGCTCTATTCGCCGAACACTCGGGGACTCCTGGATGGGGGCAGGCGCCATTTTTTCTTCTGAGGTCATGGGCCTCGGCGTCACACTGCGTCATATCAGCTTCTCAGTAACAAGGTGAAATCAAAGAACAATATAATTACTCCAAGGCAAATATACTCACGGTTTGGTCTTCCGATTGATTTTCTTGAATCGGCGATGCCTGCCTGACCCCCCAGGCGCGGCTGCTTGATCGACCTTGTGGGAGGACTCCTGCGCCTCCGCAGCGGGCTGTCGCTCTTCCTGGTGCTCGGAGGCCCCACCTTCCGTGCGTTGTTCGGGGGCTTCGGCACTTTGCATTGCCGGGGCCTCCGCCGTTGCCCCAACATAACTTTCCCCTGCTCGATGCTTGGGAGCGACTCTATCCGCCGGCACCTCCATCGTGCTCGGCAGAGGTGCTGACTGGTCTTCATCATTGTCCAACCACTCCAGCACAGCAGTTCGCGGTGGTCGAACTGCTCGGTCCTCTCCAAGAGAGATGCCTCCTGGTTTGCGTGCATGAGAGCTGGCAGTTTTTTCTCCTTTTTTGGGCTGGCTCGTCCACTGTCGGTCTCTTCCCGCGGACCTTCTCTAACACTGGGGATGGACTATCCGACGAGGAGCTCAGCTCACCTTCTTCATGCTGCAGTGGCCGCCGAGGATCTACTCCTTTTGGCCAATCGTCTCTCGGCACGTTTGAAAAGTATATTGCCCTATCCTACGAATGAATCTTTTCATAAGTGAGTCAGTCCTATGCTCGGCAATTATTGCCTGATAGACGCAAAGCGAAATGGTTACCTGAGGAGGCGGGTTGGTGCAGTTGAAAGCCTTCGTCCCTTTAGGCCAGATGAACGAGACATTCGGAGAAAATAGATCCATGGCTCGGTCCATCACTTCCTTCTTCGACAGGCGGTCCGTGCTTTCACGGGTACCGTCGTTGTCACCTTTAAAGTCGAATGCCGGGTGGGCCCTCTCTTTGCAGGGTTGGATGCGCCGAACTATGAAACTAGCTGCAACCAGTTCACCCCTAAGCTCCAAGCCCTTACTCAATTCGAGAAGTTCCATTACCTGCTCCATTTCAGCGTTGTTGGGTCTCTCCGACCAGTTACTGTGGTTAACCGGGATGTGGTGGACGTCGCAACGAATCAGCGGGTGACTCTGTTTGATATAGAACCATCTAGACTTCCAACCTTTCAGGGAGGTATTCAACGGAACGTTGATATACTCGCTGGCCATCCCATCCCTGAGCTACAGGTACACACCGCCGACCACCTTTGAACCGCTGCCCCCCTTCTTCTTCAGACAGAACAAGTGCCTGAAGAGGTTGAAGTGCGGCAGAACACCGAGAAATGCCTCGTAGAAATGGATAAAGATGGAAACATGCAGAATGGTGTTGGGGTGCAGATTACAGAGGCTAATCGCCAAAAACTCCATAAGATCCCTCAGAAAGGGGTGGACAGGAAACCCTAACCCCCGCCAGAAATAATCCTCAAATACTACAGCCTCATCAGTATGTGATGTCGGGAAGGGCTCACCGCTAGCTGGCCGCCATCCAGCAGTAAGACGGTCAGGGAGAATGCCCGCCGCCACCATCTTATCGAGATCAGCCGCCGACGTCCTTGACGACACCCACTCCTCGTCGCGGCTAGCTCTGGTGGCCACTTTCTTCGGCTTTACGGCTCCTTTTTTTGGCGCCATCTCCTATGATTTGGTCCTAGGGTTGAAGGCAAATGCTCGCGATGGATGCGGAAGGTGAAGCACAGGGGTTGTGAAGGCAGGAAGCAGGGTGGCTTGACGGAGGTAGGAGGTGATGTGAGTGGCGGCGCGGTTATAAAGCACTTTCCCCACTCTGCCTTGACTCTGAGGGTTTTTGGGAAACCGTTCCCGTGATCAACGCTACATCAATTCCTCCAAAATGGTTTGATGGGCCGCAACTTGGGCTATCGCGTCACAGTAGCCCACGCCGCTCATTTATCGCCGCCACTTTCTCCGAATTCTCCGCATTTTAATGAGGCTTAGTAACTAATACTGTACGGCCATTACTCCGAATTTCTCGCCGCGATTTGATTTATCCGATATCTACGCCAGAAACTCGGGGACTGGCTACCTGCTCGGACGGTCCACTAATTTCTGAGCCTGGCACCACGTGACTACGTCACCTACTATCAGGCTCGAGGACTAAGTGGGCACACTTCACCTTGCGGTGAATGTGCTCGTTTTTTATCTCAAGGCTACGCTCGGGGACTGGCTACCTACTCGGACGGTTCGCAAATTTCTGAGCCTGGCACCACGTGACTACGTCACCTACTGTCAGGCTCAGGGACTAAGTGGGCACACTTCACCTTGCGGTGAATGTGTTTGTTTTTCTAAAAGCCTCCGAGCATCCAAAGGATAAACCAGGTATATTTACCATTGTTTTCGGATTCTAAGTGGGCACACTTCACTTTACCATGTAGGAATTTTTAATTTTGGACTTGAGCTCCTTACACCCTTATGACAAGCCGTGCTCGGAACACACTGCTCGGCGATGTTGTACACTGCTCGGCAGTTGCTCACAACTGATCGGCTGCTCCTTATGGTGGTTGGACCATGATTTGGACAGCTCGGTCTTGGTTCGCACCTGCTCGAAAAGTCTCAAGACGGCGTTGTGCAACGGGTACAAGGCGCTCGGGGACTAGCTGTGGGGGGTACGACCCCGGATACCCATGGCAGGTCACATGGGCTATGCCTCCAGGGGCGGTCCAGCCCACAAGAAGGAGCCTTGCGGGGCACGATTCTGTTTGGCGACCCCCACAAGGCACGGAGAGGATATCCTAAAGATGTTACGAGATCTGATAGGATATATATGATCACATGTTTCTTGTAATCTATTATTACTTTCCGGTTATCTCTCAGATCTAACCGACTTGTAACCTTGCCCCCCGGACCATATAAGGCGGGCAGGGACCCCCCTACGAATTCACGGCAAATGATACGATAGCTAATACAAACCAACAGACCACAGGAGTAAGGTATTACGTCGTACCGATGGCCTGAACATGTATAACTCGTGTGTCTCTGTTGCCTTCTTGTTCTTGATTACGCGCACCTCTGCCGATCAATCTACCATCGCGGGGTGCCCCTCGGTGGACTGCCGACGATAATATGTCGACAACGCGGTCCTTATAGCAACCGGACGTGTCCGATCAAGATGCTCGGCAACGACAGGAGTCAGCAGCAGCGACCGGACACGATGATGACACTATTCACTATCGCGACAATAGCTCAGCACTGACCGAACGCTGGAGGGTGATCGACCGGATGTAGGAACTGTAGCGTCCGATCGAGTCCAGAGAGGTTCTAGAGCGGCGCTAGTGTGACCGGACACATCCGATCGATAGTGACCGGACTCAGCGCCAAGTCCAATCAACGCACTAGCTTCAACGGTCAGGATGACCAGACATGTCCGGTTAGGACGACAGCAGTGTCTGGTCAGTAGCAGAAAGGTGGGTTTCGTCACCAACGGCTACTTTCTCAGTGGGGCTTATAAATAGACCCCCCAACCAGCCATTTGAGTCAAGTGGAGCTGAGGAAACATACCAAGCGTGTTAATACACCATTTTAGTGATCTCCACTTGCACATTGCTTAGTGATTCATTAGGTGATTAGCGTAGGTGCTTTGTGAAGTGCTCAGGTTGATTAGACCACCGCTTATGTGCTTGCTCTAGGTTTAGGCCTAGTGCTTAGTGAGGTTTGCATACCTCTTACCACTCGGTGCTTGCATGCACCATTGTTGTACATCAGAGGGGCTTGTAGTCTTGCGAGATCACACCAACCGCGTTTGTGGTGTGGCCACCACCGTGTACCGGAGGGAACAAGGCCCACGGTGTTTCGGCCGAAAGTTTGATAGTGAAGATGACGGGGAGCATCCAGGAGAGGCTTGCCGGAAGGCATGTCGAAGACCCACTTGCATGTGGGGAAGGCTCGAGGCTATCGACGGAGTTACCTGACCAGGAGCTTAGCCCTTGCGAGGGATTCCTTGCAAGGGGCTCCAATGAGGACTTGGGGGAAGCTTGCGTGCTTCTCGATACCTTGGTAAAAATACTGGAGTCATCGACGAGAGTTTGCATATCTCTACCTTACTCTTTAGCTTCCGCATTTACATTGTTTGCATAACTCCTTTTGCGGTAGAGATAGCAACACACTAGCAAAACCATAGTTGCACATTTAGATAGTTTATCTTTTGCATAGGTTTTGCTAAGAATAGAAAAAGAGGCCATAGTTTAGAGTTAGACTTTTAAGTTGCCTAATTCACCCCCCCCCCTCTTAGGCGTCATGGTCCCTTTCAATTGGTATCAGAGCCGGTTGGCTCAATTTAGACCTTTGGCTTCATCGCCGTTGGGCCGACGCTATTTAGAGTGGTTGGGATGGATACCTCTAGGCCTCCGCACTTTGATGGCACTAACTTCCGTTACTATAAATCTAGAATGGCTTGTCACTTTTAGGCGGTAGATTTGGGTGTTTGGAGAGTCACTCATGATGGGATGAAACCCATTAAGAATCCCGATAAACCCACAAAGAGTGAAGAAAAAGAAATTCATTTCAATGCTAGAGCTAAAAATTGCTTGTTTGAATCTTTTAGCATGGATGTGTTTAACCAAGTGTTCACTTTAAATACGACACATGAAATTTGGTTAAAACTCCAAGAGCTCCATGACAGCACAACTAATGTCCGTGAGCAAAAACATTGTCTAGCTAAACAAAATTATGATTCCTTTAAAATGAATGATGATGAGCTTGTTCATGATATGTATTCTCATTTGAATCTAATTATCAATGAGCTCCATTCAATAGGATTAACAAAGCTAGATGATGCAGACATAGTGAGGAAGATCATCTCCGTGCTACCACAAAAGAAATATGCAAGCATCATCACCATCCTTCACAATATGGAGGACTTGAGCACCATGACCCCGGCCATAGTCATTGGCAAGATAGTGGCATTTGAAATGTCATGCAAGATGGGTCAAGAAGAAGCCTCTTCATCAAGCAAAGGCAAAGCTCTCACATGTAGTGAGAAAAAGAAGATGAAGGGCAAGCAAGTTGAGACAAGCTCAAGCTCAAGCTCCTCAAGTGAAGATGAAGAAGAAGATGAGGATGATGATGATGAAGATTCAAGTGATGATGATCAATCTTCCTCCTCCACCTCCAACCTTGATGAAGAATCAATCAAACTTATCAACAAGGTGAAGATGATCCAAAGGCTCAATGTCAAGGGTGTGCCCATCCAAATTTAAGATTTCATCTTCACCAATCAAAGAAATGAGCAAAGAAAGAAAGGATGATATGGATGCGGCGAGTTGGGGCACTTTGTGGAAGTTTGTCCAAACAAGCCCACACCCAAGACAAAGAAGAAGGCATGCAAGGACAAAGCCCTCACATCAATAAGGTCATGGGATGATTCTTCAAGTGAAGAAGAAGACCATCACAAGAGGTAAGGCCACAAGCACTCATCATCAAGCTCTTCTCGTGTGTGCCTTATGGCACGAGGTAACGAAAGCTCATCCTCTAGTGAGAGTGATAGTGATGATGAAATGCCTTCTCTTAATGAACTTATGCAAGAAAATCTTAAATATGCTAAGGCTTGCACTAGCCAACAAAAGAAGCTAAAAATTTGCAAGAAAAGCTAGATAGTTCACAAGAAGCATATAAAACCTTGCTTGAACAATATGAGACATTTGCTAATCTCAATATTGAACTATCTACTAAAATTGAGCAACTTGAGGCTAGTGTAACAACAAATGCATGCACAATCAATTATGAGCAACTTGTAAAGAAAAATGAAAAATTAAAAGAAAAGTTAGCTAGCTCACAAGATGCTTATAAAAGTTTGCTTGGTAAAATGGAAACCATGTGCAAACATTGTGATGAGCTAACTAATAAAGTTGTTAATCTTTAAGCCGTCGGTACAACCCTCACCAAGGCACCTAAAAATAAAAGTTCTATCTTTGACAAGCCTAAAAAGGATGCTTCTACTTCTTGCAATGATTTATGTTTAGACTCACCCTTGTGCAACCAAGTTTGTGTTGAGAAAGTTGTTGTAGATACATGCACACAAGAGGTTGCAATGGAGAATGAGCAACTCAAGCAAGAAGTGGCTTGCCTTACCAAGGACTTGACTCAAGTAAGAGGCAAAGCGGAGCAAGCCCAACTTCATCAAGATAACACCGTCAAGGGAGTGAAGAAGCTTGATGAAGGACAAACCATGGTTTGCTACATGTGCCACAACGAAGGTCACAAGTCCCTATGAGTGCAAGGTGAAGAATGGGGGAGGAACTAAGAAGAAAGAGAAAGACAAAAAAGAAAATAAGCAAGCTCTCCAACACCTACACCAACAAGGTGGACAAAATGGCCTCCACACCTTATCTCTTGAAGAAGAAGAAAAATGACAAGGTGGTGGCCATCAAGGTGAACAAGCAAGCCAACAATGGGGCCAAACGCGTTTGGGTGCCAAAGGAGATCATTTCCAACATGAAGAGCACCAAGAAGGTTTGGATCCTGAAAGAGAAGTGAGAAGTCCGATGGACTTCAGGGAATTTGGAGACTTGGCAAAGTATGGGTGCATTTCATGGGGTGCATCATTATGGACAAGGTAACTGCCAAGTGGGTTAAGTGAATACTATAGACCCAAATTCCCCTTCCCATGTTAGGTAACTAGATTTAATTTCTTGCAATCTCAATTAGCATCTAGTTCCTTTTCATTCCTAGGTTTGCACTTTCATGTTTAATCTTTTTTCTTGCATACACTAGGTATATCTTATGGTAGGCTTGCTCGGTCTCACTCTTAACCCTTGGAGCAAACCTACATGGTTTAAATTGTTTAGGAGCATGGCACATAGCTTGTTTACAATTATTTATCTAATATGTGCCAAAGTCCAAATTGTAGATAATTTCTCCCGAATATCACTTTCGAAAATGATTCTCACATCATGTGATATCATCTTTCAAGTGGTATCTTTGATTGTAAAATCAATGTGCATATCTCCTACAAGTATTCCATACTTGTGTGCACAAATTTAGGGGGAGGTTACTCTACAAGTTGGATGCTTTGAGACTAACACCTTTTCAAGGCTTATCATGTGTGTAGTAGTCTCATTGCAAGGAAAATGGAGTCCCCGGAGTTAAGCATCATACTTCAAATATCCACCACCTATTGCAAGTGGTATAAATTAAATTAGTTTCCACATGTGGTATTTCTAAACCGATATCGTCATGTTGATTTCACTTTGGTATTTATATGCTTTCTCCATGCATTATATAGATTAAACTCCCTTGAGCATTAATTTGCCAATTATGCATAAACTACATTCTCCATCATATGTATGCATATATTTAGGGGAGCTTAGTCTATGTAATGTGAGAGTCAAATTTTGTGACCTATTCCACTCCACATACAAAGGATCACGAAGTTTGACCCTCCCTTGTGCTACTAATGTCTTCCTTTTCGGTGTTTGATTCTAAAGGGGGAGAATTTGTAGGACCAAAAGCAAGCCCGATCATAATAATTTACAAGTGGTAATGGTTCGAGAAAGGGAGGATAGTGGATTATGGAGTTAGGGGGAGGCTTAAATCCATAATGCTACATAGGGACATTTGCAAGGGCAAGATAAGTTTCCAAAGATGTTTACATGTGGTATCTTTTAGCATCATATAACCTTGCCCTTTGCATTGCATCCTAGTAAGTAAATAGTTTTCAAATTCCAAAATTTTTATTATTTACTTGTTTTGGTCGTGTTGTCATCAATCACTAAAAAGGGGGAGATTGTAAGGAAAATGGACCCTAGGCCCATTTACTTTGGATTTTGGTGTTTGATGACCAACACAACCAAATTGGACTAATGAATTTGCAAGTAATTGTTTTGTAGTTCAATAGGGTGCAAGACGTGACTTGGACGAAGGCGACATGATGATCCTATGATCAACACCATAAGCAAGATCCTAGAAGCACAAGAGAAGACCCAAGATATCAAACAAAGTCCAAGCATGAAGATAGGAACCAAGCCAGACACAAGATCGCGAAGAAATGAGCTTCACAGATGTGACTGGACGCAGTCCTTATAGCGACCGGACGCGTCCAATCAAGATGCTCGGCAACGGCATGCGTCAGCAGCAACGACCGAACACTAAGGATTCAAGTGACCGAATGCGATGATGACACTGTTCACTATCGTGACAATAGCTCAGCACTGACCGGACGCTGGAGGGTGATCGACCGGACATAGGAACTGCGGCGTCTGATCAAGTCTAGAGAGGTTCTAGAGCGGCGCTAGTGCGACCGAACATGTCCAATCGACAGTGACCGAACTCAGCGCCCAGTCCGATCAACGCTCTAGCTTCAATGGTCAGGATGACCAGACGCGTTCGGTCAGGACGACAGCAGCATCCGCTCAGTAGCAGAAAGGTGGGTTTCATCTCCAAAGGCTACTTTCTTAGTGGGGCTTATAAATAGACCCCCCCAACCGGCCATTTGAGTCAAGTGGAGCTGAGGAAACATACCAAGGGTGTTAATACACCATTTTAGTGATCTCCACTTGCATAGTGCTTAGTGATTCATTAGGTGATTAGCGAGGTGCTTTGCGAAGTGCTTAGGTTGATTAGACCACCGCTTATGCGCTTGCTCTAGGTTTAGGCCTAGTGTTTAGTGAGGTTTGCATACCTCTTACCACTCGGTGCTTGCATGCACCATTGTTGTACATCGAAGGGGCTTGTAGTCTTGCGAGATCACACCAACCGTGTTTGTGGTGTGGCCGCCACCATGTACCAGAGGGAACAAGGCCCACGACGTTTCGGTCGGAAGCTTGATAGTGAAGACAGCGGGGAGCATCCGGGAGAGGCTTGCCGAAAGGCACGTCGGAGACCCACTTGTACGTGGGGAAGGCCCAAGGCTATCGACGGAGTTACCCAACCGGGAGCTTGGCCCTTGCAAGGGATTCCTTGCGAGGGTCTCCAATGAGGACTAGGGGGAAGCTTGCGCGCTTCTCGATACCTCAGTAAAAATTCCGGAGTCATTGACGGGGGTTTGCATATCTATATCTTACTCTTTAGCTTCCGCATTTACATTGTTTGCATAACTCCTTTTGCGGTAGAGATAGCCACACACTAGCAAAACCATAGTTGCACATTTAGATAGTTTATCTTTTGCATAAGTTTTGCTAAGAATAGAAAAAGAGGCCATAGTTTAGAGTTAGACTTTTAAGTTGCCTAATTCACCCCCCCCTCTTAGGCGTCACGGTCCCTTTCAAATGGATCTGATAGTGTCATACAAAGGAATCTCTGAGTTTTATTTGAAACACTTATAAACCTCTGGAATAAGGTTACACAAAAGAACATGAGACATAGTGCTTGACTTGATCGTTTTGTCTTTCAACTGCTCAAGACCCAAGTGAATGCTAAGAAGCCCCATGGTTGAAGGTAATATGGGTAAGTTTGAAAGTTAAGTTAGTTTATTTTAATCCGGAGGAGAATTTTTGATTGAACGCATGTGTACTTTTGAGGCGTGAAAGCATTGTAGCAACTCCTAATCCATTCTTGAAGTTTAACTTTGCTCAGGGACTAGCAAAGGGTATGCTTGGGGAAACTTGTTGACGGTTCTTAATGTCAATTATAAATTGTCAACATATCCTGCATATATACTTAATTCCATCACCAAACATAGGTATAGGGGTTTAAACTAATAAATTCCATGAGTTTTGGTGAATATGTGAATGCAGGAAGATTTATCCAGAAAACAGACCCTAGGACCACCGTCATACACTCCAAATAGTCAAACCGACATCAACAAGTGAATGAACTCACGAAACCTGCAAAAAACAACTCAAGACGGAGTCCATAAGCTTCCACAAGAGGGAGGGGCCCACCGGTCACCAGGACAGGCTGGCCCCACCTGTAGGCCGGTCGGCCTATGAGGTCCACCCGTCATCCTCTCCTTTCTATGTTGGTTTCCCACCACATTTGAGAGTCCACCTACGCCATTGCTCAAGGTTGGTTCATCCAACGGTGATCCAGGGAGTTGACCCGAATCGATGACATGGCAATGCCTTGCCCCCTACTCCATCTCCCCTATATAAGGCGCCCCCTACCCCTCTAGGAGGCCATCTGTCTCATTCAGATCAACATACACCAGGAGGAATAGGTCTAGAATTCTCCAATGTAGTAGATTAGTAGCTCGGGGGTGAGGGTCGAGTTGGGCTCATGCTCAAGTTTCGGATCTAGTCTTGGGGCTTGGCAAAGCCTTGTATCTTCACTTCTACACCTTGTAAGACTTATTGTCAATTTATCATATTCCTATCTACATGGATATGCTTACTTTGAATATATATATCTTGCTTAGTTAAGGTTATGATTACTTTTGTGTGTGAGTTCATAGAGCGCTTAGCCTGCTAGTTTACCAGTTAGGCTAAGTAGCCCAATCTCATGTAAGCTTGGTGCTTATACGATGCTCTGCCTGTGAGTGCACCCTGTTCCCTGGCCGTGTGGTAGCAGTGGGAGGTGACAGCCCATTTATCCTCTGTAGTCCACCCCAAGTGAGTAGGTTCTTAAATTGTAGGACCGTAGTCACGTCAGTAGAGTTATCTTTTGTGGTGCTCTATCGTCTAGCAGCGTCTCGAAGTACACAAGAGTAGAGTTGGTCTTAGCTATAGTTGGATGGATATATATACTTTGACCATGTAATAAGAATATCATAGGAATCTACCTCACTCGTTGTTCTCCTGAGTTAACTAGTTTACATTATCTTAGTGATCTATCCCCTGAGTGTCATTATACTTAATTCCTATCATTACCTTTACCCCCTGCTCTAGTTATGCCGGTATGTTAGTAGATACTCCATGTGGTAAAATATAAATAACGATACCTAGAATACTCCTGGTAAAATGCTATAATGATGTTCTATGCGCTTGTGGTAATCTAATATTTAGTTTGCACTCATAAATACCAACAACCTATCTGGTCGGGGTGATGGATCGTATTAAGCGCCAGCGGGAGGAATCGCTAGAGGTTGATGGACCGTTGTCGCATCTACATTCTTCCCCGCGAGATCAAGGGCAAGTGATTTCTAATCATTTTTGGGTTCGGGATTGTTTGTGCTGACTATTTGTGATTTTAGGATTGTCCCCCCTGTGGTGGCATCGGTGGTTGGGGACCCTCCCAGCACTACTAGTCCCTAGTCCATTCCACCTCTTGGGCTGGTGAGTCCCTATCACTCTTCCCTCCCTGTCGGGCGGTAGGGAATAAGATACTTTGTGCTTGAAAGGGACGAGGCTCACCGGTTGCACTCAAACTCTACCCACGAGGTGGTTCAGCTGAAGGCCCGCCTGGATTATCTCCAGGCAGCCCTCTTAGTGGCAGAAGAAGAAGTCATCGAGGCGCGAGCATTGACCACTGCCGCTCGGGTGTGAGCAAGTGGTGGGTTTTCTGCTATCTCTAATTCCTGTTGTCGTCTCTCCCCTTTTTTCTTTTTATTTTTAGATTTTAATGGGATCCTTTCATTTATAGTTCTAGAGGGGCAGCTTGCGGCGTCTCATCATGAGGTGGGGGAGGTTCATCTTCAAGAAAGCCTCCCGACCGAGGATCACCGCCGTGTTGTGGTTCCCAGGACCCATAGAGGGCCGACGCTAGTGGATGACTTCGTCGCCGTCGTGAAAATTGTTGCGGCGACTGTGAATGCAGAGGATAGTTTCCATAGCTATGGTTAGGTCCTCTAAGTTGTGCTGAGTGTTCCGTGCATGTGGCCTACCGATAATCTTGCTGGTTTCTTGTTTCCTTTGTTTGCGCTGATGCGATGCTCTCACTCTTTCTTATCCCGGCATGGGCAAGCATATGATCTTCACTTAGGGATTGATTTCCCACAATGCGCAGATATTGGCTAGAGGTCACGTGTCGTGCTGTGTATTTGCTGTGCTGTAGGGCGTAGGTGGTGAGGGTGCACGGGTAGCAAGTATGGCTTCTTACGGTGGCGGTGTATGCTGGCGGGGGTTCTTGTGTGTGCTCCCCCAGCTAGTTAATGGAATTGGCTGCTTGCGAGAAGCGGATTGGGCCGCCCAGAGGGTGGATGCCCTTGGATCGAGCCGTGTGGTTTCCATACCCCTATGTTTGTTCTACGCTCTAGTTTAACCATCTATGGTCATTAACATATCTATGCATGTATGCAAATGTGATCGAATAATGAAGTGAGGGATAGGATTGACATCACCGGTGGGCGTTCATGGAGTCGATGTTCATCCTACTATCATTGCTTGGGTCACACGAGCCCTTGAGCGCGTGCTCATGGCAGAGTCATTGTGGTTTCTAATTACCCTAGTGGTGGTATCACTAAAAAGCCTTTGGGGAGCACACTGCAGGGGGAGGCAAGACGAAGCAAAAAATGACTCACAAGCCTTCCTGTAGCGTCACAACCCTCGAGGAACAGAGCGCGGGGAGGAAGAAAGTGGCAGAACTGCCTAGCTCCAACAAGCACCTTGGCAACCACTCCGGTGCCAAGAAGGAGCAAAAGGGAAGCCAAAATGCAGCCATGTCACAAAGGTTGCACAGCCCCCTACACGGTAGCCAGGCCATCCTATCCTTCCCCGCTCGCAAGACTCCTTCTAGCACCAGTTGTTGGAAGGGGCAGCGCCAGCTTCCGGCCACCGCAGGTGACCCCCAACAGGACGGATGCTAGAGACCTCACTGTACCCTTAGGACCTCTCTCTCTCTCCCTCGCTTAAGCTTTTTAAAAGGACTAAGAGCTAGTTGTAGAACAGTAGAAGTAGATGCAAGTGGTTCAAACGGAAGGAAGGCCCTTATTTATAGGCCCAAGGGCGGACTGAGCAGCATGAGACCCTCGCGCCGCATGGCGGACCACGGGAGGTCATAGCCAATATCAGACGCCCATGTAAGGTCAGAGAAATTGAGATCCTCCCCAAGGCAGAGTAGGTACATCATCGACGAGACCACATGGCCTTGCCTAGATCATGTGCCTCGATACGCAACACACTAACACGGCCAGGCTCAGCAGTCGCATACCACACCGTCAGGGCGTCCTGGCGGGACAGGACGTAACAGACACCTACCGCATTGAATGCACTAGCCCACAAGGGGTCAACAACGAAGCTCAGACAGCCACGACTACGAGCCCGCACTCAACACACGACTATCAGCGCTTTCACGATCACTTTGTGATAGCAAAAATGCTCGGGGGTTACTATTGGGGTTATGATACCACGGGTATCTCAAGACACTGATTAGTTAGCCGCTTAGGCAGCCTACGGTACACCAGCTAGTACAAGCATAAACTATTGAGGCCTAGCTAAGCTACACGGACCTGGGCCAAACGCTAAGGCAGGGGTTGGCCATGATTTCTTCCCTCAGCCTTCATCATGCGTCGTGCAACTCCTCACGCCCTCTCCTCTGTCCTGACCTCTGGGAGGGGCGGGGAGAGATCGAGCCCTGCCAAGCATAAATGCTTTGACAAAGAGCAGGCACGCCGCACTAACCCCATAAGGAACAAGGGGACAAAAGTCTCTCAGCCCGATCAGAATCCATCCCATGCGCCACGCAGCGCAGACAAGACAACAACGCCAAGCGGTGGCAGCCAGTACGGTAGCCCACTGTCCAAATACGACCCGACAAGATAGATGTATGACACCACCCACTACGGGATGGGGGCCACGATGGTAGCGTTGACTTTTGAGGCCAACTAAGCCAACAAGGGCCACGACCTAGGAACACGGGATCCTGGCCGCCGGCACAACAAGTAGCAAGACGATCAACAGCCTGGGGGTGTGAAAGCTCTAGTTTGGTTTTGGTGAATTAATGAAACCCTAAGTGCTAACCTAGTTTATCAAGTGATCATGAGATAGGTAGCACACTTCAAGTAGAGAAGCTAATGAAGATCATAGCATGACAATGGTGATGGCATGGCGATGATCAAGGGCTTAAACTTGAGAAGAAGAAAGAGAAAAACAAAAAGCTCAAGACAAAGGTATTATTTGTAGGAGCTATTTTGTTTTGGTGATCAAGACACTTAGAGAGTGTGATCACATTTAGGTTTGATAGCCGTACTATTAAGAGGGGTGAAACTCGTATCGGAATACGGTTATCAAAGTGCCACTAGATGCTCTAACTCATTGCATATGCATTTAGGATCTAGTGGAGTGCTAACACCCTTGATAATATTTGTGAAAATATGCTAACATGTGTGCACAAGGTGATACACTTGATGGTTGGCACATTGGAGCAAGGGTGAAGAAGTTAGAAGTGAAAACAGAGTGATGCCAGCGTCGGTCAAGTGACCGGACGCTGGATCTAGAAGCACCGGACGCTGACTGCCTGCGTCCGGTCGCGTTGACTGTCGGTACAGTGGCTAGGGTTTACCACCGGACGCTGGGCTGTGTCCGGTCGAGGTGGACCGGATGCGTCCAGTCGAGGAAAACTGATTTTTGACCCTTACTGTACTCGACCGAACGCTAGGGCTTTAGCGTCCGGTCAGTTTTAACCAGAGTGTCCGGTCAGCTTCATAGCCGTTAGAATCAGACGAATAGCGTTTGAAGCTGATGATGCGTGGCGTCCATCTGTGGACCGGACGATGCGTCCAGGGTCCGGTTAGGTGGACCGGAGCGTCCGGTCAGAGCGCAGTGTGCCCAGTGAAGGGGTACAACGGCTCTATTTCGTGGGGGCTTCTATTTAAGCCCCAAGGCCAGCTGTGGCTCATATCTTCAGCCATTTTCATTGACATAGCAACCTTGTGAGCTAAGCCAAAGTCCTCCCACTCATCTCCATCATTGATTCATCATCATAGTGAGATTGGGAGTGATCCAAGTGCATTGCTTGAGTGATTGCATCTAGAGGCACTTGGTGATCGTGTTTCGCTGCGGATTTCGCTTGTTACTCTTGGTGGTTGCCGCCACCTAGACGGCTTGGAGCAGCGAGGATCGTCGAGCGGAGGTGGTGATTGTCTCTGGCTCCGATCGTGGTGATTGTGAGGGGTTCTTGACCTTTCCCCGGCGGAGAGCCAAAAGGTACTCTAGTGAATTGCTCGTGGCTTGTGTGATCCTCATCTTGTGTTGGTTGTGCGGCACCCTATTGAGGGTTTGGCGTGTGAAGCCAATTAGCGCGTGAACCTCCAAGTGAGTGAATCGCCACAACGAGGACTAGCTTGCCGGCAAGCAAGTGAACCTCGGTAAAAATCATTGTGTTCATCATTGATTCCGAGGTGATTGGTCTTCATTGTTATTCATCCTTGTGATTGATTGGTTCACTCCTCTACAAGGCGGTATAACTATCTTGATCACTCTCTTTACATTATCGCAAACTAGTTGACAAGCTCTTTAGTGTAACTAGTTGTGAGAGCTTGCTTGCTTGGTTGGTGTGGCTCTTTAGTTAGCTTTGAGAGCACACTAACATAGGGTAGTGTCATACCTCTTGTGTGAATCGACACTATCTAAACTAGAATTGTGGTAGGTGGCTTGCATTTTGAGTAGGCTAGCGCAACACTTGCTTCGCCTCATAATTGTCTAACCTTTTGTTAAGTGTTGTTGTAGAAATTTTTATTAGGCTATTCACCCCCCCTCTAGCCATTAGGACCTTTCAAGTGGTATCAGAGCTGAGGTCACCGTTATTTGAGGCTTAACAACCTTCGGTGTTAAAATGGCTCAAATCAACAACACCAAGAAGCCACCCCAATTTGATGGCACAAATTATCCTTATTGGAAGTCAAAGATGACCACACATATCAAGTCAATCAATAGAAAGGTGTGGAAGGTGGTAGAAACCAAAATTGAGATTGGTGATCCGGAGAATCCCACCGCGGCCGAAGAAGTACTTCTCCAAAACAATGACATTGCTCTTAGTGCTATTCATGATGCAATTGATGAGAGAACATTTGAGCAAATCAAGAATATTGAGATGGCTCATGAAGCTTGGAAGAAGTTGGAAGAATCATTTGAGGGCACTCAAGCCGTGAAGGGTGCAAAGGCTTACATTCTCAAAGAGAAGTTTGCAAGCTTCAAGATGAAGGAGGATGAGAGTGTGCCGGAGATGTTTCATAGGCTTCAAGTGCTTATCAATGATCTCAAAGCACTTGGAGAAGAGGTGAAGGACAAGGACTTCTCCCACAAGTTCTTGAGATGCTTGCCTTCAAGATTTGGTACATTGGTCACCATTCTAGTGAGAAGCGGTTTGGACACCATGACACCAAACCAAGTATTGGGAGATATAATGACCGATGATACCTATAGAGATGATGATGAGAAGGAAGAAAAGAAGGAGAAGAAAGATGAGAAGAAGATGAGAAGAAGAAGAGCGTGGCATTCAAAGCCACATCATCCAAGGGCAAAGCTAAGCAAGAAACATCAAGTGAAGAAGATGAATCATGGGATGATGATGATGATGAGAAGATGGCTCTATTTGTCAAGAGATTTGGCAAGTTCATGGTGAAGAAGGGCTACCGTGCATAGAAGAAAGAAGTCTTCATTCAAGAACAAAGAAGAGTCAAGAAGGTGCTTCAAGTGTGGAAGCAAAGATCATCTTGTTGCTCAATGCCCATACAATAGTGAAAATGATGATGACAACAAGAAGAACAAGAAGAAGGACAAGAAGGAAAAGAAGAGAGAAGAAGGACAAGATGGCCTTCAAGAAGAAGAAGGGTGGTTCATATGTAGTCACTTGGGATAGTGATGCTTCCTCAAGTGATGATGATGATGATAGTGATGATCACAAGACCACCAAGAAGAAGGTTCTTGCAAGCATTGCCATCAATGAGAAGCCTTCTCTCTTCGAATCTTCATCATGCTTCATGGCTAAGGCCACTAAGGTACAATCTTGTGATGATGAAAGTGATGAAGAACACGTTGATAATAATGAACATGAAAAGTGAAAATGATAGTGATAGTGATGATGATGAACCTACTAAGATGAATTATTTGACATGCTAGAAGATGCTAAAGAACACTTTGACATTAAGAGAAGGGAATGCAAGAGCTTGAATAAGGAAGGTAAAAGCCCTTAAGCAAGCCCTTGATGAGCTCAAAGCAACTCATGAGAAGCTAGAGGTAGCCCATGAGAAGCTTGGCAAGGCTCACAAAAAGCTTGAAAAAGCTCATTCCACTTTGCTTAATGAACAAGATAAAAAGAAGCATGTTGAAACTTGTGATGTAGGTGTAACTTGTGATTTAATTGATACATCACTATCTATGCCTATCATTGTTGCTACTACTAACCCTTCTTGTAGCACTTCCACTTCTACCTCATCTAGTAGTGATGGTCTCACTTGTGATGCCTCACTAGTGGTTGAGAATGAGAACCTCAAGAAGGAGGTCACTAAGCTCACTCACAACCTAGCTAAGGCTTATGGTGGTGAGGACCGCTTGCTTATGGCCTTGGGTAGCCAAAGAGCTTCTCTCTACAAAGAGGGATTGGGCTATACCCCCAAGAAAGGCAAAGCGGCCTTTGCTCCTCACAAGACTAGTTTTGTGAAGAACAATGGTCGGTTTTGCACTAGTTGCAAGCAAGTGGGTCACAAAGAGCAAGAATGCAAAAATAAGAACAAAAATGCTAATGTATCCTTTATTAAGCTTGATTCATGCTATATGCTTACTAAGGGTACAAATGGTGTAAAGGCTAAGTTCATTGGCAAACCATGGATGGGCTCAAAGAAGAAAGCCATTTGGGTGCCAAAGAGCCTAGTGACTAACCTTCAAGGACCCAAGCAAGTTTGGGTACCTAAAAAGAATTGATCTTCTTTTGTAGGTCAATTACAAAGCCGGAGGAAGGCATTGGGTTCTTGATAGTGGGTGCACTCAACACATGACCGGTGATGCAAGAATGTTCAACTCAATCAACACCAATGGCAATGATGGTTATGATAGTATCACATTTGGTGACAATGGCAAAGGCAAGGTCAAAGGGCTTGGTAAGATTGCAATATCCAATGACATGAGCATATCCAATGTGTTGCTAGTAGAGAGCTTGAACTTCAATTTGCTATCCGTAGCTCAATTATGTGATCTTGGATTCAAATGCATATTTGGAGTAGATGATGTAGAGATCATAAGTGTAGATGGCTCTAACTTGATCTTCAAAGGCTTTAGATATGAGAATCTATACTTGGTTGATTTCAATGCTAGTGAAGCTAGATTGTCTACATGCTTGTTCACTAAGTCTAGCATGGGTTGGTTATGGCATAGAAGGCTTGGTCATGTTGGAATGAAACAATTGAATAGATTGATTAAGCATGACTTAGTTAAAGGCTTGAAAGATGTTGTGTTTGAAAAGGATAAGCTTTGTAGCTCTTGTCAAGCCGGCAAACAAGTTGGAAACACCCATCCTAAGAAAAGCATGATGAGCACTAGTAAAGCATTTGAGTTATTGCACATGGACTTGTTTGGGCCAACACAATACACTAGTATCGGTGGAAACAAATATGGCTTTGTGATAGTGGATGACTACACTAGATACACATGGGTATTCTTTCTAGTGGACAAAAGTGATGTATTTGCAACATTCAAATCATTTGTCAAAGGCATTCACAATGAGTTTGAAACAACCATCAAGAGAGTTAGAAGTGACAATGGTAGTGAGTTCAAGAATACTAGAATTGATGAGTTATGTGATGAATTTGGAATTAGACATCAATTCTCGGCCAAGTACACTCCTCAATCAAATGGCCTTGTTGAGAGGAAGAATAGAACACTCATTGATATGGCAAGGTCTATGCTTAGTGAGTACAATGTGAGTCAATCTTTTGGGCCGAAGCTATCAACACGGCTTGCTATTGTAGCAACCACCTCTATTGTCACCGATTGAAAGAGAAGACACCATATGAGCTCTTGAATGGTAGAAAGCCCAACATTGCATATTTTCGGGTCTTTGGTTGCAAATGCTATATCTTGAAGAAAGGCACAAGATTGGGCAAGTTTGACAAGAAATGTGATGAAGGATTCCTACTTGGTTATTCCACTACAAGCAAAGCATATAGAGTTTGGAATTTGGATAGTGGTACTCTTGAGGAAGTTCATGATGTTGAATTTGATGAAACCAAGGGTTCACAAGAAGAGAATGAGAACTTGGAAGATGTTAGAGGCATTCAACTTTCAAATGCCATGAAGAACATGGATGTTGGTGAATTGAGGCCTAGGCAAGTGAATGATGATGAAGATGATCAAGTGCAAGTGCTCTCTAACTCAAATGTGCAAGATGATACAAGTCAAGCTAGTGCAAGTGACTCTCATGACATTAATCAAGATCAAGTGGCTAGTACATCATCTCAACCCAATGATCTAGCAAGTGCAAGCAATCAAGTTCCATTGCTCCAACCAACAAGTATTGCAAGAGATCATCCTTTGGATACAATCATTGGAGATATTTCAAGAGGTGTACAAACAAGATCAAGATTGGCATCATTTTGTGAACACTTCTCATTTGTGTCATCCATTGAACCAAAGAAGATAGATGAAGCTTTGAAGGATGTTGATTGGGTCAATGCTATGCATGAAGAGCTAAACAACTTCACAAGAAATCAAGTATGGGAAATGGTAGAAAGACCAAAGGGACACAATGTGATTGGAACCAAATGGGTCTTTAGAAACAAGCAAGATCAAGATGGGATAGTAGTAAGGAACAAAGCAAGATTGGTAGCACAAGGATATACACAAGTTGAAGGTCTTGACTTTGGAGAAACATATGCCCCAGTTGCTAGATTGGAAGCAATAAGAATCTTGCTAGCCTATGCTTGTGCTCACAACATCAAGCTCTATCAAATGGATGTCAAGAGTGCATTTCTCAATGGTTATATCAATGAAGAAGTATATGTTGAGCAACCTCCAGTTTTGAAGATGATAAGAAGCCCAACCATGTGTACAAGTTGAAGAAGGCATTGTATGGCTTGAAGCAAGCACCTAGAGCATGGTATGAGAGATTGAGAGATTTCCTACTCTCTAAAGGGTTCACCATGGGCAAGGTTGACACCACTCTTTTCATCAAGAAGATTGGAAAAGATCTATTTGTATTGCAAATCTATGTTGATGACATCATATTTGGATCAACCAATCAAGAATTTTGTGATGAGTTTGGAAAGATGATGGCTAATGAGTTTGAGATGTCCATGATTGGAGAGTTGAGTTACTTCCTTGGTCTTCAAATCAAGCAATTGAAGAATGGTACATTTGTGAGTCAAGGCAAGTACATCAAGGACATGATCAAGAAGTTTGGCATGATTGATAGCAAAGTCATTAGCACACCAATGGGAACCAATGGCAACTTGGATAGTGATGCAAGTGGAAATATGGTGGATCAAAAGTTGTATCGGTCTATGATTGGAAGCCTACTCTATGTGACCGCATCAAGGCCGGATGTCATGTTTAGTGTATGCATGTGTGCAAGATTTCAAGCCTCACCAAGAGAAAGTCATTTGAAGGCTACAAAGAGAATATTGAGGTACTTGAAGCATACACCAAATGTTGGTTTGTGGTATCCCAAAGGAGCAAAGTTTGAGCTAGTTGGTTACTCCGACTCGGATTATGCGGGATGCAAGGTTGAAAGGAAGAGCACTTCGGGCACATGTCAATTGTTGGGAAGATCACTTGTTTCATGGTCATCAAAGAAGCAAAATAGTGTTGCATTATCAACCGCCGAAGCCGAATACATATCCGCCGGTAGTTGTTGTGCACAAATACTTTGGATGAAGGCCACCTTGAGTGACTTTGGAATCAAGTTCAAGAAAGTGCCATTGCTATGTGACAATGAGAGTGCAATCAAGTTGACAAACAATCCGGTTCAACATGCAAGAACAAAGCACATTGATGTCCGCCACCATTTCATAAGAGATCACCAACAAAAAGGGGACATTTGCATTGAGAGTGTAGGCACCGAAGATCAACTTGCCGATATATTCACCAAGCCATTGGATGAGAAAAGGTTTTGCAAGCTAAGGAATGAGTTGAACATATTGGATTTCTCAAATATGTGTTGATGCACCCCCACTCATATGACATGCCTCTCCTTCGAGCAATCCAAGGTAAAAGTTGATTGGCATGACATACATCCTTGCTAAGGACATGTTTAGTGCATCTAGTCATATTTTCAATCTTATTAGGACCTTGCAAGTGGTTCTATCTTATTAGGCTCATTCATGAAAATCAAATGAATTTTGATGTCAATATGGTATCACTATTGCTTCTATGCTTGACTTGATCTAGTGATGGCATATGACATGTTTATGGGCTTGTAAACCTAGTGTTTAATCTAGAAAATGAACTATAAGTGTTTAACTCAACATGGTACAAGATAACCCTTATTTGGAGGTGTGAAGAAGCTTGTCCTTGGATCAAACCGAGTTAAATATCTTTAGGAAATTATCTAGAATTGAACCAAATTTGGGAAAATGACCCTCACCCCATTGATTGACATTGATAATCTCGACCCTACAAGTAATTTTATTTAGAACCTTTGTGGTCATTGATGACAAAGGGGGAGAGAAACAAAGATAAAGGGGATAAGGGGGAGAGACAAACAAACATAAAGATATCTAGATATATGACATAGGGGGAGAGATATAACAAAGGAAAGGGATCAACTAAAATTTTGAGCACACAAGTAGGGGGAGCAAGCTCATGAACTTGTATGGTGCATTTGAACGTGCATTTCATATGTTTGCTTGCATGGCATAAGTTCTAAATTTAAAATATCCATCCTTGTGTGATGTATGCTAGTTGTAGGTTTGAATGATGAAATGTAAACTAGCATGTATAGGATATCTAGTGATTTCACTTCCAAATATTTCTAAGTGGTATTGAGCTAACTATGGTGCTAAGGATGGTATATTGGTGCACTCCGATTGGTATCACGCTTCAAAGGTCCATCTTTTATACCTTAGCATCATATGGTAGACATTGACTCCTACATTTCCTATCTAAGCATATGTGCAAGCTTAATCCAAACTCTTAGCACATATGTAGGGGGAGCAATTGCTACCACTTAGGGTTCATGAAACTTGTCCATATCCTTTTACACATGGTAAATATGCTTGGGCAAGCAACATGGATTCAATTGAATTTAAATTCATATCTTTGTATAAGGGTTGTCATCAATTACCAAAAAGGGGGAGATTGAAAGCTCTAGTTTGGTTTTGGTGAATTGATGAAACCCTAAGTGCTAACCTAGTTTATCAAGTGATCATGAGATAGGTAGCACACTTCAAGTAGAGAAGCTAATGAAGATCATAGCATGACAATGGTGATGGCATGGCGATGATCAAGGGCTTAAACTTGAGAAGAAGAAAGAGAAAAACAAAAAGCTCAAGGCAAAGGTATTATTTGTAGGAGCTATTTTGTTTTGGTGATCAAGACACTTAGAGAGTGTGATCACATTTAGGTTTGATAGCCGTACTATTAAGAGGGGTGAAACTCATATCGGAATACGGTTATCAAAGTGCCACTAGATGCTCTAACTCATTGCATATGCATTTAGGATCTAGTGGAGTGCTAACACCCTTGATAATATTTGTGAAAATATGCTAACACATGTGCACAATGTGATACACTTGATGGTTGGCACATTGGAGCAAGGGTGAAGAAGTTAGAAGTGAAAACAGAGTGATGCCAGCGTCGATCAAGTGACCGGACGCTGGATCCAGAAGCACCGGACGCTGACTGCCTGCGTCCGGTCGCGTTGACTATCGGTACAGTGGCTAGGGTTTACCACCGGACGCTGGGCTATGTCCAGTCGAGGTGGACCGGACGCGTCCAGTCGAGGAAAACCGATTTTCGACCCTTACTATACTCGACCGGACGCTGGGGCTTCAGCGTCCGGTCAGTTTTAACCGGAGTGTCCGGTCAGCTTCATAGCCGTTAGAATCAGACGAACAGCGTTTGAAGCTGATGACGCATGGCGTCCATCTGTGGACCGGACGCTGCGTCCAGGGTCCGGTCAGGTGGACCGGAGCGTCCGGTCAGAGCGCAGTGTGCCCAGTGAAGGGGTACAACGGCTCTATTTGTGGGGGCTTCTATTTAAGCCCCAAGGCCAACTGTGGCTCATATCTTTGGCCATTTTCATTGACATAGCAACCTTGTGAGCTAAGCCAAAGTCCTCCCACTCATCTCCATCATTGATTCATCATCATAGTGAGATTGGGAGTGATCCAAGTGCATTGCTTGAGTGATTGCATCTAGAGGCACTTGGTGATCGTGTTTCGCTGCGGATTTCGCTTGTTACTCTTGGTGGTTGCCGCCACCTAGACGGCTTGGAGCAGCGAGGATCGTCGAGCGGAGGTGGTGATTGTCTCCGGCTCCGATCGTGGTGATTGTGAGGGGTTCTTGACCTTTCCCTGGCGGAGAGCCAAAAGGTACTCTAGTGAATTGCTCGTGGCTTGTGTGATCCTCATCTTGTGTTGGTTGTGCGGCACCCTATTGAGGGTTTGGCGTGTGAAGCCAATTAGCGCGTGAACCTCCAAGTGAGTGAATCGCCACAACGAGGACTAGCTTGCCGGTAAGCAAGTGAACCTCGGTAAAAATCATTGTGTTCATCATTGATTCCGAGGTGATTGGTCTTCATTGTTATTCATCCTTGTGATTGATTGGTTCACTCCTCTACAAGGCGGTATAACTATCTTAATCACTCTCTTTATATTATCGCAAACTAGTTGACAAGCTCTTTAGTGTAACTAGTTGTGAGAGCTTGCTTGCTTGGTTGGTGTGGACTCTTTAGTTAGCTTTTGAGAGCACACTAACATAGGGTAGTGTCATACCTCTTGTGTGAATCGACACTATCTAAACTAGAATTGTGGTAGGTGGCTTGCATTTTGAGTAGGCTAGCGCAACACTTGCTTCGCCTCATAATTGTCTAACCTTTTGTTAAGTGTTGTTGTAGAAATTTTTATTAGGCTATTCACCCCCCCTCTAGCCATTAGGACCTTTCAGGGTGGCTACCAACTCCTGTATGACGCCCCCGGGAGATCAGGAGGCGATGACGAAGGCCACGGCGAGGCCATGTCACGCAGGATGGCTGGTGAAACACCACCGTGCCCATAGTGCCACCACGACCGGCACTGTAGCACCACGCCACTCCATGCCACGACGTGGGCATAAGACCATAACGACAACCACACCCGAACGTGCGCTACAAGATGACGTTACTTGCAAGCCAAGTTAGCTAGGTTCATTCGGGTAGTCCGTCTCTTAGCTCTAGCTCTCCTACCTCTTTCCACCATTCTTGCACCTCCCATTGTAAGAACTTCAGGGCATTCAAGCGAGGTACATGCAGTCGATCATCTCTAAGACTGGACGTAGGGCTCCGGCCTAAACCAGTACAATTCCTCGTGTCTTTTTGGATGCTACCATCGTCTTCCTGGAGCAGCGCGATATTCGTATAAATTCACTAGTCGGTCTACAAAACACCGACAAGTCTATTGAGTATTGATTTTGGAAGCAAGTAAATAGACAAGTGATAAATAAGAGCATTGTTAAGGCTAGATCTGATTAGAGTAGTTCTTTCAGCAATGGACATAGTTCCACCTTGTCAAACATCCAATTTCTTAGCACGTTTGTCCACTAAGGGTAACCAGTCAATAACATGGAGCCTACTGGGACTCACTGGGACTCCCAGATACTTAATGGGAAAAGTTCCCACCTGACAATTAAAGAGTTCAGCATATGTGCTAGCCCAGTCATCTTCATCATTTATAGTGAGTATTTCACTTCTGAGAAAATTTATCTTTAGTCCAGCCATAAGCCAGTGTGAGTGTGATGGTCCTAAGAACTTGTTAGTGGGTTGTTAAGTTGATATGGTTAGCTATGGAACTTGCGGTGAAGTAGCATTTTAGGTTAAATTTGTTGCTTTGAATTTTTATGACCAATTCACCTCCTTTTGGTCTATTCGATCTGTTTATGTGCTTAGTGGCTAGCCTACATATTTGAGAGGGGAAAAAAACTCATTATGTGTAAAATCATATTGCATAAGAATACAACCCTGCACGAGGAGTACGTACGCAGAATTTTACAATTTGACAACAAATAGAGAAACTAAATGCCATAAGCATCTGCTATTCTGTATGTGCTAAGATGACGACGACCTTTTGTTCAGTCTAACACGCAGGGTACATGGACAGACTGAAAATTTATCCTGCCGCAATCCACCACAGCAGAGGAAAGAATTCCATAAACATATGCACATCCCTTTTTTTTCTATTTATAGAGAAAATGTACCAAAAATGTGAATAAGGACGTCAGGACTCTGATCTGAATGAAATAGAGTTTCCAGATTTCCTCGAGGAACAATTTCATGCTCCAATAGGGCATTATTACTGTTATTAGGAAAAATATCCGTGCGTTGCTACGGATGACCATACGTTAAGAAAATATATGTCAAGGCCACACCTTGTTTCAACTAAGAAAACATAAGCGTGTGTTGCTATGAGAGAGAAAAAAACTATCAAACGTTCGATATATTCACTTCACTTCAGCTTGCTACACAGCTGCAACTGGCCACGACAGTTTAATTTGTGCATGTGCTACTTTTGATATTGTGGGTGGTTATTGCAGCAATTACAAATGAACGGGCCTAAGGGCTTGTAGCCTAATGTCTATAAGAGCCTCAGTAGCACCTACGGTCTTGGGTTTGACTCCTCGTACTCCAGGATTTAAGCGGCATTGTGTTTTCCATGGTAGGCGACGTTCCCGTCACAGCGAGGCGCTGGTGACTTTCGTCAATATCGTTTCGAGGATTTATCGGCCCAGTCTTCGAATGTACTTATAGAGGTAGGGTTTACGTACGTACGTTCATTCGGGTGAGTGAGCGTGCGTTATGAGCGTTTATGTCGTACTTTGTAATCTCTAAACAAATCACAAACGAACGGCTTATTAATAGAAACAAGGAATGACAATAGTTAGATATTAAGTTCCTATGGCATCTTTTGAGGATCCATAAAAATATATAATTTTAATATTTTATTAAGGTGGGCAAGGGTTAGTCGTTACTGTATCTCAATTTTCACATGTTAGCCTATCGAGAGTTGCCCTGTCATATGAGGACAACTTAGAGATTTGCACCGACATCTATAGATAGCTTGAAGAAACATTTATTTTTACAGGTTTGGGATGAGAAAGTGTTCAAGATTTAAGTTTACACGGTTTGATTAGTTTTTTTTTAGAGCTCATCGGCTAATTCATGTTATAATAATAATTTATTTCTTATTAAACAACTTAATAAAAATAGAAATATTTGTTTATTTTAAGTAAGGGTCAACTGTTTTAAAAGATTTGTAATACTTTATTATTATTTATCTTATTTTTACAATATAAAAGCAAGATTAATTCATTAGAAAATATAAAATAAAAACAAATAAAAGGAAGGAAAGTCACGGACATCATGCAGGAGCTGGTGCGGCACCTTCCTAGCTTAAGACCCGGACGCACGAAACATTTACGTGCCAAAAAAGAGGGGAAAAAAAGACAAAGCAGTCCAAGAAGAAATAGAGATGAAAACAGAAACAAAACCTGGCTGGATGCGGATAAAGTATCGGTGATTAGGTTGGACGAAAAATTATAGGTGGCAAAAATTTAGCTCTTTAGTATTAGATATAGATATAGATAGGCACGTGGAAGCCTCCTTAAATTAAGTGACATAATAAAAGCCTTTATTAAATAAATATGCATTAGAATAAAAATTGGTCGCGACATATGCTGAAGACACTTGGGACTTGGGAGCAAAGAACCACTGGAGTAGGCACCAGGTTTTGCACAGATCCATACTCGTGTCCAGTTTCCAGCCGAGGAACCTTAGGTAGTTATTCCATAGTGCAGTGTGATTGTAGATCTATTCCACTCCGTACATGAATAGCTGATCACCAGTCCAGCATGACACTTGTTAGTGTGTCTTCAATGACCGATCAGCCTTGCGCGTTCGCCGCTGCGGGTTCGATCTCTTGAAGCACCGGACAGCAGCGCTGGGTCCTGAAAATCTTTGGCCAGCAAGCTGGCTCCTGCGTCTTTCAGCACCTTCCCAGGGTTCCTGGTCGTCAGGCCAACCACAGGCACTCCAGCAGCCACACCGGCTCGGACCCCCGATGCAGAGTCCTTGGCAGAACGAGATGCACATGCACGAACACAGCATTACCGTTGGTTACTGACTGTTTCGACTAGTGATGATGGAAAAAACAAAGCTTCAGAGAATCACGGCGAGACAGCATTATCCATACTTCAAATATGAAGGTGTGTTCAGGCGATGCGTCGATGAGCTGGAGGGCCTTGAGGTACGGGTCAGGGAACGGCTTGGCCCGGTCGCACTCGGGCCCGATGACGAGCACCGGGAAGAAGTCGGTGAGCCCCAGCAGCGACAGCATCAGCTCGGCGTTCGCCCTCGGAGCGTTGGTCACTGCCGCGCGCTTCAGGTTGCGGCCCTTGATCCATCCGCACAGCTCGTGCAGTCCATCCAAGGCCTTCAGCTGTCCTGGTGCCAACCTGTGTGTGTAAGCTTTCAGCTTCACGTTAGTGTTCAGCAAGCATCAAGTGGCACAGGATGGCAGTTTATGTTTGCGTTGACACGATCATGTAAGGAAAACATCAACATTAATGCCTTTTAGTACAAAAGTTTTGACAACTTTGGGATTGTCAGACTGTAGTATCATGCAGTACTTTCTACTATGGGTTCAGATTTACAAACCCAGATTTCCTCTGGGACAACTAGACCTGAAGAGTGAACCAGCAGGTAAAATTCTAAACGCAACTGAACCTGCAAATAATTGGCCGGATACATCGGTTGCTTCACTCAACCGCCGGACTTCTAATTCTATATGGCCAAATTGAAATCAAGTGTCGATATATATATGCTGTAGTTTAAAAAAAAAAGCCCTAAACTGTCGTACAAAGTAGCACAGGGTAAATAAGATGAGTGGCCTACTTTCTGAACAAAGCTTCTTTGTCATCCATGAACTGCATCGCCTTCTGGTGATCCATGTCCGGGAACAGCGCCCTAGCGAGGTCGTCGTTGTGTCCCCCACTAATGGTGGCACTGTAGAACTCCTCGGTGATGGGAACACCGTCGTTGAAGCCTACCTGTTGAAGCACGGATAGCATAGCAGTTGAGAAGTGACAGACAGAAGCACAGAGCCGTTGCAGAGAAAGAATAACTCTACAGACCTGCTGCAGGAGGTCTCGGAAGGCACAGAAGTGGATGGGGTCGGAGTCGCAGAGCGTGCCGTCGATGTCGAACAGGATGGCTTCCAGCGGCGCCAGCTTCGTCAGGGCGCTGCCGCTTCAGAGTTCACAAGACAGAAATAGGTGAGTAGTGTACGGTGTTTCAGTGGCGAACAAGCGTATCAGCATGCTTCTTTCGCAACAAAACAGCATCAACCGACTTATAAGGCACAGGAACGATCAGACGAACAGGGTGAAGAGAGGTCGCCAGGAGAGGAGAGGCCCGGAGACGAACAGAGACAGGTCTCAGTGGCGCACCTGTTGGTCGCCATGTCCGCCGGAGTAGCCGCGCTCACCGTCCAAGAAATGCAGCGGCGCTTCTTCCTCGCCCCTCTTCTGCTGAAACCACAGCTGTTGCTGGTGCTGATACTGATGCTTCTTGGAGAGGTCGCTGGAGATGATAGTGGAGAGGCGGCGGCGAGGGAGGGAGGCCGACAGCAGGCAGGCCCGAATTGGATTCGTCCGCCCAGCGGCATAGAGACTGACGAGTCGCTTTCTCCCGCTCTCCTTTCTGTTCAATTCAACGATGTGCGCCTGTGGCTCGCCGCTCGCCACGACCGCTCCTCTGCTCCCGGTCTCTGGCTGCCTGTAGAAAGTGGCAGCCGGATGATCGCTCACTCTGCTGCTGTGCTGTGCTGCCTGCCTGCCTGCCACCGTACTGAATTGGGAACCTCATTCCAAAGATGACGCCAGGGTATATGCTCTCTTGACAGTCAAAAGATCATGCTTCCAAGCAATTGCGTGCCTAGCAGTCACGTTTTCTGTGGACTCAACTTTCTCACCGTCTGGTGCTTTTCTAGAGAGGCCACTTGACCCAAGACCACAAATAAACGTTTTGTCATCAAAGAGTCCTTAAGGTTAAATTAAACATGATGAATCCACGGCTTTATGCCAACTAGTTGACTAATTAGACCACGGTCGCCTTAGCTAATTTTTAGTTCCTAACTAACGCAAGGTAATAAATAGCGGATAGCTGGTTTGTTGCGGATCCATGTCTATGTAGCAGATCATGGATAGCGGGCGCTAAATTCCAATAGCGACATCTAATAATCACACATAAATATATGTATGTATATCATGAGTATTGACTTTCTCACATCGTTGTAGCAACTAGAAAACAAAAATATTGATACAAGAATAAATGCTTAACTAGATATTTAGTTGCACTCGAATAGTTGATTAGCCTGTTCGCTTGTTGGTTTCAGCCAGGGCTTATCAGCCATGCAACAGTGTTTTCCTCTCACAACAAACCAACATCAACCGGGCTTATCAGCCCAGAAACCAACCAGCGAACAGGCTCGATGTCTCAGTCCAACATAACTTACATTAAGAAACAAACATGATGTACTACGTTGATTTATTGGCTCATCACGAATTAAGTTTGATAATGATACATACCAGACGTCGGGATCGACGGACTCCTCGACCGCTCACTCCCACGGCGCTCGCGCCCCTCCCCATTCTTATCCTTTCACGTCCCGCGTCCACACCCGACGATGCGGCCATCGCTGCTTCCTGGTCGGTGAAGGCTCCTCCCCCCTACCCCCGGCGTCCTCCTCCCCCAACTCGCCGGCTTCTTCCCCCCACCCCAGCGTCCTCCTCCCCACCCGGTGGCCTTCTCCCGGGGACCCCTAGCTGCCGACGGGGTCGGCACCAGACCCGCCGTTGACCCCCCCCTCCCAAAGAAAATAATTTCTTCCCCCCACTTCCTTCACTAAATTGGGCCCAATTCAACTGTATTCTTGGGCCAAATAGTAGACCACACAGCAGCCATGCACTAAAAGACGAAACTGCTGACATTCAGCACATATCCCATGCTTTTTTAGGTTAAAAAAAGGCATATCTCATAAATCAAGTATCCTAATTAAAATCCGATTGCGTGTTCCTTGTAATAAACTCTTGAAAACAAGATCCCACATGGATATATTTCGATAAAACTTTTAACGAACATTTATCTCATGATGAACCTGTATTTAAAGATAATCACCGAACATCACATTAACACTATACGAACATCGCAGAAAAATAGAATAGAACATCATATGTATACTACGCGAACATCATATATATCATGAAATGTAAAAATAAAAATAAAATTAATGAAGCAATTAATTATAGTCAAATAAAAAGAAAAAAAATGCTACCGAACATCATAAATACATCGTAGAACATCAAATTAATACTACACGAACATCGCTAAATATAGCATAGAACATCATATATATACTACGTGAACATCACAAAATTTCATGAAAATGTAAAATAAAAATAATGAAATTAGTGAAGTAATTAATTAGAGTGAAATAAAAAGAAGAAAAAATGCTACCGAACATCACAAAATATATCCTAGAACATCAATGTATGTTTACTGAACATCACAAAATGCATCGTAGAACATCACATTTCTACTCGCGGACATCAAAAAATACATGATAGAACATTACATGTATACTACACGAACATCACGTGTGTCTATAAATAAAAAAGTGAAACATAAACTTATGAATAGAATAAAAGAAAAGAAAAATAAATAAATAAGAGGAAAGAAAAAAAGAAAATGAAAACATATAATAAAAAAGAAAAATAGAAAAAGGAACAAAAAGATTAATAAAGGACAATAAAAAAGAAAGGAAATGAAAAAAGAAATAGAAGAAAAGAAAGAAAAATAAAAAAGAATAAAATATGACAAGAATAATAGAACAAAACAAGAAATAATAAAGAAAAGAAAAAGGAGAAAGAAATAGTAGAAAGAAAAGAAAAAGAAAAAGAAATAGAAATGGAAAAAAGAAAACCTCACTGACCTGTGCTCCTAGGCCGCTGGGCCGAAACTAAGCCTGCGGAGCCAGCCGAAACGAAGCCTGCGGAGCCAACTACGTACGACGGTACGAGCGGAGGGGGCCAACTACTGTACAAGCACGGAGGGGGTCGGCGTGCGGATTCCATCCGACTGGTCGGCAGCGATGGTTTACGCCATCTCCCCCACCCCCGTGGCCCCTTCCCCCACCCCGGCACTTGATGTGGAAGTGGTGGCCGCACCGCAGCAGCGTGCAGGCCATCGTCATCGATCGTCGCAACGGCCCTCGTCGCCACCACTGGCGATGGTCAGGCTCTAGAGCAGCCACCGCTGGCCGCCGTCGCTAACCCCCGACGGCCGGAATCGACCGGCGCAGCCTTCCCCTCCCTTATGTTCCTCGACCCTCAGCGGCTCCTTCCCCCACCCCAGCGTCCTCCTCCCCTGCCCCGGCGGCGCCCCTCCCTTCACACCGGCGTCCTCCCCCACCGGGAGCCCGTAATGCTCGCAGATCTGGCGGCCATGGCACTCCCCGCGCCAGTGTCTCTCTCTCCCCCCTTATGTTGCAGTTGTATGTTTCAATTGTTTTAGGCGTTTCAGAGGTATGTTGCATTTGTTTCATATGGATGTTGCAAAAGTTGATCGAGGGATGTTGCACATGTTGCATATGTTGTAATTGTTTCAGAGGCATGTTGCAACCGTATGTTTCAAGTGTTTCAGATGTTTCAGAGGTATATTTCATATGTGTTTTCCGGACGCATGTTACAATTGTGTTTATCTAGATGTTGTATTGTTTGACACATATGTTGCATGTGTTTTATTCTGATGTTGTGTATTGTTGCAATGGTTTTCAAGTGTGTTTCAGGTGTGTTTTTGAAGTGTTTCATAAGCATGTTTTAAGTGTTTCAACTACATTCAGACGTATGTTACAACCGTTGTATTTGGATGTTTTAAAAGTAAATCGTGTGTTGCATCTCTCCTCCTCCCACCTTCTGCTGCATCATCTCTTCCGGAGCCGGCAGGGCATCCATATGAACGAGGGATGGGTGATGGGTGATGGGTGCGATGGCCTCGGGACGAGGGAGCTGTGTGCGTCGAGCGCAAGCGAGGGAGCTCCATATGGATGGACGCTGCCTCTGGAGTGGGATGGGCGCTAGGCGAAGGGGGCTGCATACGTCGTGGTTTGGGAGTAGGGGCGGAGGCGCGTGGTGACGTGGGCACGGCGGGCGGGCGCTCTCCTGTTGCGCGGGCGTATCCTACGTGAGGGGGGCGCAGCGGGTGCGTCGAACGGAAGCCTAGTCCGAACGTAGGACTAGGGCCGGACGTCCAGGCGCTAGGCTTGCCGAATTAAGTTTGTAACCAATGGTACTCGCTATGGAATAGAGATACGAAAGTGGGCAACAGTAGACTTAGGTTGAGATTCAGAATCAACTAGGATTTTACTTGCTATAGCGGCCTGCTATGCTAAAATAGCGCCCGCTAAGTTCTAGGGTGGTATCTCCAGGTCGCTACATCGTAGTGGTAGCGAAAAAGGCACTGAGGCACCGCTGCCACTATTGTGGCCACTATAGCGACGGCTACAAATGGTATTCAGTACCTTGCCCTAACGATCAAGGACTAGTGATTAATACATTAATAATGCGTAAATAGGAGTTAATATGGACTAGTTGTTAGCCCATGGAGATCATTTTTTCATGCAAGATTTTAGACCTTTATTTTGGAATTTCAGAGAGAAGGAAAAAAGAAGAACAGGAAACGGCTCAATTAGGCAATTTCGGTAGATTGGCGAGAAAATTTGGGACGCGACAGGCGCCCAAGAAACGAAGGCCAGATTGGTTCGGCTAGGCTCAACCCAAACAACAGGAGTAGATGGTACGACAAGAAAAGGCCCAACCAGTGCCCCACACAGCCCACGAAGCGAGCAACCCCATCCGCAAGAAAATCTCGCGATTTCCCTTCGCACTCTCTCGCACGCGCCGGCATGGCGACGCTCGCGCGGTGGCATCCACCACTACCACCAGCCCCACTGGCCGCTGGGGCAGCCGCTTCTACTGCCCGCCCCCTCGCTCGACGGCGGATCCCGCGCCGAGCCGCGACCGTGGTCTCCCCGCGCGCGTTCGGCGGCGCGGACTTCGATGGCTTCGTGCGGCGCGCGTGGCGGAGCGCCAACGCTGGGGCCGAGCGGCTCGCCTTCGAGGGACGGCAGGCCGCGCAGCGGCTGGACGGCAGGTTCTCGATCTCCCGGAGGCTCGCGGAGGCCTCCCGTGCCGCCCGCGCCCGCGCCGTTGAGATCGACGCCGAGCTCGGCATCGGGCGGCGGTGGCGCTCCTTCTCCGTCGACTTCTCCCGCAACTGGCCCAGGGTTCGGATTTATACGCTCCCTCGCCATTTCAAGCTCTTTAGTACTTGTTATCGCTCTAATCTATGCTTAATTTGATTTCTCATGTACAGTATCGGAGGGGGATCAATGACTTCATGGAAACTCCCATCGGGAGAGCATTCGCTGTAAGTTGATTGATAGCTCAAATTCGCTCGGATTAGCTTGCTAACGTAGCTCAAATTGGGTGCTTATAATTGATCGTAGGACGTAGATATCATAGCTTGGATTTTGTGGCATTTTGGCGATGTGCTACTACTAACTAACTAGTTCATTTCATGTTTCCCATCTGCGGATGCACACTCCTATTTCTTTGTGCCGTGGTCTCATTGGTAGGCTTCATGCAGTCTAATGAATAACTGTTACCACGGTTTATTTGCAAACAATGACAAGTGAACAGCGAAATTACACCCTAGTACTTATCATCTGACTGAGGGTTACTGCTGTCTATCTCTGGGAGCCCTAAATTTCTCTGTATATTTAGATGCCTAGGTAAATTGCAATGTGATCATAAGACCTCGAGGATTCCATGAGTTTGATTGTGACACAAGGGAATAGGTACTGATGAGCTACTGATGTTGAATACTTTTGTGCTTTGTAAGGGAAAAACATCATAAAAGAGTGGTATTCTTGATAAAAGAAAAGTTGTAAAACATTTTCCTTAACACTGATGTTAGCCCTTCCGAGCTCACATGTTCCTCCAGCTTATAGTCGAATATTTCTTTAACTAAAATATACTTATACCACAATCAGAATATCAAGTTCAGCTTTGTTTTGAGAACAAAATATTGTGTTTGGTCGATAAACATTTGACGATTCTTGTGCAAACAGTAGATCCTTTTCAATATCTGATGTTTTTTAGCTATCTCTTTTATGCAGACAATATTTTTCCTATGGCTTGCACTGTCAGGGTGGTTGTTCAGAATTTTCATTTTTGGCACGTTTGTGCTGCCATTTGCTGCCCCTCTTCTCCTTGGGACCTTTGCTAACAGGGTTGCCATTGAGGTAAGAGCGCATCTAAATTTAATCTGTTATTGTGCACTTCTTTACTCACTTCAAAGGAGTCATTAGTTCTCATTGCAGAAGGTTGTGTGTCTGATCATGCTTTACATGCTTACTGAAGAAGTGTTAGTGAAATTGTCCAATCATCTTGCATTTCTGGTTTGCACTTTGCATGCTTTAAACTTTTGTTAGCCTATTGTCTCTGATAGCTAATGGGCAAGAGTTGTCATACCTCCAAACATCTCTGCTTGATAATATTGATAGGGATCCCTGCTTCCATGGCATGTAACGAGAGCTGTTCAAATTGAATCCAATTTGGCATGTAAAGAGAGCTGTTCAAGTTGAATCCAATTTGGCTACTTTTATTAGCCATGGGATGTCCATATAGTTTGATAATGTTGATAGTCACAGCACACGCTTAGTTTGGGTGTGTTTTGTAGTCTTCTCGATAGTTGAAGTAATCATCTCTGCGCCAGCATCTATTATCACACTCACGCAATTGCAACATGGCTACTCTTCAGTCTTCGATCTTCAATCTTCATATCCTTTGGTGGTGGTCAACTAGAAGCCAAGTATGCTTTGAACATACTTGTTGTTCCTAGTTACTGATGGAGCAGGATTCATTTGCAGGGAACATGCCCAGCATGCAAAAGGCGTTTTGTGGGCTACCGCAACCAAGTGATTCGGTGCATGAACTGCCAAAACATTGTATGGCAGCCAAATAACAGCTCATCTGGTGGCACTAGAAGTTCACGAAGCTCAGAACCTGATGTAATTGATGTAGAATACGAAGAGAAGTAAGAACATTGTGCCCCACCCTACACCGAAAAGCGAAAATCAGGTGGGCGGAGGAAGAGGCAAGGCTTAGACACAGGATGCACCTTCATGAGCTGTTTGTAGATTTGGTTGTTTCAATACTTCTGTACATTACGTGCTCCTTTTGAAATAAAACGGAAATTTTGGTGTTGTGCACAATGAGACGATGTGTGGCACCTTTCGATTTTACGTCCTGGCGTATCCATAGCTTATTGTACTGTTGCATCTGAGTACTAGTAAACATCTTGCAAAGCAAAGAGTGGTTTTGGTTTGAGCTCGTACCAGTCATCGACGGCTGCAAAACATAAGTTGGTTGATCTAATCGATGCCAATATGAGCAGTAGGATCGATTGGCTTCTCTTCTGTTGGGTGCTCCCGCGCATGTTCATCTGAATTACAAGAACGGATGGTTTCTGAATATGTACCGACTGGTACATCTGAATGGCAACGTCAGAGGCGAGGTGCTGGAGCCGGAGCACTGAGGCCTTGCTGGACACAGTGTGGAAGGAAAGCCGGCGCCGCCAGCGCCCAGCTCCTGTGTCCATGTCTCTGGCTGTTGCCTCTAGCTAGCCAAACCAATTTTTGGCCTGTCCCATAGAGGGAGAGTGGTGTATCAACTAATTCTATTTTCACAAAACAAAACAAAGAAAATAATCCACCACGGCACCACATCATCCCTCGCATGGAATTGGAAAGAAGAGCCTACTACCATTCCGGGTGACCTGATTCTGATAAAATACCAACCAAAATCCAACTTTGCAATTGACCGCAATGTATAATCCACACGTAATCAATCATCAGGGAATATGAAAGTGGTAGATGGATGGTCAATGCAGTGTCTAAATTTTGCAGAACCAGACAGATTAGCAATCCAGCAGCAAAATTTGATATCTGAATACATGATCCGACAATTCAGGCAGAAGTGTACAAAGCAGTAAAATGATCAGCAAATTGTGCACTTGATCACTAGAGCCTATTATGCAATGCGACCCCAATGAACTTTAACACAACAAAAAAGAACTCAACCAGATTCTATCACAAGCCTTTTCACTCCTGATCTAGGTCGAATGCAAGAACTTCTTGACGGACATCAACGACTTCCTCCACCTCAACTTCCTTGGCCTCGTACTCTTCCTCCTCGTCACTGGCCTCCCCATCCCTGAGCTCCATCCTGTAAGCGCGCTCCTCCTCATGCATCTGCTTCCACTTGGCAACCCATGAGTCCCATTCTTCCTGAAGCTGTGTCCGCCTCTTCCTGTCCTGCTCGCTCAACTGGTTAAACGCGTCCTGGTCCTCTTGTTCGTACTTCTTGCTGTACTTCTTCAGGTTCCTTGAGATTTCTTCTTCCTTCTCGGAGGTCAGTAGTGAGGGTGGTCTCGGGCGCCATATGAACTGTACCGTTCAGTCCATGCAAAAGATACATTGCCACATAAGACAATTGTATATCATTGAACGGCATCCAAAAGGAGAGTGACTGAACATTTACCTGATAGAAATGATCCTTTGACACCTTGTAAAGATGCTTGCCATTAAAGGACCATATTTGAAAGCCGTTCTCCATTTCATGAACTGAGGTAACTGCAGTCGCGAGATATCTGAACAAAAAGAGTTGCAAAATTATTCCAGTACATTTAACTTATTAGGGCTATGGGTACCAAAGACACAGTATCACTACTGACTGTGTGGCCAAAATTTAGAAATATACAACTTTATGCATACAAAGGTGCATGGAATTTAACATGAGGGTGATCTGCAAGTGTCAACTTGATTAGGTATTTTTAGCTATATTATGTAATACCAATGTCAGTAAGTGGAATCAGGAAATTTCTAAAACCAGTGACTAGCTCACCTCCCAGTTGGATCCCACATGATATCCGTTGCCATAAAATGCTCTCCTGTTGCCATTGTCTCTAGTTCATCAACATTGTAGAATTCCAGCTGTCCGTTGAAACCCTTCAGTCCAGCAAGAACAATGAAGCGCCCAGCAGGAGACCAGTACAAAGCATTAGCTTGCTTGGCCTTGAGGGTTGTGAGCTTGGACACACGGCTAGTGTTATTGGCTGTTCGCATGGTGTAGAAGCTAACATCAGGCTTAGGGCCATCACCATGAATGATAGCAAAGCGATGTCCTTTAGGTTCCCATGCAAATGCAATGATCTTGTCATTCTTGTTCTCGAGTTCAAGGACCTCAATTGGGATATCCCTCTCCTTAATTCTAAACAGCTCAAACCCAGTGTAGGTGCTCTTTTTTGTTTTTGTGTACCTATCAACTTGAACAGCAAGATATTCTCCACTGTTCTGCCAATACATTTTGCAATCACTGACACTGAAAAGGTTTTTCTGTCGCAGCTCCTCTTTGCCAGGGATTTGCACTAGACTCACCTTTCAATAGAAAGATCAATTTTAGCCTTCATCATTAAATATTGAATAAACATGTTATAAGAGGTATCTGTTCCACAAATTTATGCTCACCCTCGCAGGCTGATTTCCACCACCCATTTCAGGCACAAACAGAGATATGATAGGATCAGTGGGAGACCAGCTGAAGTCCACTACATTTTCTACCTTCAAAGACTTTTTATCAAGAAGGGAGAATGTATTGGTTTCATAGACAGATATTATATTCTTCCCAAGCCTCGCAAAATATTTGTCGTCCTTTCCACCACCCCACCTTTGAACATGTAAAAATATAGTAAGCATCCAACTGGGACAAACTTAAGAAAACATTTATGCAGCAATTAACAAACAAAGCACTTGTGCTTTCACCTGAAAATAGGCCATGAAACACCAGAAACCCCAATATTCCCGCCAGTAGTATAATCATCGGCGCTTCCCTTAAAGTCTCGCATCACCTTCCCAGTCCTTACATCAAAGATATTCAGGACAACCCTCTACAAGATTAATAGTGGTTAGTCAGAAAGGAAAAGCTATTTCTTATAAGAAAGAAGAAAGAAAAGCTATGAGCAGAGTATAAATGTGACAATATCTTACATGTGTGTCTCTAGGGTTGCTGGGCTCATGGCTGCTGTATGTGACCAAATATCTTTCGCTAGGAGAGAAGTCAATCAGTTTCAACTGTTACAACCCACTGTCAGCTAGAACATTAAACATTCAAACATTGGATACAATTCAGCATGGTGAAAACCAGTACCATGGGATGAGCAAAACGCATCAGACGCTCAAAGCCATTTTCACCACCCCACACCTGCGATCCCTGCCTATGAACCGTTGCCAAATACGTTCCCAGAGGGGACCACTGAATGAAACTATCTGTCCAGTACTGGAAAGAAAAAGGAGTAAAACAGAAGGATAAGTACCTATATGGATTTTATTCTACTAACTGAAGTAGCAGGCTGAACTTAACCTTTAATCAATTGTAGCAACAAGTGCAAGAAAATGAAGTACCTGCTTTTGAAACACAAGCTCAGGTGCTAGCTTTCTTGCATCATTCCAATAAACTTCAGTTAGTGTGCCAGCACGAATGACAAATTGGTCTCGGGCCTTTTCATCAGTTAGCCACTTCAGAAGATTTTCCTGAGATGCAGTATCAAGATATTAAGCAGTGTTGCACGACAAACCTAGCTGCTTCAAAAAAATTGAGCACTAAACAGAAGTAGCCATCCAGGGAGTAGAAGGAAAAAACTTACTCCAGCAGTGTATGGCTTAATTTCAGCGGGGGTCCATGTGTCAGGAACTTTCATGTACTTCTCGAAATCATCAAGCAAATTAACTGCGAAGATGTGAGACTTGTCGAGTTTGTACCCATTGGTTTTTTCCCTAGCCAGCTCAGCTTCCTGCTAAAAAACAAAGTTACATATAAACTAACTGGCAATAAGTAAAGGAGACCTATTTCTACGTCAACCATCCAACAGGATGCATAATTTAATGGAATTCAAAATGATTGAAGGAGGCAAAAGCAAACACGGTGGACTACAAATAATGAAGTTCAAATTATCAAAACATTTTCATAGATGTGTGTTTGTACAGCGTTCCAAAAGCATATGATGGCATGTTTGGATAGAACGACCAACACAAAGGCATCACTCAAACTACAAGAATGGTGGCAACGGCCGGCCAGTGATGAATTGAAAAGATAACATTATCAAGCCATCGGTCATTGCTTCATTGTGCAGGTAAGAACTAAGGAAAACGCAACCAGCAAGTAAACTACCTGAGGGGTATTATACTCAATGAAACAGTAGCCATATGTCTTCTTTGTCTCTGGGTTTACAGGCATCCATAGACCATTTTCTTTTATCACACCAATTTGGCTGTAGATCTTGCGTATGACATTCTCAAGCTTATCAAACTTTTCTGGAGGAACAACTGGCAGATTGTCCACTACAATAATGTTGGATAAACCCATTTCAAGTTCTGGAGGATCCTCACTATGAAGTACCTCCTCGTCATCACTGCAAATTGTAAGAATATTATAAGCAAATAGCAATAAGCAACACTGAAAATAAATCAAGGATACTGTAACCCAGAAAGTCATATGAAAGTCATTCATACTAAATGCATCTCTCAGAGCACTAAAGATTTACATTCTCATCGTGGTGGCAAGCAAAGGTACTGTCTATGCAAGATTGGTATTACTGCACCTGATTAACCTTCGCATAGCTTAACCTACAATTTCGTTAACTACGCTTACTGCACAAAATGAGTAGCCATAACAATATACTAGCAGGATCTTAAAGGAGACAATCAACAATTCGGCACAAACCTGCATAAATGATTGCAGCTGCAAACAGCAAATTAACACTACACGGTTTTATAGGACATCAGATTTTTTTAGGATTTGCCAGACGACTGTCTCCAACAAGAGACTCATATGGGCACCCAAACCCAAAATGGGTAACAGGGACCCAGAAAATATTTCAGGGGGCTGAACAACACTGCTGTTTGATCTTAAGTCTCAAGCCCCCCTATACTATAGAACTTTGCCTAAAAATTCATGAGGGCTCTGCGACATGGGTAGGGGGGCTTGAGCCCCCCGCCCCACCACTATGTCCGCCCCTGCAGAGACCCAAAATCAGCCAAATGAGTAACAGAGACCCAAAATCAGCCTCCAATAGACTACCTATACGGGAGAACCATTTTGGGTTGCCTGATAGATAAAACTCAAATATGAGCATCCTCTCTCCTGGAAACCCATTTGCAGAAATGATTCTCTTTTGGGTCCTGTTGTTGGAGAAGATGCCGAATGGGTATTGAACCCTTTGACTGTAGGGTTGCCCAAAGGCCAAATGGATCTTGTATTTTGGGCGTTGTCATTGGAGATAGTACTAAATAGGGGTTAGATGGACGCTCAAACACAAAAATCTAAAAACGTCTTTCGCAACCACAAAACTATGTACCAGTCCAACCGGAACAGAGGACTGTCAATCCCGACGGAAGCCAAAAAAAAAAATCGCTTAAATCTGCTGTGCAGATCAGCTGCTGCCGGGACCTACAACAGAACACACTAAATATTGCACGAAACCTACAAAATCCCACCGTAGACCCTCGCATCTGGGAAAAGCAGAATTAGGGCAACCAAGGCCACCACATACTAAGCGCGCTAAGATGGTGCATGTCACTGATTGGGACCCGACGTGAGGCGGGGCGTGCGTCTACCTGAGGATGCCAAAGTCCTCGCCGGCCGGGAGGGCGATGGAGTCCAGATCGACAGCGGAGAGGTCCACCCCGAGCTCCCGCGCCCGCGCCTCGATGCCCTCCATGGAGATTGCCAGCGCCATCTTCTCTTACATAGAACGCCTGGAACCGTCTGCGAGAACGAGGGATTAGGGAGGGATTCCTGCGCGCTGTGGTGGCGGTGGCGGTGGCGGTGGCGGCTGTAGAGGAGTGCGGCGGCGCGGGGTGGGATGGGGATGGAGCTGGGGTTTTGGTTGGAGTAGCGAGGCGAAACTCTTCTTATGAAGTCCCGTCTGACAGGTGGGCCACGCAGAGGATGACCCAGTTTCTATCCGGGAATCATCGGGTCCGACGGGTCGGAGCTCTATTGCTGTTGGGCTGAAAGATAGCGAGCGTGACGGCCCACGCGCGAGAGCCGTGACCCACACGTCTACGGCTGGGGATGACGGCGGTGGCCCAGCGAGAGACGTCTGTAGACTACACCAGCCTTCTTCGATGCTTTTAGGTAGTTGCGTTTCTTTTTTTTTCGAAAAAGCCCAACTTACCTTCTCAACTATTGCATCCGATTTTCCTCCCTCATGTACAAAACCAGTTTTTTTTAACCCTCCTCAACTTATAAAACCCGTTCACTTTTGCACTTGTTTTTGTTGACGTGGCACCACGTCAAAGAAGGTAAATCAGATTAAGTTGAAAGTTTGAGGAGGTAAATCGGTATGGTGGCGGGTTGTACGGCCTTGACCTCAACTCGCAAGCCATGGATGTCGATAAGGAGGTACCGTTCAAGGAGCTGCTCGGGCCATACTCCGTCGGCGCGTTTGGGGAGTAGGACGTCGTCGGTCGTGAAGGAGGGCGTGGGGCCAGCCGCGGCGTGGGACCGGACGTGGGTCTCGTCTCGTGGCAGCAGGGCGCGGTGGTCCTCTCACGTCGGCTGGGCATGCGTTGGCGGCAGCGCTAGTAGCCGCGGGCGCGGGGCCAGGGCCGGGGCTGCGTCAGCGGCGAGCACCGGTAGAGCCGCGGGGCCTTGGCCGAGGCCGCACCGGCCGGGCGCGGGGCTACAGTGTCAGCGCCAAGGCGTGGGTCTTCGATGGCGGAAAGGGGCTTCCGCCCTCCTTGCCCGATGATGAGCCACTGGCCCGCCGGTGCTGTAGTGGTGGATGGCTCGTAGCAGTATCCTGAGGAAGAAGGTGCGGGTATTCTAGCTAATGCATGGGGTGGCTTGCGCATATAGTTGGCCAACCGGGCCGCCCGGCCCGGCACGGACACGGGCCCGGTCAGGCACGGCCCGGCAAGGCACGGCACTAAATGGCACGGTGGCCCGCCGTGCCGTGCCTGACGTGCCACCGTGCTGAGACAGCAGCCCAGGCACGGCCCTATCAGGGCTGAAGCGTGCCATGCCGTGCCTCCAGGCACGGTGGCACGTCAGTGCCGTGCCAGCCCAGGCACTATGAACATTTTCTGTCACAAGCAATTTGGCAGCATCATATTTAACTTCACAAGCACATTTTCAAATCAACAACTCCAGAAATTGAAGTGGAGAAGCAAAATCAGATCAAACACACAGAGAGTTAAGAAAATAGTAATAGATAGGGAGCTTGTGCAATGGCTGCCTCATTAAAAACCCACCTAGATAAAACTCACCCTTGTGAGAAACCCTAGGCAGGAAAAGAGTACAGCCAAGCTCCAGATAAGTTCATTGTTCTTAATCTTACATCATTGTCCAAGTTTCAAATTACAATCCCATTACAGAAATAATAACTAAGAGAGAAACTAATTGTCCAAGGTCTTCAAAAGCTTCTTCAATAATCATTGTCCAGTTGTCCTTGTCCTTGTCCTTGTCCTCCAAATTGTGTTGCAGAGAGAACAGAGTTAGCATTAGAATAATGATGTAGATTTACTGATGTCCTCCACATTGAGTTAGGTTATGGTTTAGTGATGTACCTTGGCATCAATAAGCACTAATCGAGATAGAGTTCTTCAAATGCTTCTTCAAGCTCCTTGTCCTCCATATTGTGTTGCAGCCTTGCCTCCGCCAACTCCTAGTCTTTGATGCAGGTGAGCATCTCCACCGTCTCCGGCTTCAGCCTCCTCCGCCGCTCCTCGATGATCCTGCCAGTCATGCTAAAAGTGGATTCTAAAGATATGGTAGACACAGGAACAGTTAAAACATCCTTAGCCATGATGGACAACACTGGATATGTCAGTTTGTGCTCATGCCACCATCTCAAGATGTCAAATGAATCATCCAACTGGCTAACAGTGTCACAGTCCAAGTAGTTAACAAGTTCAGATGCATTAGAACCTGTAGAAGTAGCAGCATGCAGCAAAGCAATAGCAGATGTATCTCTAGACAGATTAAGAGTAGAATGCAGCATAGAAGTAGAAGATGTACCCCCACCAGAAGAATTAGAATCATCATCATATATTTCATCCCAAGCAGACCTTTTCTTACCAGACAGGTTTTGAGGGACAGTCCTCCTCAACCTAACAGCTTCAAACTTCTTCTCATACTTATTGTAAACATCTGTCAGTCTAGCTCTAGTGCCAACCTGGTAAGCACTGTAATCTGTACTGGTAAGGTTCATCAACTTTCTCAGCACTTTTGAGAAACCTTTCATTTTAGCTCTAGGGTCCAAGATGAATGCAAAAGAATAGAGCAAAGGTATGTCCCTCCAATACTTATTATATTTGTCTACCATAGGTTGAATCACATCTCTAAGGTGAATGTCATTAGCATAATTATTCAGGTGTATAGCAATTTTAACAAGATAATGAAGCATAAGTGGAGATGTAGGATAGTAAACACCAGACAATGCAACTGTAGCATCATAGAACAGTTCAAGAAACTTGAATACTTTTTCAGCAACAGTCCAATGCTCCTCAGTTAGAAGCAACTCACCATCTTCAACTCTAGGATAGTTGGCATGAATGAAAGTAGTGAAAGGATCTTTATGAGGAAACAAAGTCTTAAGCATGAGATATGTAGAGTTCCACCTCACATCCATGTCCAACTGAAACTTTCTTGGCCTAAAACCAGCTGCAATGCAGTAGTTTTTGTATGCTGCAATTCTCTGGTTAGATGAGTTCAAAAATGATATTGCAGTTCTAAAAACTTCAATCAAAGGTTTAAGAAAGTCAAGTGCCTCCTTAACAATCAGGTTGATTATATGACATGCACAACGCTGATGCAAGAACATAGTAGTAACAGCAGATTCAGGATGTCTTGGATCCTCTGCAGGAACCTCAAGACCAAGATATTTAGACAAAATAGGTCTAAGCATACGCATGGCAGAAACATTAGATGAAGCATTGTCCAAAGTAACAGCAAACACTTTTTCAAGCATACCATATTCACCAAGTACAGATGCAACTCTATCAGCAATGTTCTGTCCATTATGGGAACAATCAATAAGCACAAGACCAAGCACCCTCTTCTCTAGTTGCCAATCAGGATTTATGTAATGAGCAACAACACTAAGATAATCCTCTTTGGCATTACCAGACCATATATCGGAGGTAAGGCAAACACAGTTAACAGAATCAGAAGCAAGTCGTTCAACAAGCTTAACCTTTCTTTCATCAAACATTTTGGTCAAGTCTCTAGTGGTGGTTTGTCTAGAGACAGCAACAAACTTAGGATTATGAGCATTTTTTATGTACTCCTCAAAAGCATTAGATTCACCAAAGCTGATAGGAACATCTACCCTAGCAAGCAATCGACACAATTCAGTACGAGCACGCATAGGATAGTACTCCCAATTACGCATAGAACCATCGGGATTAAAAGAGATTTGAGACTGAGTATAGTTCCTAGTTTTCTCTAGCCTCTTAGCACATTTAGCACGGTGACGACAAAGATGTCCAGTGCCACCACTAGATCTACCGGAGTACTCCTTGTGGCAATGGATGCAGACAGCGCCAGACCTGATTTTCTTACCTTTGGGACCGATTTTGAAGAGCTTCTTGAAGTCGTTCCAGACATCAGAGGTAGATGGGCGTGATACCTTGTCATCGTCGTCGTTCTCACCGTCTTCTTCTCCACCACCCCCTTCTAGAGCATCAAGGTCGATGGGGTCCCCCTCTGCGCCAGCTCGAGCTCCACGGCCGAAGAGCTCTTCTAGGTCATCTTCGCCCATGTCGTCGTCTTCGTCATCACCAGGGAGGCTCCGCAACCTCTCATCTTCGTCTTCATCTTCCATGGCTGTGGCACTAGCCTCCACCGTGTCTTCAGAGACAGCGGGGGGCCGGGCCACGGCCGGCATTCTCACTGGCGCTGGCCTCAAACGGCTACCAAAACACAAAAGAGAAGAAGAAGAAGTTAGATCGGGAATGGAGAAGAAGTGAGACCAGATCTAGGGTTAGGGTTTCTTACCTCCCAGTCGCCGGCGACGTAGAAGGAGCTCCGACTCCTCCGAGCAGCAGCGGATCAGCGGATCTGTAGAACAAAACACACAAGTTAGAAGAAGTTAGATCGGGAACGGAGAAGAAGAAGAAGTGAGACCAGATCTAGGGTTAGGGTTTCTTACCTCCCAGTCGCCGGCGACGTAGAAGGAGCTCCGACTCCTCCGAGCAGCAGCGGATCAGCGGATCTGTAGAACAAAACACACAAGTTAGAGAAGAACTGAAGACGAAGAAGCAAGATGAACGGGGAGCTGCGGGATGGCGAGAAGAAGTAGAGGTGGGTATCCTACCTGGATCTTCGTAGCTCCGGCTCAGGAGCCGCCGGAGGGCGAGACGTAGAGGAGGGGACGACGGCGAGCCGCCGTCGCCCTCGCCCCTGGGAGTCGCCGTTCGCCACGGCTAATGGCGCGCAAGCGAGGAGACCGGCGCGGGGGAGTGGGAAATGAAGTAGGGTTTCGGGTGGGAGAGGGGAGTGAGGCCGGCGCGGCTTATATACACCGCGTTCCAACGGTCGGATCCAACGGTTAGAATCATTTAGGGTTCCTGATCCAACGGCTAGCATTCATCAGGCCGTGCTGATGCCGGGCCAGGCCGCTTTTTCGTGCCGTGCCCATGCTGGCCCATGGGCCGAACTCAAGGCCCAGGCACGGGCACGGGTGCGGGCCGTGCCAGGCACGGGGATGGGGCCATGCGGGCCGGGCCGTGCTTGGGCCGTGCTTTATCAGGCCGTGCCCGTGTCAGCCCAGCGGGCCTGGCCCATCTGGAAAACTTTACTTGCGCATGGCTATTTTATATGTTGTTCAAGAGTTATAAGTGTAAGGGTATAATAGTCTATTTGCACTAATCATATATGAATCCAACTTTTAAAAACTAGGGATCCAAACACCTCACCAGTTTTTTCTTAGAAACCAGCTTTTAAAAACTATAGGTAATAGCTGGTTTTTAAGAATATAAAAACTCATCCAAACAGGCTCAATACCTCTCTATAACTTTTTTTTAGAAAAAGTAACACGGATCTCAAAGCAAATTTAAGAGTTTGGCTTAAAATTAGGGCTCCTTTGATAAAGCTTCTAAAAGACCATTGGCTCCTGTTTCTCAAAAAGGAGAAAATTGCATATTTGGGACTCCGATCATCGTGCTTCGTAGTTTTTGGACTCCAACCGTCGATTCGTAAAAATAGGCCTCCAAACGTTGGACTCTTGATTTTCTTGACATTATGTGTATTTTCTCCCTTTTGTAGTACTAGGTAGCATGCCCGTGCGTTACTACGAGACAACTAAATTTTTGTACTAAAAACAAACGGATCGCACAATAAGATAACAAATACTATTTGACAAATCGTTCTCGATCCAATATGATGTTCAGCCCGTTCGTTGCTATGGGATTTTAAATTCACACGATCCTATATATTTTTCGGCTAATACATATATGAAAGAAATGACTTATGTGCACCATGGTTTTGATTTGAGTACAGGTAGGCAACTGAAACACTTTGTATGGACAAATGTCTTTCAAGAACAGCTTGTAGTTCACTCTACTAAGCACCTCCTTAGAAGCCAATTATTGTCCACCATCAATACCTAAGCTGTTTAGATTGCATGGAGATATGACCTTTGTGAACTGCATGTGCTTTCTTGCGAGCATTTTTTTCTCAATTGCTTAGCACCTACCAAAAGAGATGTGTCTCACTTCATGAAATGTTGATCAAGCAGTTAGCTGACCTTGATGGATGAGCCAAATGCTAGCCAGCTCCTTTTAACTCTGTACAACATCAGCCAAACAGGAATTTGAGCTCAGGTAGAATAGGATCACAAGAAGCTATATTTAAAAACAGAAGAAAATGACAATGGTGAGACAGAGCAAATCATTCATTGTAAAGGCGTTACATTAGCCTATGGTGGATTCAGAAAACTTATTCGTCTATAGAGCTGACTGGAGCACACTGAAATGTTTCTTCTCCAAACATCCATTCTGCAACCAAAAAATGATGTCGTTGTGTATCAGTAGCTGCTTCTTGCAGCAAGAAAACCAAGCTAGAGGACGCAACATTACTTCTTGCATCAATAGTTGTCCATGAAAGCATCTCCAAATTGTATGGCTGCATTGGTGGAATAGTTACATTGGATCCATTTAGAATAGTTGTAGAGATTTCACAATTAATAGCAAGAATTACAAAAATATGGAAACAAACCTGTTCTTTGATCTTAAAGCCGCACTTGAAATCATTGTCCTTTTCTTCGTCGGCACTAAAATTTTATTATTTAAAGCGGAGCCAACCGGATCACCATAGGATCTTGAGTTACCAGCATCCTCATCCTACAATAGTTGAGGTAAATAAAGAATCAGAGAAGCTATTTGAACGTCATCAGAAATACAAGGGTGTCACAATGATACAAAAATTGGAAGAAAGGAATAGCTCACCGTAAATTTGTTATTTTCCAGTTCTGAGTCCCTTCTCTCCTCCTCTTGCTTCTTTTGGATCTCAGGAAAGGCTACTGATCACATATTTTGCACGGAAAAATCAAACAACCGATAGAACATACAATTTGAGATGTGAACAACAGATGGTGCGACAATTTTCGGGTTGTCTATCAAGCCGCTTCTTCTTCACGCCGTTGTCTCCCCAGGATCCATGATTCTGATCCCTCCCTCCCCATGCCTCCTAGCCACCTGGCTAGTGGCAACCACTGCGATGCGATGCGAGACTGGCAGATTGCGACGTCTCTCATCACGTTCCGTTCCCCACGGGCCACGGTCATCGGCCCCTCCCCACCTACCACTCTGCTCCCTCCCTACCCCGCCCCACGCCACGAGGCCACCCACTTCCTCTACAAATAAATCCCCTAGCATTTCCTGGCCCAACATGATCTTCCCCCCACTTCCTGCTGCGAGCGTCCCGAATTAAGGTGCTCGTGGTGGAGGTGGTAGGTGGCGATGGCCTTCAAGCTGGGCACCAAGGCCACGGCGGCATTGCCCGCAGCTACTCAGTGGGGAGGCCTCGCCCATGGAAACAGACCTGTTCTTTGGTCTTAAAGCTGCACTTGAAATCTTTGTCCTTTTCTTCGTCGGCACTGAAATTTTTATTATTTAAAGTGGAGCCAATCGGATCACCATAGGATCTTGAGTTACCAGCATCCCCATCCTACCGTAGTTGAGGTAAATAACCAATCAGAGAAGCTATTTGAACGTCATCAGAAATACAAGGGTGTCACAATGATACAAAAATTGGAAGAAAGAAATAGCTCACCGTAAATTTGTTCTTTTCCAGTTCTGAGTCCCTTCTCTCCTCCTCTCGCTTCTTTTGGATCTGAGGAAAAGCTACTGATCACATATTTTGCACGAAAAAAATCAAATAGCCGATAGTACATACAATTTGAGATGTGAACAACAGATGGTGCGACAATTTTTGGGTCGTCTATCAAGCCGCTTCTTCTTCACGCCGTTGGCTCCCCTGGATCCATGATTTCGATCCCTCCCTCCCCATGCCTCCTGCTGCTTGGCCAGTGGCAACCACTGTGATGCGATGCGAGACTGGCAGATTGCGACGTCTCTCATCATGTTCCGTTCCGCACGGGCCACGGTCATCGGCCCCTCCCCACCTACCACTCTGCTCCCTCCCTCTCCCACCCCATGCCACGTGGCCACCCACTTCCTCTTCAAATAAATCCCCCAACATTTCCTAGCCTAACATGCTCTTCCCACCACTTCTCGCTGCGAGCGTCCCGAATTAAGGTGCTTGTGGTGGAGGTGGTCGGTGGCGATGGCCTTCAATCTGGGCACCAAGGCCGCTGAAAGGTCCTAATGGCTAGAGGGGGTGAATAGCCTATTGAAAATTTCTACAACAACACTTAGCAAATGTGTTATACAATTAAACGGCGAAGCAAGTGTTGCGCTAGCCTGCTGAAACTGCAAGCCACCTACCACAATTCTAGTTGCTATTGTCTTTAAGCATACATGACTAAGTCAATACTCTAAGTTAGTGAGCTCTTAAAGACTAACTAAAGAGCCTCACTAACCAAACTAGACCGACTCTTGCTTGCCCTCAAAACTAGCTACACTAAAGGGCCAAGCTACACTAAGAAATGTAATACACAGGAAGGATAGAGTGTTATACCGCCATGTAGAGAAATGAGCCAATCACCAATGGAGCCAATCAATCACAAAGAATGAATGCCAATGAAGACTAATCACCTCGGAATCAAATGATGACACAATGATTTTTTACCGAGGTTCACTTGCTTGCTAGCAAGCTAGTCCTCGTTGTGGCGATTCACTCACTTGGAGGTTCACGCGCTAATTGGCATCACACGCCAAACCTGCAACCGGGTGCCACACAACCAACACAAGATGAGGATCACACAAGCCACGAGCAATCCACTAAAGTACCTTTTGGCTTTCCACCGGGGAAAGGTCAAGAACCCCTCACAATCACCACGATCGGAGCTGGAGACAATCACCAACCTCCGCTCGATGATCCTCGCTGCTCCAAGCTATCTAGGTGGCGGCAACCACCAAGAGAAACAAGCGAAACCCGCAGCGAAACACAATCACCAAGTGCCTCTAGATGCAATCACACAAGCAATGCACTTGGATTCACTCCCAATCTCACAAAGATGATGAATCTATGATGGAGATGAGTGGGAGGGCTTTGGATAAGCTCACAAGATTGCTATGTCAATGCAAATGGCCAAGAGAGTGAGCTTGAGCCGGCCATGGGGCTTAAATAGAGAGCCCCCATAAATAGAGCCGTTGGGCTCCTCACTGCTGCCTTCTTGGGGTGACCGGACGCGCCGGTCAAAGTGACCGGACGCACCACCTTTAGCGTCCAGTCGCTGATCTGCAGCCACGTGTCACTGCTTCAAATGTGCGCCATCCGATCCCAACGGTCAACTTGATCACGCGCTTAAGTTAAAGACGGATCGGACGCGCCAGCACTGTGTTAGATCAGTTCAACACCATGCATCTCCACACTACGACCGGACGCGCCTATGCTCATGACTTCACGGCGTCAGGTCGCTTATAGAGAGGTTCCAAGTGCCTAAATCCTGACTAGACGCGTTAGGTCCGCCGTGATCGGACACACCGCAGCATCAGGTCTTCACTGCGCTCACTCAGCTGCTTACATCACCATACATCATAGGTGACCAGACGCACCCCCTGTGCATCAGGTCACAAAGTGACCCAGCGACCGGTCACTAGCAGAGAGTAGCTCGAGCGCCCCTCCTTCGTTTATAAATGACCGAACGCTGCACCTCCGAGTCCGGTCACCATGTGACCTGCGTTCGGTCACTATTTCACAATGAAAAACACCTCCTTCACTTCACCAACTTCTCCACCCTTGCTCAAATGTGCCAACCACCAAGTGTATCACCTTGTGCATGTGTGTTAGCATATTTTCACAAACATTTTCAAGGGTGTTAGCACTCCACTAGAATCTAAATGCATATGCAATGAATTAGAGCATCTAGTGGCACTTTGATAACCGCATTTCGATATGAGTTTCACCCCTCTTAATAGTACGACTATCGATCCTAAATATGATCACACTCGCTAAGTGTCTCGATCACCAAACCAAGCTCCTATCAAGTTTCACCTTTGCCTTGAGCTTTTTGTTTTTCTTTCTTCTTTTCCAAGTCCAAGCACTTGATCATCATGTCCACACCATGATCACATTATGATCTTCATTTGCTTCACCACTTGGAATGTGCCACCTATCTCATAATCACTTTGATAGACTAGGTTAGCACATAGGGTTTCATCAATTCACCAAAACCAAACTAGAGCTTTCAATCTCCCCCCTTTTTGGTAATTGATGACAACCCTTTCATAAAGATATGAATTAAAATTCATTTGAATCCATGTTGCTTGCCCAAGCATATTTACCATGTGTAAAAGGATATGGACAAGTTTCATGAACCCCAAATAGTAGCATTAGCTCTCCCTACATATGTGCTAAGAGTTTGGATTGAAGCTTGCACATATGCATGGATTGAAAATGTGGGAGGGCAATGTCTACCAAATGATGCTAAGGTATAAGAGATGGACCTTTGAAGCATGATACCAATCGGAGTGCACCAAATATACCATCCTTAGCACCATTAGTAACTAGACATACACAACAAGACTAGAATACCCCATGAGATCAACATTACAAGCAAGGGTCTAGTTATCACACTATAAACACAAGTCTAGCTACTCAACCTATGCATGCTAGTTTTTCATTTTATCAATCAAACCTACAACTAGCATACACCATATAATCATGGATAACGAAATTTAAAACTTGTGCCATGCAAGCAAACATATGAAATGCACATTCAAATGCATCAATCAAGTTTATGAGCTTGCTCCCCCTACTTGTCTGCTTCAACTTTTAATTGACCCCCCTTACTTTCTCATATCTCTCCCCCTATGTCAAAGTTCTCCCTTTAACCTTATCTTTGTGCAATTTTTCCCCCTTTGTCATCAATGACCACAAAGGTTAAATTTTAGAAAGGTTAAGATTATCAATGTCAATCAATGGGGCGAGGATCATTTTCCCAAATTTGGTTCAATCTAGAGCACTGGCCAAAGATATTTAACTCGGTTTGAACCAAGGACAAGCTTCTTCACACCTTCAAATAAGGGTTATCTTGTACCATGTTGAGTTAAACACTTATAGCTCATTTTCTAGATCAAACACTAGGTTCACAAGCCCACAAACATGTCATATGCTACCACTAGATCAACTCAAGCATAGAAGCAATAGTGGTACCATACAAGCATCAAATTCATTTGATTTTCATGAATGAGCCTAAAAGACATGAGGAATGACTAGATGCACTAAGCATGTCCTTAGCAAAGGATGTATGCATGCTAATCAATTTTTACCTTGGTTGCTCGAAGGAGAGGCATGTCATATAAGAGGGGGGGGGTGCATCAACATATATTTGAGAAATCTAATATATTCAACTCATTCCTTAGCTTGCAAAACCTCTTCTCATTCAATGGCTTGGTGAATATGTCAGCAAGTTGATCTTTGGTGCCTACACTCTCAATATAAATGTCCCCTTTTTGTTGGTGATCTCTAATGAAATGGTGGCAGACATCAATTTGCTTTGTTCTTGCATGTTGAACCGAATTGTTGGTGTGCTTGATTGCACTCTCATTGTCATATAGCATTGACACTTTCTTGAACTTGATTCCAAAGTTATTCAAGGTGGCCTTCATCTAAAGAATTTGTGCATAACAACTTCCGACGAATATGTATTCGGCTTCAGCGGTTGATAATGCAACACTATTTTGCTTCTTTGATGACCATGAAACAAGTGATCTTCCCAACAATTGACATGTGCCCGAGGTGCTCTTCCTTTCAACCTTGCATCCCGCATAATCCGAGTCAGAGTAACCAACTAGCTCAAACTTTGTTCCTTTGTGATACCACAAACCAACATTTTGTGTATGCTTCAAGTACCTCAATATTCTCTTTGTAGCCTTCCAATGACTTTCTCTTGGCGAGGCTTGAAATCTTGCACACATGCACACACTAAACTTAACATCCGGCCTTGATGTGGTCACATAGAGTAGGCTTCCAATCATAGACCGATACAACTTTTGATCCACCATGTTGCCACTTGCATCACTATCCAAATTGCCATTTGTTCCCATTGGTGTACTTATGGCCTTTGCTTCATTCATGCCAAACTTCTTGAGCATGTCTTTGATGTACTTGCCTTAACTCACAAGTGTACCATTCTTCAATTGCTTGATTTGAAGTCTAAGGAAGTAACTCAACTCTCTAATCATGGACATCTCAAACTCATTAGCCATCATCTTCCCAAACCCACCAAAGTCTTGATTGATTGATCCAAATATGATGTCATCAACATAGATTTGCAACACAAACAAGTCTTTGCCAATCTTCTTGGTGAAAAGAGTGGTGTCAACCTTGCCCATCATGAACCCTTTAGAGAGTAGGAAGTCCCTCAACCTCTCATACCATGCTCTAGGTGCTTGCTTCAAGCCATACAATGCCTTCTTCAATTTATACACATGGTTGGGCTTCTTGTCATCTTCAAAACCAGGAGGTTGCTCAACATATACTTCTTCATTGATGTAGCCATTGAGAAATGTACTCTTGATATCCATTTGATAGAGCTTGATGTTGTGGGCATAAGCATAGGCTAGCAAGATTCTAATTGCTTCTAATCTAACAACAGGGGCATATGTTTCTCCAAAGTCAAGACCTTCCACTTGAGTATAACCATGTGCTACCAATCTTTCTTTGTTCCTGTCGGAGACCAATACTAGGGTACCCAAAGAGGATGGGCTAATAACCATCAACATTGATACATCCAAACAGTTAAGAGCGTGACTATAGCTCCAACCGACCCCCAGGTGCGCAAGCTCCACCTCGCCCAACCTCTGAGGACTGACTCCACCATGCCCAACCTCTGGGGGTTGGCTCCACCTCGCTCGACACCAAGGCTATAGGCTCTGCCTCGTCCAACCCCTGAGGGTTGGCTCCACCTGGCCTGACACTGAGGCTGCGGGCTCCGCCTCGTTCGACCCCTGAGGGTTGGCTCCGCCTCGCCCGACCCCTGAGGGTGGCTCCACCTCACCCGACACCAAGGCTGTGAGATCTGCCTCGCCTGACCCCCGAGGGCTAGGGCTCTGTCTTGCCCAATGGAGACCTATACCACCGCCAACCACTCTAGGTCCAAGCGTATGGGCTTGCATCAAAGCTCTGACGCTAGGGAAGAGACTGGCACGCCTCAATTTAGCCCATGACCCATGACAGGACATACCTGGGGGTTCATGTTAGGAACAGCATGGGGCATACCGGTACTGTTCTGCCTAACCCCCGTACGAACACTAACGGGTGCGTCAGTTCGACACGACGATCACCAGGGTAGAGTGGAGCGCCATGACCGGCAGACGATGCCTACACATGGCACCAGTGATGGATAGGACCACGATGGGAAGGTATCCCTGTTGATGTTTATAGGGTCAGTGGGACCTACATATAGGAGAAGAAGGACCCGGCGATCCTAAAGGAGTTCTTCCTCTTGTTCTCTTCTCTTCCTCCACTGTAACCTATGCTTTCCCTTGGCCTATAAAAGGGAAAGCAGGGCGTCCCACAAGGGGCATCGAACCAACGATTAGACTCGAATCGATCGCATCGCAACACATCGCACCAATTTAGACTCGAACCCTGAATCAATTAGAACACACAAGCTCATAGCCGAGAAGCGACCGAGCTCTGCTCCTCTCATCAGAGACTTGGGACCTGTCTCTCTCTCGATCGTTTGTAACCCCTACTACGAACTTTTAGTGCCAGTAACATGAGCAGCAACAACGAACTAGACGTAGGGTCATTCTGCCCGAACCAGTATAAACCTCATGTCCTCTTAGCACACCAACCGAGCCAGACGTGCAATATTAGAAATTTACTTGTTGGTGTCAACTCGAAACACTGACCGTTGGTGCTCTAGGTAGGGGCCTTTTAACGCGTCTCAACATCCACACTAGGTGTCGGATTGCTAATCGCGAAGTCAGCCGGGTCCTGGGCACGCGCGTGCGCCTTGAGGATCCGGACTTCATCATCATGATGGAGGGAGAGCTGGTGCGAGCTCCCACCACCGTACAACCTCTCCGCTCTGCTGGCCTCAGCATGATTGCCAAGGCACTAGGGGAGCTACAGCTGCACACACCGGAGGCCCATGCCCTCGGGAGCGACCGACCGCCTAGCTTCGACTATGGGAGGTTAGAGCGGTAGCTCAGCACCTTCCTGGGACCCCGACCATCCTGAGAGGACCTATGCCACCTCACTTTTTCGTTCACCTACATCATGACATAGCTTGCCAGAGGAGAGATGCTCTCTCTGCAATACCTCATTCGGAGCGCCCTGACAGCGCTCTCGTGCAGGCCGCACATTGCGGGTCTAGTGCATGAGCGTCTCAGCCCCCACTATGACGCACGCGACACCCTCGACGCCTGCAGGCATAACGCACCCTCAGAACAACCTGACGAGGATGTGTCGGTCCACCAGGCGCAGCAAGGAGGTAGGCCGTGCACTGTGGTTTTGGTGCATGAGCGTCTTGGCCTCCACCGTGACACACGCGACACCCTCGATGCCCGTAGGCGTACCTACAGTGATGCGAGGGAGGGGGCTAGCCGCGGCTACCACCCATGTTGTGGCGGATGCTATGACAGCGGCGAGGACCAAAGCCCGAGACCCGACTTGCTGGGACCTTAGGCCTTTGGCCGACGCATCTTCAAGGGCAAGGCGAAGTGGGATGAGGACACCGGTGAAGGTGTCTCCAACCATCCCAACAAGAAGAAGAACAAACAACGGCACGAGGGCTCGCTCATGGCCACTACCGACCATAAGGGAGGCTAGAAGCCTACCGAGGGTACCCCAAACCACTTCGAGAGGCTGCTCGAAGGGCCATGCTTGAACCATGCTTTCCCCGTTGAGCACCTATACAAGGACTGTGGCCTCTTAAAGCGGTTCTTGTCTGGGGACTTCAACAAGGGAGAGCACATGAAGGAGACCAGCTAGATGAAGCACGCAACATTGCCCTCCTCTGCTCGGCCAAGTACCAGCATGTGTTGCACCGGTACCACGGCCATCGAGTGTGAGGTTGAGCCTTCAACGTCAGGGACCTGCTGCTCCGCTTCGTCTAGAGCAACAAGAACCACCACAAGTTCTCTCCGCTGTAGGAGGGACCACATGTCATCGTGGGGGTGCTCCGACCAGACACCTACAAGCTCAAGGCCATCGACGGTGAAGTTTTTGTCAATGCCTGTAACATCGAGCAGCTATGTCACTTTTTACGCTTAATATACGCACATTTTCTTTCATCAGTTTCGTTATCAACGCCACGATCTTTAGGTGATGCTCGACCCTAGCAACGGTGGGGGGTCGGGCCTCACTCGAGGGCTACTAAGAGCATACCTATCTGGTAGACATTCTCTACGCCCGACCTTCTCTCACGTTAAGACCCAAAAGATAGGTTTGCGGAAATAAACGCTGAGTAAAACTGGTCGGACTACGAGAAACCTACGCCTCGGCGGCTATGGGGCCTTTGCTCACCAGCGTGATCAGAGTTTTTTTTCCGTACCTCGGGCTTTTTGGCCTTAGCTACCAAAGAGGTCGGTGCGTGTCTAACAGTATATCCACCTGGTGAACATTTTTTGTGCTCGACCCCCTCTCACATTGAGACCTAGAAGCTAGGGATACAGAAACAAACTCTGAGTAAAAATAATCGGACTATGAGAAACCTACGCCTCGGTGGCTATGATGCCTTTGCTCACTAGCATGATCAGAGTTTGCTCACCCGCACCTCGAGCTTTATGGCCTTGACGACGGAAAGGGTCAGAATGCGCTAACCTTTTTATACGGAAAGGGGAGAAGGGCTATAAATCTGTTAGGCTATAATGGAATTCAAGAGCTTGTCCATTTATTACAAGTTCGTAGCCTGGCTTATCTGCCTAACTAAATTCTTGCATGAGATGTTCTCATCCCCTATCTCCGCATGTAAGTCCTGTCCAGGAGGATCATACAAGTCGACCGGATAGCTTAGCCACTGCCGAGGGATGGGTAGGAAGCAGCAGGATGCCCCACGCAGGTTATGCTGACCTCGTTACGAACAATAGACCTGGTTTCTGCTCGAGCATGTCCGATGAGAGCTCCCCAAACCTGTCACTCATGCCATAAAGGTAGGTGCTACGCCAGCAGGTCGCCTTTTATTTACGCACATTTTCTCTTATTAATTTCGCTATCGAGCCCCTGACCCCAACAACGGCAAGGGGTCAGGTCGCGCTCGGGGGCTGGCAAAGGTATCTATTCGGTAGACATTCTCGATACCCGACCCTTTTCTCGCGCTATAACTTAAAGGCAAGGTGTGTGGAAGCAAATGCTAGGTCAAATTAGTTGGACTGCAAGAAACCTACGCCCTGGCAGCTATGACGTTTTTCCTCACCAGCGTGATAAGAGTTTGTTCCCTGCACCCCGAGCTTTAGCCTCTGCCTTCTCAGGAAGGGTTCTGAGGGGCCCACCTATAGAATCTCCATTAAGGAGAGGACGGCAGGCCTCCTAAGCCAGTTGGATGACTCGGACCACCGCCGAGAGACGGGTCACCCTTACTTTACGCGTATTAATTTCGCTATCGAACCACCGACCCTAGCAACGGTAAGGGGTCGGGTCTCGCTTAGGAGCTAGCAAGAGTGTCTATTCGGTAGACATTCTCTATGCCTGACCCTTTCTCACATTAAAAAACTAGAGGCAAGGTGTGCGAGAACAAACACTGGGTCAACCTGGTCGGACTACGAGAAACCTATGCCTCGGTAGCTATGACGTCTTTGCTTACCAGCGCCATCAGAGTTTTTGTCCCCGCACCCCAAGCTTTAGCATGTACCTTCTCAGGAAGGGTTTGGAGGGGCCCACCTATGGAATCTCCATTGAGGAGAGACCAACAGGTCGCCCAAAGTCAATCGGATGGCTCCGACCATGCCTGAGAGACAGGTAGGGAGCAGCAGAATGTCCCATGTAGGTCACACCAACTCTATCACGAATGGCGGACCCGGACCCCACATGGACATACCTAATAAGAGCTCTCCGAACCCATCACTCGAACCATCGAGGTAACTTTACCGAACCCCCACTTTACTTTTCCAATACATGAGCATTCATTCATCCATTCTCATGCATGCATTCATACATCCATTCATACATTCATTCATTCATACATTGATCTCATACATCCAATCATTGCATATCCAAATTATTGCATCACAACGCTTCGCATCGCGTCATGAAGCGGTAGTCATCTCATTCAACATGAGCAGAGACCGACCGAGGTTCAAAGGCCGGCCCATGAAGGGCTTAAGGCTGCCTTGTGTCAAACAGAGCTAGGGGAGAAAAACTTAGTTGAGCCCTAGCAGCCTTGCCCGACCCTGCTCAGAAGCGGACAGGGACATATAGACATTTCTCGTTCAATCCTAACCTCGAGCCAAGCCCATAGAATCTCTATTGAGGAGAGGCAAGCAAGCCACCCAAGCCAATAAAATGGCTTAGGGCATCTACCGGGAGGTGGGTTAAGGAGCTGTGGAATGCCACATGAGGGCTATGCCGACCCCGTCAGCGAATGATGGACCCGGATTCTACTTGGACATGCCCGTTAGCGAGCTCACCGAGCGTGACACTCGAGCCATCGAGGCAAGTATCGTTAGCTTAGCCCCTCCGATTGTAGAAACCGAGGACAGGGTGATGCATGAAACCTGGCTGACCCCTAACGACCCCATGGGGCTCAGGGGCTCGAGTCGCCTGACCCAAAATTGGGAGACTAGGGTTCGAAGGCCAGCCCACGAAGGGCCTGAGGTCGCTTTGTGTCGAATAGAGCTAGGGGATAAAATGCAGATGAGCCCCAGCGGCCTTCACCTGACCCACTTAGAGGCGGATAGGGTTATCTCGACCTTCTCATTCGATCCTGACCTCGAGCTAAGCCCACAGAATCTCCATCAAGGAGAGGTAAGTAGGCCACCTGAGACGCTCTCCGGAGCGACACGGGCATCTGCTAGGAGGCGAGTTAAGGAGCATTGGAATGCCACATGAGGGCTATGCCGACCCCATCACAAATGATGGACCCAGATTCCACTCGAACATGCCTGTTAGCGAGCTTACCGAGCACGTCACTCAAGCCATCGAGGCAAGTGACGTCAGCTCAACCCCTCTAGTTGTGGAAACCACGGACGGGGCAACGACCACAAAGATGAGCTGACCCTCGACCGGATCCCTGCTACACATGGGGGCTCAAGGAAAGATTGGACTCGCAAGGAGACCAAATGCACGGTCGTAGAATGATGGCTTAGATCCTAGGGAGGGGGTACGCACAAAAAACAAGAGACACTTTCTCTTGCTAATTTTGCTATCCTCTCCTCGATCTTTAGTGACATCCGACCCCAGCAACGGCAAGGGGTCAGGTCTCACTCGGGGGCTAATAAGGGTACACATACACCCTTTCTAAAACAATCATTACGCCCGACACCCTTCCTCACATTAAACCTAGTGGTAAGGTATGCGGAAATGAACGATTAAGCAAGGCTGGTTAGACTACGAAAAGCCTACGCCCCAGCGGCTATGGCACTCTTGCTTAATAGCGTGATTAGGGTTTCCCTCCTACACCTTGAGCTCTATGATCTTAACAAACAGAAGGGTCAGAATGCTTGAACCCCTTTTCACACATAAAAAGGGAGGGAAAAAATTCATTCAAAACAAAATGACGAGTTTGTTTAAATAATACACAAGGGTCGGCACTTGTCCATAGATTATAGTAATGATCATCCGACCTATCTAACTAACTAGCCCCTTCAGGGGAGAACTATGTCTTATATCCTATTCGCCAGGTCCTGCGAAAGGGGAGCCACCGCCGCTTCCATCTCCTCCAGCTCATGGGCTTCATAGCCAGGCATGAAGCCGTGGCTCATCACCTCTAGGTCAATGCTGTTCCCATAATGAGAACAAGCAATTGCGAAGGATTGATTAACCCTAGTGCAAAGGGCATTCCTTTTGAGCTGGTGCACCCAAGCCGTGATCTCAACAGCATAGACCGCAAATGAGCTGGTCCCCTCCGATCGCACCACCGCAAGGTCATCACAGACCACTCTGAGGGTGGCGCTCAGGATACCGAGCTCGTCGCTCTCCACCTGAAGATTCCTCCTTGCCTTGGCGAGGTCCATGGCCAGCCCGGTAGAGACATTCTCAGCCTTTAGCTTCTGGGCCATCGCATTTCCATGCTCGGCTTGGAGGGAGCCAACCTTCTACTACGTGTCGTCACGCTCTCGGCAAGCTAGATCACGCTCTTAGAGGGCCTAGTCACACTCTAAGCGGAGCCTCTCCTTGGTTTGGAGCAGCTCATCCTGCTCCTTACGTAGCTGGGTGACTGCCGCAGCGTCTAGACTTGCCCTTTTCTCTAGGGCCATGAGCTTCTCCTCGACCCCTAGCTTTAGCTCCCTTTCCTTCTCGACCTTGGCTAGAAGGTTGAGGATCTGTTGGCAGGTCATGGCATCCTTCTGGAGTAGCTCATCCCGCTCCTTCCTAACCTTGGTGGCTTCCTTGTCGTCCCTCCATGATCTCACTGACAGGGCCTTGAATGCCCTCTTGCCCTCGTCAGCATGCGACGGGCCTCAGCCACCCGCGACCGAAGATTGTCCACCTCCTTGATGAGGGGAGTCAGCTCAGCCACCCTCTACTGGGTGGCAATGAGTTGAGCAATCACCTCCCCACATAGCCACACCTCCTCGATGAGGCAGTCCTAGGTTTCCTTCTGCTCGTGAAGGAACTGAGACTTCTCCTGGTTACGAGCGATAAGGGACTGAAAGGAGATGATGGTTAGAATACAAAAAATATGTAGAGAAAGAAAAAGGCAAGAAGTAGGGTCAAGCGAATACATGGCTGGATGGAACGACAATGTCACACAAGGCACCTCAGGCATGGTCCAGGGCTTCAAGCATGGATGCTACCCCCACGTCGAGGCTCTCCTGCTCCATGCTCTCTGTGGCATCGTCGAGAGTGAAGAGCATCGATGTTGGATCCTTAGACTCACCCACCAGAGCAGGGGCTCACCCTGCGTGGGCGAGTTGCTGCCCACCAACATCAGGGCCAGGGATGGCTCCCCGTCGGCTCCAATCGCTGCTGACCCTTCTCGCCATGATGTTGAAAGGTCCTAATATGGCTAGAGGGGGGGTGAATAGCCTATTTAAAATTATACAAATCAACTAGAGCAATTTGATTAGTAAGACAAATAGCGAAATACAAACTTGCTCTAGCTCTACGAGGGTTGCAAGCCACCTATCCAACAATTCTAGTTGCAATGATTACTAGACACACAACTTGCTATGATACTACTCACTAAGAGCTCTCAATCTTGCTACACTAAAGAGCTCCACTAGATGAACTTAAATAACAAAACAAGCTCTCAATTCTAATTACGCTAAAGAGCTTGGCACAACTAGTTTGCAAGAATATAGAAGAGTGAGTAGGGTGATTATACCGCCGTGTAGAGGGGTGAACCAATCACAAGATGAAGATGAAATCAATCATCGGGAGAATTCCAAAGGGCAAGAGACAACCAATTTTCTCCCGAGGTTCACGTGCTTGCCAACACGCTACGTCCCCGTTGTGTCGACCAACACTTGGTGGTTCGGCGGCTAAGAGGTGTTGCACAAACCTCGTCCACACGATTGGACACCGCAAGAACCTACCCACAAGTGAGGTAACTCAATGACACGAGCAATCCACTAGAGTTACCTTTCGGCGCTCCGCCGGGGAAGGTACAAATCCCCTCACAATCACCGGAGATGGCCATGAACAATCACCAACTCGTGTCAATCCTCCACCGCTGCACCAAGCCATCTAGGTGGTGGCAACCACCAAGAGCAACAAGCGAAATCCACAGCAAAACACAAATACCAAGTGCCTCTAGATGCAATCACTCAAGCAATGCACTTGGATTCTCTCCCAATCTCACAAAGATGATGAATCAATGATGGAGATGAGTTGGAAGGATTTGGCTAAGCTCACAAGGTTGCTATGTCAATGCAAAATGACCAAGAGAGTGAGCTTGAGCCAGCCATGGGGCTTAAATAGAAGCCCCCACGAAATAGAGCCGTTGGGCTCCTCACTGCACTGAACACGGGTCGACCGACGCTAGACCTCAGCGTCCGGTCGTGCGATGTGCGCCATGTGTCATCGGCTTCAAACACCGATCGCCTGATTTCAACGGTCAAATAATGACCGGACACATTAGTTAGAAAGTGACCAGACGCTGGATCTTAGCATCTGGTCATTTCCAGTAAGGTTCCAAACGTGACATTTCACCACCGGACGCGTCCGGTCATACCTGACCGGACTCACCCAGCATCCGGTCACACAATGTCTCCTCTGTGCGTCTTACGTCAGCGTACGTCAGCACTGACCGGACGCACCCTACCAGCGTCCGGTCACAAGGTGATCTAGCATCCGGTCATAAGACCGAAACATGCACCATCTGCTGCCACTGACCGGACACACCGGTCCAACTGAGGCCAGCGTCCGGTCACTTATAGTGACCTCCAACTATTCTGTCTAGGGCGCCGGTGGCACCATCGGACTATCCGCACTCTACGGGCGGACACTCCACCGGTGAAGTATCTTACCCTTGCTCAAATGTGCCAACCACCAAGTGTATCACCTTGTGCACATGTGTTAGCATATTTTCACAAATGTTTTCAAGGGTGTTAGCACTCCACTAGATCCTAAATGCATATGCAATGAGTTAGAGCATCTAGTGGCACTTTGATAACCGCATTTCAATACGAGTTCCACCCCTCTTAATAGTACGGCTATCTAACCTAAATGTGATCACACTCGCTAAGTGTCTTGATCACCGAAACAAAATGGCTCCTACTATTTATACCTTTGCCTTGAGCCTTTTGTTTTTCTCTTTCTTCTTTTCCAAGTTCAAGCATTTGATCATCATCATTGTCATGATCTTCTCCATTGCTTCATCACTTGGAGTAGTGCTACCTATCTCATAATCACTTTGATAAACTAGGTTAGCACTTAGGGTTTCATCAATTAACCAAAACCAAACTAGAGCTTTCAGACGTCCCCACTGGGACACTCCCTCCGGTGATGGAAGGGGTCAACGATACGGATGCTGAATCCTTTCCCAGCACCACAACCTTCAGGTCCCCCTCTATCTGGCCCATGCTAGACGCCAACACCTGGGCCGCCGATGGCATAGGTCGCACTGGTTCTTCAGGCACCACAATGATAGAGTCCAGCTGTGACCCACTTGTCATAGCTACCTCCACCTCCACCTATGTCAGCGGGGTCCTGACTGGCTACGTCGTGCCCACCATGGTCGACGCCTCTAGCGTGGTCGGCATCCCTGTCCGCCCCATCATTGGCAGCGGTATCGCCGCCATCGCTGGCTTTTCCTTGACCTCCGAAGGCATCCCTTGAGCCCCCACGTCCACCCGTCCCACTGAGGGCATGGGCGCCACTGTGGACGGTGCCTAACCAGCTGGTGATGTAGTCACGCTGGCGCCGCTCCCGCCCAAAATGGGCGCGATGCCAGCCAAGGCTGCCGCCTCGCTTGAAGGGCGACACTTTTTGTTTGGCGCCAGTGCCAAAAGATTACGCTACCTCCCGACACTATAAGAGATGAAAAGCATAAGTCACGATGAAATCCAACCAAAATAGAGAAAACAGAGGAGCTGATAACTCACCTCCACACCGACAGGTGGCAGATACGTTTGGGGGGCGAACCCCCTAACCTCTACTCCACCTTATTAAGGTGAGGCCGTTTCGAGCCCGCCCCCTGCTCTTGGGCAGAGGGGCTCGCTCCCCTTGGATCTTGGGGCACGATGGTAGGGCCACCTACCTCCGCTAGCACCTTGGGCACGGCGGTAGAGCTGCCCGCCTCTATTGACTCCTGAGGGAGGCCGACTGTACGTCCCACCTCTGATGGCTCCCCAGACGTACCCTCCCCTCTGTGGAATGGGAAGGGTCCTAACTCCTACAAGGATGAACTAATACCTGTCAATGCATCCTCATTCTCTAGGATGACCCACTCGACATCATCGGCTACCTAAACATTGTCGCCATCGTCATCATTGTCGTCGATGCCGGTTTCCTCCCCCCCGTTCCTGTGCCTGTAGCTTCCGCTGCTTCTTCTTCCTCTTGTCCTCCTTCGCCTTCCTTAGCCGCTCGCCCTCGATGTGATTCACCGCCCTCATGGACAAATCCCTCAAAAACGGCGCCGGGTGGTCTGTGAAGATGAGGTCCCTCGGCTAGTCCTGTCCATCTCAAAGTTAGTATCAAGTGGTCAAGAAATCAATTGAAGAGGAGGTATGAGGAGAGGAAACTTACAAAGACGACATAGCCTAGTTTCGACCGCATCGGAGGATATCCCAGCACTGGGAAGATGAAATCAAGGGGGTGCCCGCATCGTCTCGAGAAGGCTCCATCTCCTCCTTGATGCACTGTGCGATCTCAGAGTTGGGAAGCACCCTCTCGGCGAGCGCCGTTCCATCGAATGACACCTCGGGTGCCATCATGTATATCGGGAGCGCATGGATCATCAACGGCGCCACCCTCCTTGCATGGTACGCCCCGATATCGCACAACCCATTCAGGCCATTCTCCTTGAGGATGTGGATGGCGGTGATGTGGTCCTAGATCTTCTTCTTGTCCTTCTCTAGGATGCCCCTAGTTCCTCCATGACTCTAGGGCCTCTTCGATTAGGCGCCCGATGAACTCCAGTAGTGGGGTGGTGGCGTCGTTCTTGAGGTAGAACCACTATGAGTGCCACCCCTTGTTGGATGTTGGTAGCCGCATCGGCAGGTACTCACCGACCCGGTTGTTCTAGAGTTGGATGTCGGCGCACCCCATGGGCATGTGCAGCTCCTGCCTACCGCTCTTCTCCCTCTTCTTCTGGAGGGTGATGGCGAAGAAGTACCTCCATAGATCGAAGTGGGGGCTAATCCCTAGGAATCCCTCATGCAGGGCAATGAACGCCGCCATGTGCTGGATCCCATTGGGGTTGAGATGCTGCAGCTTGATCTTGTAATAACGTAGCAGCCCCCAAAGAAATTTGTGGGCAGGGGTCACAAACCCACGCTCATGGAAGTGGGCGAACGACACCACATAGCCATCGAGCAGCGATGGTAGTTCCTCCTCGCCGAGCAGTAGCCACTTCTCGGTCAAGGTCCACGTGTGGAGAAGACCGCGATGGATGAGGCCCTCCATACGCTAGAAGGTGATGTCAGAACAGCACCACGGATCCATTGGAGGTGGAGATGGTTGGATCCGAGCTCGATGGGGCGGGGATGCAGAGACAGGGAACCCTAGGTGATTAGTGGTGGCAGTCATGGCTACAGAGGCAAGGATGCAAGGTATAGAACCCTAGGGATGAACCCTTTGGTTTTATAGGGGCAACGGATGCGAGGAAACCAACCATCCACCTAGATCTCCACGCCTGCCATGATCTACCACAACATCCCACCATGGGATATGCGCACGCAATCTCTATCCGTTCCCTTAGAAAACTCGCCGGACATTTTGCCTCTCTAGATGGGCCACAACTTGACACGAGTAAGAGGAATACTGATCTAAAAGCACCTCTACGGCCCAGCTGGGCCCTAGAGTTCGCAGGTCGGCTCATCAATGGTTTCGACAACCGCTCTAGGCACCTTTAGGGTGAGAGATGGAAAGGGATGGGCCCCGCTAGTGGCCAATACCCAGGCGCATGAGCGCCGCAGGCATCACGGCCCATGTTTGAGCCTCGGACGGGTATGATCCATGGTTTTTCCTCAAAAGAAAGGCAAAGGCCCTTGGGACCAGTCGAACAGACTTGAGAACTATATGGATTGACCGCTGAGGGTCTAGAGTCAGTCACCAGTTGACCCGAGCTGAATCCCCGTGAATGGGATGCTGGGGCCCCACTTAGACTAGCCCGTTGAATAGCTCATCAGGTGCCATAATTCATCCATAGAGGAAAATCACGGCACGACTCAGCCCCTCCAGTTGCGGAAACCATGGATGGGGTGACGATCACAAAGATGAGCCGACCCTCGACCGGACCCCCACTACGCATGGGGGCTTGAGGAAAGTTGGGCTCAAAGGAGACCGAAAATGCGATCGTAGAACGATAGATCAAACCTCATAGCTATACCCCCGAGGGGTCTAATCTCGATGAAAGGGAATCACCGTCCTCAGGTCATGCTATGGGTGACAAAAGAAGGTCTTCAAAGTCCTCCCATCCTGAAAAGCCTCCAAAGGAGTATTCTACTCCTCCGCAGGCTCGGGGGCGACTGTTGGGGACCAATACTAGGGTACCCAAAGAGGATGGGCTTATAACCATCAACATTGATACATCCGAATAGTCAAGAGCACGACTATAACTCCAACCGACCCCTAGGTGTCCAAGCTCCGCCTCGCCCGACCTCTGAGGGCTGATTCCGCCTCGTCTGGCCTCTAGTGGTTGGCTCCACCTCACTCGACACCGAGGCCATGGGCTCCGCCTCGCCTGACCCTTGAGGGTTGGCTCCGCCTCGCTCAACACTAAGGCTGCGGGCTCTGCCTTGCTCGACCTGAGTGTTGGCTCTGCCTTGCCCTACACCGAGGATGCGGGCTCCACCTCACCTGACCCCTGAGGGTGGCTCCGCCTCGCCCAACACCGAGGCCACGGGCTCTGCCTCACCCGACCTTGAGGCCACGAGCTTTGCCTTGCCCAACCCCTAAGGGTTGGCTTTGCCTCACCCGACACCAAGGCCATGGGCTCCGCCTCGCCTGACCCCCAAGGGTTGGGGCTCTGTCTCGCCCGACAGAGACCCATACCGCCGCCAACCACTCTAGGTCCAAGCGTATGAGCCTAGGTCAAAGCTCTGATGCTAGGGAAGACACTGGCATGCCACAATGTAATCCACGACCCACGACTGGACATACCTGGGGGTTCACGTCAGGAACAGCATCGAGCGTACCGGTACTATTCTACCTAACCCCCATACAAACACTGATGGGCGTGTCAGCTCGACACGATGGCCACCAGGGCGGAGTGGAGCGCCATGACCGACAGACAACGCCTGCATATGGCGCCAGTGAAGGATAGGACCACGATGGGAAGCTATCCCTATTGACGTCTATAGGGTCGGTGGGACCCGCTTATAGGAGAAGAAGGACCCGACGATCCTAAAAAACTTCTTCCTCTCATTCTCTTCTCTTCCTCCACTGTAACCCGTTCTTTCCCTTAGCCTATAAGAGGGAAAGCAGGGCATCCCACAAGGGGCATCGAACCAACGATCAGACTCGAATCGATCGCATCGCAACACATCGCACAAATTCAGACTCGAACACCAAATCAATTAGAACACATAAGCACATAGCCGAGAAGCAACCGAGCTCTCGGCACCTGTTTGCTCGTCTCATCAGAGACTTGGGACATGTTCCTCTCTCGACTATTTATAACCCCTACTACAAACTTTCAGTGATAGTAACACGAGCAGTAGCAACAAACTAGACATAGGGACATTCTACCCGAACCAGTATAAACCTCGTGTCCTCTTAGCACACCATCCGACCCAGACGTGTAATATTAGAAATTTACTTGTTAGTGGCAACTCAAAACACTGATAGTTTCTTACTACTATCCCATCTTGATCTTGCTTGTTTCTATAGACCCATTTGGTTCCAATCACATTGTGTCCCTTTGGTCTTTTCACTAACTCCCATACTTGATTTCTAGTGAAGTTGTTCAATTCTTCATGCATAGCAATCACCCAATCAACTTCCTTCAATGCTTCATCTATCTTATTTGGTTCAATGGATGACACAAATGAGAAATGCTAACAAAATGAAGCCAATCTTGATCTTGTTTGTACACCTCTAGAAATGTCTCCAATTATAGTGTCCAATGGATGATCCCTTGCAATATGAGTTGGTTGGAGTATTGGAACATTGTTGCTTGTACTTGCTTGCTCATTGGATTGAGATGATGTACTAGCCACTTGATCTTGTTCATTGTCATGAGAGCCACTTGTACTTGCTTGATTAGTATCAATTTGCACATTTGAGTTAGAGAGCACTTGCACTTGATCATCTTCATCATCAATCACTTCTAACTCTCTAATTCCGAATTCATCAGACAACTCATTAATTCTTGTGTTCTTGAACTCACTACCATTGTCACTTCTAACTCTCTTGATGGTTGTTTCAAACTCATTGTGAATGCCCTTGACAAATGATTTGAATATTGCAAACACATCACTCTTGTTCACTAGAAAGATACCCATGTGTATCTAGTGTAGTCATCCACTATCACAAAGCCATATTTGTTACCACTAATGCTAGTGTATTGTGTTGGCCCAAACAAATCCATATGCAACAACTCAAATACTTTACTAGTGCTCATCATGCTTTTGTTAGGATAGGTGTTTCCAACTTGTTTGCCGGCTTGATAAGAGCTACAAAGCTTATCCTTCTCAAACACAACATCTTTTAAGCCTCTAACCAAGTCATGCTTAACCAATCTATTCAATTGTTTCATCCCAACATGACCAAGCCTTCTATGCCATAACCAACCCATACTAGACTTAGTGAACAAGCATGTTGACAATTGAGCTTCACTAGCATTGAAATTAACCAAGTATAGATTCTCATATCTAAAACCTTTGAAAATCAAGTTAGAGCCATCTACACTTATGATCTCTACATCATCTACCCCAAATATGCATTTGAATCCAAGATCACACAATTGAGCCACGGATAGCACATTAAAGTTCAAGCACTCAACTAGCAACACATTGGGAATGCTCATGTCATTGAATATTGCAATCTTACCAAGCCCTTTGACCTTGCCTTTGCCATTATCACCAAATGTGATACTATCATAACCATCATTGCCATTGGTATTGATTGAGTTGAACATTCTTGTATCACTAGTCATGTGTTGAGTGCACCCACTATCAAGAATCCAATGCCTTACTCCAGCTTTGTAATTGACCTACAAAAGAAGATCAATTCTTTTTAGGTACCCAAACTTGCTTGGGTCCTTAAAGGTTAGTTACTAAGCTCTTTGGCACCCAAATGACTTTCTTCTTTGAGCCCATCCATGGTGCACCAATGAACTTAGCCTTCACACCTTAGTACCCTTGGTAAGCACATAGAAAGAATCAAGCTTAATTGAGGATACATTGGCTTGAGGCTTCTTTTTCATGCACTTTTGCTCTACATGATCAATTTGATGCAACTAGTGCAAAACCGACCATTGTTCTTCACAAAACTAGTCTTGTGAGGATCAAAGGCTGCCTTGCCTTTCTTGGTGGTATAGCCTAATCTCTCTTTGTAGAGAGAAGCTCTTTGGCTACCAAGCACATAAGCAAGCGGTCCTCACCACCATAGGCCTTAGCCAAGGTGTGATTGAGCTCTTTTACCTCCTTGAGTGTCTCATACTCAACCATTAGTGAGGCGTCATGAGTGAAACCATCACTACTAGATGAGGTAGAAGTGGATGTGCTACAAGAAGGGTTACTGTGAGCAACAATGATAGGCTTATAGAATAATTCATCAACTATATCACAAGTTAAGCCTACATCACATGTTACTACATGCTCTTTCTCATTTTGCTCATTATGTAGAGAGGAATGAGCTTTCTCAAGCTTCTTTGTGAGCCTTGCCAAGCTTCTCATGGGCTTCCTCTAGCCTCTCATGAGATGCATTGTGCTCATCAAAGGCTTGCTTAAGGGCTTTTAGTTCCTTTCGCAAGTCTTTGCATTCCCTTCTCTTAATGTCAAAATGTTCCTTAGCATCATCTAACATGTCAAGTAGTTCATCTTTAGTTGGTTCATCATCATTGTCACTATTACTTTCACTTTCATTATCATGTTCCTCATCACATCCATCATCACCAGTTTGTACCTTAGTGGCCTTTGCCATGAAGCATGATGGAGTGTCGAAGAGAGAAGGCTTCTCATTGATGGCAATGCTTGCAAGAGCCTTCTTCTTGGTGGTCTTGCCATCATCTCTATCAGCATCATCACTTGAGGAAGCATCACTATCCCAAGTGACCACATATAAATCACCCTTCTTCTCCTTCTTGAAGGTCATCTTGTCCTTCTTCTCTTTCTTTTCCTTCTAGTCCTTCTTCTTGCTCTTCTTGTCATCATCATCATCATCATTGTCGCTATTGTATGGGCATTGAGCAACAAGATGATCCTTGCTTCCACACTTGAAGCACCTTCTTGACTCTTCCTTGTTGTTGGTCTCTTCCTTCTAGCACGGTAGCCCTTCTTCACCATGAACTTGCCAAATCTCTTCACAAAGAGAGCCATCTTCTCATCATCCATCTCATCAAAGCTCAAGTCTTCATCTTCGCTTGATGATTCTTGCTTTGCCTTGCCCTTGGATGATGTGGCTTTGAATGCCACACTCTTGTTCTTGTCATCCGTCTTCTCATCTTTCTTCTCCTTCTTTTCTTCCTTCTCATCATCATCTCTATAGGTACCATCGGTCATCACATCTCCCAACACTTGGTTTGGTGTCATGGTGTCCAAACCACTCCTCACTAGAACAGTGACTAATGTGCCAAATCTCGAAGGTAAGCATCTCAAGAACTTGTGGGAGAAGTCCTTGTCCTTCACTTTGTAATACCCAGAATACGTTTTGGGTGTTAGCGTAAAGTGGCAAAGGGTTCAACAGGAGTTTTAATGAGTGGTAAAAAATAATTTGTTTATACGTAGCTCGGATGGATGATCAAATATCATAGATGCGTAGAGCTCGTCGAATGCTTTCCGTTTCACTACTCATACGCATTATTTGGAGTTTAGCTCAACAAGATATGGTCATTGGAAGATTTAAAAGTGGACAGGAGACTGTACTGTAGCCCGACCACCCTTATTCTTGCATGCCTTTTCTCTTCTCTCCCCACAAAACCTAATCCCCTTCATCTATTGAGCCGCCGCCTCTCTCACGCATCGGAGAAAAATAAGAGAAGACCGAAGGATGGAGAAGAGTGGAGAGGGAGAGAGTTAGGGATTGATCCTCGTTCATGGCTCGTATGCCTTCCTCCTCATAAAATTGGTTGGTCATCTTCTTGTTTCCCCCTCAATTCCGTGCCTCTCATTGTTGTTCTTGATGGCGATGTCATGCGTGGAGTAGATCAAGTTGATGGAGGTGTCATGGTGGGGGAATCGTCGCAAGGATGAAGGGAAAATGAGAGGTCAATCGTTGATGATCCTTGTGGTACTCGCTGTTTGGGTAAGATCCCACCTTTACCCGCTGTTTTGATGCCAAATCCATGCTAGGGTTTAGCGTTTCATGTCGATTAGTTGACAGGGTTAGGGTTCTAATCTCGTAATTAAGTTCTGCTATTTATTTCAGATTGTGCAGTTGTAGTTTATGTGCCGTTTAAGACTGTTTTTATGTGTCAAAAAATTATAGAAAAATTATATTTCAGTAGTAGACTTGAATACCTTTCTTTTGGTATAGAGATCACCTTTATATCTGTTCTGGTTTGGGAGATGTAATCATTCTTTTGTGATGCATTTGTGCTGTAAGACTTTTGGACAGTTTTAGATGCGTTCAGTTTTACGATATCTTAAGTCCATAATCTCGCGATTTGATCTATATGAAAGTTGTTGACAGTTTCAAAATATTTCCATATTGTTAAAGATCATAAACTTTGGGTTCCTATATCTTGAGTTATGTTTGTTTTAGTGGCCTGCTGTTGTTTTGTAATCAGAAAAGTTCAGTTAGTTTGTAGGCTTGTTTTGGGTACCTTAGATTCTTCAAAGTCCTAAAGTTATAATATGAAAGTTGTAGACCATATTGTTTTGTATATTTTTACATAGTTTCATAATTTTTGTATGAATAGTTTATCCATAGTGAAAACGTGAAGATAAGTTATTGTTGCCAATTAAGCGTTTGGTTGTTGTTTTGACGATATTCTAAACAGTAGTAGATTGATTCAGTTTTTGACAATGTTAAATATAAAACTTTTTGTTGAAACTGTTGACAATGTTTTAGAGGACTCCAATACCTTTCTTTTGACTCTAATATCAGCCTCATAGCCCCTGTACGTTTAGAGATATGGTCGTTATAATATGACTGTTTTTCAGTGGCGTGTATCATGACATGTTTAGATCTAATCTGTTTTTGGCCATCTTAATGGACGAATTTGAACATATGATCTGAACTAAAGATGGAGTGGCTTCCTTAAGCTTTTCATATTGTTAAATATCATGATTTTTCGATGAGTATAACTGCACTTGCGTAATTTAGAAGTTGGCTGTCCTGTTTTGGTTGTCAGAAACATTCAGTTAAGTTCAGAAGTTATTTATGCCATCTTAGAGATCTCATATGCTATATTGTTTTATATAGAAGTTGTAGATAATGGTGTTTTCCATCTTTTATGAAATTTTCATAATTTTTTAGCAAGTAATTTGTCCACAACAAAAATGTGAAGCAGGATTCCTGCTGTTGATTGATTGTTCGGTCGTTGTTTTGGGGGAAACGATAGCACAGGTCGTAGAAGCGATTTATGTGCCATTTGTGAATGTTTGTACGAGTTTATTTTCTGAGGTGATGATGTTTGAACAGGTGGTGCACCTTTGGATCATTCTTAGCTCATGTTTTTGCATCATCGTCTCGAGGCAAGTAAACATAGCGGTGGTTGCTACAGCTTGACGTGTTGTTTATTCTACCTACACTCTATTTTAACATTATTTAACCAAGATGACATACCTAATTATGAATTCACTTATCCCAAAAAGTAATGTTTGTATGACCATAATTGTTGAATCTCATTTGTCTAGCATCGGAAGGTAAGTGATAGTATGTTTTATTATTATGGAGGTATATGACATATGTGGTAACTATTTGTCTATCATTAGAAGGTAAGTGATATGTTTTATGACTGGGAGGTATATGACCTATGTGGTAAGTATTGGTGCAGTTGTATCATCTTATTGCATCATGTGTATTCTTGTCATGAGCATATGCACGAGCCAGGTCGGTGAGAAAGTCATATAACTATTTCGGAGTGCTCTTGAGCCAGGTCGGTGAGAAAGTTATATGACTATTCCGGAGTGCTCTTGTGGATTATGTTGTTGACCTATGGTCATGACCATACTGGTACAACATCGTACGTTGCCTGAGGAGGGGTACGATGTAGCCTCATACCTTGTTGGGTATGAAGGCAGTGGACATGCATATGCATTGCATTTGCACACTGAGGTTTATTGGTATTGATGTTCTATGTTGCCATGAAGTGGAGATAAGGAGTATTGTTTTGTATTGAAGTTCTATGTTGCCATGAAGTGGAGATGAGGAGTATTGTTTTTTAATTATGATGACTATTACTTTATTCATACATTGAGGTGGTTTATGTGTTGTATATCATGCCCTTTATTTCATGAAATTTTTATTGGATATCTTGCGTAAGGTTGTTTACTTCTTTACGACAATGTCATTAGATAAATAAATTGACTATTAATTATTATTTTTCACATACCGTATATTCTTCTATGATTAAATCGATATCTAATTAAATTGTAGTATGAATGACATGTTCCGGTAGTTTGCTTGCTGAGATTTATTCTCACCCCTCTATCTTTAATTTCTAGGTGCTTGATTAGATACTTTGCTTCAAGGGATGGGATTAGCGGCACATCTTCACGGTTTCACCCACATTTAGATAAAATAATGTCACTCTTGACTTGTTGTAATAAAATTAGTCTATCTTCATGGTGATACTTCATGGTTTAATAAAAATATTTAAGCTGGAGGTTTACTTAATTATAGTTTTGTTCTTGTTGTTGCTTCTGCGTTACACTTTGTTCATGGGTTTATGTTGCCGAGTTTTAGACTTTGGCTTGAGGGAAGGGATGTTAGTGACATCCTGGGCTATTGTGGTGCCTGGGGTGTTACACACTTCTTCTCCAAATGCTTTGAGATCATTGACAAACACTTGAAGCCTATGAAACATCTCTGGCACTGTGGCAGAATCGCCCGAAATAGCACACTTCTAGAGGCGCTCGTCTTCCACCAGACACTAAGCACCCCGAAAGCTAGCTACATCGAACAGTTCTGTCGAGCACATCCCAAGAGAGAACTCGAACAATCCACGTTTTTCATCCAGGATCCAATAATGAGTATGAGTTTACAATACTTAATCCCTTTCATACAATAAGAGTTCTCGAAAATACATTATTACAATACCAAGTTCAGAGTGTAGAATTTAAACAGCGGAATTGAAATAAACATCTAACGATAAGATACAAGGATCCGTCTGTGCCCACCAGAAGAATCCTCCACACAACAACCATTCCTCAAGCTGCACCTACAACAGGGGTAAATAAACCCTGAGTACACAATGTACTCGCAAGACTTACTCGACTAGTGGGAATAATTTCCCGACTCCAAAGGATATGATAAGCTTTATGGTTTGCTGGGTTTCCTTTTTGCGAAAAGCATTACTAGTAGTGAATCCTTAAGTATGTTTCTTATTAGCAGTCATGACTAGTTCATTATCTAACCAGTTTATGTAAGCACATGTTCTACTTTCAAGCAAGAGTTGAGCAATCAGATCCATTTCACCATCTTTCATCTTCTAGTTCTTACTATGGTGCTAGATCGTAGACAAGTCGTACCATATCACACGATGATTTGTGAACCAACGTATCCCAGCTGGGTACCCCAAAACACATGCCCCGCTTGTACCCAGGCAGAAGCAAGACCAACCCATCACTCTCCTATCAAGGGGTCTAGGTCCCCATCCAAACTTGGACTCTAAGCCCCCACTCCTGAGTCCCAGACTCAGTGTGGTGCTTTGACCTCCACCATCCCCACCTCCAATCAGTCAGTCTGAAAAAACTTGGAACCCATGACAAGAGAGCAACAAGCCTTCCCGCTCCCATAAGTAAGTATGTGCTCAGGATAATAAGTTTGTGACCCGACTAGAATCCATAGCAACGGACGGTCCTTAACCGACACAGATAGGAAAAATAGTGTAACCAAGCTATGCCCCGTTGGCCATAGGACACAACCTATTACACCCACAAATACCCGTACCATATCCATGCCCGGTCTCCATTTCCTTTCACCATTTTATCATGAGAGTAATAATAATCACCTATTGTGAGTAACGGCAGGTTACTCACGCTACCGATAGCTTAAGCATAGCAGCTACTCAACCTATGCTAGTAGGACTCACAGGTAGGTTTATCTATGCATGTAGTTTCAATATAAATCCTGTAACGTAAATGCACATTACACACATATTGTCAGTGCAGAAAGTGACCAACACGTAAATATTTGTAGTTTTGCCGTACATTGTGATCGGATGTGGCCTAGCACTCAATGACACAGGGTTTATACTTGTTCAGGCAACGTGCCCTACGTCCAGTTTGACTCGGTCGGTGACTTTATTCCTGAGCCCAGGTGCTAGAAGTTTGCAGTTGGGTTACTGAAAGGACCTAAGATGCCGCCTAGAGGGGGGGGGGGGTGAATAGGCGTTTCTTAAAATTAACACCTTTAAATGCGGAAATGATTAGTAAAGAGAGTTTCCAAAATGGAAACTCCAAATAAAGAGTAATACCACCCCTCACAAGTTAGACATAGAGTATACAAGGTATAAAGAATATATATTGAAGCTACAACCTTGCAACACAAAGTTAGAAAAGAGAACAAATATATTCTGCACAGGCAGGAAATACCAGATGTGTCCGGTATGCACGGTTTCTGTAGAGCAGTCCCAAACTTGCTCCTTTCGATTTCTATCTTCAAATCAAACTGCAGGTATCTACTAGAGATGACAATATACACAGAGAACCTGCACAAGAGCTAGAGCAACACAAATATCAAATAAAATGCGAATTGAGACACGATATTTGTTTTACCAAAGTTCGGACTTGTTTGAGTCCTACTCTCCATTGAGGGGGCTGCGGGCGATCCAGCGAAGGTCAGTCCTAGAGGGTACCATGAAGGTCACTCTAGCCGGAATCTTCTCCAACTCCTTTTCCTCCTTCCACTAGTTGATTCTGAGGCAGCAGAATCGACCGTTATAAACTTTCCGAGGCACACCACATTCTCTCAGGTGCTCTATGGTGACGCCTAGCCGTCTAGGACCAAAGAGTCCAAGAGTAACAAATATGAATCATGAGATTGACAATATGCACAAGTGCTCAAGTGGTGGCTTGCTCTCTTTTTCAAATTCTCTCTTAACCCACAAATGAATTTGGCAATTGGATGAATCACTCACTAAGAGAGGGTTTGGGAGAGTTGGCAAAGCTCAAAAACGTGCTAGAGGATTAGCAAAATCAGCAGCGTCCAAATGTGGAGGCTTGGGGGTATTTATAGACCCCTTGAAAAACTAGCCGTTTTATAGCCGTTGCCATACCAGACATGTCCGGTATGACTTACACTGCACCAATGGTAACAGAGTTACAGTGGTGTTGTGAGGCGTCGGAACTCCCGACTCATGTTGGAACTCCCGACCCTCAGCTCATTTGAAAACCATGGTAACTGAGTTAAAGTATGTGAGGTGTCAGAACTCCCGACGCATGCTGAAACTCCTGACCGTCGGAACTCCCGACTCACGTTAGAACTCTGACCCTCAAGGCATTTTAAAACTAGCCGTTGGCCTCTGGCCATCCATACCGGACACGTCCGGTTTGACCACCACAGTGAACTCTCCAAGTCAGTTAAGCGCGAGACGTCGGAACTCCTGACGAACCAACCCAAGAACATCAAGAATTTTATCGTGGCTGGGCACATACCGGACACGTCCGGTATCAATACCGGACACATCCGGTATTACCAGACCAGCAAAAACAAGTTAGCTCTTTTGTCTCTCAAACACTCTAAAACTCACATGGGTTGGCTTGAGCACTTATGAAACATTATCTATCAACATGATGCATCCCTCTTAATAGTATGACATTCCTATTAACTCAAATTTAATGAGTATAATAAATTTAAACCTTTTGAGTTGATCTCTTTCAACCAAAGCCTTGTATTCCAATCTTCATCAAGTGAGGGTGCCAACATGTCAACTTTGATCTTTATCACTTGAGCATAGCCATCTTGAGCACGTGACTTGATTCCATTCATTAAATATGAATAACTCCAAATGCATCAAGTCACTTCCAACACTTTGTCCACTATAGATTTGATCCTCCACATCAATATGACCATCATAACTTGATTAGCACCTCAATTAAATGCAAGTACTTTCTTCTTCACCCTAGCTAGGTTCTTCGGCCGCCAAGCCGTCACTTGCCCTTCACCCTTGCTTAGTACCTCGAAGGCTTTCCTTGCTATCTTCACCATCTCAAGCCATCGAGTCACATCTTGTGTTGAATCATCAATTCATTTGTATTGTTATCTTTTTTATTTTAATTTAGCAAGCTTCAAATATGAGACCATTCCATATGCAATCCCTCTTGTCTCATCAACTAATTTTTACTAGGCTTGCTTTCACATAGTATATGGAAATACAATAAATATGCCTTTGCATGAATTCCATTTGCATTGTTGTCTTGTGCTTGAACTAGATTGTTTATACAACAACACATAATTTTGGCTTTTATTAAGTACCTCTGAGATAACCTATTACCTGTCCACACTTAGCAAATGAGTTAGACCTTTAATCACGTTGTCATTCAATCATCCAAAACATACCAAAGGGCTAGATGCACTTTCAGTTACAAACAAGAAGGAGAAAGATGGGGGGTACAAGAAGTCCGGTCGGACTCTGGTCTGAGGGGCCGAGAGTGATGGGAGCTCCGCTATGTGCTAAGTGTTCAAGCATGTGCTTGTGGTTTGAACCTGGTGGTTCTATTATTGTGTCCTAGTGAACTGATCGATCTCTTTTTTGGGAGAAAGCGCATCCCCTTTTATAGATAAAGGGGATGATCTTACAAGTGAGAGGGAGAGAGTGTACGTATGCTAAGTCTTGTTGCCCATGCTATTGGGTACAAGATGATTGTAGGTGCCCATAACACTGTTAATGTCAGATGCATGTGGGAGGTCATGTCGTCTTCTTCAGGTATGGCAGACGTCGGTGTCTGCCACACTGTTGATACCTAGAGGCATGCAAGGAGTTTTACCATTTTCGCCTAGTACGGTAAATGCCGGTGCCCACAACACTGTTGATGCCCTAGAGGCACGTGGGGGGAGCCTTACCATGTTTGTCTGTTATGGGAGTTGATGGCACCCATGACACTGTAGGGGAAATGTCGGCGCCTACAACACTGCTTGGGTTCTGTCATGCCAGGAAGGTCGCAGGGTACTATCCGGTAGGTGTACAGGGTACGGTCCTTGGTATTGCGGTTGACTTGTGTGCCCTGCCTTACTTTCTCCATCTGTTTCCTAGTCCTTACCGAACGGGCATCCCTGGTCGGTTGGTCCCAGTCGGCTCTAATTGCTCCAGTTGGAGAAGAGTAGTGAGTAGGGCTTTGCTGCGTCCCTAGTCGGAGACGTAGGTCGGAGTCAGAAGTGGTGTTTGGCTAGGCCTTCTGGTTGGAGAGGCCGTCCAGAGGCGGGCTAGAGTCAGAAGCGAGGCCTTCCGGTCGGAGAGGCAGGCCAGAGTTAGAAGCGGGCGCCGTGCCTTCTCGGCCAGGCCTTTCAGTCAGAGATTGGATCGCCCTTCTGTCCTATCATTTAGGTATTTGGGCTGGCTCATGAGTTGCGTGTTGTTTGCAACATTGTCTGCTAGGCTAAGCCTTTGTTGGGTAGCTGGTCCATGAGGGACCTCGGGTTTATGAACCTGATAGGAGCCCCCAAGCCCCTAGGTGATTCGCGTAGAGTCGTTTGGGGGATTTTTGTCTTGATGGTGGGTGCACGAGAGCGCACCCGCGGGTGTAGCCCCCGAGCCCCCGAGCCCCCAGACGATTCGGGCAGAATCGTCTAGGGGTTTTTTTTGTGTTGCCAATGGGGGAAGTTTTGTTTCATCAGTGGGTGCACGCGAGCGCACCCGCGGGTGTAGCCCCCGAGCCCCTGGGCGATTCGGGCAGAATCGCCTGGGGGGTTTTGTCAGCGAGCAGTTTTAGGGATCGAGGCAGTTTTTTGGGATCGGGCGAGACGGAGCTCACGGATCTTGGCATCGAGCGCACGTGTCGGGCATAGCCAAGGCAGTTTAAGGATTGGGCGAGACAAAGCTTGTAGATCCTGGCATCGGGCGCACGCATCAGGCGCAGCTGAGGCAGTTTTGGAATTGGGCGAGACGGAGCTCGCAGATCCTGGCATCGGGCGCACGCGTCGGGCGCAGCCGAGGCAGTTTTGGGATCGGGCGATACGGAGCTCGTGGATCCTAGCGTCGGGCACATGCATTGGGCACAGCCGAGGCAGTTTAGGGATCGGGCTAGATGGAGCTCGTGGATCCTGGCATCGGGTGCATGCATCGAGCACAACCAAGGCAGTTTTTTGGGATTAGGAGAGATGGAGCTCGTGGATCCTAGCATTAGGTGCACGCGTTGGGCGCAGCTGAGGCAGTTTTAGGGATCTTGAGCCCCTGAGTCCTATTGGGCTTGATAGGGGTTGGTTGAGTTTTGTGCGTTACCCCATCCACAGTTTCTCGCAACTAGAGGGGCTAAGCTAATGTCGCTTGCCTCGATGGCTCGGGCTCGAGTGATGCGCTCAGTGAGCTCGCTAACAGGTATGATCGAGTGAAATCTGGGTCCATCGTTCGTGATGGGGTTGGCATAGCCCTCATGTGACATTCAACTGCTCCTTAACCTGCAACCCGACAGATGCCTGGGTCATTCCGGAGACTGACCCGGGTGGCCCACTGGCCTCCTCTCAATGGAGATTCTATGGGTTTGTCAGAGGTTTAGGATCGAACGAGAAGGTTGAGATGACCCTGTCTGCTTCAGGGCAGACTGGGCGAGGGCCACTCGGGGCTCATCTGTGTTTTCTCCCCTAGCTCTGTTTAACGTGAGGCGGCCTCGAGCCCTTCATGGGCTGGCCTTCGAACTCTGGTCGGTCGTTGCTCATGTTGAATGAGGCAACTGCCACTTCATGATGCAACACGGAGTGTTGTGATGCATTTAACCGCATCTGCGATGCCTTAGCCCCTGAGCCCCCGGGCGATTCGGGTAGAATTGTCTGGGGGGCGCGGGTGTATGGAATGAATGAATGCGTGTATGGATGTATGAATGATTATATGAAGAAAGAGTGGGGGTCGGTAATGTTACCTTGATGACTTGAGTGACAGGGTTTGAGGAGCTCCAATCAGAAATGTCCGATCGGGATCCACGCTCGTCGTTCATGATGGAGTCAGCATGGCCCACATGGGGCATCCCTTTGCTCCTTACCAATCTCTCAGCATTCGCCTGAGCTGTCTGATTAGACTTAGGAAGCCTATTGGTCTCTCCTAGCGGAGATCACGTTGTTTGTCTTTCCAAGTCCCGCCTGGGAAGGCGGAGAGCCGCCTACGTGCAGTGGCACCATGTTTTTGCTCCCGGTGTGTGGTAGTGGTGGGCCATACCCAGGCCACATCCTGTCTAACCAGGCGCTGTCCGTCGGGTAGGGTGCTTCCCATTAGTCAGGGTGCATCCCATCGTATCCCATCCACATTGAATGGGGGAAGGGAGAGGGTTTTTCACCCCCTTCATTTTGCCTTTCCCTGATCGCCATGCCTTTCCCAACTGTTGTGCCCCTTTCTTTTAAGTAGGAGAGGGGAGAGGGCTTTCACCCTGTTCCTTAGCCTATTCCTCATCTGCCATCTCTTCTCTTTCGTCCTTCTCGCCAAGAGCATCTGAGTGCAGCGGCGGTTCCTAGGAGAGAAAAAAGGGGAGAGCGAGGGAGAGGAGAAAACTCATAGATCCATTCGCTAACCCAAAACGAAATGTCAAGCTAGAGGTCATCCATCATTAGGGAGTCGGTGCTAGATGCCTTTGCCGAGAAGGGGTTTCTGCCGTCGAATGAGGTAGTGCACTAGAGGGCTCTTGGGAGGGAGGATTTCCCGCAACCTCAGGCCGGCGAGGTTGTTTCCTTCCTTGCATTTCATGAGCATAGGTTAGGGTACCCCGCGCACTGGTTCCTGCATGGGCTCCTCAATGAGTGGGGTCTGGAGCTACAACAGCTCAATCCGACTGGGGTGCTGCATATCGCCGGCTTCGTAACCATGTGCGAGGGCTTCCTCGGGATGGAGCCGCACATGGACTTCTTTCGGCGGATGTTCTCTAGGCGAGCTTTGTCAGAGGGGAAGCCACTCATGATTGCACCGGTGGGGGGCTTTGCACTACCGAAGAAACCGAGCGTGGGAGGCTCATACCCCATGTATACCCCCTATGATTCCAATCGGGGGTGGCACGGGGAATGGTTCTACATCAGGAACCCAGCAGAGGCGTCGTTCCCCCCTTTCACCGGTATGAGGCCAGAGAAGCTAGAGAGCTAGTCGTGGGGTCCCGCCAGCCAGCAAAAGAAGAAGGCGAAGATTATCAAGGTGGTGCTCTAGAAGCTCATGCGGCACAGCCTTGATGGGGTGCGGGTGTTCCATACCCTCTTTCGCCATCCGATCGCTCCGCCAGCGGAGAGGACGTGGCCGATGTGGAAGTACAACAACCTGACAGACCCTAACAGTGTGTCGTCAGAGGAGCTACTGAACGATGAGGTCTAGAGTTACCTTGACCAGGTGCTGCAGCTGAGGCCTAAAGAGGACCTCGACAGAAAGCCCAGACCTCTCAACTCCATGGCGGTGTCCAAACTGGTATGCTCCCCTCTCTCTATTCCGTGTTCTTTTCTCCTTTGCTTTCTAGTTTTTTTATTTTGAGTTGCCTGTTCTATAGGGACTTGAGGTTTACAAGTCTCAACCGCCCCCCTTCCGAAGGGGCCAGAGGGCATGGCCTGGCAGGTCGCCTAGAAGGAGGCTGCGGATGCCAAGAAGAAGAAGAAAGCTGAGGAGGCTCAGCGAAAGCATGAGAAGGAGAAGGAGATCACCCGGTGCGTGTGGGCCAAGGAAAATAGGAGTGACATCGAGTCAGAGCTCGAGTCAAAGGACCCCACAGAGGTGGGGGATGACATGATCTGTTCTGAGGAGGAGGAAAGCCGGGAGGTCATTGTGACCTCGGTGGAGCGTTGCGATCCTACGGCCGCATCCGATGGTGGCGAGCAGGATGCAGAGAGGCGTGGCGATGTTCCCATGTCGAGGAAGCATGCTACGAGTGTAGACGCCGTCGGTGAATGGGAGGCGAAGCGGATACGGTCACCGCACCCTTCTGAGGCATCGCCGGCCTCGTCCCCGCCTACAGTGGGCACAGCAGAGCAAGCCAGACAGTCAGAGGAGCGGGCTCGCACCTACGCATCATCAGGGCTAGCGCCAGCACGTGACTCACAGCGGGAGGATGCCTCGCGAGCTGCTCTGGTTGGTGTGCCCTGAGCTAAAGGTCGTGGTGATTCATAGGCTGAGCAGGAGCTGGTTGGAGTGAGGGGGCATGGGTCATGGCCTAGGAGCGGTCCTCGCCCTACGGGCCCATTGATGTTGGGTCAGGGTTTCAGAGTCGTACCGCTTACATCCCGGTATGCCTTTCTTTGTTTCTTTTCGATCTTGCTGTTGTGTTTTTAGAGTGGGACTGATCTGTACTTTTTCGACAGTGGCCAGATGTTGATGGGGCTGAGCATCGCCCCAACTCCCATGCGGGAGGATTGGAGGCCCACCTTGCAGCGCATCATGGCGAGCGGCGAGGAGAGCAGGGTGGTGGTGGTGGGTCCTTCCCTTCTGAGGGCAGCACACCTTGGGTCGGTCGCTAGTACGGCGGCAACGACGGCGATGGTGTTGGCGGTGATCCTAGTGGTGATGGTGGAGGCCACGTCTGAGGTATCCCTTGTGGCCCCTCCTCCACCAGCTACAGCGGAAGAGGAGAGGGAGACCGGGCTCCTTGCCTCACCGGGCGGGGGGGCACACGGCTCACCCTCCTGGTTGGAGCTGGAGGTGCTGGGGGGAGATGCGGCCAGGATGGAGTCAGAATGCCTACCGGTGGCCCGTGAAACTGATGTGGTGGAGATCCCCTCTAACGACAAAGCAGGTGATGAGGTGGAGCTGCCGGCGCCATTGTAGGAGCTAGCGGTGGTTCAATCGGAGGCTAGGCCCTCCAGCGGGCTGGAGGAGACTGACCTAGTGTGGCCCTACCCTGAGGACCCAACAAAAGGTTTGGTTCATCCTTCGGGATTCATAGGAGTGTCAGCTCTAGGACATCCTTGGGGGGAGAGGATTTGCCATGGAGTCCGATCTCACCAAGTTGTCAATGAAACTTGAGGAGGCCTAGGAGCGGGTTGAGTCTGTCCAGCGGTTGGTCAAGGTCAACCTTTGCCGCACCATGGTGATGAGTTTACCATGCTTGTCCTTGACCCCTTGGTCTTTCGTTGGTTGTCTCAACATGCTTGCTTCTTGTTTTTGTAGGGTTTGGAGGAGATGTCGAGCCGCAAGTCCTATTTCCTCCAGATGGAGCACGCTTGGATGGCTGAGTTTGAGCACCAGCTAGAGTCCACCTACCATGAGTCCTAGGACCAGGTGGTGGAGGCAACCAAGGCGTGGGCGGCGGAAGTGCTTGCGGTGGAACGAGCGACTACCGTCGAGCAGGGGCTTGAGGCGGCGAAGGCCCGCTAGGCGGAGACCGAGGTGACACTGCAAAAGTCCCTAGCGGACACCGAGGTGGCACTCCAAAGATCCCTAGAGACCCTAGATATGGAGCGGAAGGCCCTAGAGTCGGAGCAAAAGGCCCGGTCGGAGGCTGACCAGGAAGTGCTCGTGCTTCGGGGCTAGGTGATGGGGACAGAGGAGGCAAACGCCCGGCTACACGAGCAGGTGACTCGGTAGGAGGAGGGACTCTCCATCCTCGAGAACACCCACCTTGGTACATACCTTTTCTATTTTTTGGCATGTTGGTTTCTTCCTTTAGCTCGATTCTGAGCTTGTCGTCCTTTTTCTAGAGCTAGGTGGAAAGGTGGAGTCGTTGGAGCAGGACCTAGAGACGACCAAAGCGAAGATTGGCCAGAATGTGGAGGCGCTGGCCAAGTCCCTTGAAGAGCAATGTGCTCTCGATGGTGAACTTGACCAGATACACAATGTTGCCCAGCTTGTCATCTTGGAGGTCTTCGGGTCGGTGCCAAGTACTAGTGCACCCGTCATCCGGCTGGCGGAGGTTCAAGATGAGGTTCGGGCCCTCATCACTGAGGGGCTGTTCTATGGCACGTCGGGGGTGTTAACTTCGGTGGTGATGTACCACTCGGATCTGGACTTTGCCACCATCTGCAGTGGGTATGCCGACGGCTGGAGCACGGAGGACATCCAGTCGCTCGGGGAGAGCTTGCTGCCACACGCAAAGTTAGTGGTAGAGCAAGTCTCCGCGCAGTGGGTGATGGATGCTCACCATGCTGACATGGCCACGGGCACGCATTAGGAGGACGTCGCCCAGCATGTGGATGGCGTGGAGCCTGGGTCGAAAGTGGACGTCGCCCCGCCTCTGACCGAGCTGAACATTGCCCAGTCGGAGGACAAGCAGCCCCTGCCCTCGCTAGTCGAGCCGGTAGCCAATGCGGCCATGGAGACATAGTAGAAGTTTTAGAGTAGAAATACTTTAGCAAATGTAGAAGATAATGTCGTGGGGGAGCCCCCTGTGTAAAGTGTTTTTTTGTGATGGAACTACTTCATTCGGGGAAGCTTGTCTCGTTCGTTCCTTATTTTTACCTTAGCATAACTTTGTTTTTTATTCTTTCTTTTTGGTACCTACCCATTCACATCGTAGGCTGCAACCTTAAGAGCCCAGGCGTGGCCCACGAGGCTCAGCTGCTCATAACCGTAGGTAGAGGCGGGGTGTGATCGGTCGAAATATTTAGAGCAAAGTTACGTAAGGTAATTAAAGAAACAGATTGCCCTTTCGTTCGGGGAAAAATGTATTTATCATATGATAGTAAAAAGAGGGGTGACATTGCATCCCCGTGGAGCCCCCGAGCGACCCGGGCCGAAAGTGTTTGGGTCGGGGCGCTTTATAGGGGCAAACGTTAAGTAAAAATGGTAAGACTGAATTTTAGGGAAAGAAACGACGTAGCTGTTCGTTGTTCCAAGTGTTGGTGAGAATGTTGCCGTTGTTGTCCTTTAGTCGGTAGGCGTCCGGTTGGATCACCTCGGTTGCCGTATAGGGACCTTCAGTCATCCGGATCCTTGCCCGCTAGGCCCCCTTTCTTGTCCGCTGCTTCTTTGCCTTTTCCTTCCTTCGGCCTGCTGGCCTATCGCAGAAGGCGCTTGAGGAGCTCATAGTCCTTGTAGAGATGTTTGACGGGGTGGGCATGGTTGGTGCATGGGCTCTCCATGAGCTCATTGAAGTGGTCCGAAAGGCCCTGCTGGGGCTGCTTGCTCGTGTGATCAGCCGCGGCGACCAACGCGGAGTTGGCCGGTCGGCGATGATCTTTTTTGTTCTTTTTGCCCCTCTACATGGAGAGACCATCGTCCTGATCCTCATGCTTGGCCTTGCCTTTGTCACCGCCTCCATTGAAGTGATGTGGGAACGATGCTTTTTGGATGCGTCGGCCAAAGGCCCATGGTCCCGGGTCATCCAGGCTGGGACTCTGGTCGTCCGGCCGGCGACTGTGCCTAGGGTGTGTTTCACCACTCCTTGCGATGGTTCGGCCAGGGTCTGTGTTGTCTGCCATCACTACCGTTTGATGGACACGATCATCATGCCGGGACTGACGCTGGTTGCTGATGATGCTGTGAGTGTCTTAGTTCGGCCCGATCCGCTCATGTATGGGCGATCGGTGCGAAGTGGGCGCCAGGTCTGGCCGGGGCGTAGATGCGGCCTCTTGTGCCGCGCTCGGCGGTTGTAGCAGTGAGTGGGTGGAGCAATTACTCTGGTGTGTCCCCACTCTCCTGGTAGGGAGAGAGGCCACGAGTCAGTGCTGTGATGCGGAGCTCTCTGCCTATGAAACGGTGGTGGTTTCCACTAGTGCCCGGAGGTTTCGGTGGATCATCGGTTCCTAGGTGTCGTTCGGCTTGGGAAGGCCACGCAGAAGCATTGTGGTAGCGGTGATGTTCTGGCTAGCCCAAGCGAACTATGGGGGATCCTTCCCCCCGTCCATGATGTTGTGCTAGACCTGGAGGGCGTGACCCATGCGCATAACCCAGCGAGCGACGCCCGGGGTCACGCTCGCCAGGTCCAGCGCAACATTATGGACGGGGGGAATGACCCCCCATAGTTTGCTTGGGCTGGCTAGAACATCGGCGCTGCGGCAATGCTTCTACGTGGCCTTCCCGAGCCGAACGACCCCCAGGAACAGGTGATCCACCAGAACCTCTGGGCACTGGTGGAAACCACCGCTGTTCAACAGGTGGAGAGCTCCGCGTCATGACACTGACTCACGGCCTCTCTCCCCACCAGGGGAGTGCGGATGCTCCAGACGAATCGCTCCACCCGCTCACCGCTACAGCCGCTGAGCATGGCATAGGAGGCCACATCTGCGCCCCGACCTGACCTGGCGCCCGCTCCGCACCGACCTCCTATATGCGAGCGGCTCAGGCCGAACCAAGACACTCGCAACGTCATCAACAACCGGCGTCGGTCCCGGCATGATCATGGCGTCCATCGAGTGGCAGTGATGGTAGGCGACACAGACCTCGGCCGGACCATCGTGAGGAGTGGTGAAACTCACCCTAGGCGCAGTTGCTGGCTGGACGACCAGAGTCCCACCCTAGATGGCCCGAGACCACGGGCCTTTGGCTGACGCATCTAGAGAGCGCTGTTCCCATAGCACTTCAACAGAGGCTGCGATGAAGGCAAGGCCAAGCGCGATGAGCAGGATGAGGGCCCATCCACATAGAGAGGCAAAAAGAACAAGAAAGATCATCGCCGATCGTCCAACTCCACGTTGGTCGCCACAGCTGATCACACGGGCAAGTAGCCCCAGCAGGGCCTACTGGACCACTTCAATGAGCTCATGGAGAGCCCATGCACCAACCACACCTACCCCGTCATACACCTCTACAAGGACTACGAGATCCTCAAGCGCCTTCTGCGACAGGCCGGCAGGCCGAAGGAAGAAAAAGGCAAAGAGGCAGCGGCCAAGAAAGGGGGCGTAGCGGGCAAGGATCCATATGACTGAAGGTCCCTATATGGTGACTGAGGTGATCCGACCAGGCGCCTACCGACTAAAGGACGACAATGACAATGTTCCAACCAACACTTGGAATAGCGAACAGCTACGTTGTTTATTTCCCTAAAATTTAGTCTTACCATTTTTTACTTAACGTTTGCCCCTATAAAGCGCCCTAACCCGAACACTTTCGGCCCGGGTCGATCGGAGGCTCCACGGGGATGCAATGTCACCCCTCCTTTTACTATCATATGATAAATACATTTTCCCCGAATGAATGGGTAGTCCATTCCTTTAATTACCTTACATAACTTTACTCTAAATATTCTGACCGATTGCACACCACCTCTACCTACGGTTATGAGCAGCTAAGCCTCGCGGGCCACGCCCGGGCTCTTAAGGTTGTAGTCTACAGTGTGAACGGGCAGGTACAAAAAAGAAAGAATAAAAAACAAAGTTATGCTAAGGTAAAAATAAGGAACGAACGGGACATGCTTCCCTGAACGAAGTAGTTCCATCATAAAAACACTTCACACAAGGGGCTCCCCCACGACATTATCTTCCACATTTGCTAAAGTATTTCTACTCTAAAAACTTCTACTATGGCTCCGCGGCAACATTGGCTACCGACTCGACCAGCGAGGGTTGGGGCTACTCGTCCCCCGACAGGGCAATGTTTGGCTCGGTCGGAGGCAGGGCGACGTCCGCTTCTGACCTAGGCTCCATGCCATCCACAGGCTGGGCGACGTCCTCCTGATGCGCGCCTATGGCCATGTCCACACGGTGAGCATCCGTCACCCATTGCATGGAGACTTGCTCTACCACTAACTTTGCGTGTGGCAGCAAGCTCTCACCGAGCGACTGGATGTCCTCCATGCTCTAGCCATTGGCATACCCACTGCAGATGGTGGTGAAGTCCAGGTCTAAGTGGTACGTCGCTAATGAAGTTAATACCCCCAATGTCCCGTAGAACAGCCCCTTGGTGATGAGGGCCCGAATCTCATCTGGAACCTCCGCCAGCTGGATGGTGGGCACACTAGTACTTGGCGCCGACCCAAAGACCTCCGAGACGACAAGCTGGGCAACATTGCGTATCTAGTCAAGTTCCCCCTTGAGAGCACGTCGCTCTTCAAAGGACTTGGCCAGCGCCTCCGCATTCTGGCCAATCGTCGCTTTGGCTATCTCCAGGTCCTGCTCCAACGACTCCACCTTTCCACCTAGCTCTAGAAAAAGGACGACAAGCTCAAAATCAAGCTAAACGAAGAAACCAACACACCAAAAAATAGAAAAGGGTCTCCGGGGCTCTTTGGAGCACCGCCTCAGTGTCTGCTAGGGACTTCTGCAGCGCCGTCTTGGTCTCTGCCTAGCGGGCCTTTGCCGTCTCAAGCCCCCGCTCGGTAGCAGTCGCTCGTTCCACCGCAAGCACTTCCACCGCCTGCGCCTCGATCGCCTCCACCACTCGGTCCTAGGACTCGCATCGGGCGAACTCCAGCTGGTGCTCAAACTTGGCCATCCGGGCATGCTCCATCTGGAGGAAACGGGACTTGCGGCTCAACATCTCCTCCAGACCCTACAAAAACGAGAAGCAAGCATGCTGAGGCAACCGACAAAAGACCAAGGGGTCAAGGACAAGCACAGGAAACTCACCATCGTGGCGTGGCGTAGGTCAACCTTGACCAACCGCTGAACAGACTCAAGCCGCTCCTCGACCTCCTCAAGTTTCACCGACAACTTGGTGAGATCAGACTCCATGGTGAATCCTCTCCCCCAAAGGATGTCCCAAAGCTGACAATCCTATGAATCCTGAAGGATGAACTAAACCTTCGTTAGGTCCTTAGGGTATGGCCACACCAAGTCAGTCTCCTCTAGCCTGCTAGAGGGCCTAGCCTCCGACTAGACCACTGCCGGCTCCTACGACAGCGCCGACAGCTCCACCTCGTTACCCGCTTCGATGTCAGAGGGGATCTCCACCACCTTGGTTTCAAGGGCCACCGGTAGGCGTTCCGACTCCATCTCATCCACATCTCCCCCCGACACCTCTAGCTCCGACCGGGAGGGTGAGCCGTGTGCCCCCCCCCCTCGCTCGGTGAGGCAGGGAGCCCGGTCTCCCTCTCCTCTTCCGTCGCAGCCGGTGGAGGAGGGGCCACAAGGGATACTTCCGACATGGCCTTCGCCGTCACCACCGGGATCGCCGTCAACACCGTCGCCGCCACTGCCACCATACTAGTGACCGACCCGAGGGGTGCCGCCCCCAGAAGGGAAGGACCCACCGCCACCACCCTGCTCTCCCCGCCGCTCGCCACGGCGCGCTACAAGGTGGGCCTCCAATCCTCTCTCATGGGAGTTGGGGTGATGCTTAGCCCTGTTAGCATTTGGCCACTATCAAAAAAGTACAGGTCGGTCACACTCCAAAAAACTCAACAATGAGATCAAAAAAAGAAACAAAGAAAGGCATACTGGGATGTAAGCGGTATGACTCTAAAGCCCCGACCCAACATCAATGGGCCCACTAGGCGAGGACAACTCCCGGGTCATGAGCCGCGCATCCTCACTTCAACTAGGGGGGAGTCATCCCAAGCGGTTCCTGCTCAGCCCGTGAGTCACCACAACTTTTGGCTCAGGGCATGCCAACCGAGGCAACTAGCGGGGCATCCTCCTGCTGTGGGTCACACGCTGGTGCTAGCCCCGGCCCTGACGACGCGTGGGTGCGAGCCCGCTCCTCTAACCGCCTAGCCTATCCCGTCGTGCCCATGGTAGGCGGGGACGAGGCCGATGACACCTCAGAAGGGCGTGGTGACAGCGTCCACACTCACAGCATGCATCCTCAGCACAGGAACATAATCGCACCTCTTTGCCTCCTGCTCGCCGCCAGCGAACGCGGTCATAGGATCACAATGCTCCACCGAGGTCGCAATGACCTCCCGACTTTCCTCCTCCTTAGAGAAGATCATGTCATCTCCCGCCTCTATGGAGTCCTCCGATTCGAGCTTTGACTTGACGTCGCTCCTATTTTCCCTAGCCCACACACACCGGGCTATCTCCTTCTCCTTCTCATGCTTCCACCGAGCCTCCTTGGCTTGCTTCTTCTTCTTGGCATCCATCGCCTCCTTCTAGGCAGCCTGCCGAGCTGCGCCCTTCAGCCCCTTCGGAAGGTGCGGTCGGGACTTGTAAACTCCAAGTCCCTACGAAACAGGTGACTCAATCAAAAAATAGGAAAGAAAAGGGGAAAAGAACATGGAGTAAAAAGAGGAGAGTATACTAGTTTGGACACCACCATGGAGTTGAGAGGTTCGAGCTTTCCATCAAGGGTCTCTCTAGGCCTCAGCTGCAGCACCTGGTCAAGGTGACTTCAGACCTCGTTGTTCATCATCTCCTCTAGCGATGCAAGGTCAGGGTCCATTGGGTCGTTGTACTTCCACATCGGCTGCATCCTCTCTGCCAGTGAAGCAACCTGACGGTGGAAGAGGGTATGGAACACCCACACCCCGTCAAGGCCACGCTGCACGAGCTTCTGGAGCTCCACCTCAATAATCTCCACCTTCTTCTTCTACCAGCTGGCTGGGCCCCATGACCAGCTCTCCAGCTTCTCTAGCCTCCCGCCCATGAAAGGCGGGAACGGCGCCTCCGCCGGGTTCCTGATATAGAACCATTCCTCGTGCCACCCCTAATTGGAATCGTAGGGTGTGTACATGGGGTACGAGCCCCCCGTGCTTGGTTTCTTCTACAGCGCAAAGCCCCCCACTAGCGCAATCATGAGCGGCTTCCCCTCCGACAAAGCTCTCCTAGAGAACATCCATCGGAAGAGGTCCGCGTGTGGCTCCATCCCAAGGAAGGCCTCGCACACGGTGATGAAGCCGACGATATGCAGCACCCCAGTCGGATTGAGGTTCTGTAGTTCCAAACCCCACTCATTGAGGAGCCTACGTAGGAACCAGTGCGTGGGGTATCCTAACCTGTGCTCATGAAAGGCAAGGAAGGAAACAACCTCACTAGCCTGAGGTTGCGGGAAATCCTCCCTTCTAGGAGCCCTCTAGTGCGCCACCTCTTTCGGCGGCAGAAACCCCTTCTCAGCGAAGTCATCTAGCACCGACTCCCTCACGACAGATGACCTCTAGCTCGACATTTTGCTCTGGGTTCATGAATGGATCTATGAGTTTTCTCCTCTTCCTCGCTCTCCCCTTTTTCTCTCCTAGGAACCACCATGGCACTCAGACGCTCTTGGTGAGAAGGAAGAAAGAAAAGAGACGGCAGATGAGGAATAGGCGAAGGAACAGGGCAAAAGCCCTCTCTCTTCTCCTACTTAAAGAAAGGGGCATAGCGGTTGGGAAAGGTGTGGCAATTGGGGAAAGGCAAAACGACGGAGGCAAAAACCCCTCTCCCTTCCCCCATTCAATGTTGATGGCATACAATGGGATGCGCCCTGACCGATGGGACACACCTTGCCCAATGGAACGGCGCCTGGTCAGACGGGACATGGCCTGGGTATGGCCCACCACTACCACACGCTGGGCACAAGAACCAAAGTGCCACCACGCGCAGGTGGCCCTCCACCTTCTTAGGTGGGACTTGGAAAGGCCCAACCATAGGATCTCTACCTAGGAGAGACCATCGGGCTTCCTGAGTCGATCGGACGGCTTAGGAAAACACCAAGAGACAGGTAAGGAGCAGAGGGACACCCCATGTGGGCCATGCCAACTCCGTCACGAATGATGAGCATGGATCCTGGTCGGACATTTCTGATTGGAGCTCCTCAAACCCCGTCACTCGAGTCATCAAGGTAACATTACCAACCCCCACTATTTCTTTATATATAATCATTCATACATCTATACACGCATTCATTAATTCCATACATCCAAAGCATTGCATATGCAGTCAAATGCATCACAACGCTCCATGTTGCATCACAAAGCGGCAGTTGCCTCATTCAACATGAGCAACAACCGACCGAGGTTCGAAGGTCGGCCCACGAAGGGCTCGAGGCCGCCTCACATCAAACAGAGCCAGGGGAGAAAATGCAGATGAGCCTTGAGCAGCCCTCGCCCAGTCTGCCCTGAAGCAGACAGGGTCATCTCAACCTTCTCGTTTGATCCTAAACCTCTGCCAAACCCACATAATCTCCATCGAGGGGAGGCCAGCGGGCCACCCAGGTCAGTCTCCAGAATGACCCAGGCATCTACCAGGTTGTAGGTTAAGGAGCAGTGGAATCTCACATGAGGGCTATGTCAACCCCATCATGAACGACGGACCCAGATTCCACTCGATCATACCTATTAGCGAGCTCACCGAGCGCGTCACTCAAGCCCGAGCCATCGAGGCAAGCAACATTAGCTCAGCCACTCCAGTTGTGAGAAACCACGGACGGGGTAACGCACAAAACTCAACCGACCCTTATCAAGCCCATAAGGGCTCAGGGGCTCAAGACACCTAAACTGCCTCGGCTGCGCCCGATGCGTGCACCCGACGCTAGGATCCGCAAGCTCCGTCTCGCTCGATCCCTAAAAACTGCCTCGGCTATGCCCGACATGTGTGCCCGACGCCTGAATCCATGAGCTCTATCTCGCCCGATCCCTAAAAACTACCTCAGCTACGCCTGATGCGTGCGCCTGATGCTAGGATCTGTGAGCTCCATCTCGCCTGATCTCTAAAACAACTGCCTCGGCCACGCACGACGGGTCCATGAGTCCACCTCGACCGATCCCTTAACTACGCCCGATGCTAGGATCCATGAGCTCTATCTCACCCGATCCCTAAACAACCGCCATGGCTGCGCACGACGGGTCCATGAGTCCACCTCGACCGATCCCTCGGCTACGCCCAATGCTAGGATCCACGAGCTCCGTCTCTCCTGATCCCTAAAAAACCACCTTGGCCGCGCATGATAGTTTGGTTGATGACTATGTCTCGACTAAAATGCACGCACACAAGCCCGCTGACAAAAAAAACCCCAGGCGATCCTACCTGAATCACCCGGGGGCTCGGGGGCTACACCTGCGGGTGTGCTCACGCGCACCCACTGACAAATCAAAACTTCCTGCGCTGGCAACACAAAAAAACCCCTAGACGATTCTACCCAAATTGCCCGGGGGCTCAGGGGCTACACCCGTGGGTACGCTCACGCGCACCCACCGTCAAGACAAAAATCCCCCGGACAATTCTACCCAAATTGCCTAGGGGCTCGGGGGCTCCTATCAGGTTCATAAACCCAGGGTCCCTCATGGACCGGCTTCCCAGCAAAGGCTTGGCCCAGCGGGCAACATTGTGAATGACATGCAACTCCTGGGCTGGCCCAAAAAACCTAAATGACAGGCCGGATGGGCGATCCAAAACTCCAACCAAAAGGCCCGGCCGAGGAGGAATGACGCCCGCTTCCAACACCGGCCCGCCTCTCTGATCGAAAGAAGAACAATGCTCACTTCCGACTCCAGCCCACCTCCGGATGGCCTCTCCGACCGGAAGGCCTAGCCAAAACACCACTTCTGACTCCTACCCACTTCTCTGACCAGGAATGCGTTGAACCCCTGCTTATAGGTCCTCTCCAACTAGCGCAATCAGAGCCGACTAGGACCAACCGACCAGGGACGCCCGCTCAGTAAGGACCAGGAAACGGACAGAGAAACTAAGGCAGGGCACACAAGTCAACCGTAATACCAAGGACCGTACCCTATACACCTACCAGACAGTACCCTACGCCTTTACTGGCATGACAGAACCCAAGCAGTGTTGTAGGCGTCGACATTTCCCCTATAGGGTTGTGGGCGCCATCAACTCCCATACCGGACAAACACGGTAAGGCTCCCCCCATGTGCCTCTGAGACATCAACAGTGTTGTGGGCACCGGCATTTATCGTACCAGGCGAACATGGTAAAACCCCTTGCATGCCTCTGGGTATCAACAGTATGGTAGGCACTGACGTCTGTCATACCTGAAGAAGACGATGCGACCTCCCACATGCATCTGACATTAACAGTGTTATGGGCGCCTACAATCATCCTGTACCCAATAGCGTGGGCAACGAGACTTAGTAGTATATGTACTCTCTCCCTCTCACTTGTAAGGCCACCCCCTTCATCTATAAAAGGGGATGTGCTCTCTTCCAATAGGGGGATCGGTTCACAACAACTTGAACAACACACACAATAGGAGAACCACTAGGTTTAAGCCTCGAGAACACGCTCAAAAAACTTAGCACATAGCGGAGCTCCCGTCACTCTCGGCCCTTCAGACCAGAGTCCAACCGAACCTCTTGTACCCCCCATTTTTCTCCCTTTCGTTTGTAACCCCATAGCAAACTTCGAGCACCTGGGCTTAGGAATAAAGTCACCGACCAACTCAAACTGGATGTAGGGCACGTTGCCTGAACCAGTATAAACCCTGTATCATTGAGTGCTAGACCACCTTCGATCACAACGTACAACAAAACTACAAATATTTACGTGTTGGTCACTTTCTGCACCGATAATAGTTGTGGGGCTTCCTCCTGTACGAGGACCTCCTCCTCGTACTCCTGCTCTCTGGTGGATACGAACTCCACCAACTCATTCTCTACATGCATGCAATGATGATGCAACACTTAGTATTTTGGCAACAGCAACTCTTAAAATAAGAATACAAATACTAAGCTACTAAGCTAGCTCTAATGACTAAGATACTAAGCTAATCATTATCTCTACCAAATAGATTCCAAGCTCACCCTACAAGTGCTTAATTTTTATAAACCGATATCATGCCATTATTCATTTAGCCTTAATGGGTATTTAGCTACCATATTAACTAGTCTATTTTAGGGCTACAAAAATTACAGCAAGCACCTAATAATGCCATGAAGCTATCACCAATCTACCACAAAAATTCTTACAATAATTAACTTAATAATATTGAGCACTCTCGAATAATTTAATAGCTCCTGGTATCAATAAGCACATATATGAACTAAATACACTAACAGATAGAGCATAATTTTAGGAACCTAACAAAATTTGTTTCACAACTTTTGGATATCCATATTATTTTATACTAATTACCAAAGTTTAGCTCAAAATTAAAATAAAAAGCTATTTTTATTTTCCCCAAAAAAGGTAAACCAATTTCGGCTCAATGCGGCCCACGCGTGGAGGTGGCCCACGGCGGGGAGCCCGCGTGCTGGCATTTTTGCAAAAATGCCCTCGCATTATTAGACAATAACGCGAACACTACACACACTATTTCTATAGACAACGACTTTGGAATGGAGCCCTCGTATCTTTTCACCTTCGCACCGGAGAGGTCCCCGAGACGCCCCGCGCTCGTCGACATGGCGGGCGGTGGCACTAGGCGGTACGCCGATCACCAGAGACCCTTGTAGACCTAGCTAGGGGACCAATGCTCACCTATGGGCCGACGCGCGGTGATGGGCGGTGGTTGCACGAACGGGGGAGAAGCAGAGCGGGCTCTCCCCGACGGCGGCGACTTGCAGCGGCAGCAACCGTGTTCCAGTGAGCCACAACATACAATAGATAATAGAGGTGATGGGTAAGCATCAGTAATGCACCAGGATCCTTCCCGTGGTGGTGGCGTGGCTAGAGACGCCCCGAGCAAGTCTGGCCGCGTGCGCGCGGCGAGCTCGTTGGCGAACCGCAGTGACATGGCCATGCCGGTGGCATGGAGGTGGCTAAAGGGCTGCGACTTGGGTGCGCACAATGAAGAGGGGTTCTAGGTGAGGCTAGTGGTGCAGTCAATTCGACGCGAGATGGTGAGGTTGGAGCTAGCCACAGCGAGGCGGGCTGGGCCTTAATGGCATGGTAGGGGGGCAAAACTCCAAAATTGGAGCTCGGCCATGTCGTAATCAAGGGGGGCTGGGGACAGTCGACAAGAGGACGTAAAGGTAGAGACGTGAGTACGAGGAATTGATGAGAGGTGCTCGCTCTTTGATGCACTATGACCACGACTCGATGGTGGCGGAAAGCAGAGAGAGATGGGGCACGGCAGGTGGGCTCGGCTCGTCCATGCCTTGGCAGGACGTGGTCGATCGGACCTAAGGCGACGTCTGTGCACCCGCTACATGACAATGCGACCAAACCACGTGCACACGCGGGGGCAGGTGGGGTCACGGCATGCGCGACCATAGCACCATTAAGGCAAGGCGACGGCGTGGAGCAGCCGGGACAGCCCACATGTGTGCTAGGACAAGGTGAGCGGCAGCATAGCATAGCATCACAGTGGCGTCGGTAGCGGCAACGTGAGGCAGGGCAGCATGCGGACGTGACGGCGAGTTGATGGCTTTGGCAGTGGCTCCGTCAAGATGCGGGCGGGGCACGCGGCAGCAGCAGCGGTGGCTTTGCACGGTGGGACCAGCGATAGCCGAACCATAGACAGGCTAGAGGCGGCCACGGCCGGCCGCGCGCGGCAGCTTGCGCACGCGCAACCAACGTGCGAAGCCGAGCACCCGAGCATGGTGATCGCGGCCACGCGACCAAACAGCCCAAAACCGTGTCGTGCACGAATTTTAAAGCGCCCACAAAAACTAAACGGTTGCTTTAGGACCTAAACCATCTTCACCATGCTCAAGATGGCATATGAGACTACCAAATTGAGCTATAACACTACACCACTTCTTAACCCAATCTCTCCAAATAAATTACTAAACATAGCAATGTCTAGCTGTTGACAGACTTGGAAATTTCTAACTTTTTGAGCTGGATTTGCTTTCCAAGTTCCATTTCTAGACTATTAGAAATACAAGCTAGTAACATTATTTTGTCTACAACAATTATTTTATTGTCATCTACAAAGTTTGTACTTCAAACTTTATTTAAGTATCACATACATGTTCTATAGCATTTTTGCTTAATAAAAATTGGTTTTAAACCCTACTTGATATGCATGAACTATTGAATCAACTTTCGTTTCGCATTTTAGTCGATCGTTTCGAGTTACAAAAATTGGTATACACACTTTATCACATGCATTAACACATAAACATGATGCTCATGACATGTTTTAGCAAGTTGTTTAAGCAGTAACACCGAGAGTGTTACAGGCACACTCTCATTCTCCTTCAACTTGAAGCTTGCAAACTTCTCCTTGAGAATGTATGCCTTTGCACCCTTCATGGCTTGAGTGCTCTCAAAGGATTCCTCCAACTTCTTCCATGCCTCATGAGCCATCTCAATGTTCTTGATTTGCTCAAATATTCTCTCATTCAATGCATCATGAATGGCACTAAGAGCAATGTCATTGTTTTGGAGCAATACTTCTTCGGCGGCGGTGGGAGCCTCCTCATTAGCAATCTCAATCTTGGTCTCCACCACCTTCTAAACCTTCCTATTGATTGACTTGATATATGTTGTCATCTTAGCCTTCCAATAGGGATAGTTGGAGCCATCAAATTGGGGTGACTTCTTCGTGTTGTTGATTTGAACCATTTTAACACCGAAGGTTGTTAAGCTTCCAATCAAGGTGACCATAGCTCCGATACCACTTAAAAGGTCCTAATGGCTAGAGAGGGGTGAATAGCCTATTGAAAATTTCTACAACAACACTTAGCAAAGGTGTTAGACAATTAAACGGCGAAGCGAGTGTTGCGCTAGCCTACTAAAACTGCAAGCCACCTACCATAATTCTAGTTGCTATTGTCTTTAAGCATACAAGAATAAGTCACTACTCTAAGTTAGTGAGCTCTCAAAGACTAACTAAAGAGCCCCACTAACCAAACTAGACCGACTCTTGCTTACCCTCAAAACTAGCTACACTAAAGGGCCAAGCTACACCAAGTGTATAACCTTGTGCACGTGTGTTAGCATATTTTTACAAACATTTTCAAGGGTGTTAGCACTCCACTAGAATCTAAATGCATATGCAATGAGTTAGAACATCTAGTGACACTTTAATAACGGTATTTCGATACGAGTTTCACCCCTCTTAACAGTACGTCATCAGAAATACAAGGGTGTCGCAATGATACAAAATTTGGAAGAATGGAATAGCTCACTGTAAATTTGTTCTTTTCCAATTTTTAGTTCCTTCTCTCCTCCTCTCGCTTTGTTTCGATCTCAAGAAAGGCTACCCATGCCTCCTGGCCGCCTGGCCAGTGGCAACCACTGCGATGCGAGACTAGCAGACTACGACATCTCTCATCATGTTCCATTCCCCATGGGCCACGGTCATCAGCTCCTCCCCACCTACCACTCTGCTCCCTCCCTCCTCCGCCCCACGCCACGAGGCCACCCACTTCCTCTACAAATAAATCCCTTGGCATTTCCTGGCCCAACATGCTCTTCCCCCTACTTCTTGCTGCGAGCGTCCTGAATTTAGGTCCTCGTGGTGGAGGTGGTAGGTGGCGATGGCCTTCAAGCTGGGCACTAAGGCCGCGGCGGAGTCGCCCACAGCTGCTCACCGGGGAGGCCTCACCCGTGGAAACAGACATGTTCTTTGGTCTTAAAGCTGCACTTGAAATCATTGTCCTTTTCTTCGTCGGCACTGAAATTTTTAGTATTTAAAGCGGAGCCAACAGGATCACCATAGGATCTTGAGTTACCAGCATTCTCATCCTACGGTAGTTGAGGTAAATAACCAATCAAAGAAGCTATTTGAACGTCATCAGAAATACAAGGGTGTCACAATGATACAAAAATTGGAAGAAAGGAATAGCTCACTGTAAATTTGTTCTTTTCCAGTTCTGAGTCCCTTCTCTCCTCCTCTCACTTCTTTTGGATCTTAGGAAAAGCAACTGATCACATATTTTGCATGAAAAAATCAAACAACCGATAGTACATACAATTTGAGATGTGAACAACAGATGGTGCAATAATTTTTGGGTCGTCTATCAAGCTATTTCTTCTGCACGCCGTTGGCTCCCCTGGATCCATGATTTCGATCCCTCCCTCCCCATGCCTCCTTGGCTGCCTGGCCAGTGGCAACCACTATGATGCGATGCGAGACTGGTAGACTACGACGTCTCTTGTCATGTTCCGTTCACCACGGGCCACGGTCATCGGCCCCTCCCCACCTACCACTCTGCTCCCTCCCTCTCCCGCCCATGCCACGTGGCCACCCACTTCCTCTACAAATAAATCCCATGGCATTTCCTGGCCTAACATGCTCTTCCCGCCACTTCACACAGCGAGTGTTCCGAATTAAGGTGCTTGTGGTGGAGGTGGTAGGTGGCGATGGCCTTTAAGCTGGGCACCAAGGCCGCGGCGGCGTCGCCCGTGGCTGCTCAACGGGGAGGCCTCTCCTATGGAAACAACATGTTCTTTGGTCTTAAAGCTGCACTTGAAATCACTGTCCTTTTCTTCATCGGCACTAAAATTTTTATTATTTAAAGCGGTGCCAATCAGATCACCGTAGGATTTTGAGTTACCAGCATCCTCATCCAATAGTAGTTGAGGTAAATAATGAATCAGAGAAGCTATTTGAACGTCATCAGAAATACAAGGATGTCACATTGATACAAAAATTAGAAGAAAAGAATAGTTCATCGTAAATTTGTTCATTTCCAGTTCTGAGTCCCTTCTCTCCTCTCGCTTCTTTTGGATCTTAGGAAAAGCTACTGATCACATATTTTGCACGAAAAAATGGAACAACCGATAGTACATACAATTTGTGATGTGAACAATAGATGGTGCGACAATTTTTGGGTCGTCTATCAAGCCGCTTCTTCACGCCGTTGGCTCCCCTGGATCCATGATTCCGATCCCTCCCTCCCATGCCCCCTGGCCGCCTGGCCAGTGGCAACCACTACAAAGCGATGCGAGACTGGTTGACTGCAATGTCTCTCGTCATGTTCCGTTCCCCACAGGCCACGGTCATCGGCCTCTCCCCACCTACCACTCTGCTCCCTCCCTCCCACGCCCCACGCCATGTGGCCACCCACTTCCTCTACAAATAAATCCCATGGCATTTGCTGGCCTAACATGCTCTTCTCCTACTTCCTGCTGCGAGCGTCGAATTATGGTGCTTGTGGTGGAGGTGGTAGGTGGTGATGGCCATCAAGCTGGGCACCAAGGCCACGGCGGCGGCGCCCGCGGCTACTCACCGGGGAGGCCTAGCCTGTGGAAACAGACCTGTTCGTTGGTCTTAAAGCTGCACTTGAAATCATTGTCCTTTTCTTCAGCAGCACTGGAATTTTTATTATTTAAAGCGGAGCCAACGGGATCACCATAGGATCTTGAGTTACCAGCATTCTCACCCTATAGTAGTTGAGGTAAATAACGAATCAGAGAAGCTATTTGAACGTCATCAGAAATACAAGGGTGTCACAATGATACAAAAATTGGAAGAAAGGAATAGCTCACTGAAAATTTGTTCTTTTCTAGTTCTGAGTCCCTTCTCTCCTCCTCTCGCTTCTTTTGGATCTCAGGAAAGGCTACTGATCACATATTTTGCACGGAAAAATAAAAAAACCGATAGTACATACAATTTGAGATGTGAACAACAGATGGTGCAACAATTTTTGGGTCGTCTATCAAGCCGCCTCTTCATGCCGTTGGCTCCCCAGGATCCATGATTCTGATCCCTCCCTCCTCATGCCTCCTGGCCACCTGGCCAGTGACAACTACTGCGATGCGATGCGAGACTGGCAGACTGCGACGTCTCTCATCATGTTCTGTTCTCCACGGGCCACGGTCATCGGCCCCTCCCCACCTACCACTCTGCTCCCTCCCTCCCCTGCCCCACGCAACGTGGCCACCCACTTCGTCTACAAATAAATCCTCCAGCATTTCCTGGCCTAACATGCTCTTCCCCCCACTTCCTGCTGCGAGCGTCCCAAATTAAGGTGCTTGTGGTGGAGGTGGTAGGTGGCGATGGCCTTCAAGCTAGGCACCAAGGCCATGGTGGCGTCGCCCGTGGCTGCTCAACGGGGAGGCCTCGCTCATGGAAACAGACCCTGTTATTTGGTCTTAAAAAGCTGCACTTGAAATCATTGTCCTTTTCTTCGTCGGCACTGAAATTTTTATTATTTAAAGCGGAGCCAACCGGATCACCATAAGATCTTGAGTTACCAGCATCCTCATCCTATGGTAGTTGAGGTAAATAACGAATCAGAGAAGCTATTTAAACGTCATCAGAAATACAAGGGTGTCACAATGATATAAAAATTGGAAGAAAGGAATAGCTCACTGAAAATTTGTTCTTTTCCAGTTCTGAGTCCCTTCTCTCCTCCTCTCGCTTCTTTTGGATCTTAGGAAAGGCTACTGATCACATATTTTGCACCGAAAAACCAAACAACCGATAGTACATACAATTTGAGGTGTGAACAATAGATGGAACTCGCCTGGATGTTGAAGCACAGCCAAATTCAGGCTATGGGCAGCCACCACCGCCACTGAGATAGGATGGGCGGCGGCAACCAGAGCGCGTCGGTGTCGAGTCCCAGCCTCCCAGGTCATCGAGGTCCTGATGGCTAGCGAGCAGGCGCTCCGGCACTTCCGTGACCTGCTGGGCCTCCGTGTTGAGAAGGCACGGGTGCGACGGTGAGTGTGGAGATGAAACATTCAGATGCATGCTGAAACACAATATGTTGGAATGTACCTTCATCAGGTTTCAGGTCATGTTGAAGCAGCAAACTGTGCAGGGCAAGAACAACGGATGTACACACTAAAGTCCAGGCAAGAGCAACATATAAGTAGCCATTGTCATGAAATATCAAACACCAGCATCTGAAATTCCTGAAGAATTTGGCCAGCAAATTTCATTTGTTTTATCTTCTTGTATTGCAATGTAGTGACAAACTGAACCACTTCATACAAAAAAGTTTGACTGTTCTTAGTAGTTACCTTTCTGATGGTTTATCCTTTTGTCAACAACAGGTTTATCGGGAACCTCCTCCCCTTTGCTCAATATATTAACTGCCAATCCATTCTTCATAGATGCCAATAGCGATTCTTTGCTGATACACTCTTCTGGTGGCTGTTGAGGAACATAGATGACAACATCGGTCACCAATAGTGCCGTGAAGGCTCATGCATGGTAGAGTGCCACCTCCACATATGGCCCAATCCCTGAAAGAAAAGTTACATTCAGACTTCCAAAGAGAAATGTATACAGCAATGCATGAATCAATGCTGACATTTGCAGGCAAAATACCAACTTCCGAAGAGCTAAGCACCTTCTGCTTGATTTCGGCAGCGCAGGGCATGGCGTCATTCTCCACTGCCTGCGCAGGGATGAAAATGGATCGGATACGGACGGATATCGTTAATATTACATTTGTTTTTATATTTCTGTCTAGATTCGGATTCGAGTACGGATAGTATCAACCATGACGGACAGGATACGATTGGATATGGACATTATAAATATGTGATTTGAGTATTCGGATACGGATACGATATCGGATGTTAAATATCCGGGCTCGGATACGGACAGGTCTAAACCCCTCTAAACGGATTCGGTCTCGAATACGGTCGGAAAATATCCGTACCGTTTTAATCCATACCCATATCTGAGCCTTGGGAAACTGGAAAAGGGACCGACGAAGATTTTGTGTTTGTAACTTGTAAGCGAAGGTCAGCAGCACATGAATATGCTTAAGCTATTTTCAGGACATATTCCTAATAGACTTGCCGTCAAAAAGTATTTCCACCAGCTGGATTTATTGGGATCCATGTTTTTACTGGATCAGAATGATTTGAACAAAAAGCATGTCCCCAATTAATAATTTTGTCAGACCTAGCAATTACAAACCGAGTGAAAATGCAAACCGAGTATCTTAATCGAACAATAATCGATGCTGCAAACCAAAGAACCACTCCTGCCCAATGCCGTCTAATACTCCCTCCATTTCAAATTATAAGTCGCTTTGACTTTTTTATGTTCATCCATTTTACTATGTATCTAGACATATTATTATATCTAGATGCATAGCAAATAGATGTAAAAAAATCAAAACGACTTATAATTTGAAAGTTGGAACGGAGGGAGTATAATAGTATCCCGCAACCAATTCCATTTAGTAGATCGGAATTGGACAGCCAATTCTGTGAGACAACCTAACACACAAGGAGAGCAGGGAGCCACTTTGGAGAGAACATCAGTTTCACACAGCAGGAAGGGAGAAGAGATGGCATACCTCGTCAAGCAGAGAAGGCGGCGCCGTGGCTGCATAGTTGAAGCTTACCCGTGCGCCGATGTCAGCGGCAGCGGAGGCCCTGAGCGCAGGCTGCGGGGTGGCGGAGGTAGTGGCAATGGAGGTTCGGAGGGCAGGCCGTGGGACGACGGCTGCGGCGTAATCCCTGCACGCGGGTTGCATGATGCCACGGCAAAGGCCCGGAGCACGGGACGGGGGGCACCACCGGCGGCAGCCTCGGCTGCGACGGAAGCCCAGAACGCGGATCGTAGAACGCTACGGTGAAGGCCCGGAGCGCGGGTCGCGAGGAGTCGGCGGCGGTGGCCATGCGCTAGTGAAGATCGGGGGTGAAGGTGGAGACCATGCGGGATGGGGAGTGAGATCCGGAGCGCGCGCGACAGGTAGCTGATTGGGAGGGCGGTTTCCTTTCTTGTCGGACGGAGCCTTCATGCGAGGGAGTTTCCTTTTTTCGCGACGAAAGAAGAATTATATTAGATAATAGCTAGGTACATTAACACGTTACAAGCACTGAAACTGATTTTCATCTAAATTACACCCACGCTTTGAATAGTTCCAGATCTCAAAACCAAACATGTACGATGCTTTACAGTATGGATGACCACATAGGCAAACACTTGGAAAAGGCATGAGAACAGATACCCAACGAACAACGGCTAACATTTATGTAGACGGAGTTGAGAAACTTCTTCTTTCTGGTGTCTTCCTTCTTCTTTCTGTCATCGAAGAATGAGGAAGACTGATCTCAAACTTATTCTCCCTAGTCATTCATCGTGGCCAGATCTAACCACAATAAAACGGAGAAGAGACCGGAGAAAATTATTCCATGGCGGCGACACCATCTCCGCCTTGATGTCGTTTTCCAGAAATAAAAGTCTCCATATCATCATACCGGTGAGGATGCTGACGCCGTAGTTGTCGTCCCCATCTTCAACAGAGCCGCCATGGAGAAAATGATTCCACCCTGCCCTCTCACCGTCGTCGGAGAGGAGATAAATCCCTAAAACCAAAAAACTTGGCATGCAGATACCCTAACCCAAAGGACTCGATCTACTCAAAAAACTTATTAAAAACGATGGATCCCCGCTCCCTCCGGCCTCCGGCGATATGCCGGAGGGGGAGGGAGGCGGACCAGCGGTGGCGGAGGAAGGAGCGGCGCTACGAGTCGCGTACCAAACCTAGGTATGAGGGAGTTTCCTTTCTTGCCGGGTGGAGCCTTACGCGAGGGCCTCGTAGGATCGCACGGGTAGAGACATAGCGACGACCCGAAAATTGTCGCTCCACTCGGTTGTCTTTGTTTTGTTCTTTTTAGTTGTATGTTGGAGGAGGAGATTTCCTCCATGTATTTTGTCACCTCAATAGACTTTTTGCCCTTCTAATGTTTTGTCGTGCCGCTCGTACGTATGTGACCCGTGCTGCTCGGTACTTTGCCGCTCGTAGGTACGTGACCCGTGCCGCCGCCTCGGAAAATACTAATGAGCACAACAAAAATTGCAGGCAACGGTGGGCAGCAGAGACCTCGCTATCCATGGGGCCCTCGGGTGCGAGCACGTCATCAACGGCCGCTGCCAGGCCTTGAGCGACAGGCGCGGGCAGGCCGTGGCCGGCAGGCGCGGCCAGGTCACGGGCGTCAGTCGCAGCCACGGCCAGGTCGGTCGACAGCCGCTCCGTGGGCGCTGCCTTGCCGTGGGCGGCCGCTGCCAGGGCAACTGGGCAAGAGACCGGCCTGCCGTGGCATCGGGGGGCTGCCATCCATGGCTGCTGCTGCGGTTACTCGCGATCTCGATGGGGAGGCGGCGGCAATACGAACAGACGACGGGTTGATAGGTTAGGGCGCCTCCAAACGTCGGTCTCAAGTCTACGTACCGTGCAAAACATCAGAAGGGCAAAAATATCCACTCAAGTGAAAAATACTTGAAAGAATACTACAAAAGAGAGAAAATACTCATAATGTCAAGAAAATCACGAGTCATCTATTTTTATGAAATCTACGTTTGGAGTCCCAAAACTGCGAAGTGCAATGATGAGTGTCCCAAATATACAATTTTCTCCTCAAAAAGACCAATCAAACGGGGTAAAGAATGATTTCACCTTTAAAGCCACCAAAGAGTCGAAACATATTTTTGAACTAGGAGCTGGAGTCCAAAAAATTTAGCCCATGTTTTGCACAGCTTCAAACGGCTCTAGCTTCTTACCACAGTGCGTGGAGGAGTCCGAGCCGATGAAGCCAACCAAAATAGTGGTTTCACCGGCTCCTATTTTATTTTGAGAGAAGAGAGAAGAGCGGCTTCTTGCTATAGTGCACGGAGGAGATACAGTTAAAGCTACCCAGAGCTATGCCAAAACGGGGTCTTAGTTTCTAGGCTACCGCTACTGGGTTCTCTCAAAAAAAAAATACGGATTATAAGAGAAGCGAACATGGCCAAAGTGCTTTAGCTCCACGAGAGGATGCCGAAACCATTTTAAGAGGAGTCAGAGCCCTTTCACACAGACTCTTAATCACTTATGATTAACTGTTTCTTTGGCGTCTTTGTTTTTCTAAAAAAGCCTATGGGTCTCACTTAGTGCATGTTTAGACACTATGGGTTAATTGTTAGCTAACTAATTTTTAGCTCAAATTAGCTCTAGGATATCCAAACAAGACGGCTAGTAGATGGCTAATTTTCCAGCCAAGCCTTTAACTAGTTGTTAGCCAACTAGCTAGTCAACCATAACCTAAACTCGAACTAGTAACTAGCAACACTTACCCAAACTCGAACTAGCGGAACAAACATATTGAGCCGAGTAAGATGACATGGCCGAAATTTGAATTTTTTTAATGAAATCTCGGGAACTGTTGGAGAACTAGGGTGATTTTTTATTCCTACTATTACTTTTTGCAAGCTTTGAAAACTTGATTTCTGGCACTCATTTTTAAGGCATTATTATTAGAGATGCTCAAAGATAGCTAGTCAAGGTGAAGGAGCGAGTACGGTTTATTTGGACCGTTGCACATAGTTTGCATAGTTGAATTCTGTTGGACATCAATTAGAATGATAGGCGTGCTCTGTCATTTGTAGGCAGGGGCAGACACAGTGGCGGGGGAGGGGGGGGAGGGGGCGCTCAAGCCCCCCTACCTATATCGCAGCAGTGGAACCCCCTGTGGGGGGCGCTCAAGCCCCCCTACCTATATCGTAGCAGTAGAACCCCTTGTGGAGCTCCTATGAATTTTTAGGCAAAGTTCTATAGTGTAGGGGGCTGAGACTTAAGATCGAACAGCAGCGTTGTTCAGCCCCCCCTGAAATATTTTCTGGGTCCGCCGCTGTTTGTAGGCTCTAGCTAGGATTGCTATTCTATCCGAAAGAGGATGGAAGTGGGACGTTGGATTTTGGATATATGAGTGCCCTTGGATTGATGGAGGACTCCCCTACACATTCCCGCCTTAATAGCTCATCAACTGCAAGGAAGAAAATTAAAAGAAATCAATCCGACTAACCTTTCTCTCATCAACATATCAGCTTTCTAGCACGCATATTTGAGAGTTAGTGTAGGAGAAAAGATCAACTATAATTTGTTGTTTTAATGAAAAATAATAAGTCACACTTATTTGAATCCTTTCGTATGACCAAGAAATATCGGGCTCTTTATCCCGATAAAAACAGACTGTAAACGAACAGAAAATACCTCTATCGTTTTTATTTTCATATTTTTTTGACGGAAACAGGAGCGGGAGCCGGACAGCCAGAAGCGGAAAAGGTAGCGGGATAAATGATAATACAAAATGGGTACATACGATCGGAAAATAGACGGAAACAAACGGTAAACAGAAACTTAGACCGGGATTACATGCCACATGAACTCTCACACATATATTAAAGTTAATAAACAATTCCTTTGCAAAAAGAGTGAATAAATAAATAATTTAAGACACCTCATAAATCACTTGGACTAATCTGCTCATTAGCTTGCTTACCGTTCATGCGTGTGCTGCTGATACTAGGCGCCTCAGCGCCTGTACTGCTACCTGTGTGCTATACGCCTATACGGAAGTGCTGCATGCCACATGGGCCACGGCCACACACCAGTAATTAATAGCTCCTTTAAGCTTACTTCATATTCGGTTTGTTCGGCTTATTTTTTTAGTCAGAACAGTGTTTTTTTCTCATAACAATTTAGTCAGAACAGTGTTTTCCAGTCAGTTTCAGTCAAGATTCAGCAAGTCGAACGGAGCCAGCGGTACAGGATACGGTATGGAAAAGTTCACACTAGTAGTAGCAGGCTTCCAACTGGTAATTAGCAAAGGGTACAGGATATGGTAGTTAGATGAAATAGATGGGCCGAACTATAGGCCTCATGTTTACGAAGCATGCCAGCAGGTTATCCCGGATAAGCTGTAAACGGGATGAATACGGGATTATCCTGGTCAAAAACGGTATTCCGTAAATATGGACGGAAAAACCCTCATCCCGTTTTCGATCCCGGTCCCGGTGCATCCCGTCCCGTTTCTGGTCCCGTTTCCGTATTTTCCCGGAAAAACGAAAACGGTCAGGATAAAACGGTAAACGGTTGCGGACGGAACGGGATCTATCCCGTCCGTTTTCAACCTTAATCCCTCTATATGTAGTCCTAGCTTCTCTTGAAGTTTTATTCCTGAATGGGTAAATTTGTTCTACTAACAACAAACTTTGCAAGCAAAACCAAGACATGCAACATCTTTTTTCAACAGGATACTGTACATTGGTAACTGAAAAATAAAATTGTCAAGCAAGTTTACCAGCGAACTGTTGGGGGAGACCATAAGGTATGGGCCCCCTCCCTCTCCTACTAATTGACCAACGTTTCACCCTCCAGGGACGAAAGGTGTATCGACGAAATAGGTGGCGAAAGGCGGCGGCAGCTTCGCCCGGCTCGCGCCAGAAGGGCGCCAAGGCTTCCGACCAGCGTTCCGCCCTTATGGGTCGGATCACCCATTGACAAAACGGTTGGCGATTGGTTTTGTTAGTTTTCGCCCTGGATTCAAAGGTGAAAACATAAAAGCCATCGACCAGCGGTTTTGCCCGCCGGAGCCGGGCGACGCAATGACGAAACCTACGGCGAAAGGCGTCTGCAGCTTTCGCCAGCGAACGATTGTCAGCGAAGTACGGTATCATGGGGAGCTTTTCGACGTGCCGGTAGCTAATCGTTGTGGAGTGGTGCGATTGCTTGTAGGTTTTTCGTCGCTTCGTGGCCCGTCGTCCTACTAGGACGGCACGGCGGGCGCCTTCCATGGTGGCCTGAACGGAGGGGACCCCGCCTGAGGGGGGGCGTTGTCCGAGGGGGGCCATATACGGGCTGGACAAAAGGCGCCTCTAGAGAAGAGGAATATGCTCGAGTATCATAGTAGTTAGGAGGGCATTATGGTCCTTGTAAAAAGATACGGTCGTGTATAAATAGAGCTCCATGGGAGCATTGTAAAAGGAGAATGGAACCCTAGTTCCTTGATCAATACACATATACCTTTCGACCATCCGTTGTGAAAGGATCAAGATGCCCAAGAGAGGGGGTGAATTGAGCTAATTCTAAATTTTTTGGCAATAATTAAGTCCTATGGTTAGCCCAATTAACCCCTTGTGCCTAAAAAATGTTTCTAATTGTTCTACCGCACAAAAGACTTGCAACCTAAGTTCCAATCCTACTCTAGCATGGCAATTCTAAGAATGTAAAGACATGAATTGAATTGCTCAAAGTAAATGCTCAAAGTAAATGCTCAAAGTAAATAGAGAGGAAGGAACACAGCGATGTTTTGCCGAGGTATCGGAGAGTCGTCACTCCCCACTAGTCCTCGTTGGAGCATCTGCGCAAGGGTGTAGCTCCCCCTTGATCCGCGCAAGGATCAAGTGCTCTCTATGGGTTGATTCTTCGACACTCCGCCGTGGTGAATCACCCACAACCGCTCACAACTTGAGTTGGGTCACCCACAAGCTCCGCCGGGTGATCACCAAACTCCCAATCACCACCAAGCCGTCTAGGTGATGGCGATCACCAAGAGTAACAAGCACGAACTCTCACTTGACCATGACAAGCCTAATGAGAAGGTGGATGCACACTTTGCTACTCTTGATCTTCACTAATGAGGGCTCTCTTTGGGATTCTCAAATCTCAATCACCTCACTAGGACCTTGCTCTTCTTGGCACTCTCTAAGGTGTTTCTTAGCTGTTGGAATGAGCAAAAGTATCCCCACACACGAGTGGAGGTGGTATTTATAACACCGGCTAAAAAATGAACCGTTATGTGCCTCTACGGGATGACCGGACGCTCCGGTCATGTTGACCGGATGCTTCGGTCAGTATACCCCGAACTCCAGTGTTTATAGTGTGACCGGACGCTGGCCAGTGTCCGGTCAGCCCTGACCGGACGCGTCCGGTCGTGATTTTCCCTCTCTGGAACCTTACTGGAGTCGGCCGGACGCTGCCTCTCAGCGTCCGGTCACTTGACCTCTCAGCGTCCGGTCAAACCAGACGCAATCACCTTGGTCAAATGAACTGATCGGACCCTGAGCTAGCGTTCGGTCACACCGGAGCCAGCGTCCGGTTAGTATTTGACCCTCCATTCACTTCCAACTCTCGAACATATGTGAATGAAGTTTGCTCCATTAGATCTAAGTGCTATTTTGGAGCTACCTAGCGCTAGTTTTAACAAGTGTGCACCACACATAACTCACTAGACTCACCTAGGTCAAGCTACCCATCCATACCCCCTTAATAGTACGGCCAAAGGAAAAACAAAGTCCTAAACTACTCTAAGTGTCTCTCCAACTCCAATCGACACTTAGAACTAGTCCATCCTTAACCTTGATGTCTATCCTTTGAAAACCGAAACGATTTCCATCGTAGGGGCATGACCACCTCGATTGCCCAATCGATCTCCATTACCATGACCTAACTTAAATGCCTCTTCAAAACACACGTTAGTCATAGTAATCTTGAATTGTCATTAATCACCGAAACCCTACTAGGGGCCTAGATGCTTTCAATCTCCCCCTTTTTGGTGATTGATGACAATACCACCTCGAGTATGTGAAAGAGTTGAGGTTTTTAACATGCTTGGATCATATAAGCTCTTGTCAATAAGAACAAAAGGGTTAGGCAAGCTTATATGAACCAAGCCAACATGATGTACTCAAAAGATATGAATTAAGCATGAGTACAAGTAATAAAGCTCATTTGCATCGGAGTAAAGCGTGGAAGCAAAGGCAAATGAGCGTTGCACAAGTGATATGACATATAAATAATTCAAAGTAGAGAGCACACATGTCATATATCATGATCACGTAGATATCACTATCACATATATATGGTTCAATGCATGAAAGTAAACACACGATGAATGCATAATAGTGTATCACACATAAAAACTCCAAATGTAATATATAAGCTAATATAATAACTAAGCTCCCCCTAAATAGTCGCTCCCCCTAAGACTATCATACTCGAACCCTCTCCCCCTTTGGCGTCAAACACCAAAACCTAAGGGTCGGTCGGCGGGGCTGCAGCGGACGAGCCGGACGCTGAAGAACGAGGAGCAAGCTGAAACTAAGTGCCATCATCATCTGATCTGGAGCTCTGAGCAGTTTGACCCTCTGTAGCTGGAAGTGATGCTATAGCAGTCTAGGTCGGATCAGGAACTGGAGCTGCTGTAGACTGAGCTGGTATGACTATAGTAGGCTCTGATGATGCCACTAAGGAAGGGAGCATCTCTGTAGTCCCGGTAATATGTACAACTGTAGAAGGACCTAGGACATGTAGATATGGAGGAGTGGGCATCCCTGTCAACTCACTGAATGAAGCACCAAGGCTCCTGGACACAGTGGTCTCTGGTACAAGCAGCGAAGATGTCCTAGCCGGTGTGAAGCCCGTCTGAAAAGGTGTGAACTGCGGGGCAAGTGCTGGCGAAGCAAAGTACTGGGACACCTGCTCTGTAGGAGAAGGAAACGGCGCTGGTGGCTGTCCCTGACTCTGAAGCCCACTAGGCTGTAACGCTGGAGTCGTGGAAGTGGTGGCAGGCTGACCAAGCTGGGGCATAGGCTATGGCGGTGGAGCCCCAATAGCTGTCACTACATGCTGTATAAATCCAAGGAGCTGCTACTGCATGAGTATCTGCTGCTGCTGTAGAGCCTGAGTCTGCTGCTGAATAGCTAGCTGCTGCTACTGGATCGCCTGTTGCTGCTGCTGGAACTCATCCTGCTGAGTTTGGAACTGTGCAAATGTAGAAGCTGTCTCTTGAGCCTGTCGTGCCTGGTCCTGCCTCATCCGCTTAAGTATAGCAAGGAGAGCGGGGTCTATCTGTGGGGCAGGTGGCGCTGAGCTAGAACTGTCGGCCTCATGATCATGTCGCTGTGGAGGCATCTGAGGGACGGGCTGGTAGTCATCATCAGAACTATCACTGGGGTCGCTCACGACTACACCCTCCTGCTGGGCAAGCTCCTCCTCCTCAGTAGCTGTTATGCCCCTGATAATATCATCCTGCTGGGTTGCAGACTCTGGCACCTCAGGACATCGATGCGGCTAACTGGGTGCTGTAGGTGTACTATGCCTGATCATCTGTGTCATGTTATTGGCAGGAAACTCTGTGGTGGCATCACTGTACTCAGCAAGCATCTCTGGCAACCTCACTATGACTGCCCTATGGATAAGCCATGTGATCCAGTGAGCATAAGGTAGCTGCCTGTGTCCTCTGAAACCCTCAGCTATAGTGTCCTCCATCTCTGACAGAATAAGATCCTAGATATCAAAGACTGTCTGTTGCATCAGAGAGTTGATCAGCCACAACTGTATACGTGTCAAACCCTCTCTGTATCCCATCCTGGGAAGCAGTGTCCTCATAACAGCCTCAAGTATGCGAGCAGTGGGATTTAGGTCACTGGGGTTCCTGCGTGATCCCTCTCCAAAGGGCTGAGTGAAGCAGTGGCGAACCAAGTCAGTAGGGGGCACATTACCACCATGAGGGCATCTGGGGGTGCTGTCTGGCCATAGCACACCTCGTGAAGTCTGACTGGCTGCTCCTGAAGCCTTAGTATCTCCCTGACCCTCTGGCTTATCAGGCGGTAGTCTCTTCCTCCAAATGCGAAGTGAATATATCTATGTTGCGGGTCAATCCAGAGGGAAGCATAGAACTACCGAACCCAAGATGGAACATATAGTCTGGTCCGTCCAATCAAACCTGATAGCCCTGGCAGATATGTAAGGTAGGGGTGAATGTGCTCTCCAGCTGCTACAACTATAGAGTCAATGGGGCACACCCTCTGAGATATGAAAATCGCCCCACTGTTGAGATAGGCATTGTAGAAATCCTCCTACAGTGGAGTGTAGAAGCCATCTGAAGCTCTCTCATCCCTCCTCGGCGGAAACCATACATCAAAATCAACAAATCTCAGCTGCTGAACCTGCTTGGCCATGGCGGCCCTCAAGTCAAGATGGGTCACTGGGGGTGGACCCTATGGGAGAACCCCTCCGCTGTGTGCCAACCCTCGCCGTGACTGGGGCACGAGTATGATCAGAGCGGCGAAGCTGTGGCTGAGGTGCCTACTCTGTCTCCTCTGCTTGCTCTCCCTCCTGAGCCTGCTCTGTTGGCTCTACTGGCGGGGGCTGCTGCTGTGGCTCCCCCTGAGGCTGAGGTTCCTCAATAGCAAGACGTCGTCCTGCCATCATGACAGTCCTAGGTGGACCACCATGAAGACGCTCAATATGCTCAAGTCTGCCCTACGCTTCTGGTGACAGATGATCTACAATAACAACTCCACTATGAGTACCTCCTCTCTTGGCACGCTCTGCGGCCTCAACGACTACAACTGCTCTGGCTGTCTCTGCATCCGGGTACTTGCGCTTCTTTGATGCAACCTTCTTCATCGCCTTGCCTTTAGGATCTACAGGCAAGCGAGGTGGACATCTCAGATCCTCATCTCCTGGACCACCACCGACATTCTTCGTGCGAGCCATCTGATGAATCTGAAGAGAATCAACTGCCGCTGATAGGAAACAACTACCTCTGACACTTTCGAGGCTTGGCCTTGTTCCGTACTCGCGAGCTTGGCTCTGAGTTAACTGACAACTACCACACAATCTCAACGACACCGACTCACTGCACGATAGAATAGATAGGATATACAATAAATACAATGTATCTAATAGATGCAAAACCCTAGGAAGCAAGCAATTAGGTACAAAATTGAAACGACGGGCTTGCTACCTGACGAACCGGCGACTCAAGGAGAAAAGAGAAGCGACATGCGGGGAACCACCGAGTTGGCAATGAAATTAGGATCAACGGGGTGTAGTGAGTCGAAGGCCCAACACGGAGCATGGGGTGAAGACACTGCAGTGGATCTTGGCGGCATGGGAGCACGGCTAGCTCAGTGGCGGCTCTATTGCCGGTGGGAGCCCGGCAGCGTGTAGGCGCTCGCTGTGGTGGCTCTAGTGGCGGGCGCAGGCAGGGCACGGTGGTGGCGCTATAGTAGGGCTTGCGGCGGCGTAGGAGCATGGGAGGGCTCGTGGTGCAGTGCTGGAGCACAGCAGGGCTCGTGGTTGAGGGGTCTTGCGACCGGAGGCATGGCGGCGGTGAGCACTGGAGGCGGCGGCTCGGCGCATGGGCACGGGAGGCGGCGATGCGGCGGCGTGGAGCTAGGGCAGGCGTGATGGAGCTTCGGTGGCGAATCAATTAGGACAAAGCCCCGACACTTGATAAAATAAGGTGGCCCCTCGAATCAGAGAAGGAAACGGGAAAAGAGATCTAATGCCGCACGTTTTCTACTGACCGGACGCTCCGGTGGTAGCGACCGAATGCTACCACCCAGCGTCCGGTCAATTCCAGAGAGGTCCAAATCCTCTGGAATCACGATCGGATGCGTCCGGTGGACACCGACCGGACGTAGCCAGAGTCTGGTCACCTAGCCTTGACGTCTTCATCACGACTGGACGCTGAAGCACCTTCTGACCGGACGCTGGGAAAACACTATTTTAGCGTCCAGTCACTCCTTCGGCAGCAGGTTCACCTCCTATGAACTGATCGGACGCTGGACACCAGAGTCCGGTGCAGCGTCCGGTCACTCCTTCTTCAGCAAATCTTCAAAGTCCTTCGCGCTGCCTGTTCCCAATCAAGTCCCAACTCCAATAAGATCCAAATAAACACCAATTGGGACTGATGTGAGTGACCTCTCTCAAACCCTCAAGTTTTTCAAAATATTTTGCCTTAGGCTATAATTCTTTTTAAGAAAATAGGCAATAAGAGGGCAAATTGAGATAAACGACAAAACAACATTCATGCATATGCAATACTTGAATGTAAATCTAGTTGCTTATCAAGTTTGATCCAAGATTAAGCTTCTTCATACGCTTTTCGGCGGTTATCTTAACCATGTTAGACAAGCCCTATATGCATTATAAAGCATTAAACATGTTGTATATTACAATGCAATGCAAGGGACAACACAAGCTCAATTTTTAGTGAAGTTACTAAAATCAAGCACATTTAGTTCATTCCGCAATCTACAAAATGTTGCCTCATCTAGCGGTTTAGTGAAGATATCCGCCAATTGATCCTCGGTTCTTACACCTTCTAGTGATATATCATTTTTAGCAACATGATCTCTAAGAAAGTGATGGCGGATATCTATGTGCTTGGTGCGAGAGTGTTGAACCGGATTGTTTGCAAGTTTTACCGCACTTTCATTGGCGCACAAAAGAGGCACTTTATCTAGAACTACACCATACTCTAGCAAAGTTTGTTTCATGTAAAGTATTTGTGCACAACAAGCACCCGCGGCAATGTATTCCGCTTCGGCGGTGGACAAAGCCACACTATTTTGTTTCTTGGAGGACCAAGACATGAGTGATCTACCAAGCAAATGGCACCCTCTGGATGTGCTTTTTCTATCAACTTTGCAACCGGCATAGTCCGAATCAGAATAGCCAATTAATTCAAATCTAGCTCCTTTGGGATACCAAAGGCCAATGCTTGGTGTGTGCTTAAGATACCTAAGGATTCTTTTTACGGCAATTAAATGAGTTTCCTTAGGATTAGCTTGAAACCTAGCACACATACACACACTAAACATGATGTCGGGCCTAGATGCGGTCAAATACAACAAGCTACCAATCATAGAGCGGTAGAGAGTTTGATCAACCGGGTTACCTCCCTTATCTAGGTCGAGATGTCCATTGGTTGGCATTGGAGTCTTGATTGGCTTACATTCATCCATCTTGAATCTCTTGAGAAGATCATTAGTATATTTCTCTTGAGAGATGAAAATCCCTTCTCTCATTTGCTTGACTTGAAAACCAAGAAAGAATGTAAGCTCTCCAATCATTGACATCTCGAACTCCTTCGACATCAATTCACCAAATTCTTTGCATGAATCTTCATTTGATGATCCAAAGATAATATCATCAACATACACTTGACAAATGAAGATATGCCCATCAAGCTTCTTGGTGAATAGTGTGGTGTCGACCTTCCCAATGATGAAGCCCTTCTCAATGAGGAAGTCCCGAAGGCGCTCATACCAAGCTCTTGGGGCTTGCTTAAGCCCATATAGTGCCTTGTACAACCTATAAATATGATTAGGATATCTAGGGTCTTCAAACCCGGGAGGTTGATCAACATAGACTAGTTCATTAATAAAGCCATTTAAAAATGCACTTTTCACATCCATTTGATAAAGTTTTATTTCATGATGTGATGCATATGCAAGGAGGATACGGATGGCTTCTAATCTTGCAACCGGGGCAAAGGTCTTTTCAAAATCCAAACCTTCAACTTGAGAGAACCCCTTTGCAACTAGTCTTGCCTTGTTCCTCACAACAACACCTTGATCATCTTGCTTGTTTTAGAACACCCACTTTGTTCCAATGACTCTTGCACCTTTTGGCCGCTCTTCAAGAGTCCAAACTTCATTGTGGGTGAAGTGGTTCAACTCTTCATGCATGGCATTTATCCAATCCGGATGTTGAAGAGCTTCTTCTACCTTAGTAGGCTCAAAGCAAGAGACAAAAGAGTGATGAGCAATAAATGAAGTAAGTTTTTTAGATCGAGTCATTACACCCTTTGATGGACTCCCTATGATGAGATCTTATGGATGATCTTGAAGTAGGGGTGTATTTCTTCTATTGACCACTTGAGGGGGAGGTTGTGGAGCATCAACATCTTGTGCTTGTACCACCATTTGTTCATGGGAGACATGAGTATCTTCATTTTCTACTCTCCCATCTTTTTCATCATTTTGTGGCACACTTGATGAAGAGGGTGGATCAATCACTTGTACATCATCTTCATCATCTTTAGGCTTGATGTCTCCAACCGGAATGTTCTTCATAGCCTCCCTCAATGGTTCATCACCTACATCATCAAGATTCTCATGTGCTCCTTGGGAGCCGTTAGATTCATCAAATTCCATAGCATATGTTTCTTCAACCAAGCCAGTGGCATGATTAAATACTCTATATGCTTTGGACTTTGATGAGTAACCAACAAGAAAACCAATATCACAACGTCTTTGGAACTTCCCTAGGTGTTGCCGCTTCTTGTAGATGTAGCATTTGCAACCAAACACCCTAAAGAAGGGGACGTCCGGCTTCTTCCCATTGAGCAACTCATAAGGTGTCTTGCCAAGGAACTTTTGAAGAAATAGGCGGTTTGATGCATAGCATGCGGTGTTGATTGCTTCCGCACATATAGCTTCGGGGGTATTGTACTCATCAAGCATTGTTCTTACAAGAGTGATCAATGTTTGGTTCTTTCTCTCAACTACACCATTTTGTTGAGGAGTATATGTTGCGGAGACTTCATGTTTGATTCCAACTTCATCACAATAAGCTTCTATGTTTGTGTTGTCAAACCTTTTCCCATTGTCACTTCTTATCTTCTTGAGCTTCACTTCAAATTCATTTTGTGCTCTCTTGGCAAACTTCTTGAAGCAAGATGCAACTTCAGATTTGTCATGAAGGAAGAACACCCATGTATATCTTGAATAATCATCAACAATCACAAGACAATATAGATTTCCTCCCAAACTCTTGTATGTTGTTGGTCCAAATAAATCCATGTGAAGGAGTTCTAGCACTCTTGCGGTTGACATGAAAGCTTTTGTTGGATGGGTATTTGCAACTTGCTTGCTGGTTTGACATGCACTACAAAGCTTGTCCTTCTCAAACTTCACATACTTCAACCCTCTCACCAAGTCATTCTTCATAAGCTTCTTGAGTGAGCTCATCCCAACATGAGCAAGTCTTCTATGCCATAGCCACCCAAGAGTTGTTTTGGTGAATAGGCATGTCTTCAAGTTTGCATCTTCGGAGGTGAAGTCCACTAGATATAGGTTGTTGTATCTAAATCCTTTGAATATCACATGATCATCATCCTTCTTGGATACAACAACCTCCTTCTCGGTAAACAAGCATTGGAAGCCAAGATCACACAATTGTCCAACGGATAGCAAGTTGAAACTCAATGAAGCAATATATAGCACATTGGAGATGGAATGATCATTTGATATTGCCACTTTGCCCAATCCTTTGACTTTGCACTTTGAGTTATCTCCAAATGTGATTCTTTCTTGCCCATCTACTTCTTCATCTAGTGAGGTGAACATATGAGGATCACCGGTCATATGTTGTGTGCAACCACTATCAATAACCCAATGACTTCCACCGGTCTTGTAGTTCACCTACACACAAGAGATCAAGCTTTAGGAACCCAAACTTGTTAAGGGTCCTTCACCTTCTCAACAAGTGACTTTGCAACCCAAATTTTCTTAGGCCTATTCTTATTTGGAGGTCCTAAGAACATCACTTTCATCTTTCCACTAGAATCCTTTCTAAGCATATAGTGAGCATTGAAGGCAAAGGGTCTAGCATGCTTGGGCAAGGGTTGTGGTGGTGGAGTTTGGCACTCATGAGCAAAGTGGCCTTCTTGTCCACACTCAAAGCATCTCTTTGGCTTTGGCTTTGGCTTTGATTGTTGTTGTTGAACTTGAGCCTTCTTCTCTTTGTTTGCCATGCACCCAATGCCACTTCTATCCATCTTCATGACGGTATTCATTAGAAGCTCACTGTAACACCCTAGATGTTTGGCTTCTACTAATTGCATGTCATTTCATAAACATGTGCATTATCCATGTCATCATGCCATTATCATTGAAACATACGTATGCATTGCTTGTTTTTATTTCTGTATCACATGTGATCATTAGAAGTGGGATAACAATTATGTGAAATGGTTGATCATGGTCTATTACACCTTGACTACACTTAGGTTACTTGTTGGGACATTGTTCATGTAGATCAAAATGACCAAAATGTCCTCAAGTGAAGGTTTGACTAGAATTGACCCTAGGAGTCTCACTGTTTGACTGATTCAAAAGTACAACTTAGAGACTTTGCATGGCTGTGCACTCTTTACCAAAGTTGTAGCTAATTTATCAAGGAACAAAAGTTGTTTTATGGTCAACTCATGAAAATGTCTAGAACATGCTCAAACCCACAAGTCAGAAATACATGCTGATTTCAACACTGAAAAATATGCTAAGTCTTAACTGCATTTCAGTTGCATCGAGCTCACTTGGGCTTCGTGTAACTCTGATCCATGGCGAATTAGAGGATGGTCTTTGAAAGGAAATTGTAGATGGATAGTAGGTCTACATTTTTCATGTACACAGTTTGTGCAAAGGATCATTGATTAAGCCGTGTTGACGCGTTGAAATGGCGCTGTCAGTCACCGTCGATGTTTACTGAATCGCGATTTTTCAGAAAATGGTCAGTGACTGTCTTGGCCGACCGGCGCAGAAGCTGGACGCCGCGTGTCCGACACCCGTCGCCGGCCTTCTGTCGCGCAGGCCACGCGCCATGGCTGCCCTGGCACGGACAGCCGCGTCTTGAAGCCACCCCGCGCCTGCCCACCGAGTCGTTGCTCCATTTGCATTTCCACCGCGCGCAGCAATAGAACCACAGCCGTCCGCCATTGCCAGCCGCACCTTCACCTTCGCCTCGCTTGCTCACCTTCGCAAAAACACGTTGCCTAGCTCGTCGGTAGCTTCGCCGTGATTCCCTCTACCACCTCCACCGTTCAATCGAGTCATTCGAGCCAGGGTAAGGGCATATTCGCCGTTCTCCCCACCGCAGCCATGGCGGGAGCTCGCCGGAGTTGGCGCTCCACGCAGCCAGCTGTCCTCGCGCCGTTCCCATCCCCTCCTCTGCCTCGCGCTAGGTCATAGGAACATCACCGAAGCTCGTAGAGTCACCGTTAGGAGCTGTGTCGCCGTCAGTTCGCCGGAGCTGGCCATGCCGTGGCCGTGCGCCGCCGTGTCAGTCGCCAACCCCTCTAGCCACTACCATAGCACCGATTGAGGTCACCACTAGATGCACATGATCATGGTGAACATCGTAGCGTAGATGGTTTCGCCGGAGGAGCCACCGGCGGCGAGTTGCGTCGTCGTCGTCCTCCGCTCCCCTGCTCCTCTCGCTGACGCGCGGGACCCGGCTATCAGCCGCCGAGGCTGAGGCGGGAGCCAGCCTGGGCCGCGCCTGTGTGCTCGCGGGCCACCGTTTCTTGGGCTGGCCCAGTAGCTGTTAGGTTTCCTATTTTATTTTGTTTGATTATTCACAGATTTGTGTGCATGATTCAAAAATATGTATTTCCTAGTTGGTAGATCCAAATGCCATGGTTCTAATTTTGTTGAGTTCCTAGTATTGTCTAGTATTTAATAAAAATATTATATGAGCACATGTTTTAGAAATTCTGGATGAATTAAATAAGACTTTGAAAGGTGTTTTTAAATGCATGCAAACTTGTTTGAATTTTATCTTGAGTTTCTGTGGTCCAAAAATTATGAAATTTTGTGGGTCATCTATGTTTGCTTAGTAGAGTCTCTGGTCAAAATTTCAGAGCTAGTGCATGTGTAGTTTTTAAGTTATAGAAATTCCTTTTATTAATGGATGGATCTTGTGTGAATTTTCATAATTTTTCTATAGATCCAGTATGGGAAAAATTTGGTGAGTAAGGTTCTTATGCTAGAATGATGTTAGGAAAAATGTGAAATCTGTTGCTTGACACTTTTCATTAGGGTTTCCTAATTATGCTCAAATTAGACATGTCATCTGTTATTTTGGATACAGCAAGTTATGTTTGTCCTATGGCTTTGAAATTTTTATGATGGTCTATGTGCAGCATGAGATAGCTACTGTAATTTTTGTAGATTTTTATGAATAGTTTTACTATATATTGCTTAAATCACCTAATTAACTAAATAAATTGGAAAAGGATATTAAATAATTTATTTAGAAGTTGGTACTATACTTTCTGATGTTTCTTAGGTATGCAAAACAAGTTGGTAAACTTGGTTTGATCAAAGTATGCTTTTGAACAATCATTAAATAATTAAGTTAGTAACCCTATCATTCTGGACTGATTCTAGGTTTGCTGGAAATTGATTTGGTTAACGTAAGAATCATGCTTTGGTGTTTACAAATGTTTTGTAGAGAATTTCATAAGCTTTCCAGAATGTCCTCATGCAAGTCATTTGGAATTGTAGAACTTTAGTTGTGATTTAATTAAGGGACTACTTGTATGCATATGAAACTTTAAATGTTAAATGATGTATACCGTTACTATTTCTAAGTTGTGGTAATGTTCCTAGGTGTTAGGCCTTTAACGGAAGATGAGCATCTTTATCTTAGGTTATGCAAGTTAGGTAAGTGATCTTGTTCTTTAAGTTAAGTTAGATACATGCTTAAAGTGGTTTGAATAGAGCTAATTACTCGGTAAACGAGTGTCCAGTGATGTTGTCGTTAAACATTTACTGTAATTCATTCATCATGAGCATCATGTCATTCCTTATGCATCCATGATATTCATCTCGTGCATCGGCATGCAATAGATGTACCGGAAGGAGTGACCCTGCTGGAATTCGAGGAACCGAGCGAGCAGCAGCAGCCGACACCGAAGATTCAGGAGGAGCAGCCTTCAGGAGAAGTGCCAGACGAGGTCGCCGTTGAGTGCCCGGATCACCGTCCTTGCAACTTTGTGAAAGGCAAGCCCCGGAGCATATTAAGCCTCCTAATTTCTAAAATGCAGTTACAGTATTATTATTACATATATTGTTGCATTAAGTTTAGGTGTTGGATGCAAACACTTGCTGCATTGGTTACCCAATCCTTGTCCAGATATTGTTACCCTGAATCCTATGTAGCTTAGGCTCGTGTAGTGCTTAGCCCTGCTTAAACACGGTAGAAGTCAGGTGATTTCCTGTCACCTGCGAGATATAGGAAGATACATGTGGCACGGTTGGCTATATTTGCTATCATGGAAAAGAACCAGTCTTAATTTGAAATGAAGACCGGACGGAGGCTTGCCGGTTTGCAGTGACTCTGTCCGTGTTGCTTAAGGACTGATTCTTGGAGCCTTTCCTGTTCATGTTGAACGCATGCCTCTCTCTTAGTTGGCCGGGTCTGGAGACCGACCACGAAGCCGAGTAGCTCACCTCAGGCCGGGAGTCAATAAGTATAAAGTGCGCCTCGGAAGGGAGCCGTAGGCGTGAGTCCCAGGGCAGGTGATTTAAAAGTCCTGGTCGTCCTGGCAGAAGGGTAATCCCTGAGAGTGCTGGCGCTGATCGAACCCGCGAATTTGGTTCCTGAGATGTCCCAAAGGTGACCCACGGCTACCCTTGCAAAGTATGCCAGGGTGAGAGTTAGGAATACCCCCTCAGCTAAGTTGTAATTCGATTCGAGTCACCGTCTCTCCCGGTTAGTGAGAACTTGACGGGCTTATCTCCAATGTAGATACACTAAATAACTTAATGGTTCAGAAATGATGATATGATGATGACAGCCTTATTATACCTGCTATGGTTAATATTGTTTGCTCCTAATAAGTGAGTGCTCTAGTACAGGTGCTAATCTAGTGGATAGGTAAATAATGATAAGCTTGATGCTAAGTTTAAATTGGTTAATATAATCATAAGCTCTTTTATGCAACTGTGTCAAGCTAGCCCACCTGAAAAGCCTTGCATGATCCTTGGTGTCCTTTATTTCTGATTTTGTCGGGTAAGTCTAGCTGAGTACCTTCTCGTACTCAGGGTTTATCTCCCACCTGTTGCAGATGACCAGTTCTACTTTGGTTGCTGCAAGTACTGCCTTCTCCCAGCTGGGGATGAAGACTAGACCGTTGGGCGCGGTCTCTACTAGTTCTCGTACCTGATAATGCTTTTGTGGGATATGACTCAGACTTGGCAATGTATTTGAAAACTATGATGTTTTGTACTAAACTATGTTGCTTCCGCACACTCAAACTTGGTTTGTAATATTCTATTTCAACTCTGATGGATGTAATCCGAATGCTACTTGTGAAATGTTGTAACAGATGATGTGTTGTGTTGAATCACTATGATCTTGGGTTGTATGTCGAGAGTTGGTTGAAATCCTTCATGATTTCTGGACTACCGGGATTATGGGAGCTTAAGTACAGGAATTTGATCGCTTCGGTGATTGTTTTTGTACTTATGTTCTTATGATTTGGTCGGTTCTGTTACAGCTGGCATCAGAGCAAGATTTGACACTAAACACGTCATTTGTGTATTTAAAACAAAAGTATTTGTGAAAATCCTAAATTAAACACTAAGTATTGTCAGTGGTCATATCCCTTATGCCCAAATAAGGACTCTTAGGTGGCTTATTAAAGTACTAACTTGGGGGTTCCTGCTTGTTTCTATTTCGTCGTCCATACGGCGTGCTATTGTATGGATGCCATCCGCTTGGGTGGTAATGTATGGATCAAAATACCTCTACGCTCTGGTAAGTGGGAGTTGTGAGAGCATGACCGTCCAACCGTCGGTCTAGGGGAGAGTAGTTGTGGTTGCTCGCATACTTACATGTTCGATCATGTATCTATGAGAGTACTTAATTATGGGTATCTCTGACGGGTAGCTGTGATACTAGAGTATATGCATCAGGGGATGTATGTATGAAAGTATTTAGTTTACTGCTTGTTTTCTATGCTTTTTGGGAAATTATTGGGCTGAAATGAAATCTTCTGCAGGTACACTAACAACGTATCGTTGTAGATCGACTAGTTACCGTATACGAGAGAATGTATGTATGCCACCGTATATTTCGCTAGCCTTTGAATTTCTCTAGGTTTGTGAGGACGTACGGATCGTGCATGCATCATGTTCAAGCATACATGGCATTTCTTGCATTATTCCCTCCCTTAAAAATTTGATTGTCCCGACTAATTAAATTTCGTATCCCTTAAATGATTCTCCCCTTACGTTGTAACTTTTTGCTATAGATGGCACGCACGAAACGCACTGCTCGCAAGTCTGCTGGAGGCAGGGCGCCTCGTCACCGTTTAGCTCCTCGTGAGCCTCGTCCTGAGCCTACTGAGATGGAAAGGCTGAGGATAGAGCTGGCCCAGGTGACTGCTAAAAGGACTGCAGCGCAGCACCGTTTGGAGCAAGTAACACAGGAAAGGGACCAAGAGACCCTTGAGGTTCAGAGGTTGACAGTTGCTCACCGCAACTATGAACGCATGTTGATTCACGTGATGAACCAACGGAATGAAGCCTGGCACGAAGAGAATGTGTTGAGAGCACAACAGATGGAGCTAGAGCAGCAAGTGGCAGTTGCTGAGGAGTACAATGACAATCTCCATGAGGAGGTCCACCTATTACATAATCAACTTCACCCTCTCCTGCCACCTGATGATGAGGATGAGATGGGTTCTGGTGTCATCATGGCTGAAGGTGATGATGACATGGAGGTCAATGGACCTGAGGACGCTCCACCTGATGAGGAGGAAGATGAGGAGTTAGAGCCTCCTAGTGATGAAGATGGAGGAGAGATCTTCGACACTGACTCCGAGGACGATGTGTAGTTTAGCTTACTACTGAGCTAATGCGCTAGATCTAGTCTTTTGTTGATCCTCATGCATGAACGAGTAGCTTTGTAGCAAGTTAATCGTTGGGATGTAATATCGAACCCTATGTTACCCTTGATGTAAGTTGGAACCACTATGGCTTGGATGTAACCTATCGAACGTATTATGCTCCACGTATGTGAGCTTTTGATGAATTTCGCCTTTGCGGTCTATGGATCTCGTTGTTGGTTAAGTTCATCGCATTTATATGTCAATTGATGCGCTTGATGAGTTGTGTGATTGTGATGAATGATTGTGCCTCTGTTGATTATTTAAATGCATTCCCTCCAATGGGCTCAGTTTGGCATAATTATACGGTTCATCTACAAAAATTTCCACATCGTCAGTGCTCATTGGCTATACATTTTGCAGATGACTCATAACCTTCGTCGCGGTCGTGGCATGGGAAATGAGGAACAACCACCTCCGCCACCGCCCACACCAGCTGAGCTAATGCAGATAGTTGTGGAAAGTCAGCGCATGCTAGCTGAGGCTATGCGCCAGATGGCTAACCGTGAGGATTGGCATGTCCGCCAGGGACCCGAGCCGAACCAGTACAGCAGCTTTAAGGACTTCATGGACACAAAGCCTCCTATCTTTCGTGAGGCAGAAGAACCCTTACAAGCGGATGAATGGTTGAGCATGATAGAGCAAAGATTTGGATTGCTCCGTTTGACTGAAGGCATGAAGGCTATGTATGCAGGACACCAGCTCCAAGGCCCTGCAGGCATCTGGTGGACCCATCACAGGACCACCTTCCCTACTAACATTGAGATCATTTGGAACTAGTTCCAGGCAGCCTTCAGGGGACACTTTATCCCTCCTGGTCTCATGGCCATCAAGCATACTGAGTTTATGAAGCTCACCTAAGGCAATAAGAGTCTCAATGAGTACCTCCAGGCATTCAACAACCTGGCAAGATATGCTCCCGAGTTCATCGATACTGACGCCAAGAGAATAGCTAGCTTCAAGAGGGGACTTTCCCCAAAACTGATGAAGTCAATGGGCAACTGCAAGTGTGTCACCTTCAATGAGTTTATCAGTGACACTCTGACTCAGGAGAACAATGACAAGATATATGCTGCTTCCAAGAACCGTAAAAGGAACTTTGAGGCTGGTGCTTCCCAGTCCAAGGCTCTAATGGTATCTAAGACCCCGTATCGTCCACCCAATGCTAATGTCCGGTACCGCCCGCCTCAGAAGAAGAACCAAGCTAAAACCGGTTTCCGCAAGGGATATATAATTTCCTTGCCGAAGAATACCTCTGGGCAGGGTAGCTCCAATGTTCCACCAGCAAACAGGCCATGCTGGAACTATAACCAACCTGGTCATTGGGCAAATAGATGTCCCCATCCTCCCAAGAATGCTCAAGGAAACGTCCGTCAGGGGCGTGTTTACTATACTACAGTGGAGAAAATTCCTGCTGGTGAAGTGGTCACTGCTGGTAAGTTCCTTGTTAATGATCACCCTGCAGTTGTGCTCTTTGATTCAGGTGCTTCGCACTCCTTTATGAGTTCTACTTTTGCATCTGAGCATAAAATGAATGTGATTACAATTGTCAAGGGTGGGTATTGTATTAGTGCTGCTGGAAATAATATCCTGACTAACCAAGTAGTTAAAGGTGTAAAGCTTGAGATTGGAGATCGAGAGTTCCTTACGGATCTTGTAGTTCTACCGGGGGTAGGAATCGATGTAATCCTAGGAATGAAGTGGATGAGCGGGAATGGAGTGTTGATCGATACATCAACACGTGTGGTAATGTTGAGGGATCCCGTGGATAAGAAAGGTTTTCTAGTGCAGTTACCTTGTGATATCTCTATCCACAATACCGCCAATGCTACCCTAGCCAAAGCCATTAAGGATTTACCAGTTGTCTGTGAGTTTCTAGATGTCTTTCCTGATGACTTGCTTGGATTACCTCCGGACCGTGATGTAGAATTCAAGATAAAACTCATTCCAGGTACGGCTCCTATTTCTCGAAGGCCCTATAGAATGCCGCCCAATGAGTTGGCTGAGCTGAAAAGTCAGTTGAATGAGCTATTGAAGAAGGGGTTGATTCGGCCTAGTTCTTCTCCTTGGGGTTGTCCAGCTATATTTGTGAAGAAGAAGGACGAGTCTCTACGCATGTGCGTGGATTATCGCCCCCTCAACGCTGTTACTATCAAGAACAAATACCCTCTTCCTCGCATCGATATTCTGTTTGATCAGCTCTCCAAGGCTAAGGTATTCTCCAAGATCGATTTGAGGTCTGGCTACCATCAGATCAAAATTTGTCCTGAAGATATACCTAAGACAGCTTTCTCTACTCGTTATGGCTTGTTCGAATACCTCGTCATGTCATTCGGGTTGACAAATGCTCCGGCACACTTTATGTACCTGATGAATTCTGTATTCATGCCAGAATTGGACAAATTTGTCGTCGTGTTCATTGATGATATCCTGGTATATTCTTAGAATGAAGAAGAGCATGCTGAACATCTGAGAATTGTTTTAACTCGGTTACGTGACAACCAGCTTTATGCTAAGTTCAGCAAGTGCGAATTCTGGTTGAACAAGATACCTTTTCTAGGTCATGTATTGTCTGGTGATGGAATTTCGGTTGACCCTACTAAGGTGCAAGAAGTCCTTGAGTGGAAGGCACCTACTACGGTCACAGAAGTCCGAAGTTTCCTGGGATTGCCTGGCTATTATCGTCGCTTTATCCCGGATTTCTCCAAGATCGCCAAGCCCATGACTTGACTACTGCAAAAGGATGAGAAGTTTGTGTGGACTCCGAAGTGTGAAGAGGCTTTCCACACTTTGCGGACCCTACTAACCTCTGCTCCTGTATTGGCACAGCCTGACATCGAGAAGCCTTTTGATGTCTACTGCGATGCATGTGGCACCAGTTTGGGGTGTGTTCTTATGCAGGAGGGCCGAGTAATTGCTTATGCTTCGCGCCAGCTTCGAAAGCATGAAGTCAATTATCCTACCCATGACTTAGAGCTAGCCGCAGTTGTTCATGCCCTGAAGATTTGGAGACATTACTTGCTGGGTAATGTGTGCAACATCTATACTGACCATAAAAGCCTCAAGTACATCTTTACTCAACCTGAGTTGAACATGCGTCAACGACGATGGTTAGAATTAATCAAAGATTACAACCTCCAAGTGCACTACCATCCTGGTAAGGCAAATGTGGTTGCTAATGCCTTAAGCAGAAAGGCCCATTGCAATTCCTTAGTTAGTGAAGACTTTCATCTGGCACACCTCCTTCATCCTGTAGTACTCCACAATATCACTGTGGATTGCTCTCTTAGAAGTCGAATTATCGAACTCCAGAAGACGGATGTGGGTGTATTTCACATCAAGCGGAAGATGAAAGAGAAAGAAACCAAGCACTTTAAGGTCGATGACAAGGGAATTCTCTGGTTTAATGATAGGCTTGTGGTACCCAAAGACAAAGAACTTAGAAATCAAATTATGGCTGAAGCCCATTCTTCAAAATTGTCCATCCATCCTGGTAGCAGTAAAATGTATCAAGATCTCAAGCTGTATTATTGGTGGACCAAGATGAAGAAAGAAATCGCAGCTTACGTGGCAAGGTGTGATAACTGTTGCAGAGTCAAGGCTATTCACATAAGGCCCGAACTATTACAGCCACTCTCTATTCCTGGCTGGAAGTGGGAAGAAATTAGCATGGATTTTATTGTTGGACTACCCACTACCAAAAGGGGTTGTGATTCCATCTGGGTTATCGTAGATCGTCTAACTAAATCTGCTCACTTTATTCCGGTCAAGTCTACCTATCATCCTCACAATTATGCTGAGATTTATTTTCAACAAGTGGTACGTCTCCATGGTGTACCCAAATCCATTGTTTCTGATAGAGGACCTCAATTCACGGCTCGCTTTTGGGAGTGCTTACATCAGAATCTTGGCACTCATCTAATCCGCAGTTCTGCCTATCATCCGCAAACATCAGGACAGACTGAGCGTGTTAATCAAATTCTTGAAGACATGCTTAGAGCTTGTCTTATCTCTTGCAAAGGCTCTTGGGAAGACTGGTTACCTCTCGCTGAATTCTCTTATAACAATAGTTATCAAGAGAGTATCAAAATGGCTCCTTTTGAAGCTCTTTATGGCCGCAAGTGTAGAACTCCTTTGAACTGGGTGGAACCCGGAGAAAGAAGATTCTATGGTATTGATTTTGTAAAAGAAGCCGAAGAGCAAGTCCGAACTATACAGAAGAATATGGCTGCCGCACAGGCTAGACAAAAGAGCTATGCTGACAAGAGAAGAAAACCTATTGAGTTTGAAGTAGGCGATCATGTTTATTTGAAGGTATCCCCTATGAAAGGAGTCAAGCGCTTTGGAATTAAAAGGAAGCTTGAGCCTCGATATGTTGGACCCTATCGCATTATCGAGAAAAGTGGAAGAGTAGCATATAAGCTCGATCTACCACGTGAGATGGGAGCTATATTCCCGGTATTCCATGTGTCCCAGCTGAAAAAGTGTCTTCGTATTCCTGAGGAAAGAATAGCAACAAGGAAAGTCAACTTGAAATCTGATCTTTCTTATGAGGAAAAGCCCGTGCAAGTTCTGGATACTCAAGAAAGAGTGACTCGTACATGAGTAGTTAAATTATACAAGGTAGTTTGGAGTAATCATAGTGAACGGGATGCAACCTGGGAGCGGGAAGATTATTTAAAGGAAAATCATCCAACTTTCTATACTAAATGGTACGCTTTCCAAATCTCGGGATGAGATTTTTCTAAGGGGGGAGGGCTATAACACCCTAGGTGTTTGGCTTCTACTAATTGCATGTCATTTCATAAACATGTGCATTATCCATGTCATCATGCCATTATCATTGAAACATACGTATGCATTGCTTGTTTTTATTTCTGTATCACATGTGATCATTAGAAGTGGGATAACAATTATATGAAATGGTTGATCATGGTCTATTACACCTTGACTACACTTAGGTTACTTGTTGGGACATTGTTCATGTAGATCAAAATGACCAAAATGTCCTCAAGTGAAGGTTTGACTAGAATTGACCCTAGGAGTCTCACTGTTTGACTGATTCAAAAGTCCAACTTAGAGACTTTGCATGGCTGTGCACTCTTTACCAAAGTTGTAGCTAATTTATCAAGGAACAAAAGTTGTTTTATGGTCAACTCATGAAAATGTCTAGAACATGCTCAAACCTGGCCCACAAGTCAGAAATACATGCTGATTTCAACACTGAAAAATATGCTAAGTCTTAACTGCATTTCAGTTGCATCGAGCTCACTTGGGCTTCATGTAACTCTGATCCATGGCAAATTAGAGGATGGTCTTTGAAAGGAAATTGTAGATGGATAGTAGGTCTACATTTTTCATGTACACAGTTTGTGCAAAGGATCATTGATTAAGCCGTGTTGACGCGTTGAAATGGCGCTGTCAGTCACCGTCGATGTTTACTGAATCGCGATTTTTCAGAAAATGGTCAGCGACCGTCATGGCCGACCGGCGCAGAAGCTGGACGCCGCGTGTCCGACACCCGTCACCGGCCTTCTGTCGCGCAGGCCACGCGCCGTGGCTGCCCTGGCACGGACAGCCGTGTCTTGAAGCCACCCCGCGCCTGCCCACCGAGTCGCTGCTCCATTTGCATTTCCACCGCGCGCAGCAACAGAACCGCAACCGTCCGCCATTGCCAGCCGCACCTTCACCTTCGCCTCGCTTGCTCACCTTCGCAAAAACACGTTGCCTAGCTCGTCGGTAGCTTCGCCGTGATTCCCTCTACCACCTCCACCGTTCAATCGAGTCATTCGAGCCAGGGTAAGGGCGTATTCGCCGTTCTCCCCACCGTAGCCATGGCGGAAGCTCGCCGGAGTTGGCGCTCCACGCGGCCAGCTGTCCTCACGCCGTTCCCATCCCCTCCTCTGCCTCGCACTAGGTCATAGGAACATCACCGAAGCTCGTAGAGTCACCGTTAGGAGCTGTGTCGCCGTCAGTTCGCCGGAGCCGGCCATGCCGTGGCCGTGCGCCGCCGTGTCAGTCGCCAACCCCTCTAGCCGCTACCATAGCACCGATTGAGGTCACCACTAGATGCACATGATCATGGCGAACGTCGTAGCGTAGATGGTTTCGCCGGAGGAGCCACCGGCGGCGAGTTGCGCCGTCGTCGTCCTCCGCTCCCCTGCTCCTCTCGCTGACGCGCGGGACCCGGCTGTCAGCCGCCGAGGCTGAGGCGGGAGCCAGCCTGGGCCGCGCCTGTGTGCTCGCGGGCCGCCGTTTCTTGGGCTGGCCCAGTAGCTGTTAGGTTTCCTATTTTATTTTGTTTGATTATTCACAGATTTGTGTGCATGATTCAAAAATATGTATTTCCTAGTTGGTAGATCCAAATGCCATGGTTCTAATTTTGTTGAGTTCCTAGTATTGTCTAGTATTTAATAAAAATATTATATGAGCACATGTTTTAGAAATTCTGGATGAATTAAATAAGACTTTGAAAGGTGTTTTTAAATGCATGCAAACTTGTTTGAATTTTATCTTGAGTTTCTGTGGTCCAAAAATTATGAAATTTTGTGGGTCATCTATGTTTGCTTAGTAGAGTCTCTGGTCAAAATTTCAGAGCTAGTGCATGTGTAGTTTTTAAGTTATAGAAATTCCTTTTATTAATGGATGGATCTTGTGTGAATTTTCATAATTTTTCTATAGATCCAGTATGGGAAAAATTTGGTGAGTAAGGTTCTTATGCTAGAATAATGTTAGGAAAAATGTGAAATCTGTTGCTTGACACTTTTCATTAGGGTTTCCTAATTATGCTCAAATTAGACATGTCATCTGTTATTTTGGATACAGCAAGTTATGTTTGTCCTATGGCTTTGAAATTTTTATGATGGTCTATGTGCAGCATGAGATAGCTACTGTAATTTTTGTAGATTTTTATGAATAATTTTACTATATATTGCTTAAATCACCTAATTAACTAAATAAATTAGAAAAGGATATTAAATAATTTATTTAGAAGTTGGTACTATACTTTCTGATGTTTCTTAGGTATGCAAAACAAGTTGGTAAACTTGGTTTGATCAAAGTATGCTTTTGAACAATCATTAAATAATTAAGTTAGTAACCCTGTCATTCTGGACAGATTCTAGGTTTGCTGGAAATTGATTTGGTTAACATAAGAATCATGCTTTGGTGTTTACAAATGTTTTGTAGAGAATTTCATAAGCTTTCCAGAATGTCCTCATGCAAGTCATTTGGAATTGTAGAACTTTAGTTGTGATTTAATTAAGGGACTACTTGTATGCATATGAAACTTTAAATGTTAAATGATGTATACCGTTACTATTTCTAAGTTGTGGTAATGTTCCTAGGTGTTAGGCCTTTAACGGAAGATGAGCATCTTTATCTTAGGTTATGCAAGTTAGGTAAGTGATCTTGTTCTTTAAGTTAAGTTAGATACATGCATAAAGTGGTTTGAATAGAGTTAATTACTCGGTAAACGAGTGTCCAGTGATGTTGTCGTTAAACATTTACTGTAATTCATTCATCATGAGCATCATGTCATTCCTTATGCATCCATGATATTCATCTCGTGCATCGGCATGCAATAGGTGTACCGGAAGGAGTGACCCTGCTAGAATTCGAGGAACCGAGCGAGCAGCAGCAGCCGACACCGGAGATTCAGGAGGAGCAGCCTTCAGGAGAAGTGCCAGACGAGGTCGCCGTTGAGTGCCCGGATCACCGTCCTTGCAACTTTATGAAAGGCAAGCCCCGGAGCATATTAAGCCTCCTAATTTCTGAAATGCAGTTACAGTATTATTATTACATATATTGTTGCATTAAGTTTAGGTGTTGGATGCAAGCACTTGCTGCATTGGTTACCCAATCCTTGTCCAGATATTGTTACCCTGAATCCTATGTAGCTTAGGCTCGTGTAGTGCTTAGCCCTGCTTAAACACGGTAGAAGTCAGGTGATTTCCTGTCACCTGCGAGATATAGGAAGATACATGTGGCACGGTTGGCTATATTTGTTATCGTGGAAAAGAACCAGTCTTAATTTGAAATGAAGACCGGACGGAGGCTTGCCGGTTTGCAGTGACTCTATCCATGTCGCTTAAGGACTGATTCTTGGAGCCTTTCCTGTTCATGTTGAACGCATGCCTCTCTCTTAGTTGGCCGGGTCTGGAGACCGACCACGAAGCCGAGTAGCTCACCTCAGGCCGGGAGTCGATAAGTATAAAGTGCGCCTCGGAAGGGAGCCATAGGCGTGAGTCCAAGGGCAGGTGATTTAAAAGTCCTGGTCGTCCTGGCAGAAGGGTAATCCCTGAGAGTGCTGGCGCTGATCGAACCCGCAAATTTGGTTCCTGAGATGTCCCAAAGGTGACCCACAGCTACCCTTGCAAAGTATGCTAGGGTGAGAGTTAGGAATACCCCCTCAGCTGAGTTGTAATTCGATTCGAGTCGCCGTCTCTCCCGGTTAGTGAGAACTTGACGGGCTTATCTCCAATGTAGATACACTAAATAACTTAATGGTTTGGAAATGATGATATGATGATGATAGCCTTATTATACCTGCTATGGTTAATATTGTTTGCTCCTAATAAGTGAGTGCTCTAGTACAGGTGCTAATCTAGTGGACAGGTAAATAATGATAAGCTTGATGCTAAGTTTAAATTGGTTAATATAATCATAAGCTCTTTTATGCAACTGTGTCGAGCTAGCCCACCTGAAAAGCCTTGCATGATCCTTGGTGTCCTTTATTTCTGATTTTGTCGGGTAAGTCTAGCTGAGTACCTTCTCGTACTCAGGGTTTATCTCCCACCTGTTGCAGATGACCAGTTCTACTTTGGTTGCTGCAAGTACTGCCTTCTCCCAGCTGGGGATGAAGACTAGACCATTGGGCGCGGTCTCTACTAGTTCTCGTACCTGATAATGCTTTTGTGGGACATGACTCAGACTTGGCAATGTATTTGAAAACTATGATGTTTTGTACTAAACTATGTTGCTTCCGCACACTCAAACTTGGTTTGTAATATTCTATTTCAACTCTGATGGATGTAATCCGAATGCTACTTGTGAAATGTTGTAACAGATGATGTGTTGTGTTGAATCACTACGATCTTGGGTTGTATGTCGAGAGTTGGTTGAAATCCTTCGTGATTTCCGGACTACCGGGATTATGGGAGCTTAAGTATAGGAATTTGATCGCTTCGGTGATTGTTTTTGTACTTACGTTCTTATGATTTGGTCGGTTCTGTTACACTCACTTTGAAGATACTTGCCTCTAGTGAACTTGCTCAATCCAATCTTTAGATGCTCTTTCTCCAACTTGAGCTTCTTGTTTTCTTCCTTGAGAGCATCATTGTTCTTTTCTTCCTTGAGCTTCTTGTTCTCATCTTTGAGCTTCTCATTCTCAAGGATCAAACCATCATCATGAACAATAGTTTCTAGCACAATAGGCTTGGTGGTTTTGAGTTCTTCAAGATCCTTCTTGAGCTTTGCATTATCATTCTTGAGCTTGACATACTCATCATAGTCATTGCACTCAACCACTTGCTTGCCTTTGCCACTAGATCCTTGCTCAATGCTCTCATCAATTAGATCATCACATGATGTAGCTATATCAATCTTAACAACATCATTAGTGGCATCATGTGGCTCATTGGGTAAAAATTTTTGAGCAATAACAAGGGTATCATGATTAACCTTAAGAGTAGTGTATTCATCTTTTAGCTTGTTATGGCTAGTGATGAGCTCTTTATGCACCCACTCAAGTTTATCATGTTTATCTTTAAGCTCTTTCTTAGAAGATTTGAGCTCCTTGAGTTTGGATGACATAGCATCATTTGCTTCTCTAAGCTCAACACTAGCCTTTTCGGCTATCTCACATTTAGCTAAAAAAGAATCATTCTTAATCTCAAGCTTTTCATTTTTAGCTCTAGTCTTTATAATGATCTTAGTGTATTTCTTTAGTAATTTAGCAAGATCATCATAAGTAGGTGACTCATATTCATCATCGCTATCACTATCACTATTATCATTATGAGCATGATCATCACCACTACTATCATCATCATGTGATACCTTGCGTTCACCCTTGGCCATAAGGCATAGGTGTGTAGAGGATGATGGTGGTGAAGGCGGTGAAGATGATAAGTCAATAGCAATGGCGGCCACCTTCTCATTGTCACTTTCATCATCGGATGATCCACTAGATGAATCAATGTCCGTGAGCCAATCACCGACGATGTAAGCCTTTCCACTCTTCTTCTTCTTGTGGAAGTCCTTCTTTTTGCCATCTCTCTTCTTGTATGGCTTGTTCTTTTTCTTGTCATCTTCATCTTCATTGCTTGAGTCATCTTTCTTGCCCTTATTCTTGTTCTTGAACTTGTCTTTTTTGGACTTTGTGCATTGGTGAGCTAGATGACCAAGTTCTCCATAATTGTAGCAATCTATTTCAGAGATTGGCTTCCTTCTAGAGCTAGTGAAGAACTTCTTATTCTTGCCATCAAACTTGATCCCACTCTTGTTTAGCTTCTTAAGCATGCAAGGCTTTCATCATCAACTTCATCTTCGCTTGAGCTCTCATACTCAAGTCTTGCCTTGCCCTTCTCTTGGCTAGCTTTGAATGCTAAGTCCTTATCTTTCTTCTTGGTAGAGGATGAGCCATCTTGTGGCGTGATGTGCATGTACATCTCATGAGCATTGATCTTCCCCAAGATTTGTGTCGGTGTAGCGGTGGAAAGATCACCTTGATGTAGCATGGTCACAATATGCCCATATTTGTCAATGGGGAGGACACTCAAGATCTTTCTTACAACATCGGATGGTTGCATTTGAGTGAGTCCAAGCCCATTGACTTCCTCTACAAGAACATTCAAACGTGAATACATTTCATTAGCACTTTCTTTAGGAAGCATTTCATAAGAGTTGAGCTTTTTCATGACAAGATGATAGCGTTCCTCACGCTCACTCTTGGTTCCCTCATGGAGCGCACAAACGTCCGACCATAGTGCATGAACGTCTTTGTGGTTCCTCACCCGATTAAACACATCTTTGCAAAGGCCTCTAAAGATGGTATTTTGAGCCTTTGCATTCCACTTCTCGTAATTAACCTCATCGCCTTGTAGGTTAGTAGCATCCCGAGGTTTTGGGAAGCCTTGTGAGGCGGCTCTAAGTATACCAACATCTAGAGCCTCTAGATATGCCTCCATGCGAATTTTCCAATAAGCAAAGTCATCTCCCTCAAAGATAGGAGGAGGTCCATCCCCGTGAGACATCTTGCTCTAGGCGGTTAAGCCTAAATATGTTAGCACGAGGCTCTGATACCAATTGAAAGGATCAAGATGCAAAAAAGAGGGGGGATGAATTGGACTAATTCTAAATTTTTTTACAATAATTAAGTCCTATGGTTAGCCTAATTAACCCCTTGTGCCTAAAAAGTGTTTCTAATTGTTCTACCACACAAAAGACTTGCAACCTAAGTTCCAATCCTACTCTAGCATGGCAATTCTAAGAATGTAAAGACATAAATTGAATTGCACAAAGTAAATGCTCAAAGTAAATAGAGAGGAAGGAACGCGGCGATGTTTTGCCGAGGTATCAGAGAGTCACCACTCCCCACTAGTCCTTGTTGGAGCACCCGTGCAAGGGTGTAGCTCCCCCTTGATCCGCGCAAGGATCAAGTGCTCTCTACTGGTTGATTCTTCGACACTCCATCGCGGTGAATCACCCACAACCGCTCACAACTTGAGTTGGGTCACCCACAAGCTCCGCCGGGTGATCACCGAACTCCCAATCACCACCAAACCGTCTAGGTGATGGCGATCACCAAGAGTAACAAGCACGAACTCTCACTTGACCACGACAAGCCTAATGAGAAGGTGGATGCACACTTTGCTACTCTTGATCTTCACTAATGAGGGCTCTCTTTGGGATTCTCAAATCTCAATCACTTCACTAGGACCTTGCTCTTCTTGGCACTCTCTAAGGTGTTTTTCAGCTGTTGGAATGAGCAAAAGTACCCCCACACACGAGTGGAGGTTGTATTTATAACACCGGCTAAAAAACGAACCGTTATGTGCCTCTACGGGGTGACCGGACGCTCCGGTCATGTTAACCGGATGCTTCAGTCAGTATACCCCGAACTCCAGTGTTTACGGTGTGACCGGACGCTGGCCAGTGTCCGGTCAGCACTGATCGGACGCGTCCGGTCGTGATTTTCCCTCTCTGGAACCTTACTGGAGTCGACCGGACGCTGCCTCTCAGCGTTCGGTCAAACCAGACGCAATCACCTTGGTCAAATAAACTGACCGAACCCTAAGCCAGCATCCGGTCACACCGGAGCCAGCGTCCGGTCAGTATTTGACCCTCCATTCACTTCCAACTCTCGAACATATGTGAATGAAGTTTGCTCCATTGGATCTAAGGGCTATTTTGGAGCTACCTAGCGCTAGTTTTAACAAGTGTGCACCACACCTAACTCACTAGACTCACCTAGGTTAAGCTACCTGTCCATACCCCCCTTAATAGTACGGCTAAAGGAAAAACAAAGTCCTAAACTACTATAAGTGTCTCTCCAACTCTAATCGATACTTAGAACTAGTCCATCCTTAACCTTGTCGTCCATCCTTTGAAAACCGAAACAATTTCCATCGTAGGGGCATGACCACCTCGATTGCCCAATCGATCTCCATTACCATGACCTAACTTAAATGCCTCTGCAAAACACACGTTAGTCATAGTAATCTTGAATTGTCATTAATTACCGAAACCCTACTAAGGGCCTAGATGCGAATAAGAACCAAACCAAACACTACACAAGCTAATGGCTAATGCTGCCAAACTTTGGCCTAACCTCATATGCTTGGTTTGGACAACATACTTGTTTGTTATAAACCACAGCCTTGAGCCCTTGAGAGTTCCTCGAGGTGCTGCGTCACACACGTACGGGTACTGGAGTTTTGCCAGTGAAGGTTACTATTAAGGGCCTGTTTGGCAGGGCTCCGGCTTCTCTGAAAATGGCTCCGGCTCTGGCTTCTCTGAAGGAGCAGCTCCTCTGAAGGAGCTGAAGCCGTTCTGGAAAACGTTTAGCAAAACAGCTTCTCCTGTTTTTTTGGAATGGATGAAAGATAGTAAATGTCTATAATACCCCTACCCATTGTTTTACTATGGTGCAGATCTAGTTAAATCCAACGTAGAAAAATTAGTTTTACTATTTTTTATATTTATGTGATTTATTACGTATTTTACAAGTATCAGGTGATTTGGTCAACTTTATGAGAAAGCTAACAGTTGTTTTCTCGTTAGGAACCCTGGTCTATTTCTAAATTATTGGAGCCATTCTTTATTTTCTTTTTCTCTTGTAGTTTTATATTAGGAACCCTATCTTTTCTCCTATTCTTGCTAGCAGCTCCTCCTCTTTCTTTACTACACGCACAGCAGGCACAGCATGCGCACGCACCAAAACTGGCCGGTCTCGCTGTGACCGACGCTCGAACCAGCGGAGGACCACCGCGTCCTTTCGCGCCCTGACGAAGGAGGAGCCCGGGGAAACTCGTTTTCGTAGCTCCGTTGGCGTAGTAGAAAAAGGGCTCCGGCTCCTTTGCGGCTTCGCCGGCGGAGCTGTTCTTTGGGTGTGCATTTGGCAGGGCTTCGGCAGGAGCCAGAGCCGGAGCCTCTCGCGGAGCCTTGCCAAACGACCCCTAAAGCACCCACTGGTTGAGGATGTTATCTGCGAGGCTGTAACACTCGGATTTGTGCTTCACCATCCGAAGTAACTTGCCCGTCCTGCCATACGGCACCACCTCCACGCCGGTGAAAACAGCGAGCATCTTTCCACCAGTGTCTCGGAAAAAATTGGTGATGCAGAACCTGCCGGAGCCCAGGTGCACGACGGAGCATGTAAATGGTGTCCACTCCTTAGGCGAACAGACAGGGTCTTCCCAGACATTACGCAGGACCGGGGCGGAGTGCCGCCGCCTAGCGGCCAGGTCCAAGGCAGAGAAGCGGTTGCCGTCGTCCCTGGAGGAGAGGCCAAACCAGAGCTTGAGATCGGGGAAGTACTCAGCGAGGCCACAGAACAGCAACGTCCAGTCGCCCTGTTTGGCCCAGGATCCGCGCCCGACGTCGAACGAGTAGGTGCCGTCGTCCTCCTCCTCCGTGGACACCCACAGCTCCGAGCCATGGACAACCGCGTATGCGCGGATGTCGGTGGGGCGGTACGGCGGCGTCGGGAGAGGGTGGCAGCGCCAGTCATCGTACAAGCAGTACCAGCTGCCTTCCGGGCTGCGGACGTGCTCGTAGGCGAGACGAGAGCCTCGAAAGTTCAAAACAGTGCTCCTCCTCACCTGCCACTCCGCGCGTCGAGCCGAGGACCCGGAGCTTTTCCCCGACGGGCACTGACACCGCCGGGCGGTGCTTGTTGGGTTTGGCGAGGGTGGGCGCGGTGCGCATCGCGCGGAGGCCGGCGTCGTAGATGGTAGCGCGGCCCGTCTGGTCCGTGACCAGCACCTTGTCGCGGCCGATCAGCATGAAGTTCATGCGGCCGCCGCCGCGTTGCTCCGAGTCGAACGAGGGGGCGTAGAAGGTCATGGTGGGGCGAGGCAGCCGAGCGGCGTCCATCATGACCGCAGAGCCGATCGGCGGCGATCTCGGATTGAAGAATCGCGACATGTTGATGCGGTGCAGGTCCCAGGTGCCAGACTTCTGGCCGTCCACGATCAGATACACAAACCGCCGCAGGAACGTCGCCATTGCAGATTAATGTTGCTGCCCTAGACTCCTCTTAATTCTCTACTGATTACTGAGGAGAAAATTGGTTATTTGCCATTGCAAACAATGGGCTTTGCAAAATTGCTATTCAAAAAATTGACTTCGCAAAATTGCCGGTCTAAATATGTACACTTTGTTTTTGTTGCCATAATCCCTATTTAGCTCCTTTGTTTTTGTTTTTTGGATTGTCCTCCACACGAAAAGTCATTGTTGTCCTTGGCTTGGCTGCTGGGAGACGTCGTTTGCATCTTGGCTGCATCGACCGGAAAGATAGTTCAAATCCGTTTCCACGTGCAAACTGCATCGGACGTCAGAAAGATAGTTCAAATCTGTTTCCACTCGCAAACTGCATCGGACGCCCTTGCAAACGAAGAACACGTGCCCTAGACGTCCACGATGCAGGGCGGCCGTGACGCGGCACCGCCGGCGGACGCGCTCGCCGCCACCACACAACCACCCGTGCTCAGCGCCACCACGTCGTCACCCGCGCTTGCAGCGACCACGATGGCCGTCGGCACGACCATGGAGGAACTCGCAGCGACCTCGGCAGCCATTGGCACGACCACGGTGGAACTCGGAGTGACCTCGCCGCCCCTCGTCGTGGCCCCGACAGCAGGCGCGCTCAGCTTGCTGCAAGCGGCCAACGCACTCGGCAGGCTAGATGCAGCCCCAACGTCGTCACGCGCCCCGCCGGATCCTAGTCCGTCCCTCGTGGTGGACGCGCCCTCGCTGACCGGCGTTGACGCGGCTTCGCTGGCACCTGCGCTCAACGGAGACTCTGCGCCCTCGACGCTGCCTGACATGGTGCAACGTGCACTGCCTCCGAGGTGTGGTGATGTAGCCTTTTCGTTTTTTTGTTTCTTTTTTTCAATTTTTTTTGTGTAAACCGTAAACTGCAAACGATATTTGGTTTAGGTTTGATATGGAGGTTGATGATCCTATACCACAAGTTGACTAGGACAACTTGTAGATAGTAGAGTCACACGATGAGGAAGGAAAAATTGAACTTTTGAGTGAAAATCAAATATCTGTGCTTTTAGGGCTTAGAGATGAGGAGAGTGCACATGTGGCTGCACCAAATGATCGATCAATGGATATGCAGAGTGTCGATAATGATAATGATAATGATGCTGCAATTCCTACTAGTGATGTTATACCAAGTGAGTTGGTAATTTCATATGATAAGGACCACCCCAAGATGGACCTTGGCACTATCTACCCATCTATGAAAGAGTTCAGGATGGCAGCGTGGCAATTTGCCATCAACGAAGAGTTTGATTTGGGAACTGAGAAGTCTGATCCGACCAGGTTTAGAGGTTTCTGCAAGTCCACTGGTGACTGCCCTTGGAAAATCAATGGTTCGAAGCATAAGGGCGCAAGCACTGTAGAGGTGAAAATATTTTTATGTAGTTCAGATTTAGATTACTTAATTTGTTGAATTTATTTCATATAGTTCTCACAAATTGTGTAATTGTAGGTCACAGTTTTAACTGATCACCATACATGTGTTTATGACCCCAACTAAAGAAGGCCATAGGTGATCCTCCACTCCTTGCAGTGTGCATAGATGCGTGCAAGGGTTTAGAGAATGCAGTGAAGCGTGTGTTCCCAAAGGCAGAGCAAAGAGAATGCTTTCTTCATCTTATGAAAAAATTTTAGAAAAAGTTTAGAGGGTTTGGAAAGATGTATCCTGCAGCAAGGGCATACGATCAAGATATATTCTTTGAGCATATGGCTGCAATCAAATGTGAATCACAAGAAGTGGTGAAATGGTTAACTGACTACCATAACCTGTTGTGGTATAGGTGTGGCTTTAATCCAGATATCAAGTGTGACTACATCACTAATAATATAGCTGAGGTTTTTAATAATTGGATACGAGACATTAAGGGCAGAAATGTCTTTTCGTGTAGAGGACAATTCCAAAATACAGAAACAAATGAGCTAAATAGGGATTATGGCAACAAAAACAAAGTGTACATGTTTAGACTGGCAATTTTGCGAAGTCAATTTTTTAAATGGCAATTTTGCGAAGCCCATTGTTTGCAATGGCAAATAGCCAATTTTCTCGAGAAAATTGGTTATTTGCCATTGCAAACAATGGGCTTCGCAAAATTGTCATTCAAAAAATTGACTTCGCAAAATTGCCAGTCTAAATATGTACACTTTGTTTTTGTTGCCATAATCCCTATTTAGCTCCTTTGTTTTTGTTTTTTGGATTGTCCTCCACACGAAAAGTCATTGCTGTCCTTGGCTTGGCTACTGGGAGACGTCGTTTGCATCTTGGCTGCATCGACTGGAAAGATAGTTCAAATTCGTTTCCACGTACAAACTGCATCGGACGTCAGAAAGATAGTTCAAATCTGTTTCCACTCGCAAACTGCATCGGACGCCCTTGCAAACGAAGAACGCGTGCCCTAGACGTCCACGATGCAGGGCGGCCGTGACGCGGCACCGCCGGCGGACGCGCTCGCCGCCACCACACAACCACCCGTGCTCAGCGCCACCACGTCGTCACCCGCGCTTGCAGCGACCACGATGACCGTCGGCACGACCATGGAGGAACTCGCAGCGACCTCGGCAGCCATTGGCACGACCACGGTGGAACTCGGAGTGACCTCGCCGCCCCTCGTCGTGGCCCCGACAGCAGGCGCGCTCAGCTTGCTGCAAGCGGCCAACGCACTCGGCAGGCTAGATGCAGCCCCAACGTCGTCACGCGCCCCGCCGGATCCTAGTCCGTCCCTCGTGGTGGACGCGCCCTCGCTGACCGGCGTTGACGCGGCTTCGCTGGCACCTGCGCTCAACGGAGACTCTGCGCCCTCGACGCTGCCTGACATGGTGCAACGTGCACTGCCTCCGAGGTGTGGTGATGTAGCCTTTTCGTTTTTTTGTTTCTTTTTTTCAATTTTTTTTTTGTGTAAACCGTAAACTGCAAACGATATTTGGTTTAGGTTTGATATGGAGGTTGATGATCCTATACCACAAGTTGACTGGGACAACTTGTAGATAGTAGAGTCACACGATGAGGAAGGAAGAATTGAAATTTTGAGTGAAAATCAAATATCTGTGCTTTTAGGGCTTAGAGATGAGGAGAGTGCACATGTGGCTGCACCAAATGATCGATCAATGGATATGCAGAGTGTCGATAATGATAATGATAATGATGCTGCAATTCCTACTAGTGATGTTATACCAAGTGAGTTGGTAATTTCATATGATAAGGACCACCCCAAGATGGACCTTGGCACTATCTACCCATCTATGAAAGAGTTCAGGATGGCAGCGTGGCAATTTGCCATCAACGAAGAGTTTGATTTGGGAACTGAGAAGTCTGATCCGACCAGGTTTAGAGGTTTCTGCAAGTCCACTGGTGACTGCCCTTGGAAAATCAATGGTTCGAAGCATAAGGGCGCAAGCACTGTAGAGGTGAAAATATTTTTATGTAGTTCAGATTTAGATTACTTAATTTGTTGAATTTATTTCATATAGTTCTCACAAATTGTGTAATTGTAGGTCACAGTTTTAACTGATCACCATACATGTGTTTATGACCCAACTAAAGAAGGCCATAGGTGATCCTCCACTCCTTGCAGTGTGCATAGATGCGTGCAAGGGTTTAGAGAATGCAGTGAAGCGTGTGTTCCCAAAGGCAGAGCAAAGAGAATGCTTTCTTCATCTTATGAAAAAATTTCAGAAAAAGTTTAGAGGGTTTGGAAAGATGTATCCTGCAGCAAGGGCATACGATCAAGATATATTCTTTGAGCATATGGCTGCAATCAAATGTGAATCACAAGAAGTGGTGAAATGGTTAACTGACTACCATAACCTGTTGTGGTATAGGTGTGGCTTTAATCCAGATATCAAGTGTGACTACATCACTAATAATATAGCTGAGGTTTTTAATAATTGGATACGAGACATTAAGGGCAGAAATGTCTTTTCGTGTAGAGGACAATTCCAAAATACAGAAACAAATGAGCTAAATAGGGATTATGGCAACAAAAACAAAGTGTACATGTTTAGACTGGCAATTTTGCGAAGTCAATTTTTTAAATGGCAATTTTGCGAAGCCCATTGTTTGCAATGGCAAGTAGCCAATTTTCTCGAGAAAATTGGTTATTTGCCATTGCAAACAATGGGCTTCGCAAAATTGTCATTCAAAAAATTGACTTCGCAAAATTGCCAGTCTAAATATGTACACTTTGTTTTTGTTGCCATAATCCCTATTTAGCTCCTTTGTTTTTGTTTTTTGGATTGTCCTCCACACGAAAAGTCATTGCTGTCCTTGGCTTGGCTACTGGGAGACGTCGTTTGCATCTTGGCTGCATCGACTGGAAAGATAGTTCAAATTCGTTTCCACGTACAAACTGCATCGGACGTCAGAAAGATAGTTCAAATCTGTTTCCACTCGCAAACTGCATCGGACGCCATTGCAAACGAAGAACGCGTGCCCTAGACGTCCACGATGCAGGACGGCCGTGACGCGGCACCGCCGGCGGACGCGCTCGCCGCCACCACACAACCACCCGTGCTCAGCGCCACCACGTCGTCACCCGCGCTTGCAGCGACCACGATGACCGTCGGCACGACCATGGAGGAACTCGCAGCGACCTCGGCAGCCATCGGCACGACCACGGTGGAACTCGGAGTGACCTCGCCGCCCCTCGTCGTGGCCCCGACAGCAGGCGCGCTCAGCTTGCTGCAAGCGGCCAACACACTCGGCAGGCTAGATGCAGCCCCAACGTCGTCATGCGCCCCGCCGGAACCTAGTCCGTCCCTCGTGGTGGACGCGCCCTCGCTGACCGGCGTTGACGCGGCTTCGCTGGCACCTGCGCTCAACGGAGACTCTGCGCCCTCGACGCTGCCTGACATGGTGCAACGTGCACTGCCTCCGAGGTGTGGTGATGTAGCCTTTTCGTTTTTTTTGTTTCTTTTTTTCAATTTTTTTTTTGTGTAAACCGTAAACTGCAAACGATATTTGGTTTAGGTTTGATATGGAGGTTGATGATCCTATACCACAAGTTGACTGGGACAACTTGCAGATAGTAGAGTCACACGATGAGGAAGGAAGAATTGAACTTTTAAGTGAAAATCAAATATCTGTGCTTTTAGGGCTTAGAGATGAGGAGAGTGCACATGTGGCTGCACCAAATGATCGATCAATGGATATGCAGAGTGTCGATAATGATAATGATAATGATGCTGCAATTCCTACTAGTGATGTTATACCAAGTGAGTTGGTAATTTCATATGATAAGGACCACCCCAAGATGGACCTTGGCACTATCTACCCATCTATGAAAGAGTTCAGGATGGCAGTGTGGCAATTTGCCATCAACGAAGAGTTTGATTTGGGAACTGAGAAGTCTGATCCGACCAGGTTTAGAGGTTTCTGCAAGTCCACTGGTGACTGCCCTTGGAAAATCAATGGTTCGAAGCATAAGGGCGCAAGCACTGTAGAGGTGAAAATATTTTTATGTAGTTCAGATTTAGATTACTTAATTTGTTGAATTTATTTCATATAGTTCTCACAAATTGTGTAATTGTAGGTCACAGTTTTAACTGATCACCATACATGTGTTTATGACCCAACTAAAGAAGGCCATAGGTGATCCTCCACTCCTTGCAGTGTGCACAGATGCGTGCAAGGGTTTAGAGAATGCAGTGAAGCGTGTGTTCCCAAAGGCAGAGCAAAGAGAATGCTTTCTTCATCTTATGAAAAATTTTCAGAAAAAGTTTAGAGGGTTTGGAAGGATGTATACTGCAGCAAGGGCATACGATCAAGATATATTCTTTGAGCATATGGCTGCAATCAAATGTGAATCACAAGAAGTGGTGAAATGGTTAACTGACTACCATAACCTGTTGTGGTATAGGTGTGGCTTTAATCCAGATATCAAGTGTGACTACATCACTAATAATATAGCTGAGGTTTTTAATAATTGGATGCGAGACATTAAGGGCAGAAATGTCTTTTTGTGTAGAGGACAATTCCAAAATACAGAAACAAATGAGCTAAATAGGGATTATGGCAACAAAAACAAAATATACATGTTTAGACTGGCAATTTTACGAAGTCAATTTTTTGAATGGTAATTTTGCAAAGCCCATTATTTACAATGGCAAATAGCCAATTTTCTCGATTACTGAGAGAGCGAAAACAAGGTCTGTCTCCGCCATCATCAAAAAAGAAATTCACCGGTTCCGAAAGTACCTGGACCAAACGGCACCTCCTCGCCTCATGTGTGGCATGCCCTCACGGAGGTGAAGCGAAATATGCCAGCGATTCAACACCAGTGCACCTTAAAGAGACCAGGAATTGGACTTGATTTTGATAAAAGATGGGACTTGATTTCCTCTGATTTGAAGAAGTTGGGAGCGGCGGCTCCGCTCGGCTGCGAACAGGGGGGTGGATACTGGAAGTATGTTTTCAGGGACGCAAGGATCCAAGGTTTTTCCTCCCCAACTTTGGGCTGAATTAGAGAGAGAAAACAAACTTTGGGCTGAATTGGGCCACGAGGAACAATGAAGAAAGCTCATTAAGAAAAATCTTATTCCCCTCAAAAAAATTAAAAAAAATCTTATTTGATGCCTAAAAACTGATTTGACGGGATGTGGGAGAATGGGGCAACGAGGGGCATCTTTCACAATAAAATGCACATTGCACAATCGGACGGGGCGTCACGCCCGCGTCTACCGCTGTTTCACGCGTTCACGCGGGGGTCCGTCGTCCTGAACGTCGCCAACGTCGAGAAAAGAGGAGACACTGAGACAGAAGAAAGCGACAAAAAAGATGCAACACCCGTCTACTTTTAAAACATTCAGATAAAATATTTTCAATATGTGTCTGAAGACAGATGAAACACATGAAACATGCATCTGAAACAGTTGCAAAAACATACAAAAACACTTGAAAAAATCATTGGAAAACATATGCAACATCCAGATAAAAACATTTGCAACATAAGTGTGAAACATATGGAATGTCCAAATAAACACACTTGCAACATACGTCTGAAAAATATATGAAACTTTTGAAACAGACGTTTGCAACATACGTGTACAATCATTGCAACATATGCAACATCCCGATCTACTTTTATAACATCCATATAAAACACTTGCAACATAACTTTGAAATATCTGAAACGCTTGAAATATACGCTTGCAATATCCGGTTTCAGCACAACATCTTCTTGTTGCTTGGGAGAATGGAGGCCCATCGTCATGTAGAGTTCACTGGTGTAGAGCTCGCCGGTGGCGTGGACCTCGCCGCTTTGGTGGAGAAGGCCGCGGCTGGTCCGATGGAGAAGGCCGCAGCGGGTCTCCACTTTGTGCGAGTGGAGGGCAAGCTATGCGCAGGGGTGAGGTCCGTTGCGAGCTGTGCTTGAGCAAGTTTCATCTTGGTCGTCGCGAGCTGCGCGCGGCTAAGTTCTATTGCAGCCACGACGAGCTGGGCAGGCGGAGCACGATATGTGTGTGGGCGGGCTCCGCCCGAGCTGCACGCGGGCGAGCTCCACCCCGGCTGCGGCAAGATGGGCAGCCTCTGACTCGACCGAGATGAGCGTGGGCAGCTGCGGCGAGCACGGGATGAGCACTCTTGAAAGCTCTAGTTTGGTTTTGGTGAATTGATAGAACCGTAAGTGCTAACCTAGTTTATCAAGTGATCATGATACAGGTAGCACACTCCAAGTGGTGAAACAAATGAAGATCATGACATGATGATGGTAATGCCATGATGATGCTCAAGTGCTTGGACTTGAAAAGAAGAAAGAGAAAAACAAAAGGCTCAAGATAAAGGTATAAATGATAGGAGCCATTTTATTTTGGTGATCGAGACACTTAGTGAGTGTGATCACATTTAGGATTGATAGCCGTACTATTAAGAGGGGTGAAACTCATATCGAAATGCGGTTATCAAAGTGCCACTAGATATTCTAACTCATTGCATATGCATTTAGGATCTAGTGGAGTGCTAACACCCTTGAAAATATTTGTGAAAATATGCTAACACATGTTTACAAGGTGATACACTTGGTGGTTGTCACATTTGAGCAAGGGTTAGGAACTTTACCGGTGCCCTAAACTCAGGTGAACGTGGTCACTATAAGTGACCGGACGCTGGTCTCTGAAGGACCGGCGCATCCGGTCAGTAGCAGCAGAAGAAGCGCAGCGTCGGTCGTCGATCGGATGCTGGCGCTGAAATGACCGGACGTTGATTGACTGTGTTCGGTCACACTGACATGGTCATGCATAGGGGAAACGCCAAGTGACCGGACGCTGGGTGAGTCCGATCGTAATTTTTTGGTTCTGGATGTTTACTGGAAACGACCGGACGCTGAGGCTCAGCGTCTGATCACTTTGAGCTGCTGCGTCCGGTCATCACTTGACCGTTGAGATCGGGCGATCAACATTTGAAGAGAGGGGACACGTGGCACGCATCGCGTGACCGGACGCTGAGGTCCAGCATCCGATCAATATGACCGGAGCGTCCGGTCACCCCGTGTTGTGCCTAGTGAAGGGGTACAACAGCTCTATTTCGTGGGGGCTTCTATTTAAGCCCCATAGCCAGCTCAAGCTCACCCTCTTGGTCATTTGCATTGACATAGCAACCTTGTGAGCTTAGCCAAAGCCCTCCCACTCATCTCCATCATAGATTCAATATCTTTGTGAGATTGGAAGAGAATCCAAGTGCATTGCTTGAGTGTTTGCATCTAGAGGCACTTGGTGTTCATGTTTCACTATGGGATTCGCTTGTTACTCTTGGTGGCTACCACCACCTAGACAGCTTGGAGCAGTGAGGATCGTCGAGCGGAGGGTGGTGATTGTCTCTGGCTCCGATCGTGGTGATTGTGAGGGGTTCTTGACCTTTCTTCGATGGAGAGCCAAAAGGTACTCTAGTGGATTGCTCGTGGCTTGTGTGATCCTCATCTTGTGTTGGTTGTGCGGCACCCTATTGAGGGTTTGGCATGTGAAGCCAATTAGCGCGTGAACCTCCAAGTGAGTGAATCGCCACAATGAGGAGTAGCTTGCCGGCTAGCAAGTGAACCTCGATAAAAAATCATTGTGTTCATCATTTGATTCCGAAGTGATTGGTCTTCATTGGTATTCATTCTTGTGATTGATTGGTCCACTCCTCGACTTAGCGGTATAACCATCTTGCTCACTCTCTTTATATTACCGCAAACTAGTTATCAAGCTCTTTAGTGTAGCTAGTTGTGAGAGCTTGTTAATTTGGTTAGTGTGGCTCTTTAGCTAGCTTTTGAGAGCACACTAACTTAGTGTAGTGACATAGTTTTTGTGTGGATAGAAACTATATAAACTAGAATTATGGTAGGTGGCTTGCTATTTTAGTAGGCTAGCGCAATACTTACTTCGCCTCATAATTATCTAATCGGTTTGTTAAGTGTTGTTGTAGAATTTTTAATAGGCTATTCACCCCCCCCTCTAGCCATTAGGACCTTTCAAGTGGTATCAGAGCCGAGGTCATTGTGATTTGAGGCTTAACAACCTTCGGTTTAAAAATGGCTCAAATCAACAACACTAAGAAGCCACCCCAATTTGATGGCACAAATTATCCGTATTGGAAATCAAAGATGACCACACACATCAAGTCAATCAATAGAAAAGTGTGGAAGGTGGTAGAAACCAAAATTGAGATTGGTGATCCGGAGAATCCCACCACAGCCGAAGAAGTGCTTCTCCAAAACAATGACATTGCTCTAAGTGTCATTCATGATGCAATTGATGAGAGAACATTTGAGCAAATCAAGAATATTGAGATGTCTTATGAGGCTTGGAAGAAGTTGAAAGAATCATTTGAGGGCACTCAAGCCGTGAAGGGTGCAAAGGCATATATTCTCAAAGAGAAGTTTGCAAGCTTTAAGATGAAGGAGGATGAGAGTGTGCCGGATATGTTTCATAGGCTTCAAGTGCTTGTCAATGATCTCAAAGCACTTGGAGAAGAGGTGAAGGACAAGGACTTCTCCCACAAGTTCTTAAGATGCTTACCTTCAAGATTTGGCACATTGGTCACTATTCTAGTGAGGAGTGGTTTGGACACCAAACCAAGTGTTGGGAGATATAATGACTGATGATACATATAGAGATGATGATGAGAAGAAAGAAAAGAAAGAAAAGAAAGATGAGAAGAAGAAGAGTGTGGCATTCAAGGCCACATCATCCAAGGGCAAGGCTAAGCAAGAAACATCAAGTGAAGATGATGGCTCATGGGATGATGATGATGATGAGAAGATGACTCTCTTTGTCAAGAAATTTGGCAAATTCATGATGAAAAAAGGGTACCGTGCTAGAAGAAAGAAATCTTCATCCAAGAACAAGGAAGAGTCAAGAAGATGCTTTAAATGTGGAAGCAAAGATAATCTTGTTGCTCAATGTCCATACAATAGCGACAATGATGATGACAATAAGAAGAACAAGAAGAATGACAAGAAAGAAAAGAAAGAGAAGAAGGACAAGATGACCTTCAAGAAGAAGAAGGGTGGTTCATATGTGGTCACTTGGGATAGTGATGCTTCCTCAAATGATGATGATGATGATAGTGATGATGACAATACCACCAAGAAGAAGGCACTTGTAAGCATTGCAATCAATGAGAAGCCTTCTCTCTTCGACACTCTAGCATGCTTCATGGCTAAGACCACTAAGGTACAAAATTGTGATGATAGAAGTGATGAGGAACATGATAATGAAAATGATAGTGATAGTGATGATGATGAACCTACTAAATATGAATTATTTGACATGCTAGAAGATGCCAAAGAACACTTTGACATTAAGAGAAGGGAATGCAAGAGCTTGAATAAGGAGGTAATTGAAGCGAATAACAAGCACAAGAAATGGCATATGAGAACATGTACCAAACAATGGTACATAGTTCCTTTGACTAAACCTAACATGCCTTAGGTAATTAAACAAAACAACAAACACATGGATATGCCATGTGAATAAGATAGGGTCGTCCTAGTAGTGTGGCCACATAGCAAATTGTGTTACACCTTCGCCACAGTAGCCTCCCATTATTGGTGGTGGTGGTGGCGGGGGTGACAGTGGAGGCCCTTTGTTCTTGTGATTAGGGTAGGTGCAATATAGATCATTGCAAAGTGCCTCCTGTGAACCGGCACCATTGTTGTTGTCGTTCTGTTCGTCGTCTTTGTAACCGCTGCTAACTTCCCTTTCTAGATCGAAGATACAGTCCTGCAGGTAGTTGATCTACTCCGTATGTGGATAAATAGGTCGAGGATCGACCCACCTAGTGAACCCATATTTTCTTCGGTCAAGGAAGACTGCAATAAGTATGTCATGTAAGTTGTATAGAAGAGGAACATATTTAACAAACGAAATATAATAGTAATTACCCATGCTCATGGTCATTTGAAAAAACGACGACCTCCATCTATTCCCTCGGTGAACATCTACAGTAGGCAGTCCTCACCATGCATGCGTTTTGGCCACTCTTCTTTCCGTTCATCGTATCCTCTCAAAGGTGCCTTCTTTGGTGAAAATCACTTTTGCTCTCAACTATGAACCTCTCATAAAGAGCTTCCTCAAAGAAATCGGGACCAATAGAACCTTCCCACATAATGGTACTTCTCTTCCCCTTTTCTCTCTCTCTGGACAACCCTCCAGACATTGGTACTGCAACGAAAGAAAATACTAGTTGGGAAGTAAGTAGCAATGCATCCAACATTGCGTATATATAGGCAGAGGCAGGTTTAGTTGCCGTTTCAATGTGTTATAACTGGTCACAAGAAGCCTAATTAGTTTCACTGAAGAGCCTATTTCAATGGACATTGAAAAGCCTAGATTCGTTTCCTAAAAAGTCTATTCGTCGTTGACATGATAAATCACTGAAAAGCCTAGATGGTATAGGTGTACTATGTAAGTGAAGTGATAAATCACTGTTGTCATCGTACTCCTCGTCCTTATAACTGAAAAGTCTATTTTCATTGTCTGAAAAGCATCGTTTCATTCACTGTTACTGAAAAGTCTAGATTCATCTGCAAAGCGTCTGTACGATATGATTGGACTATACACGTTCTAATGAATTTACATTAAATCTATGTACTACATTTGTTCCTTTTTAGCAGTGTAGTATAATTAATGATTCATGGAAAAAATTCGTAAGAGTTTCCCTTGTTTCAGGAGCATCCACGGTTATAAACAGAGACATTATTATATAATCCAAATATTTAATCGTCCAAAGAGCACAATACAACAACATCGAATATCACAATCAACATAACATGTCCTGCATAGTCTAAATAGTCCACAATGTACATACAGCCCTGTAACAGAACCAACCAATTATACGAAATTAAGTAAGAAAATCATCCGCCAGAGCAGACGATTTAGCAAACTTAAGCCCGTGTAACCCGGTAGTCTGTGAAATCACGAAGGATTTCAAACCAACTTCCATTCCAGCCAAGATCGTAATAAGTTTAGCGGTCACCATCACATATTACATAAAAGTTCATAATCTCAGATACATCAGAGTTTCAACATAGTTATTACAAAACTAGTTCGAATAAAAGTAGCGGAAGTCATTTGTTCAAACCACACACACACTCACGTGGAGTTTAAATATAATGCCAGCGAATGATCATCTCCAACAAAAGCATCAGATGAGACGTAAGAAATGACCATGCCCATGGTCCTAAGCATCACCCATCGCAGGATACAGGCAGTTGATACAATAGCCGTAATACATCTGCCCATCTGCAACAAGGGGGAATAAAACCCTGAGTACGAGAAGGTACTCAGCTAGACTTACCCGACATAACCGAAAATAAGTGACACCAAGGATTATGAAGGGCTTTATAGTAGGGTAGCTGACTCATTTGCAAAAAGAAGCATTTTTAGCATTTCAAGAACCTTTCAAAAAGCATTATTGCCAAGTTAATTATTATTAACCTGTCGACTAGATTTGCACCTATACTAGAGTAAACATGTGATTAAGCAGATAATGATAACCAATGATCATTAAACAACTTCCATACTGTCATATTCATTATAACTGTCCAAGTGTTCCATAAACATTTACTACGATGAAGTCACTCAAGTCAAGTGCTCACTGTCTAGGAGCGATGGCGATTCAAATCGATTCCTAACCAGCTGGTGATTTATTCCTTACACAAACCTCACTCACCCGCTAAAGTGAGATATTGATCACCGAGTCAACTTTCTAGGAATCTCGAGTTTGCCAGGAACCACATGTACCCGGGGGCCGACCGACTGCACTTTGGTCTTATCATCCCGCCCTCGTGTCCTACCACACCTGCTCCGGCATAGTGCGTTGCGGGCAATCTACTCGGCCCGAAAAATCTCCAAGCTTCGCGGTCGGAAGGTACTTTATCCGGCCAGCTAAATGTAAGGTATGCGTTCAACATGACTCGAGGTCCAACAACGGTCGGTCCTTAATCGACACAGACGGAAACACTACAGTCCAAAACTCTGCAAGTCTCTGTCCGGTCTCAACTTCATTTAACACTTAGTTATACCATGACTTCATATTCATCCAAGCAGATCCAGGTAACCACCTATAGCTCGCAGGTGACAGGGAATCACCTGACTTCTACCGGTCTAAGCTAGCTAAGCATTGACTCGACTGTGGATACCAGGGTAACAAGGATATAGTATAACAAAGGTAAACAAGGTATAATGCAGCAACGGTTGCAAACAACTCCTGAACGTAATGCATCAATTAAAGTAAAGCATTTAATTAATAATTGCAAACCGGGAGAAAAATGCTCCGGGACTTGCCTCTCTCGAAGGAGCTCGGACGGTGATCGGGGCACTCCGGAAGTTCCTCAACGTCCTCCTCGTCGGCTTCTGGCACTTCCTGCGGCTATACCTCGAACTGCTCCTCGGGCTCCTCGGGTATGATGACTGGGTTCTCGGTTTGCGATCCTGTATGATGCAATGTGCGTAAGTGCTTATGCAATCGATGCATCGGATGAGATGAATAAGATGGATATGTTAAAATGCAAGGTAGTCAACCTCCTCCAAGAAAATATACTACAAGCACATGTCATCTACTGCATTCTCTTCTACTACTAATATGTTTAAGTCAACACACCTTATCAAATGCTTCAAAGATACACCAAAGCTATTATTATTAACTAATCTTGTATTAAAGAGGATTATTTTATTTCCTTTTAAATTAGGGCTACAACAGCAACCTATATTTCTGGTGCTTATAAAAATCTGAGAAAATTACAGTAGCATGGTACTACTCTAATTAGACTACCATCAGATTTTCATGGTGTTTGAATGAGTGAATTAACCTGCACAAAAATCACAAGCTATGGCATGATTTTGTACATAAAAATACTTTGAACTATGAAAAGTGTCAAACAACAGAATTAGTATTTTTCCTAGGTTCTTCATAGCATACAATAACTGTACAAAAATTGTCACATGCATGTTTTATACAAAATTTGCTCTCTAGCTAAAATAACAAAAATCAGCTATTAAAGGTACTTGAACTATACCTAAAACTTTTCCCATAGCACATGCATGAAACATATTTTTCCTAGGAAATACATGACATAAGAAGATTAACAAACTTGGAATCATATTTTTCTAAAGCCTATAGATTTTTCTACATATTTTTCAAGTTATCAACAATATTCATGATTAAATAAAATTCTACAACAAAGTATCTCAAAAACGACATGCACAATTTTTACCAAGTAGATCTGATGATAAGGAACCTAGACAAATTTATCTCAATAGATTTGGAACAACTTTGAGTACCCAAACATTTTTCAAACCATTTCAAATTTCAAATAATAAAGAATAAATTGAAACCATTTATTCAAACGCTACTGGGCCAGCCCGAACGGCTTAGGCGGCCCACGACTGTGCGCACACACGGCCCAGAATGGCGCAGCCCAGCTTTGGCTTTGTCTCAGCAGCGGCGACTGGCAAATGGGACCCGCGCGTCAGCGAGAGAAAACAGGGGACGGAGGGAGACGACGGCGCGGCAACTGCGAAATTCGCCGACGGCGAGTTCTCCGGTGAACCCGACGGCACCGGCATGCTCACCTAGGCCTCCCGCATCCATAGCACCCCTAAAGCTAGACTCTAGTGGACTCCCGGGATGCCGGCCATGGCCCACAGTGGCTCGGCCATGGCGCACAGTGGTGCTCCGGCGAACCCCGACGGTTGGTGGCCATACAAGGCGCGCGTAAGCTCTTGGTAAACAAGGCGGACCTTCCTATGCTACGGCTAGCGGCTACGGTGAAGCGGTCAGGCGGGACCGCGTGCGATCACCAGCGGTGACCATGGTGGCCATGCCGCGGTGGTGCACGGCTTGGCAATGTCGCTCACCTACAGCTTGGTTGGCTCCGTGAGGGTGCTGATGAGGTCCGTGAGGCGATGGCAGAGCTACGGTTTGGATGGTGGTGGCTGTGGCGCAGCGGCGAGCTCGAGCGAGCTCGGCGGAGCTGATGGCATCGGCGGTGCGCTGCGGCTGCGAATGGGGAAGGCAAGGAGGGGTGAATGAGGGCAGAGCGCGTGCGGAGGGCAGCAGGGCGCGCTCCTCTTCAAGCCAGCCAGCGCGCTGCATGGTCAGGGCGAGCCGAGCACGTGGCGGACACGTGGCAGCCACCATCTGATCTCGGTCGGCCATGAATTGACTAAAGCCAGAACACTGTAGCTCGATTCAGAGAGCAAGGAACTGACTGACAGCGCGAAATGATGGTGCTCTATCTCCTAATCTGTTGATCGTTAGCGAAATAATTCAAAACAAAAGTTGTACACCTACATGTCAGCTACAAAACTTATTTAGAGATCAATGTCTAATTCGCAAAGGACAGAGAGTAAAATCATGCCAAAGTCGTGTTCAAGAAACTGAAAACTGGAGTTTATACTTAGAAATTTCTAAGTGTTGAACTCAACCCAATTTCTGACTTGTGGGACCATTTTGAGCATGTTGTGCACATTTTCATGACTTGGTCACAAAATACTTTTTGTTCCTTATGTAATTTGCTACAACTTTATTTTAGGTTGCTCAGACATGCAAACATTCTAAGTGGTACTTTTTGAATAGTCAAACCAAAGAGTCCTAGGGTCAAAACAAGTCAACCCATGACTTGGAAACTTAATTAGGCAAAATGATCAACATGAACATTGCTCCTAATGACTTTCTAAGCATAGCTAAGATGTTTAACAATGTATTTAGCCATACCACACATTGGTCATACAATAATCAAGCACTAAAGGCACTGAAACGATGAAAAACAATTGAAATGATACTTTTGTTTCATAGTCATGTTTCACATGTCTCAAGTGATATATGCTCATGAATGGATGAATGATGCTCATGTTCATGGAATGTAAGTATAATTAGGCAAGCCTAACACCAGGGGTGTTACAAGCCTAAATAGTTATAGGAAAGTAACTATAAAGTCCATAATAGTACATAATAACATCTACCACAAACCCTCACTGTCTCTTAGTCTTACCCTTACCCTTGTGACCAAGAGCGCTGGTGCCAGGAGTGTAAGGGTCAGGTGGATGGCATCGCCTGGTACCTGAAGGTTGTGTAGGTTGAGTCGACGGAGTGTCCTGGAGCTAAGACGAGCCAAGCTCCTCATGCCTCTGGTCCACCTCATCGTCGTCCTCGTCCTTGTCCTCATATACAATGCCTATGGACCCTATAGGTGCTTGGCTAGAGGAACCTAAACCTCCTCTGTCTATGGAAGAAACATGCATGTCTTGCACCATGGCTGTCCTGCAACCACAATGAGCAGCCGCACGGCGTAGCCGACATGACAGCCTCTATTGTACAAAATTATGTTAACTTAAAGAATTTAACATATTAATAATATGTTTGAAAGAATATTTTGAATCTTATGTCTAGGAAACTATGCGTGTCGTCATCCCTGACTCTCGGACGAAAGCGCTCAATGCCGTAAATCCTCAGACCTAGCATCTTCTGACAGTCCTGGAATGTGACTGTCATCTCTCCGAAAGGCAAGTGAAAGCTGTGAGTCTCTGGCTGCCACCTACATTTTAGACAAAGCAAGATTACATGTCAAAAAGGCAAGCGCATGAACAAATGGCCATGAATGAAGGCAATGATTGAAGATAATACCTGTCAATCAACGCAGTTATGGCCGCTGAGTTGAACTTGGACAACCCACGATGAACCTAAAAAGAGATGACATCCAGGCCAGCTCTTTGCAAGAAAAGAGTGTACCTGTTGTCATACTGCATGTCCAAGAACCCATTGTGGGTTCTAGGACGAAGGAACGGAAGGTCCTGCATGGAATAAACACATAGTCTCCCATTACTTCGCGAACACATGTACGCTCACAAAAATTTGAACAAAACGTATAGATTATTACCTGCCCCTCTGCTATGAGACGTCCTCGGTGGGTCTCCTCGTACGTCGGGTCGAGCAGGTGGAATTGCGTCATCCTACAAAAAAGTCAATGAAATAGAAATTCAATATACAATGAAACATAAACTTAGAAATGTACAAGTAATTAACACAATTACAAGCATAAATTGAGACATGCATAATTAATTGAATGAATACAACAAATGTGAAATAATAATAAAAAACCAATAGTTGCACCTCACTAATCTGCCAATGGAAAGTGCGTGAATTGCGGCCTAGTCTACCACACTTACCGCACACGTACTGCTCGGGGTCAGTAAGAAATTGGGTTCCTCTCCCACGCCTCGTTCTTCCGGGTATCTGATCCATAACCATCATGTGCCTCGTCCTCTTCCTTGATCCACGCTTGTTCCAACGGTAAGCTGGACCGCAATGTACTTTGGGCCATCATATGGAGGCCACTCTCTAGGGTCCCAGAAAGGCACGAGATGGGGGCTCCATGTGTGCACAAGCGTGTCAACACTAAACTCGTGAGGTATCCTGCTCTCGATATTATAGTTGCGATGCCTAGTTGCTGCCACCAAATAGGAACATAGAAAGTGGTACTACCTTGGTTTACCACAAGTGCATGTGAAATCTTGGAGGATTACCGCATGCATCCTTGACTCTCGGACCTCACCGTCTGACGTTGTACCGCCCCTATGCTCGACCTGATAAGTCACTGTGGCGTGGTCAAAACATGTAACCTCATGTGTGCCAGCCCTTTCATTTGCCTTCTCTAGGTGTGCCTTTGGTTTCGGAGCCCATATCTCTCCATCACTCCACAACTTCAATGCATGGGCGTGTCTATCGTTGAACCAGGCAACAAGCTTATAGAAGGTAAATTGAATAATTGCATTCACGGGCATACCATGTATCCCCAATAGCAACTTATTGAATAACTCCGCCATATTGCTGCACTAAAACTCGTACCTCCATCCACCGGTGTCGTGAGCTCTTGTCCATTTCTCCAAATCCCTCATCAAACATGTGAGTCACTGTCTACCTTCTGCATTTGATGTGGTTCTGACCTACTTTGACTTTTTCTGAAAGTACTTGTCCTCAACCTATCGAGAAGCCACCTGGAACAGATCAAAGTTATCCTTCACACCATTCTTCCGGAGTAGATTCTCGGCAAGGTGCCGAGTACACCAATGATGGTGCAAAGGTGCATACCCCTCTATCTTCTCTCGCATGGCATTAAGTATGCCCTGGTGCCTATCAGATATGATGCCAACCTCCCTACTAGACCCAACCACATGTATTCGGACTAGCCTCAAGAACCATCCCCAATTGTCATTGTTCTCCTTCTCAACCAAAGCAAATGCTAAAGGAATCAACTTGCTGTTCGCGTCACGGGATATGGCTATAAGAAGTGCGCCCTAGTATTTACCAATCAAGAACATACCATCAATGGAGAAGATGGGACGACAGTGCCTAAAGGCCTCGACACACTGAGGGAAGCACCAGAAAGCACGGAAGAATATATGCCTCCTATCCTTCCATGCATTTGGTTTTGGGATGTACTCATAATGCATGCCTCGATTCACCGCTTTGATTGCATTGAAAAGTATTGGCAGCTGCTCATACCCATCCTCCTAGTCCCCATATATCATCTTCCATGCTCGCTGCTTAGCCCACCAAGCTTTACCATATGTTATCACATAACCTCCATACGACGCCTCAACGGTCCTGATAATTGTCCTAACCTTCATGTTGGGTTCTCCCTGCAATATTCCCATCAACCTCTTGGCAATGAGGGGAGATGTCAACAGCCAATGCTTCAGTGTCAGCACATGGTCAACACAATTGTGTGGCCCGACAACTTTTGTGATCTTCCACTTTCCGGTGACCTTTTGCTTCCTTGCACAAACCCTCCATGGGCAGCGTTCCTTGTAACACACAACTATGTAACGGCGCTCCGCATATGAATGCAAGACCTTGTAAGGTCTCTTTCGTATCACTGCAAATGCCTGCAACCACCTCTTCAATGCAGGAAGGTCCTTGAATACCCTCCCATTCTCAATTACCATGTTAGGACCGGCCTCAGGAGCTTCTAGGAGCTCATCACCATGTCCTTCTGCACACGCCTGATCGGAATGAGCAAGATCGCTGAACTCATGAACTCTTGAATCACGGTGGCCGGGAAAGATATGCCTCAGCATCTCAACATCACTCTCTGTTAGCTCTCCAATAGGACGATCATCATCAGAATCAAGAGCCCTTGCCATCTCATATGGCTCTGAATCAGTCATAATTTCAACACTATTGGAGCCACGGAATCCATCTCCATAGAGCACTTGCGCAACAACAGTGGGCATATCCACATTGTCAGGAATGTCTACTACAACATAGGTAGAAAAATGAGAAAAGAATGAAAAATTGGATGTAAGGAATGGGGTAAGCTCCCAATAACCATGCGGATAAGACAGTTACTCGAATGATTCTGTGTCAAAGGGATCTCATGAGGAGGATCTACCACAACATCATGAGTCTGACAAGCATCTCTAACTAGCGTATTGGGGGTAGATTGAGCATCGGGAACCGTAGGTGCAACCTCCACATGCATATTAGGTTCTGGGATGGGAGGGTCGAAGTGTGCCTGCTGACCCATTGGTGGGAAAAACCCATGAGAGATGGGATCAACTAACACTCTACGCACAACCACGCCCAAACTTTGGAATGGGCACTTCATAGCCGATCTCACATAGTTCTTCCACTGGTCTACACACCCAATTAAGATCATCTTCCTAAGGATGTTGTGAGGGGAACCTAGGTGAAGTACACCCTCCACTGTGATGCCATCATCATCATCAGCTCCATGGCAATGTAGCTCCTCCCGAGCCCTTGCAACCAACTCACTAAACGATGGCTTCTCATTGAATAACACAGGCACGCTTTGCATCTCAACAATCTCAACATATCTATAGCGATCTCTTTCCACTGTGCCTCCATGATATATGCTCACTAGATTGTCCATCTAGTAGTTCAAACAAAAATTAAAATACAGTTCATTTAGTCCAAAGTAGCTACTATATAGTACCTCTCTAATAGATACTAACCAACTACACCCTAAATAACTATGTCACTAGCTATATAACTATATTTATCTAACTATATTTATCTCACAAACTAAATGAACTAGCTATCTAATAACTATATCTATGTACCTGTGTCACTAGCTATCTAACTATATCTATCTCACTAACTAAATCAACTACCTACATCATTAAATTTACTAGAAACTACCAAATAATCAAAGTAGCACTACAATTCAAGCTAACTAAGTACCTACATTGTATATTCACAAATTTTACCTGTCCAAGTCAATGCAACGATGCGACGCGAGCGAGGGCGCGGTGGGGTGGCAGCGCTGGCGGCACGGTGGCGCGGGCGTGGTAGAGAGGGAGGAAGAGAGAAAGGAAGGGATGGCCCTTACGTAAGACAAAGCTCGGCGCCAAGATCTACGGCGCCAAGCTCGGCGCCAAGATCTACAGCGCCAAGCTCGGCTCCAAGATCTACGGCGCCGAGGTGCCTACCAAGTTACCGCCACGTCTACGCCCAGCCCAAGACCTCAACGCCAGAATCTATGGTGCCGAGACATGTAAGCTCGGCGCTACCAACGATGGCGCCGAGCTAAGGATCCAGATTTTGAAAACATACCTCGAGGGGCATATTTGTGATTTTTTTTTAAAAGGACTAAAAAATTAAAAAAAATCAGACGTTTTGGTGGGACGAAAACTTTCCCTCACCCTCCTCCGTGCAACAAAAACCATCGCCTCTTCGGTCTGCCGTAACCTGCGAACGACTTCACCCTGCGATTTTTTGGCACCGACATGTGGCCCCGCGCCCTCTCCTCCACCCGTCTCCCCGCTCGTCGCTCGCAAGAAGGAAGAAAAAAACAAAAGCCCCTGTCCCGCCCGGCTCCCGATGGACTCCGCCGCCGCCGTCTGCGCTCCTCCGCTGCCAACACTGCAGCCCCGCCCGCCCCCCGCGTAAGGGCTCCGCCCGGCCTAAAAAAGGAAGCCCATCCAGCATCGGGCTCGTCTCTACCGGCGCCGCCCCACCAAACCCTAGGCTAGCCGCCGCCCATGGATGATGATGACCTGGCCACTCCTACCCACGGTATCTCCACCGGATCTACCAGCGGTGAGCGGGATGTCGCCTGGAAGTCGTTGTTGGGCACGGAAGAGGAATCGGCGCCTCCCCTCCCCTCCCCTCCCCTCCCCCGACCCCTCCAATGACGACGGCGGCAACCACAATGACTAGGCTCGCCAACGCCCGAGTCCCGTTGGTGACGATCCCCGCCGCCATCTTGCGTTTGCCAGGTTGATCATGGTCGTGGAGGCCAGGCGGGCGGCAGCTGAAGCCAGCGGAAGCCGGTAGGGCGCCCGCGCGTCCCTCCCCCGATCCGGCTCGTGTCTTCGTCGGTCCTGCTGTGCTGCCTAATCCTCCGCTCCTACCGCACTTCCATCTCCCTCCCGCCCTGCGAGGAGTGCCATAGGTGTGCCAACCCCTTCTCTTCCCTTCCTGTTGTGCGAAATCGAGCACCCAAACCCTACTTATGTTAATTGGCTATTTGTATTCGGATCTCATCTGATTACATGTGTGTACATGTATTATGCCTACTAGCTTCGATCCCTTTCAAAAGTTAGTAGATGTATTACTGGAACAACTCTCTGGGCAAATATTAGTTGTTCATGCCATGTTTGCTGTTGATATATTGTTATTATCAATGATTGGCTGTTAATACTAATTTCTTCACGGTTGCTCCAAGTTCAATATAAAAAATTTATTGTTCTACATAAAGATAGTGAAAAATGCACAATCTTGAATTAAACTGAAATATCAAGAAACTTAACTTGTATTCGGGCTTTCAGGAAACTTAATACTGGCTCATCGCAAAAAACTATTTTTTGGTGTAGCAGCAAGACTACACAATTGTATGCCCTCATGAGAAAAAGTGTGATTGCCTTCCTTTGCCGCTGTCATTCGACTGCCCTTCCTTATCATCTTCTAATGCTTCTGCCATACTTGTTTCCCAGGCAATTGCTACAACGAAGGCGGCACAGACCACCACTTCGCTGAGGGGCTCTGAAGTATCAGTTTTCCTCCAATCTAAAACATGTGTGAAAAGAAGGTTTATTGAGATTATGTCTAAATAGCCCTATAGGAGTCTTCAACACACATAGAAGAAACTGCATTTCTGCTTTAGAGTCTTTAGCATTATAAGCTTGGCTAACATCAGTGCTCTGTGCTTGAGAAGGTATCTGAACTAACACTGATCATGGCAAATTATTTTTTTGGTCAGGTTGTAACAGGACCAAGGGGATGCGACAGCTTGCATCTGGGGCGAGCGATGGTTTCAGACCCATCTTTTTTCTCTTGTCTTGTGCATCACATGTAGCTTTATTTTCTTCCTTTATCTGAACTCTACAGCAGAGATTTGCAAATTCAGGTGGCAGCACAATGTTAGGAAGTTTACCATGTAGTCCTGTACAGAAGAAAAACATTATAGTGCTCTAGCTTCCTCTGTTCTACTGATTATTTGTTAATTGCTTTTTTTTTCTTTCCTGCATACAAGATCTTGTTTACCCATTTTAGTTTAGGATTTAAATTATTTATTGACATTTAAAGGCTACAAGTGCCAGAATTTTTGTGTCCATGCCTGTTTTTGCACATTGCAAATTGCAGAAGTCGGAAGTGCACTCTGGTTATACATCAAGTAAAGAGCAAGGCATTTGAAAACAGATGGTGTCGGTGTTTCGAGTTGTCACCGGCAAGTAAATTTCTAATATTGCGCGTCTGACCCGGATGGTGTGCTAAGAGGACACGAGGTTTATACTGGTTCGGGCGAAATGTTCCTACGTCCAGTTCGTTGCTGCTGCTCGTGTTACTAGCACTGAAAGTTTATAGTAGGGGTTACAAACGGTCGAGAGAGGGACATGTCCTAAGTCTCTGGTGAGAGGAGCGAATGGGTGCTGAGGGCTCGGTCGCTTCTCGGCTGTGTGCTTGTGTGTTCTAATCGGTTCAGGGTTCGAGTCCGAATCGGCGTGGTGTGTTTCGATCTCAGTCGAGTCGAGTCGAGAGTCCCGTCCCCTTCATGGGACGCTCTGCTTTCCCTTTTATAGGCCAAGGGAAAGCACGGGTTACAGTCGAGGGAAAAGAGGAGAAGGAGAAGGAGAAGAAGTCCATCAGGATCGCTAGGTCCTTCTTTTCCTTCATGAGGGTCCCGCCGACCCTGTAGACGTCAACAGGGACAGCTCCACGTCACGGCCCTGTCCTTCACTGGCGCCATGCGCAGGCGTCGTCTCTTGGTCGTAGCGCTCCACTCCGTCCTGACGGACATCGTGGTGAACTGACACGCCTGTCAGTGCCCGTACGAGGGTTAGGCAGAACAGCACCGGTACGCCCGATGCTGTTCCTAATGTGAATCCCCAGGTATGGCCCGTCACGGCCATGGGTTACATCGGGGCATGCCGGTCACCTTCCTGGTGTTAGAGCTTTGACCCAGGCCCATTCGTTGGGACCTGGAGTGGTTGGCGGCGGTATGGGTCTCTGTCGGGCGAGATGGAGCCCCCGGCCTCGGGGTTGGGCGAGGCGGAGTTCCTCCCCAGAGGCGGGGCGAGGCGGAGCACAAACCTAAGGCTCAGGCGAGGCGGAGCCACCCTCGGTGTCGGGCGAGGCGGAGCCCGCGGCCTCGGTGTCGGGCGAGGCGGAGCGCACCCCCAAAGGTCGGTGAGGCGGAGCCCGTGGCCTCAGTGTCGGGCGAGGCGGAGCCAACCTTAGGGGTCGGGTGAGGCGGAGCCCGCGACCTCGGTGTCGGCCGAGGCAGAGCCCACGGCCTCGGTGTTGGCCGAGGCGGAGCCACCCTCAGAGGTCGGACGAGGCGGAGCCCACCCCCAGAGGTCGGGCAAGGCGGAGTCCGCCCTCAGGGGTCGGGCGAGGCGGAGCTTGCGCACCTGGGGTCGGTTGGAGCTGTAGTCGCGCTCTTGACTGCTCGGACAAATTAATGTTGATGGTTATTAGCTCCTCCTCTTCAGGTACCCTAATATTGGTCCCCGATACATGGTCAGCTATGTTGTGCCATTGATGCAAGTGAACAGGGGCGGACACAGCGGTGGGGGGGGGGCTCAAGCCCCCCTACCCATTTCGCAACAGTGGAACCCATGTGGAACCCACATGAATTTTTAGGCAAAATTATATAGTGTAGGGGGGCTGAGACTTAAGATCGAACAACAGTGTTGTTCAGCCCCCCCCCCTGAAATATTTTCTGGGTCCGCCGCTGCAAGTGAAAGTTGGCTGGTATAACTTCATGCCTTTGAAAACTCAAGGATCATGATATTTCTGGTTTGAAGTGTGAAATTGTTTCACTTGACAGTTGAGGGAAGGAGGAGGTAGAAACAGATGCCATTGACTACAACTGTTGATATTCCATTCAAAAGGCAATCTGCAGCTGAAATGGAAATGCCAACATATGCCCCTTCCACCTATCTCAGGTTCAATGTATAACCCTCATCGCTTTTTTTTTACAAATTTGTTCAGATTACAGTATAGTGAATACGAAGATGGACTATCCCTTTATATTAAACAGTTTGTTTGGGTATTTTTTCTAACTTTTTTGTGGGCAACAAAACTACAAAAGAAGAATGTTGCATGCTTATTGTCATTGGAGATCTACAGAATAGTTGTAAACTGTCTCACTTGCATATATCCTATAATATTTGAGTTGTAATAAGTACTGTCAATTTCTCTCTGCCTCCCTCATTTTAATCATGCTGTTGACAGAACACTTGAGCATAGCGAGGAAATATTTTTTTGGGAACATAAGAAAGCCCATATGCATTAGGTTGAGATGACATGAGATTAGCTAATTATTGCAAATCCACCTCTACCCAAACCACTGGTTACAAGTTGTTAGAGCAGCTCCAAGAGTATCCAATAATCCTTCCCAATCCATGATTTTTGAGAAGAATGAAAAAAATCCATCTCCAACAACTCCCAAACTCATCTCCCAATCTTTTGACACTTTGGAAAAACCCCCCACTTGCGCGTAAAGATCCGCGGACTCCAGATCGAGCATTTCTTCTTTCGGTGCGTATAGGTCGGTCAATCTAAAGGTGGAAGGGCGTGGGAAAGAATAAAGAGTAGGAAAGGGTTCCTGATGCAAATATACAAAAGAGAAAGAATATATAAAGGTGGTTACGATAATTTAGAAATAGTATAGGATTCCTGATGTAAAATTGTCCTCTATATTTTAGGAGTGGATTATTGGAAACTATTGGAGATGACTTTCTTTATTCCTCCTAATATTTTTTTGGGAGTTGCAAAACTCCATGTTTTGAGGAAGAAAATATTAGGTACTCTTGGAGATGCTCACCGAGAGTATAGCTTACTGAAAGTACTAAGGTAGAGTCAGAGTCATATTTCTCTTTTTTGACATAATCTGAATGTTATATACAAGACCTACCTAGCTAATAAAACAAATTAAATAGCATCCATTCCTGCATAAAAGATGTTATAGCCGTGAAAATAAAACCTGTAGACTAAGCCTGACATTATTCATGGGCACAATGTTAATTTAAATAGATAGATGTTAATGAATCCTTGCACAATTTGTGTAAAGTTTAATGCATGACAAGCCTTCAAACTAATGCAAAGCTTACGCAGTTCTCCTTACCTATCATTAGTCATTAAAAAAATAATATATTTTGTCACTGCTGGACTGGAATGGCTGAACAATTGACCATAACTTATTTTCTTAAGTCTGTATCACATCCTATTTTTTCTATCTTTGCAGCTAATATATCTCAAGATGGGTTTTGACGTTCTTGTGGCTACCACCGGTCGTTTCATTGATTTGTTGGAAAGGGCAAAATATCTTTGCAACTATTAGAAACCTTGCCCTTGAGGTAGATAGAATGCTTGATATGGGTTTCCACCACAAGTTAGGAGAATCGCTGATCAAATGGACATGCCTCCACCAGGTGTCGGGCAGATAATGCTGTTTAGTGCTACATTCCCAAACAAAATATAGGTGATGTGAGCTGTTTTTTTCTATGTTATTGATGGTAAATGTTAAACCTATGCAGTTTTTAATATAAGCATCCCCATTTCTTGTAAATGGTTCTAATAAATTTGTGTCTTGTAGGAGCCGGTGACCGATGAAATAGTATGTTGGTAGCCCATTGGTGTGAATAAAAGCGTAACTTTCAAGTTTCCAAGAACTAATAATATCCGATATATGATTCAGCCGGGATCAATTCGAGAGAAGAAAATGACTTTATTTTCAAGAATTCGTTGTTGGGACAAGAACTAGGATTAGAATAAAAGACATCCAGTCTGCAATGTCGCCTTGTTGTAAATAGTATATCATTAGTCAGTACTTGTTTCTTTTTTACTATTGTTTTTTAAATTATCCATGGCAACAATTGTGTACAATCAAAGTATATATACAAGAATCCTGAGGCTTCTGTGTGATGAATTGCCTATTGGTAATCTGCTTGGCTTAGTTTGCAGTTCTAAAAAAAACTCATATTAGCTGTTTTTTATGTTGCCGATGGTAATCTGCTTGGCTTAGCTTGCAGTTCTCTCCACACAAAAAGACTCAAATTAGCGATTTTTTATGTTGACGATAGAATTTTAACCTTCCATGAGAAGAAAATGTGAAGTGTTTACAACATCTAGAATCATATGTTTTGTGTCTCTTCTACACCTAAAATCGGTCTCTCATATAGGTATTCTGTTGGAGGCCGATATAGCCTTAGGGGATGCAAATGCAGTAGTTAAAAGTTCGGTATGTCAATTTCCACGTTCTTTTTATCGGAAATGATTGGACGTGGGTGTCCGGACGGACCGCTCCGCATGCCTCGTGTTTGTAATCCAAACAAGCGGGCCGGACAGATAGCTCCGCGCGGCCCGCCCCACGCCCCACGCCCCACACGTGCTGTTTTTTTAATCCAAAAAGTGGGTCTGGTTATATTTTAATCCATGGACGCAACTTGCCAACATAACACAAATATGTGCATGTACACACCCTCATCAGAACGTGAATACGTGGACATAATCGACGTGCATGGAGAGCTGTGCTGAATGACTAGCTAGAGCAACGTATAGCAACCGTCTATACTTGCATGCATGTGCAAAAAAATGTCTTTGGTCCAAAAATAATTATATGCCACAAATATATATGAGCTTGATCATATTGCGAGTCAACTTAGCATGGTTAACATAAATAGCAACCATTTCCGTATGTGCCCTGAAATGTTATAGCCACATAAAAAATATTTGTATGGGCCCTGATATGCTAGAGCCACATATATGTCAAATGTTTCAAATGTTTCTGATGTATGTTGTAAAAGTAGATTCGGATGTTGCATATGTTGCAATGGTTATATACGTATATTGCAAGTGTATGTTTCAGCTGTAAGTGTTTTATCTTGATGTTGTATATGTTGCACTCGCTATACACGTATGTTACAAGTGTATGTTTTAAATGTTTCAGCTATTTTCAAACATATGTTGCAAGTGTTTTTTATCTGAATGTTGTATATGTTGCACTGGCTATACAAGTATGTAGCAAGTGTATGTTTCAAATATTTTAGTTGTTTTTCAAATGTATGTTTGTAAGGTCCTAATGGCTAGAGGGGGGATGAATAGCCTATTAAAAATTTTTACAACACTTAACAAACCAGTTAGACAATTATGAGGCAAAGCAAGTGTTGTGCTAGCCTACTAAAATTGCAAGCCACCTACCATAATTCTAGTTTATATAGTTTCTATCCACACAATAGCTATGTCACTACACTAAGTTAGTATGCTCTCAAAAGCTAACTAAAGAGCCACACTAACCAAACTAACAAGCTCTCACAACTAGCTACACTAAAGAGCTTGACAACTAGTTTGCAGTAATGTAAAGAGAGTAAGCAATTTGTTTATACCGCCGTATCGAGGAAGGAGCCAATCAATCACAAGAATGAATACCAATGAAGACCAATCACCTTGGAATCAAATGATGAACATAATGATTTTTTACCGAGGTTCACTTGCTTGCCGGCAAGCTACTTCTCATTGTGGCGATTCACTCACTTGGAGGTTCACGCGCTAATTGGCATCACACACCAAACCCTCAATAGGGTGCCGCACAACCAACACAAGATGAGGATCCCACAAGCCACGAGCAATTCACTAGAATACCTTTTGGCTCTTCACCGGGGAAAAGTCAAGAACCCCTCACAATCACCATGATCGGAGCCGAAAATAATCACCAACCTCCGCTCGACGATCTTCGCTGCTCCAAGCCGTCTAGGTGGCGACAACCACCAAGAGTAACAAGTGAATCCCGCAGCGAACACGAACACCAAGTGCCTCTAGATGCAAACACTCAAGCAATGCACTTGGATTCTCTCCTAATCTCACAAAGACGATGAATCAATGATGGAGATGAGTGGGAGGGCTTTGGCTAAGCTCACAAGGTTGCTATGTCAATGTAAATGGCCAAGAGAGTGAGCTAGAGTCGGCCATGGGGCTTAAATAGAAGCCCCCACGAAATAGAGCCATTGGGCTCCTCACTGCACTGAACACGGGGCGACCAGACGCTGGACCCCAACGTCTGGTCGTGCGTTGCATGCCACGTGTCCCCTCTCTTCAAATACTGAGCGCTCGATCCCAATGGTCAAGTGATGACTGGACGCACTGTTGTGAAGTGACCAAACGCTGGACCTTATCGTCCGGTCGTTTCCAGTAAGCATCCAGAAGCGAGAAATCATGACCGAACACACCCAGCATCCGGTCACTCAACGTCATCATACGTCAGACTGACCGGACTCAGGCCCTGAGCGTCTAGTCAGTTTTTGCGCCAGCGTCCGATCATGAGACCGAAACAGCACGCCCTCTGCTACCATAGACCGGACGCACCGGTCCAACCGAGACCAGTGTCCGGTCACTTACAATGACCTTCGTCTTTTCTGTATAGAGCGCCAGTGGCACCATCGGACTGTCCGCACTCTACGGGCGGACACTCCACCAGTGAAGTTTCTAACCTTTGCTCAAATGTGCCAACCACCAAGTGTATCACCTTGTGCACATGTGTTAGCATATTTTCATAAATATTTTCAAGGGTGTTAGCACTCCACTAGATCCTAAATACATATGCAATGAGTTAGAGCATCTAGTGGCACTTTGATAACCGCATTTCGATACGAGTTTCACCCCTCTTAATAGTATAGCTATCGATCCTAAATGTGATCACACTCACTAAGTGTCTCGATCACCAAAACAAAATGGCTCCTACCATTTATACCTTTACCTTGAGCCTTTTGTTTTTCTCTTTCTTTTTTTCAAGTCCTAGCACTTGATCATCACCATGGCATCACCATCATTATGTCATGGTCTTCATTTCCTTCACCACTTGGAATGTGCTACCTATCTCATGGTCTCTCCCTTTTTGGTAATTGATGACAATCCTTTTCCAAAGATATGAATTGAAATTCAATTGAATCCATGTTGCGTGTCCAAGCATATTTACTATGTGTAAAAGGATATGGACAAGTTTCATGAACCCCGTATGGTAGCAATTGCTCCCCCCACATATGTGCTAAGAGTTTGAATTGTAGCCTGTGCATATGCTTAGATAGGAAATATAGGAGATAATGTCTACCAAATGATGCTAAGGTATAAAATATGGACCTTTGAAGCGTGATACCAATCGGAGTGCACCAAAATACCATCCTTAGCACCATGGTTAGCTCGATACCACTTGGAAATGAAATCACTAGATAACCTATGCATGCTAGTTTTTCATTTCATCATTCAAACCTACAACTAACATACACCACACAAGCATGTATATTGAAATTTAAAACTTGTGCCATGCAAGTAAACATATGAAATGCACATTCAAATGCACCATACAAGTTCATGAGCTTGCTCCCCCTACTTGTGTGCTCAAAATTTTAATTGATCCCTTTTCTTTGTCATATCTCTCCCCCTATGTCAAATTCTCCTCTTTGTTGTCTTTTCATTATCTTAGTGCACTAATATCTTTGTTTTTCTCCCCCATGTACTAATATCTTTGTTTTTCTCCCCCTTTGTCATCAATGACCACAAAGGTTCAAAATGTGGATAGGTTGAGATTTATCAATGTCAATCAATGGGGTGAGGATCAATTTCCCAAATTTGGTCCAATCTAGATCATTTGCCAAAGATATTTAACTCGGTTTGATCCAAGGACAAGCTTTTTCACACCTCCAAAAAAGGGTTATCTTGTACCATGTTGAGTTAGACATTTAGAGCTCATTTTCTAGATTAAACACTAGGTTTACAAGCCCACAAACATGTCATATGCTACCACTAGACCAAAAACAAGCATAGAAGCAATAGTGGTACCATACAATCATCAAATTCATTTGATTCTCATGAATGAGCCTATTAAATGTGAGAGATGACTAGATGCACTAAACATGTCCTTAGCAAGAATATATGCCATGCCAATCAACTTTTACCTTGGATTGCTCGAAGGAGAGGCATGTCATATGAGTGGGGGGGTGCATTAACACATATTTGAGAAATCCAATATGTTCAACTCATTCCTTTGCTTGCAAAACATTTTCTCATCCAATGGCTTGGTGAATATATTGGCAAGTTGATCTTCAGTGCCTACACTCTCAATGCAAATGTCCCCTTTTTGTTGATGGTCTCTTATGAAATGGTGGCAGACATTAATGTGCTTTATTCTTGCATGTTGAACTGGATTGTTGGTCAACTTGATTGCACTCTCATTGTCACATAGCAATGGCACTTTCTTGAACTTGATTCCAAAGTCACTCAAAGTGGCCTTTATCCAAAGTACTTGTGCACAACAACTACCAGCGGATATGTACTTAGCTTCGGCGGTTGATAATGCAACACTATTTTGCTTTTTTGATGACTATGAAACAAGTGATCTTCCCAACAATTGACATGTGCCTGAGGTGCTCTTCCTTTCAACTTTACATCCCGCATAATCCGAGTCAGAGTAACCAACTAGCTCAAATTTTGCTCCTTTGGGATACCACAAACCAACATTTGGTGTATGCTTCAAGTACCTTAATATTCTCTTTGTAGCCTTCAAATGACTTTCTCTTGATGAAGCTTAAAATCTTGCACACATGCATACACAAAACATGACATCCGGCCTTGATGCGGTCACATAGAGTAGGCTTCCAATCATAGACCGATACAATTTTTGATCCACCATATTGCCACTTGCATCACTATCCAAGTTGCCATTTGTTCCCATTGGTGTGCTAATAGCTTTACTATCATTCTTGATCATGTCCTTTATATACTTGCCTTGACTCATAAAAGTATCATTCTTCAATTGCTTGATTTGAAGACCAAGGAAGTAACTTAACTCTCCAATCATGGACATCTCAAACTCATTAGCCATCATCTTTCCAAACTCATCACAAAAGTCTTGATTGATTGATCTAAATATGATATTATCAACATAGATTTACAACACAAATAAATCTTTTTCAATCTTCTTGATGAAAAGAGTGGTGTCAACCTTGCCCATCATAAACCCTTTAGAGAGTAGGAAGAACCTCAATCTCTCATACCATGCTCTAGGTGCTTGCTTCAAGCCATACAATGCCTTCTTCAACTTATATACATGGTCGGGCTTCTTGTCATCTTTAAAACCGGGAGGTTACTCAACATATACTTCTTCATTGATGTAACCATTGAGAAATGCACTCTTGACATCCATTTGATAGAGCTTGATGTTGTGGGCACAAGCATAGGCTAGCCAGATTCTAATTGCTTTTAATCTAGCAACCAGGGCATATGTTTCTCTAAAGTCAAGACCTTCAACTTGTATATAGCCTTGTGCTACCAATCTTGCTTTATTCCTTACTGCTATCCCATCTTGATCTTGCTTGTTTCTAAAAACCCATTTGGTTCCAATCATATTGTGTCCCTTTGGTCTCTCTACTAATTCCCATACTTGATTTCTTGTGAAGTTATTCAATTCTTCATGCATAGCATTCACTCAATTAACGTCCTTCAATGCTTCATCTATCTTCTTTGGTTCAATGGATGACACAAATTAGAAATGCTCACAAAATGAAGCTAATCTTAATCTTGTTTGTACACCTCTAGAAATATCACCAATTATAGTGTCCAATGGATGATCCCTTGCAATATTGGTTGCTTGGAGGATTGGAACTTGATTACTTGCACTTGCTTGATCATTGGGTTGAGATGATGTACTAGCCACTTGATTTTGTTCATTATCATGAGATCCACTTGTACTAGTTTGATTTGTATCATCTTGCACATTTGAGTTAGAGAGCACTTGCAATGATCATCTTCATCATTATTCACTTGCCTAGGCCTCAATTCATCAACATCCATGTTCTTCATGGCATTTGAAAGTTGAATGCCTCTAACATCTTCTAAGTTTTCATTTTCTTCTTGTGAACCCTTGGTTTCATCAAATTCAACATCATTAACTTCCTTAAGAGTACCACTATCCAAATTCCAAACTCTATATGCTTTGCTTGTAGTGGAGTAGCCAAGTAGGAATCCTTCATCATATTTCTTATCAAACTTGCCCAATCTAGTGCCTTTCTTCAAAATATAGCATTTGCAACCAAAGACCCGAAAATATGCAATGTTGGGCTTTCTACCATTCAAGAGCTCATATGGTGTCTTCTCTTTCAATGGGTGATAATAGAGGCGGTTGCTACAATAGCAAGCCATGTTGATAGCTTCGACCCAAAAGGATTGACTCACATTGTACTCACTAAGCATAGACCTTGCCATATCAATAAGTGTTCTATTCTTCCTCTCAACAAGGCCATTTAATTGTGGAGTGTACTTGGCCGAGAATTGATGTCTAATTTCAAATTCATCACACAACTCATCAATTCTAGTGTTCTTGAACTCACTAACATTGTCACTTCTAACTCTCTTGATGGTTGTTTCAATCTTATTGTGAATGCCCTTGACAAATGATTTCAATGTTGCAAACACATCACTTTTGTTTACTAGAAAGAATACCCATGTGTATCTAATATAATCATTCACTATCATAAAGCCATAATTGTTTCCACCAATGCTAGTATATTGAGTTGGCCCAAACAAATCCATGTGTAATAACTCAAATGCTTTGCTAGTGCTCATCATGCTTTTCTTAGGATGGGTGTTTCTAACTTGTTTTTTGGCTTGACAAGAGCTACAAAGCTTATCTTTTTCAAACACAACATCTTTCAAGCCTCTAACCAAGTCATGCATAACCAATCTATTCAATTGTTTCATTCCAATATGACCAAGCCTTCTATGCCATAACCAACCCATGCTAGAATTAGTGAACAAGCATGTAGATAATTTAGCTTCACTAGCATTGAAATCAACCAAGTATAGATTATCATATCTAAAGCCTTTGAAGATCAAATTAGAGACATCTACACTTATGATCTCTACATCATCTACCCAAAATATACATTTGAATTCAAGATCACATAATTGAGCCACGGATAGCAAATTAAAGTTCAAGCTCTCTACTAGCAACACATTGGATATGCTCATGTCATTGGATATTGCAATCTTACCAAGCCCTTTGACCTTGCCTTTGCCATTGTCACCAAATATGATACTATCATAACAATCATTGCCATTGGTGTTGATTGAGTTGAACATTCTTGTATCACCGATCATGTGTTGAGTGCACCCACTATCAAGAATCCAATGTCTTCCTCCGGCTTTGTAATTGACCTACAAAAGAAGATCTATTCTTTTTAGGTACCCAAACTTGCTTGGGTCCTTGAAGGTTAGTTACTAAGCTCTTTAGTACCCAAATGGCTTTCTCCTTTGAGCCCATCCATGGTTTACCAATGAACTTATCCTTCACACCATTTGTACCCTTAGTAAGCACATAGAAAGAATTAATCTTAATTAAGGATACATTAGCATTTTTGCTCTTGTTCTTGCACTCATGCTCTTTATGACCAACTTGCTTGCAACTAGTATAAAACCGACCATTGTTCTTCACAAAACTAGTCTTATGAGGAGCAAAGGTCGCCTTGCCTTTCTTGGGGGTATAGCCCAATCCCTCTTTGAAGAGAGAAGCTCTTTGGCTACCCAAGCACATAAGCAAGCGGTCCTCACCACCATAGGCCTTAGCTAAGGTGTGAGTGAGCTTATTGACTTCCTTCTTGAGGTTCTCATTCTCAACCGTTAGTGAGGCATCACAAGTGAAACCATCACTACTAGATGAGGTAGAAGTAGAAGTACTACAAGAAGGATTAGTGGGAGCAACAATGATAGGCATAGATAATGATTCATCAATTATATCACAAGTTAAGCCTATATTGCAAGTTTTAATATGCTTCTTTTTATTTTGCTCATCGAGCAAAGAGGAATGAGCCTTTTCAAGCTTTTTGTGAGCCTTGCCAAGTTTCTCATGGGCTTCCTCTAGCCTCTCATGAGATGCATTGAGCTCATCAAAGGCTTGCTGAAGGGCTTTTAGTTCCTTACACAAGCTTTTGTATTCCCTTCTCTTAATGTCAAAGTATTCTTTAGCATCTTCTAGCATGTTAAATAATTCATCCTTAGTAGGTTCATCATCATCACTATCACTTTCATTTTTATTTTCATTATCATGTTCCTCATCACTTCCATCATCACAAATTTGTACCTTAGTGGCCTTAGCCATGAAGCATGATGGAGTGTCGAAGAGACAAGGCTTCTCATTAATTGCAATGCTTGCAATTGCCTTCTTCTTGGTGGTCTTGTCATCATCACTATCATCATCATCACTTGAGGAAGCATCACTATCTTAAGTGACCATATATGAACCACCCTTCTTCTTCTTGAAGGTCATCTCGTCCTTCTTCTCTTTCTTTTCCTTCATGTCCTTCTTCTTGTTTTTCTTGTTGTCATCATCATTGTCGCTATTGTATGGACATTGAGCAACAAGATGATCTTTACTTCCACATTTGAAGCACCTTCTTGACTCTTCCTTGTTCTTGGATGGAGATTTCTTTCTTCTAGCATGGTACACTTTCTTCATCATGAACTTGCCAAATTTCTTGACAAAGAGAGCCATCTTCTCATCATCATCATCATCCCATGAGCCATCATCTTCACTTGATGTATCTTGCTTTGCCTTGCCCTTAGATAATGTGGCCTTGAATGCCACACTCTTTTTCTTTTCATCCTTCTTTTCATCTTTCTTTTCCTTCTTTTCTTCCTTCTCATCATCATCTCTATATTTATCATCGGTCATTATATCTCCCAATACTTTGTTTGGTGTCATGGTGTCCAAACCACTCCTCACTAGAATAGTGACTAATGTGCCAAATCTTGAAGGCAAACATCTCAAGAACTTGTGGGAGAAGTCCTTGTCCTTCACCTCTTCTCCAAGTGCTTTGAGATCATTAACAAACACTTGAAGCCTATGAAACATCTCCGGCACACTCTCATCCTCCTTTATCTTGAAGCTTGCAAACTTCTCTTTGAGAATGTATGCATTTGCACCCTTCATGGCTTGAGTGCCCTCAAATGATTCCTCCAATTTCTTCCATGCCTCATGAGCTCTCTTAATGTTCTTGATTTGCTCAAATGTTCTCTCATCCAAAGCATCATGGATGGCACTAAGAGCAATGTCATTATTTTGGAGTAGTATTTCTTCGGCGGCGGTGGGAGCCTCTTCATCTTCAATCTCAATCTTTGTCTCTACCACCTTCCAAACCTTCCTATTGATTGACTTGATATAAGTTGTCATCTTAGCTTTCCAATAGGGATAATTTGAGCCATCAAATTAGGGTGGCTTCTTGGTGTTGTTGATTTCAGCCATTTTTACACCGAAGGTTGTTAAGCCTTAAATCACGGTGACCTCGGCTCTGATACCACTTGTAAGGTCCTAATGGCTAGAGAGAGGGGGGTGAATAGCCTATTAAAAATTTGTACAATAACATTTAACAAACCGGTTAGACAATTATGAGGCGAAGCAAGTATTGCGCTAGCCTACTAAAATTGCAAGCCACCTACCATAATTCTAGTTTATATAGTTTCTATCCACACAATAGCTATGTCACTACACTAAGTTAGTGTGCTCTCAAAGGCTAACTAAAGAGCCACACTAACCAAACTAACAAGCTCTCACAACTAGCTACACTAAAGAGCTTGACAACTAGTTTGCGGTAATGTAAAGAGAGTGAGCAATTTGTTTATACCGCCGTGTCGAGGAAGAAGCCAATCAATCACAAGAATAAATACCAATGAAGACCAATCATCTTGGAATCAAATGATGAACACAATGATTTTTACCAAGGTTCACATGCTTGCCGGCAAGCTACTCCCCGTTATGGCGATTCACTTACTTGAACGTTCACGCGCTAATTGGCATCACACGCCAAACCCTCAATAGGGTGCCGCACAACCAACACAAGATGAAGATTCCACAAGCCACGAGCAATTCACTAGAGTATCTTTTGGCTCTCCGCCGGGAAAAGGTTAAGAACCCCTCACAATCACCACGATAGGAGCCGAAGACAATCACCAACCTCCGCTCGACGATCCTCACTGCTCCAAGCCGTCTAGGTGCAGCAACCACCAAAAGTAACAAGCGAATCCCGCAGCGAACACGAACACCAAGTGGCTCTAGATGCAAACACTCAAGCAATGCACTTGGATTATCTCCCAATCTCACAAAGATGATGAATCAATGACGGAGATGAGTGGAAGAGCTTTGGCTAATCTCACAAGGTTGCTATGTCAATACAAATGGCCAAGAGAGTGAGCTAGAGCCGGCCATGGGGCTTAAATAGAATCCCCCACGAAATAGAGCCGTTGGGCTCCTCACTGCACTGAACACGGGGCGACCGGACGCTGGACCCAGCGTCTGGTCGTGCGATGCACGCCACGTATCCCCCCTCTTCAAATACTAAGCGCTTGATCCCAACGGTCAAGTGAGAACCGGATGCACTGCTGTGAAGTGATCGGACGCTGGACCTCATCGTTCGGTCATTTCCAGTAAGCATCCAGAAGTGAGAAATCATGACTGGACACACCCAGCGTCCGGTCACTCAATGTCAGCATACGTCAGACTGACCGGACTTAGGCTCTGAGCGTCTAGTCAGTTTTCACGCCAGCGTCCGGTCATGAGACCGAAACAGCACGCCCTCTGCTACCACTGACCGGACGTGCCGGTCCAACCGAGACCAGCGTCCGGTCACTTACAATGACCTTCGTCTTTTCTGTATAGAGCGCCGGTGGCACCATCGGACTGTCCGCGCTCTATGGGCGGACACTCCGCCGGTGAAGTTTCTAACCTTTACTCAAATGTGCCAACCACCAAGTGTATCACTTTGTGCACATGTGTTAGCATATTTTCACAAACATTTTCAAGGGTGTTAGCACTCTACTAGATCCTAAATGCATATGCAATGAGTTAGAGCATCTAGTAGCACTTTGATAACCGCATTTTGAAATGAGTTTCACCCCTCTTAATAGTACGGCTATCGATCCTAAATATGATCACACTCACTAAGTGTCTCGATCACCAAAACAAAATAGCTCCTACCATTTATACCTTTGCCTTGAGCCTTTTATTTTTCTCTTTCTTCTTTTCAAGTCCAAGCAATCATCACCATGGCATCACCATCATTATGTCATGGTCTTCATTTCCTTCACCACTTGAAATGTGCTACCTATCTCATGATCGCTTGATAAACTAGGTTAGCACTTAGGGTTTCATTAATTCACCAAAACCAAACTAGATCTTTGAATGTTGCAAGTGTTTTATCTGGATGTTACATATGTTGCAGTGGCCATACACATATGTTGCAAGAGTATGTTCTAAATGTTTCATGTTTCAGACGTATGTTGCAGCAATGCTGCATGTTGCAAGTATTCCTTGAGCAGGCGCGGGAAGTGGGTGCAGGCAGACGTAGTCCCCGCGTGCGCGGGAAGCGAAGCGGATAGGGCAGCAAGCGCATGCGTATCGTAGCAGCAGGTGGGGCTGGGCCGACGGGCACGGCAGCAGCAGCGCGCGGGTAGGTGCGGCAGTAGTGCGTGGCCAAGCGCAGCATCGGCGGGTGGGCCGTCAGGTGAACGGAAAGGAGCTTTATGCAACCTTGCATACAAGTGATCGAGCCAGAGAGCCTTGCAGCCTACGGACACGCGAAACATCAAAGGGAGTCGGGAGGGACCAGCGGTTGCCAAATTAATTGATGGGACGAAACCGAAATGGCGGGCAGCAGGCACGGGTGTATCAAAGCTCTTTTTCTATCTGTACGAGCCTACGAAAATAATCTGGACAGCCTTGTATGGTTGCCATATGATGTGATGATGATCTGTTATTCTCAAACGCTTGAAGAAGGGGAAAAGCCTAGCTGGGCCGTCAGCCGTGGCGGTAGTGTGCCTAGAGTCATCGACCGTGGATGTGTTCGGGGACTGGATGAGTTGGAGGCCCTTCGACGCCACCAAGCACAGCACAGTGTGCTCGGCTGATGGTTTCATGGATAAGTCGATTGGAGCTGATTTATTGTGAGAGAAAAATATTATACCATGGTTGATAAGCTATGTTGATAAGTTACTTAAGTTTTATTTAGATACATGTGTATCCACTTTAATTCACATGTTTTGGAGTGAATTGGAATAGAATTGGGTATAATTACACTTCAATCCATTATAACACATGTGGATTAAGATGAATACATACATATCTAAATAAGGCCTTAGTCTTAAGATGAATACATGCACGTTTAAATAAGGTCTTAATCTTTATAGTTGGATACTTGGATTCATAAAACTACGTGCTCATAATATTAAATCATAATAATGTGGTCTCTAGCGACGTCAAGTAATAAACTAAGTTTTTTTTACCTCTAACCAGCTCCATTCACGCGTAGTGCATCCGCTCGGCCTTCACGCACTAAAGAGAGAGAAACATTTTTTTATTGCATATGGTTAGCCAATAGCGCTAGGTAGCCTGTTCAGTTGTCTGGTTCATATTGTTGCTGGTTTATAAAGAAGTACTGCTGACTGGTTTGTGTGAGAAAAAAATACTGTTCTAACTAAAAATTTACGATCGTTTACGATATATTACAGCCAAACGAACAGGCTGAGGGTTGGCTCAAGAAATCTTTTCTATAAGGGCGTCCCCAACAGCCGGTAGAAATCGACATGGATACATGAAACAATTAAAAAAGAAAAAAAGTTGGATAGTATAATGGTGCTGCAAATATGTCAGAGACTGAGAAGATTTGGGGAAACATGCGAGCTAGGCCCAGTTTAGATGCGATTTTTTTTTTTGTAAAATACAACTGTAGCGTTTTTCGTTGTTATTTGACAATTAGTATCCAATCATAGTCTAATTAGGCTTAAAAGATTCGTCTCGTGGATTTCGTCTAAACTGTGTAATTAGTTTTATTTTTTATTTATATTTAATGCTTCATACATGCGTCCAAAGATTCGATATGACAAAGAATCTTGAAAAATTTGACAAAATGAAGTGGAACTACCTAGACTCTTGCTAACGCGTTGACTTTCCTCCTCCTGATTGGACACGTGCTGCTCCGAGGTAGCGATTTCAACCCCGTTGGGGAGGACCTAAGGACTACTAACAGAATGGTATGACCATCCATATGACAGTGAGACAGTCGCATAGGCCATAAAGACTGCTTTTCTTTTGCACCTTGCTGGCGCCCTTACTTTGAGAATTGAGCGAATGTGGTTCTGACTGACTGAATTGTGTGGCGATTTGGATATGCCATTGGCCCTATTCGTTTCTCTTATAATCCGTTTTTTCAGCTTGTTTTTTCAGTCGGAACAGTATTTTTCTCTTACAATAAATCAGTCGGAACAGTATTTCGATTTGTTTTTTCAGCGAACCAAGCGGGGCTAATGAAAGTACTCAATCATAGCAAAGTTTTAAGACTTTTTTTTGGATGAAATCGGAAGGAAGAAGCACTCCCCACATACTTGACTGCACTGGAGCAACAAAACGCTTGTTGCTCAGTTACAAATGACTAAATACATAAGGGGGAGAGGTAGCATGAATTCTCTAGTAGAGCTTAATTCATAATGAAACTAAATTACACCACTAGGTAATCACTCCCTGATCACAAACTGAAAGGCAAAACTTCTACAGATTCACAGCGTCTATGCACGCTCTTGATAGGCGATTATCGGAGGACGGCATACCACAATTCCTGTGCTTCCAAAGAATCCAGCAAATCAAATGGATGAACGTTGCTGAATTTGCTCCAGGGAGGTTTGCTGGCCGAGCAATGTTCCAGAGCGAGGCTACTTGAGTGCCATCGGCCACAAACCCCATTTGATGCCCGTTTGCTCGTAGGAATTATGGAGGAATCTGGAGGAATTTATGAGAGGAAAAACACTGTTCCGGATGAAAAAAAAAAGCGAATCAAGCTAGGATTTAAGGGCACTGCGAACGGGTATGAGTCCTGGCGAAGGGGCATTTGAGGATCAGGTGGTCTGCAGTCTCTGACTCCGCTCTACAATTGGGGCATGTGTCATCGTTAAGAACATGTTTCTGCTTGAGATTATAGCGGCATTTTATACGTTCCTGAATCAAGAGCCAGCAAAAGAATTGGACCTTCGGCGGCGTGCGATTGTGCCAGACAAAGCTCCCGGTGTCGATGCTTCACCGTTGGCTTTGATTGCCTTGTACAACTTGCCCGATCTCAATCTTTTGGTTACACAATCCATCAGCAGGGGGGCAGTGGCGCTCATATGGCGAGTTCGTGAGGTGTATGTAGCTTATGACCACTTCAACCTGCTCACGCTGTGCTGCTGCTTGGTGTGTAAGTCGGGGCATGAGAGTGGTGCTAAGGCCTTCATCACACGTCTCTAGCTGAGGTTTGCTTTCCTTTGGTATGACCGTAGAGGCAGGCAAAAGTTTCTGCTTAAGGGACCTCGCCAAGCCATAGGTCGTTCCAGAAGCTGGTTGAGCAGCCGTCGTTTTAAGATATTTGGGGGGTATGGATTCCATCTTTTGTGATGTATAGTGTTCCGCAACCTAAATATGCATGTTCAGTTGATTTACCTCACGAAATGTGAAATACTAGACCAGCAGGAGAAGAGCATCTCTCATGCTTACCCTGTTCGTTTCGCTAAAAAGACAAGCTGAAAAGTACCGTTCCCTGATTTGTTGTAAGAGAAAAATATCATTTCTTTACTGAAAAGTACAGCTCATAAGACAAATGAATTTAGACACAACGTCCTTAAGGCTGGTCTGACACACCCATGATTTTTTACCCAGTTGATTCGTAGAGGCGAAAAATAGAGACGGCTGGGCTAGCTGCGTGTACAGAGGCTTCCTAGCTGCTTCTATAGTGTCTTTCTATAGTAGTTAGAGGAGAGTAGCAGTAGTTTTCACAGGAGTAAATTAAATCTATCATACTACAGCCTGACAGATTGGTACAAATTAGTTCAATATTTGTAAACTGCTCAAATACTAAAGACACATTTTTGCCCATTTGTATGTCTTGAAAGCGGTGGGAGCGGAGAGTATAAAATTTGCCTTGATCTGCAGACTCCAGGCTCATTAACATCCCACAGTTACACAAATGACGCACTTACATCTCCATCACGGTACATGCACACACAGCGCCGCCGCGCGACTACAGTTTGGATCTTATTAAGGGCATGTTTGGCACATCTCACAACAGCATTACAGTTTGGATCTTATTAAATTATTATAGACTCATACTAAGTGGATTAGCTAGAGCCTAGAGGCGCCTTGTTGTTCAAAGGAAATTATTAATCACGCTGATCGTCATGGCGCTCCGCCGGCGCCGGCAGCAGTAGCGGCAGCAGCAGGCGGCATACATTCGTAGATTCTTGTGCAAGAGCGGCCAGTGTATGGCTGGCCACGAGGCACGGAAGGCGTGCCGCCGGGGATCAAGGCTCCGTAGCTCACCTGCCCTAGCGCTCTCCCTGTACGCACAAGCAGCCAGTTAGCGCTAGCTCTCCCTGCACATGCGTGTCATGTAAGTACGGTACTTAGTGCAATCAAAGTGTGAAGCGAGTAATTAAGTGGTAGTAGTAGCTTCACAAATGAATCGTATCTTCGTAGAACTTTCGCTGCTAGTGTGTGTGACTGGAGGGGGCATATAAGGTGCACCTACCTGCGGCCACGCGGACGGCGTCCATGGTAGAGACGACGAGGAACGCCATCAGGAACACCATGCAAAGCTGCTGCTGCTGCCTCCCCATCTTCCTGGTCGATTTCCTCTGCTTTTATTCCACTTCTCTCGATGGTCTCAGCTCTGCGGAATGATGCGCGCACTTCACTGCACTTTTATACAGAGAGTACAGAGGACTGAGGAGCCCGCCCTGCCCTTCGGATCTTCGCCAAGGCGTGGACCCTGAGTCAACCCCGAATCGACAGCACGTATTCCCCCCCGCCACCCCGACCTCACCGTTCACCGACCCCTCTTTTGCCATATATGCAGGCGGGTCACTCGCTTCCAGGTCAAGGAGAGCGACGCTGTTGTTGTCACCCCCCACGGTCCATTCTGGTGGCGTGACTAGCCGCAGACTCACCCACCTAGGAGTGGTCACTCATAAACAGAAATATGGAAAATATCAGAAATTTATAGGCAATAAGAAAATTTTGGCTAAAATTATATAAAAAATATTAATTTGTAGAGAAAATCACGTCGAATATGTTCAAACCATTTGACACAAAATCAACACAGAATAGTATAGAAATTTGAGGATATAACACTTTGGAGCTCGGTGCACTACCGAGAGAGAGAGCATAGAGCGGCGACAGCTTGGAAAGGAAGAGAATCATTGACAATATGATAGGTTTTTACGGTTAAAGTATTATAGGATTCTTCACTCCATTTTGGGCTGGCGCGGTGTTCGTGAGCTGAAATTAGGGTGCGTCAAAATCGAACTAACAAATTGTTTGATGATACAAGATAAACGTCGGCACATATCAATAGTACTGAAATATCAGAAATAACAATCTTATATCGATAACCCTGCTCGCAGCAGCATCCATTGCTGCATTATTCACCATAAGATCAACATAGCTGATTTGGGGATTTTGATTTTCCGCTCGGGTGCGAAACAAGCACGCACCTGGCAGTTCTGGGGAGTCATTTAAATTTCACAACCAGCCTGTTGAATAAATAGACAATTTGATAATTAATTTCAAAACATAAATCATAGCAACCGTAGATACTAGTACATAAATCTCTAACATGCTAGTCAAATCAAATCGCATCAACATAAATAGTACTCCAGCAGACACAGATGTCATGGCAAGTGCTAGAGGAACGTCGATGTTATTAAGGCCTTGTTTAGTTCGCGAAAAGTTTTCTCAAAAAGTGCTATAGTATCCGTCACATCGAATCTTGCGGTATGTGTATGGAGCATTAAATGTAGACGAAAATAAAAACTAATTGCACAGTTTGGTTGGAAATTGCGAGACGAACGTTTTGAGCCTAATTAGTCCATGATTGAACACTAATTGCCAAATAAAAACAAAATTGCTACAGTAACCAAATTTCGCGCTTTTCGCGAACTAAACGCGCGCTAAAGACAATGGCGAAGTCGCGAAGATGGGTCGAAGCAACTAGTAATGGAGACGACGGTACACGTCACCGTTTGATTTGGATGGAAGCTGGGCCATCGTGGAGATCGCAAGCAGTCGTTATCCATCCTCTCCTGATTACAAGGGCGAGAAGTTCCAAAGACCTGCGTTATTATAAAGCTTTTCATTTTACACAAGTGACTTTCTTCCAGAGACACAGGAACACATGACCAATTTTGAGATTAATATAGAGCTATCACATTGTATTGCACTATCATTGGATTTTGCAGGAGAAATCAATACCATCACTAAAGCACCAAAAATTTGAATATGAGATGTTAGTACGACAATCTCGAACTCTGCCAAAAGGTGAGCACAAAAAATTGAATATAAGATAGCACGATAATCTCGAACTCTGCCAAAAGCTGAGCGATAGAGACCGAGGCTGTGTTTGGTTCAACTTCTAGAAGCGTTTATCGGGTGTTCGCTGATTGATTTCTAGACTGATAAACCCGACTGACGCTGGTTCGTTGTGAGAGAAAAATACTATTAATTGACTGTCTGGCTGAAACCAACAAGTGAACAAGCTGTATATTGTCAAAAGCAAGGTACTAAATAACATTTCTAGCAACCGCTATAGCGGCTGCAATAGTGATCGTGGTCTCTTACCCCTACTGCTACGACGTAGCTGCTGGTGTTTGACGACCAACAATCTGTCACAGGATTCGGCGTATACGGAACTCGGTGGTAAACACGAAGACAACGATTTATACTGGTTTAGATCGCTAGTATAGCGTAATACCTTATGTCCAACCGGGTTGGATATAACGGGTCGGAACTTATAGCGCCCGTTATTTGACACAGCAAGCCGCTATACCGGCCGTTATTTGACGTAGCAGTCCGCTACAGCAGCCCAAGTCCAGAACATAACTAGTTTATTCTTAATTTAAGATATATTTCATCAAGAATCAAGAATCAACTCTTCGAATACAATTAATTATCTATTTACACTATTTAAACTATATATATTTATTATTCTATCATTAATTTTGTATTTAATTGATTTGTTAATGCGTAAGAAAATCATTTTAAGATAACATATATCTAAATTATATGAGATTACTATACAACATTATTGGAATTTAGCTTCCTCTGTAGAGCCCGCTATCCGCAACCCGCCATGTAGGCATCAATCCTCTACAAACCCGCTATCCGCTATTCGTTACCTTGGTCAAAAGCCACAAAGCTAGGTAGAACCAGAAGTTTTGTTTTTCTAGAAACAGCAGCTTTCATGTGGTACATCTTCGCAGCACCTTGGATCCTACTTTTGGCTTTCAGCTTTTAGCTTTTTTTCCCCTCAAATGCACAGGACAACTGCACATCTTTGTATTATAGAGAGAAAAAGGATCGGCCCCTTATATGAACACCACCGTCTCACTCCGGACCGAGCCATGAGGGGTTGTATGAAACAAAATATGTTGCACTCAATAAAAAGCTCCAAAGGATGAGACCTGACCAAAAACAAACCCCACAAACTAGGTTAACTAACCCAAGCCGGACCTAGACCTGAGAGTCTGTATACCTCATGCACTTGCGAGGCACCACAAACTCCTCTTCTTTGAAAGCTTGCAAGAGGCGAGAAATCCTCGATGGAGCTCCATCATAGACACAAGCATTGTGATGCTTCGGATTCGTGCCCCTAGGGTGGAAATAGAGATACGCTTTATAGCAATTTCAAAGGAGATAAAGATATGGAGCTAGATTTTATAGTTATTTTAATCTCTTAGTTTAATCAAACAACATGCAACGTTTTTACATCACATAATTTATAATAATTTTTATACGCTAATACTTGGGCACAGGCGTCCGCCCCCATCTGGACGCTCTCTTTATGGGCCTACGCAGTGGACAACCCAAGAGGCGTGCTCTTCCCCATCACACTCGCATCTGGCTGTCGGAGCATCACCACACATCCACCGCCGTAGCACCCCTTCCCCCACCGCGCTCCCATCCCCCCCACACGCAGCGCCCTTCCCCCTGCCGCGCCACACCCCATCACCGTCCGCGCTGCGCCACCATCCTACTCCTCGCCCTATCCACCAGTGCACCCCCGTCCACCTCGCCCGTGCGGCCATGGCGGGCACCATGCGACCACCACCGCAATGCCACCAGGAGGAGGTTGCCGCTGGTTCGAACTTCATCTCCAGCGACAAGGGGAGGCCTGCGCACGCTGGGTTGTTTTGTTTCGACGTTCCCTCAGTACCTTGAGCTTGCTGGTTACATCAGTCCCCCACCAGGTAGGCCATGGCTGCCGCCGACGCCATGTTTGAAGTGTTTTAGGCGTTTTCAACTTATGTTTTAAGTATTTCATCTGGATGTTGTAAAAGTTGATCTGGGATGTTTGCATATGTTGCAACGATAATATACGCATGTTGTAAGCGTATGTGTCAGAATGTTTTGCTCCGGCAATATCCAACAACATGATCGTGTAGACGAAATTAGATGGTAGCACACGAGACACATATATTTATACTGGTTCAGGGCGTGGTACACGCTAATCCCTACTCCAGTGGTGCGGCTGCTCTTGTATTCGTATGCTCAATTACAGGGGCTATTGATCCTAGCTATGAGGTAGATGGAATTGGTGGAAGATTGGATCCTGAGCCTAAGGTCCCTACCCTCCTTTATATAGGCAGGAGAGGTAGGGTTATAGAAAGGGCGATCGGGCTAACAGATTGTTTCCTAGTTTGTTACAACAGATTGATCCTAGCTATCGTCTAGATACACCTACCTTGGTTTGCCTTGATCTCCATGTTGGTCGATCATGTCAGCCCTTGTGGGCCTCTGAAAGCTCTAGTTTGGTTTTGGTGAATTGATGAAACCCTAAGTGCTAACCTAGTTTATCAAGTGATCATGAGATAGGTAGCACACTTCAAGTGGAGAAGCTAATGAAGATCATAACATGACAATGGTGATGGCATGACGATGATCAAGGGCTTAAACTTAAAAAGAAGAAAGAGAAAAACAAAAGCTCAAGGCAAAGGTATAACTTGTAGGAGCTATTTTTGTTTTGGTGATCAAGACACTTAGAGAGTGTGATCACATTTAGGTTTGATAGCCGTACTATTAAGAGGAGTGAAACTCATATCGCAATACGGTTATCAAAGTGCCACTAGATGCTCTAACTCATTGCATATGCATTTAGGATCTAGTGGAGTGCTAACACCCTTGAAAATGTTTGTGAAAATATGCTAACACATATGCACAATGTGATACACTTGGTAGTTAGCACATTTGAGCAAGGGTGAAGAAGACAGAGGAGATGCCATCGTCGATCAAGTGACCGGACGCTGGATCTGAATGCACCGAACGCTGACTGCCTGCGTCCGGTCACGCTGACCTGGCGGTACAGTAGCTAGGGTACTCCACCGAATGCTAGGCTGTGTCCGGTCGAGGTGGACCGGACGTGTCCGGTCAAGGAAAAATGGATTTGGACCCTTACTGTACTCGACCGAACGCTGAGGCTCCAGCGTCCGGTCAGTTTTGCCAGAGCATCCGGTCAGCACTTAGCCGTTGTGATCTGACGATTCAGTTTTAACTCAGAGTGACACGTGGCAAAAGTTAGTGGACCAGACGCTGAGTCTAGGGTCTGGTCAGTATGACCGGAGCGTCCGGTTAGAGCGTAGTGTGCCAAGTGAAGGGGTACAATAGCTCTATTTCATGGGGGCTTCTATTTAAGCCCCATGGCCGGCTATGGCTCACCATCTTTGGCCATTTTCATTGACATAGCAACCTTGTGAGCTTAGCCAAAGTCCTCCCACTCATCTCCATCATTGATTCATCATCATAGTGAGATTGGGAGTGATCCAAGTGCATTGCTTGTGTGATTGCATCTAGAGGCACTCAGTGTTCGTGTTTCGCTGCGGATTTCGCTTGTTACTCTTGGTGGTTGCCGCCACCTAGACGGCTCGGAGCAGCAAGGATCGTTGAGCGGAGGTTGGTGATTGTCTCCAGCTCCGATCGTGGTGATTGTAAGGGGTTCTTGACCTTTCCCCGGTGGAGCGCCAAAAGATACTCTAGTGGATTGCTCGTGGCTTGTGTGATCCTCATCTTGTGTTGATTGTGCGGCACCCTATTGAGGGTTTGACGTGTGATGCCAATTAGTGCGTGAACCTCCAAGTGAGTGAATTGCCACAACGAGGACTAGCTTGCCGGCAAGTAAGTGAACCTCGGTAAAAAAATCATTGTGTTCATCCTTTGATTCCGAGGTGATTGGTCTTCATTGTTATCCACACTTGTGATTGATTGGTTCATACATCTACACGGCGGTATAACTTTCTTGCCTACTCTTTACATTACCGCAAACTAGTTGTCAAGCTCTTTAGTGTAACTAGTTGTGAGAGCTTGTTAGTTTGGTTAGTGTGGCTCTTTGGTTAGCATTTGAAAGCACACTAACTTAGTGTAGTGATATAGCTATTGTGTGGATATACTCCATCTAAACTGGAATTGTGGTAGGTGGCTTGCATTTTGGTAGGCTAGCGCAAAACTCACTTTGCCTCATAATTGTCTAATTCTTTTGTTAAGTGTTGTTGTAGAAATTTTATTAGGCTATTCACCCCCTCTAGCCATTAGGACCTTTCAAGTGGTATCGGAGCCGAGGTCACCGTGATTTGAGGCTTAACAACCTTCGGTGTAAAAATGGCTCAAATCAACAACACCAAGAAGCCACCCCAATTTGATGGCTCCAACTATCCCTATTGGAAGGCTAAGATGACAACTTATATCAAGTCAATCAATAGGAAAGTTTGGAAGGTGGTAGAAACAAAAATTGAGATTGAAGATCCGGAGAATCCCACCACCGCCGAAGAAGTACTTCTCCAAAACAATGACATTGCTCTAAGTGCTATTCATGATGCAATTGATGAAAGAACATTTGAGCAAGTCAAAAATATTGAGATGGCACATGAGGCATGGAAGAAGTTGGAAGAGTCATTTGAGGGCACTCAAGCCGTGAAGGGTGCAAAGGCTTACATTCTCAAAGAAAAGTTTGCAAGCTTCAAGATAAAGGATGATGAGAGTGTGCCGGAGATGTTCCATAGGCTTCAAGTGCTTATCAATGATCTCAAAGTGCTTGGAGAAGAAGTGAAGGACAAGGACTTCTCCCATAAGTTCTTGAGATGCTTACCTTCAAGATTTGGTACATTGGTCACTATTCTAGTGAGGAGTGGTTTGGATACCATGACACCAAACCAAGTGTTGGGAGACATAATGACCGATGATACATATAGAGATGATGATGAGAAGGAGGAAAAGAAGGAGAAGAAAGATGAGAAGAAGGATGAGAAGAAGAAGAGCGTGGCTTTCAAAGCCACATCATCCAAGGGCAAAGCAAAGCAAGAAACATCAAGTGAAGAAGATGAATCTTGGGATGATGATGATGATGAGAAGATGGCTCTCTTTGTCAAGAGATTTGGCAAGTTCATGGTGAAGAAGGGCTACCATGCTAGAAGAAAGAAGTCTTCATCCAAGAACAAAGAAGAGTCAAGAAGGTGCTTTAAGTGTGGAAGCAAAGATCATCTTGTTGCTCAATGCCCATACAATAGTGACAATGATAATGACAACAAGAAGAACAAGAAGAAGGATAAGAAGGAAAAGAAAGAGAAGAAGGACAAGATGGCATTCAAGAAGAAGAAGGGTGGTTCATATGTAGTCACTTGGGATAGTGATACTTCCTCAAGTGATGATGATGATGATTATAGTGATGATAACAAGACCACCAAGAAGAAGGTTCTTGCAAGCATTGTTATCAATGAGAAGCCTTCTCTCTTCGAATCTTCATCATGCTTCATGGCTAAGGCCACTAAGGTACAATCTTGTGATGATGAAAGTGATGAAGAATATGATGATGATAATGAACAAGAAAATGAAAATGATAGTGATAGTGATAATGATGAACCTACTAAGGATGAATTATTTGACATGCTAGAAGATGCTAAAGAACACTTTGACATTAAGAGAAGGGAATGCAAGAGATTGAATAAGGAGGTAAAAGCCCTTAAGCAAGCTCTTGATGAGCTCAAAGCAACTCATGAGAAGCTAGAGGAAGCCTATGAGAAGCTTGGCAAGGCTCACAAAAAGCTTGAAAAGGCTCATTCCACTTTACTTAATGAACAAGATAAAAAGAAGCATGTTGAAACTTGTGATGTAGGTTTAACTTGTGATATAATTGATGAATCACTATCTATGCCTATCATTGTTGCTCCTACTAACCCTTCTTGTAGTACTTCCACTTCTACCTCATCTAGTAATGATGGTCTCACTTGTGATGCCTCACTAGTGGTTGAGAATGAGAACCTCAAGAAGGAGGTCACTAAGCTCACTCACACCTTAGCTAAGGCTTATGGTGGTGAGGACCGCTTGCTTATGTGCTTAGGTAGCCAAAGACCTTCTCTCTATAAAGAGGGATTGGGCTATACCCCCAAGAAAGGCAAAGCGGTCTTTGCTCCTCACAAGACTAGTTTTGTGAAGAACAATGGTCGGTTTTGCACTAGTTGCAAGCAAGTTGGTCACAAAGAGCAAGAATGCAAAAATAAGAGCAAAAATGCTAATGTATCCTTCATAAAGCTTGATTCATGCTATATGCTTACTAAGGGTACAAATGGTGTGAAGGCTAAGTTCATTGGTAAACCATGGATGGGCTCAAAGAAGAAAGACATTTGGGTTCCAAAGAGCTTAGTAACTAACCTTCAAGGACCCAAGCAAGTTTGGGTACCTAAAAAGAATTGATCTTCTTTTGTAGGTCAATTACAAAGCCGAAGGAAGGCATTGGGTTCTTGATAGTGGGTGCACTCAATACATGACCGGTGATGCAAGAATGTTCAACTCAATCAATACCAATGGCAATGATGGTTATGATAGTATCCCATTTGGTGACAATGGCAAAGGCAAGGTCAAAGGGCTTGGTAAGATTACAATATCCAATGACTTGCGCATATCCAATGTGTTGCTAGTAGAAAGCTTGAACTTCAATTTGCTATCCGTAGCACAATTGTGTGATCTTGGATTCAAATGCATTTTTGGAATAGATGATGTAGAGATCATAAGTGTAGATGGCTCTAACTTGATCTTCAAAGGCTTTAGATATGAGAATCTATACTTGGTTGATTTCAATGCTAGTGAAGCTAGATTATCTACATGCTTGTTCACTAAGTCTAGCATGGGTTGGTTATGGCATAGAAGGCTTGGTCATGTTGGAATGAAACAATTGAATAGATTGATTAAGCATGACTTAGTCAAAGGCTTGAAAGATGTTGTGTTTGAAAAGGATAAGCTTTGTAGCTCTTGTCAAGCCGGCAAACAAGTTGGAAACACCCATCCTAAGAAAAGCATGATGAGCACTAGTAAAGCATTTGAGTTATTGCACATGGATTTGTTTGGGCCAACACAATACACTAGTATCGGTGGTAACAAATATGGATTTGTGATAGTGGATGACTACACTAGATACACATGGGTATTCTTTCTAGTGGACAAAAGTGATGTATTTGCAACATTCAAATTATTTGTCAAAGGCATTCATAATGAGTTTGAAACAACCATCAAGAGAGTTAGAAGTGATAATGGTAGTGAGTTCAAGAACACTAGAATTGATGAGTTGTGTGATGAATTTGGAATTAGACATCAATTCTCGGCCAAGTACACACCTCAATCAAATGGCCTTGTTGAGAGGAAGAATAGAACACTTATTGATATGGCAAGGTCTATGCTTAGTGAGTACAATGTGAGTCAATCCTTTTGGGCTGAAGCTATCAACACGACTTGCTATTGTAGCAACCGCCTCTATTGTCACCGATTGAAAGAGAAGACACCATATGAGCTCTTGAATGGTAGAAAGCCCAACATTGCATATTTTTGGGTCTTTGGTTGCAAATGCTATATCTTGAAGAAAGGCACTAGATTGGGCAAGTTTGACAAGAAATGTGATGAAGGATTTCTACTTGGCTAGTCTACTACAAGCAAAGCATATAGAGTTTGGAATTTGGATAGTGGCACTCTTGAGGAGGTTCATGATGTTGAATTTGATGAAACCAAGGGTTCACAAGTAGAGAATGAGAACATGGAAGATGTTAGAGGCATTCAACTTTCAAATGCCATGAAGAACATGGATATTAGTGAATTGAGGCCTAGGCAAGTGAATGATGATGAAGATGATCAAGTGCAAGTGCTCTCCAACTCAAGTGTGCAAGATGATACAAATCAAGTTAGTGTAAGTGAATCTCATGATAATGAACAAGATCAAGTGGCTAGTACATCATCTAAACCCAATGATCAAGCAAGTGCAAGCAATCAAGTTCCAATACTCCAACCAACAAATATTGCAAGAGATCATCATTTGGACACTATAATTGGTGATATTTTAAGAGGTGTATAAACAAGATCAAGATTGGCATCATTTTGTGAACACTTCTCATTTGTGTCATCCATTGAACCAAAGAAGATAGATGAAGCTTTGAAGGATGTTGATTGGGTGAATGCTATGCATGAAGAATTGAATAACTTCACAAGAAATCAATGTAACAACCCAAAAATCCATACACCAAAAATACCAACTACAAAATTTTTCCTAAAAACACCCATGTGTTGATGTGTGTCATGTATAGAAACCCAACCTAAGAGATGCATTAGGTATAACCCCAACCCAAGTTAACACATAAGCATGGCATGCCATTTGTTAATTATGTTTATTTAATTTCTAACAAATAAAGTGTTGCATACATTGTTAACTCAAATTGCGATTTGGATTTCCATTTGCTTTATGTTATGCTTAACAACTCCTTTAAAGAAATACACCATAAAGTAATTATTACTCAAACCAAAGAATAAAGGTTTAAAGAGAAAACTAATTCTATTTTTGTATAACAAAACTACACCTATTTTTGTTATACAAAATAGCTAAATAAATTCTTAATATTTATATAAGAATGTTGTGGGCCTCATATCTAAAACTCCAATGAATATAGTGCACCAATTTCGAATTCAAATTTCAAACCAAATTTGAATTCAAACAAAGGAGAAGGAAAATAAAATAGAAAAAGGTAAAGAAGGAAAGAAGGCCCATAGTAGGCTCGGCCTACTCGGCCCGCCAGCGCACAGCAGCCGGCCAGCCTAGCTAGCGTGCGCAGCAGCAGGCCAGCCCAACTCGCGCGGCCAGCCTAGCTTGCGGCCTAGCGCGTCGCCCACGTCCACGCGCCTCCCTGCTCCCCTTGCTGCCGCTACCACTAGACCCCACCCGTCAGCCTTCCTGTTCATCTTCTCCGCCCATGCCTCAACTGCCCGCGCGACCGGAGGCTGACAGCACTAGCAGGAGCGGGCCAGGGGGTCACGCCCGGGGCATGGCCTTGTTCCCCTTGCACCACGCATATGCAACCATGCGTGGGCCGTTGGATGCAATGCATGCGCCTCCACCACTCGATCGTCATCTGCCATGGGTGCCATGGAGCTCGGCTATAAAAGCCCCGACCTCGAGAGCCCCTGAGCTCTCTCATCGCCTCGCCGTCACTTTGTGGCCATCCATAGCGCACCCGAGCCAAGAGAGAAGAGGGAGAAGAGGAAGAAGAAGGGGGAGCACCGAAGCCGCGTGACGTCGCCGGTGTCGCCGGAGTGGAGGACGTCGCCCCGATCAAGCACGTCGACGCTGCTGCTTGTCACTACATGGCTTCATCTCTACATGGCCATGACCCACCACTGCACCGCCATCCTATCTCCCATAACACTAACGGTGAGCCCCGGTCTTTCCCCTGCTCACCGCCAGACTTCGCTGTTTTGGCCATGGCGCTCCACACCGGGAGCGCGTAGGCCAAGGCCGTCTTCGGCCTCGGGGTACACAAGCACTCACACGCACATCCGCGACCATGCCATGACCGCCCCACCGGCACCCCGTAGTGCTCCTGCGTGCCTCGCCATCGCCACCATGCCGCCATGGACGCCATGGAGCCCCTACCGGCCATATGAGGACCCGAAGCCCCGCCTTGAGCCCTAGACGCCCTTGTCGTGCTCCCACGGACCCATAGAAGCCCTTATCCGCCCAGCCGAGCCACCAGGGAGCCTACACGCGCGACCTCACCACCAGCGAGCACCACCGAGCCACCGACCGCCGTGGCCAATGCCCTGGAAAGCCCCAGCCACCACCTAGACCCCACCATCGTGTTCGCCATGGCCTGGTGAAGCTTTTCCCCACTTCAATTGGACGCCATCGCCGCTGTGGAAGACTCACCGGTGAGCACATCACCGGTGGGAGCACGCCGGGGAAGGAGGCAGAGGATTCCCTCACTGACCACACGCGCCTGCACCCGGTGTACATGGACCAGGCCAGAGGGAAGAAGCATAGACTCGGTCCACCGAAGACCCAGCCTACGGTCCATGGACCGTGAACGCCAGTCCATCGTGAACCACGCAGTGTGGGCCGAGCTGTGGACGAAGCCCAGTGGAGGCCCATGGCAATGACGTGGCAGCGCCACAGCATGCCACGTGTCCAGGCCGACCCGGCCTAGACCGGCCCAACCCGAGCCCGCTAGAGCCCGTTTGAGACCCAGTCCGAGTTGACCATTGACCGATCAACATTGACAGTTGACCTGGCCCCACATGTCAGTGTCACAAAGACTCGGGACCCACATGTCGGTAAGTGATGTCATGCTGACGTCATGACAACGTCACGCGGGTCCCACCTGTCAGTAACAACATAGTCAAGGTGACGTCACGATGATGTCAGCTGCTGACGTCAGCAGCACTGGCCCCACACGTCAGTGACCCTGATTCGTTGACTGTTGACTCACCCATTGACTTGACGTTGACTTTGACCGGACCCACATGTCAGTGACCCAAGAGCCCCTGGTCCCACCTGTCGGAACTGATGATGTTGGTGATGTCATGCTGACGTCAGCAGGACCCCCCACTTGTCAGCTCAGAGCCGAGCCAATGACGTCATGCTAACATCATGCTGATGTCAGCATGCCACATGGACCAGTCACAGTGTGACACGTGTCAATCCAGGATTAATTCAGCCTTTTTCCATTTTTAGAAATGATTTAAACTTCAGAAATTCATAACTAATTCATACGAACTCAGAAAAATACAAGACTAGGACCAAAATTCATCTAAAATCAAGCTTTATGCAATGAACCCATGTTTGAGTGCATTTGGCTCTTTTGAATTTTCATTACTTCTTTATGCTATTCTATAGACGTCGCTAACGCGACTATAATACGATCATTATAGACTCAGAGGAGAACCAGACGGATGAGGATCATGAGTACCATGAGGAGAACAGAGACGACTACACTGAAGGTGCCACATCCCACTCAATCTCGTAGCACCCATTACGCATGGCTAATATAGATCTACTAATGCTTTACTTTACTGCTACAGTCATTCTATGATAGGACTTGTATGGTAGTATGCTTACTTAAAGGCCTTTACCTTGACGCAACCTTACCCCTGCATACCCTGCTATTAGGCTAGACACATGCTTACTGCTATATATTTCATTACTTATACTTCTGCTTCTACTATGCTTATGCTACATGCGTGGTGGAAACTGGTGTTATCTGGACTATGGGGATAGTGCTACGTGTGTGACTTGGGTGTGTGGAGGGTGAGGGTTGTGTCGACCAAGTTGGAGTATACGACGAGCCTGGGGCAAGTCTTGCCATGGGGTGCTACCTGGGCACCCCTAGAAATGGATACCTGTGGTGGGTAAATGGTATATGAGGTGGCCCTGGGTGTGAACCTGTGAAGGGAGGAGCCCAGGGTGGAGGTGATGTGGTGGCACAGTAAATGGAAACCCTGATGAAGACATTCTGGCTTGGTCATCCCTAAGGACTTACTAGTACTCAGATTCACCGAGAAGCCTTATGTACCACTAGCCCTATATGGTGCGGGACGGCCGGACTACTTGGTAGGATATTTGTCACTACTGCTAGGTTGATAGCGGATAGTGTAAGGAGGTACGGGGCATGGAGGATTTTCCCCACACCCTTCTGAGACTTCATGGAGACCATGTGGACCCGGCTCATGACTCACAGTTTCAGCCACCCCAGACTAGACTTAGGGTGTACCAGGGCTAAATGGTAGAGTGGCATTATCCTAGGCTAGCAAGCGGCCTGAATCAGCCTAGTTGACAACCGTCAGCAAGGAAGGTAGATCTTGTGGTTATGTAAAACCTCTGCAGAGTGTATGGTTGATCGATCGATACATGTGCTGACTTGTCGGCTATGGCCTTTCCTGGGTTTCGCTTAAACTAGATAGTGAGATGAGTCCTTCTCTTCTTCCCCCGTGAGAGAGTGTTGGTCGTAGCTAGGGGCTATGGGCCTTGAGGCAGTGTCGAGAGGGAGTTGGCCTGTCGACTGAGCGATGGTATTATGGTGATGTGGTGATGATATGGAGATGGTGGTATATCGATCCCAGGATCAAAACCTAGCTCTGGACGGGAATAGGGTGGAATGTGTGGGAATGGTGTTAAAACTTGACCAACTATTATTATATACTTGATATGCTATTGCATAGGAAACCCCAGCCTTATAGGTTCCTTTTGATTATATCCAACTTGCATCCAATTTCCACAAAGCAATGCTCATAGGGTGGGAGTGGCTAGTACAAATCGTACTGATAAATTTTGGCACACAGGTTCTGCTGAGGAGTATAGCTCCGAGGTGTTTGATGGTTGAGGGGTTCGTTCCTACGCTTGAGTTTGGCGATCTTATCTTCAAGCTGTTCTAAATGAATGCTACTTTTGATTCCGCCAATGCGGCGATGTAATAATTTATGTACTTCTGCACTATTTGTACTCTGATATTATCATTGTATGGACGTGATATTCGACTAGAATTTAGGTAATATGATCTACAACGGTCTTATTACATATCAACTCTATGGATTTCCCTTTGTGGAAATCAGGGGCGCTTCAGTTGGTATCAGATCCATACTTGACCATAGGACGAAACCTCAGAAATGGATGATAGAATAGGATGTGGATAGCCCTTCTTTCGGTTATATACCGACCCTGCACTTACTTTTATACAAGGCTTATCTATTATTGACCTGCTAACACCTGTCCCTTAAAACATGCAGATGGCAATGAACATCGACTGGCCACCTCTAGGACCGCTACCTCTGGACCACGCCAAGCTTACCTTTGACCTACGTGAGCTCGGGGGTTTCGCATAGACCCTCTGCCGAGTTCTCGTCATGTTAGGAGTCCCCGACAAGCTTGTCAAGGTCACCTGCACACCTCAGTCGAGTTCCCAGCTAGCACTACCTTACCTTCTATCCCAGCTTTCACCAAGTTGACTATAGAGGACACAGTCGAGGAGGGATTGCAAGCTATCTCACACAAGGCACTTCGCAGAGTGATGAGGGACCACTATGAGCACCTGAAGACGACATAGTTCCGTCTACTTCCCCAGGCCCTTGACCTCAGCCTTACCCCCAGTGAGTAAAGTTTCGTAGCCGGTAGAGTTATCCTTGCCGAGGAGGACAGATGCCTTCGCATCTTAGCTATCCACCTACTGGAGCAGAGGAGACATCAGGACCAGGCCCTTCTGTGGGAGTACCAGGAGCGAGACTCATAGGGAACACAGGAGCGAGCTAGTCTACTTGAGACAGTTGCCAAGCTACAGGATGAGCTCAACCGTCATGAAGAAGTCCATAGAACCAAGGTCGCTAACTTACAGGACAAAGCAACCAACCTAGGCAACAGGAACTGCTACCTCGACAGCAAGGTCTTGGAGTTGTAGAGAGAGTTGGACGACAAGAAGGCCGAGTTCAACCGCAGGGGAGACAGAGAGAGGTCTAAGGGGATTGATATGCTGAAAATCTAATCTTGGAACAAGACCATGACTCAGGATCTAGAGGAGTTTAGGAAGAAGGCCGTGTGCAACTAGGGTCACCTGATCGAGGCACTCAGGCAAAACAAGTACCTACAGGACAAGTGTGAGAGGACATGGCAGGCTTGGCAGAAGTCTGACAAGAAGCGCCTCAGGGAGATGAAGTGTATGTGGGATCAGCTACCCAAGGAGATTCGTAGCAAGACAAAGCCTAGGATAGAGGAGTTTGAGTTAGCCCCAACTCACCTCAACCTAGACGCCTGCCCTACCCTACCTGGAGCCAAGCCTACCGAGGAGCTCGCCGAGGCCTTGAAGTACGTGTCCCGACTTCACAAGTCAGACGAGGAGATCGAGATCGAGAACAGTCGTATTCCTGCTGCAGTGTACGAGTTAGAGTAGATGACCCTGCGTGGTCATGAGTCATGTCAGTGGCCTCCATAGGTTATACCCCATAATGTACCCCTTATGAGATGTAATATGAGTCACTATGCATAGTACGATTCTCGCAAGTCTTCAAGTGTAGCTACTGGAGATGATGCTATGTAATAAAACCCATGTAATGAATGTTTTGGATCTTATTGCATCTTATGGATCTTATTGCTTCTTTGTAATGAGAGTTGGATAGTATAAATGATTTTCTTTAAATCATCAAAAATCAAGTAATCATACTAAATTATAAGCAGTTATGGCACAAGCACTAAAATTCCTATGATCTGTATTGTAGATGCCGAACCGCCGATCTAATCGTCTAATGAACCGTGGACTTGCGCCCACCCCTGAACCAGTCGAACCAAATGGGGGACGTGGTGGCAACAACCGTGGCCATGGCTGTGGCCATGGACGTGGAGGGATACCCTTCAACCTAGAGAATACCCCGCCGCCTGAGGAGAACATCCCGCCACCACCACCACCGAACCTGTCAGAGGTGATGGCGCAACAGACTCAGCTTCTCACAGCTCTTGTTGACGGAGCAAACCAGTGCCAGGGAGGACAGCAGAATGACTTAGAGAGGAAGTTGGAAGGATTTCTGAAGCTAAGGCCACCTACCTATGATGGCACCGACCCTGACCCGCTTGTAGCCGATGACTGGCTCAAGGAGATGGAGAAGAAGCTTGACCTCACTACTTTCACCAACGATGAGTGTGTTGGAGCTGCCACACACTAGCTCACAGGTGCAGCACGTGCCTGTTGGGATAGTTTCAGTGATTCCCATGAGGACCCTGCTAACATCTCATGGGATGAGTTCACCGAAGCATTCACTGAGTATCACATTCCCAAGGGTATCGTGGAGGCCAAAGCTGAGGTGTTCCGCAACATCAAGATGGGAAAGGATAGGGTGATTGAGTACACTACTCGCTTCACCAATCTTCTTCGCTATGCACCTTCCTATGTTGTGAACTCTGAGAAGGAGAAGCTATACTATTACCACAAGGGACTTAACCCGCACATCAAGCTAAAGTTTGGCGGTATTGAGAGTAACACATTGCGTGCACTGGTGGATCGCTGCATCCAGATCAAGAAAGATCATGCTGAAGCTGGAGAGGAGTACAGGGAGAGGAAGCGTAAGCCTGAGGAGTCCTTCTGTGGACGTGATCACAAGAGGTTCCATAGAAATGCCCCATCCAGGGAACGCTCTCGCCACAACAGGGATGACAACCCTATATTGAGTAGGGGTAGTGGAGGCTACACCACCAAATACTCCCACCCTACTCAGGATAGTTACACCCGGGACCGTTATGCCTAGGACTGTTTCAACCGTCCCCGCTCAGCGAATGAACGCCCCGCACAGAACCGCCCTGCACCAAGCACCGGAAACTAGAAGGCACCCGCACCAACCCCCACAGGCGGTACGCCTTTCACCTGCTTTGCTTGTGGCCAACCAGGTCACAAAGCCACTAAGTGCCCACAGAACTCAGCTGCTCAGAAGTCTCAGCTCAAGGGATCTGCTACCCGTGGACATCTCAACCATCTAGATGCCGAGGAAGCACAGGCTGCCCCTGATGTTGTGTATGGTATGTTTTTAGTTAATGGCAATACTGCATCAGTTCTATTTGACTCTGGAGCAACTTGTTCATACATATCATCCAAGTTTGCACGAGAGCATGACCTACCTATAATCCCACGCAAAAAGCCTATCATCACTAGTTCACCTTTAGGAGACCTAAAATGCACCCACATCTGTAAGGGAGTGAGTCTTACCATTGAGGGTCTTACCTTTAAAGCTAACCTAACCCTGTTACCTTCCACTAACCTAGATGTCATCTTAGGCATGGATTGGCTAACCATTCACCGAGGTATCATATCATGTTCACCTAGATACGTCCAAGTGACCCACCCATCAGGCCAAGTCATCAGGTGTGAACCCCAGTCTAGAAAGTCCACCTCTATCCTGTGTGCCCTTAAAGGCAGTTTAGAATCACAGAAAGAGGAGAAGATAGTTCATGATGTGCCTGTGGTCAGAGACTATCCCGATGTATTCCCTAAAGAATTACTGGGTATGCCACCAGACCATAAAGTAGAGTTCATCATTGATCTTTTGCCGGGAACAGGACCGATTGCCAAGAGACCCTATCGCATGTCAGTTGATGAACTGGCCGAGCTCAAGAAACAGCTTGATGAGCTCATCTCGAAGGGATATATCAGACCCAGTGCTTCACCCTGGGGATCCCCTGTTCTGTTTGTTAATAAGAAGGATGGCTCGATGAGAATGTGCATTGATTACCGGAACTTGAACGTAGTCACCATCAAGAACAAGTACCCCTTGCTAAGGATTGATGATCTGCTTGATCAGCTTTGAGGTGCTAAGTATTTCTCCAAGATTGATCTCAGATCTGGCTATCATCAGATGAAGATTCGAGAGAGTGACATCTCAAAGACAGCTTTTGTGACTAGGTATGGGCAGTTTGAGTTCACTGTGATATCCTTTGGACTCACGAATGCTCCCGCCTACTTCATGAACATGATGAATAAGGTTTTCATGAATGAACTGGATAAGTTCGTGGTAGTATTCATTGATGACATCCTTGTCTATTCATCCACCGCTGAAGAACACGAACATCATCTGAGAACGGTGCTTGAAAAACTAGCCCAACATCAGCTCTACACAAAGTTCAGTAAATGCAAATTTTGGCTATAGGAAGTTGCCTTCTTAGGCCATGTACTATCAGCTAAAGGTGTCGCAGTTGACCCAACCAAGATTGAAGCTATGAAAGAGTGGGATCAACCCCATAATGTGACAGAAATCAGAAGTTTCTTGGGATTGGCTGGATATTATCGCCGATTCATCGAAAACTTCTCCAAGATAGCCCGTCCAATGACCAACCTTCTGAAGAAGACTAAGGAGTTTGAATGGATGCCCGAGTACAAACAAAGCTTCTAGGAATTGAAACAGAAGCTTACCACAACTCCTGTGCTAGCATTGCCTGATATCAGCAAAGATTTCATAGTCTATTGTGATGCATCCCATCAAGGACTTGGTTGTGTACTGATGCAATATGGAAGAGTGATAGCATGTGTCGACAAAATATGGTCGGCAGTCTACCTAGGGGTATGCCCAAGGTAGTAGATTATTAGCAGATAGATGCGCAAGCCACAAACAAGACGGTGACGCAAGACATACACAAGGTTTTATCCAGGTTCGGCCGCCAAGAAGGCGTAATACCTACATCCTGCGTCTGATTTGTATTGCTGTATGTCAATGAGAGATGTTTTTTAGAGGGGCCCCCTGCCCGCCTTATATAGTTCGGGGGCAGGGTTATAGATCTGGAAACTAATCCTAGCCAGTTACAATTACCATATGTGGCCGGATAAGGATTCCTATTCTAACCGACCAGGATCTTGATTGATCGCCAAATCCGCCTTGACTCCTTGCGCGGGACTCCGATCAGGTTGGCCAGGCCACACGTCGCCTTTTGGTGGACCGGAGCTTAGCCATAAGGGTATAGGGGTTAATACCCCCACAGCTAGTCCCCGAGCACCATGTATTATGCTGCGACATGCCATTTTAACCTTCTCCGACAAGTAAGGCTTGAGTCCTTGACATCTCTGACCACCGTTGTCGCCGGAGAAGTAGGTTGTCCAAAGAATATATGGTGCTCTTAAGAAAAAAAAGAAAAAGACTTCCGTCCTAGGAAGTGTGCCCACTTGTATTTCTGAACAGAAATGTAAGTGCGTCTTGAAGCGTAGCGTCCTTGATCATCAGAAGCGTAGGGGTCGAAAAACAAACACATTCACTGCAAGGTGAAGTGTGCCCACTTAGTTCCCGAGTCTGGTAGTAGGTGACGTAGGCACGTGGTACCAGGGTCTGAAAAGAATTCCCAATTAAGTTGAGAACCCAATTGTCGTACAAGCAATACGAGATGCACCGGTAGGTGCATCGTACCGATGTAGTCCCCGAGCTTGCTGGAAAGTGAAGCATGAGCCTTGTAGCAAGGTCTAAATAAATGTCTCTCAACTGTATGTGAGCACAAATCACATATAGCCGAGAAGAACAATCTCCGAGCAGTGGTCGAGACAGTCCTCGAGCATGATAGTAATCCTTACAATCAGTCAAAGCATAAGGGTCGATTAAACAAACACATTCACTGCAAGGTGAAGTGTGCCCACTTAGTCCCCGAGCTTGGTAGTAGGTGACACAGGCACATGGTGCCGGGGTCTAAAAAAGAATTTCCATTAAAGAAAAGAATCCAATCGTCGTGCAGGCGATACGAGATGCACTGGCAGGTGCATCGTACCGATGTAGTCCCTGAGCTTGCTAGAAGGCGAAGTATGAGCCTTATAGCAAGGTCTAAATAAATGTCTCTCAACTGTATGTGAGTACAAATCTCATGTAGCCGAGGAAAGCGATCTCCGAGTAGTAGTCGAGACAGTCCCCGAGCACATTAGTAGCCAGAGCAGTCCCCGAGCACGGCAATGGTCGGAGTAGTCCCCAAGCACGGCAGTGGTTGGAGCAGTCCCCGAGCACGGCAGTGGTCTGGGCAGTCCCCGAGCACGGCAGTGGTCTGGGCAGTCCTCGAGCACGGCAGTGGTCTGGGCAGTCCCCGAGCACAGCAGTGGTTTGGTCCATCATTGAGCTCAAGACATGCAGCGGAAAAAAACAAACGCCGCTTGTATTATTATTTGGTATATTTATTTATCTCCTTACTCTGTCAAGTCCAATCTACCACGTCTGGTCGAAAAAAGCAGATGGATATAACATATCACTCTGCCTTCTTACTCTTTCTGGCAAACAGTCGCTTGGCGCCTGTATGGAGGTGCGTCAGTGTGGGCCCTCTCACATTATCAACGAAGAGGCACGTACACTAGAAATGAAGAGGCGCATTTATTAGCGTAGATCTCGAGGTTGTGAAAACAACCGTCTACGGCGCGTGCGCACGTCTCCCTAGAATCTCTGGCGGATGAAACGACGGAGCTCTTGGTTATTTATAATATAGGGCTGGTAAGTTACTTTTTACCGATCCCCATTGTCATTCGCCGCTGCAACCTTCTTCTTCCTCTTGCTGAACCCTACTCCTCTGAAAATCACCACCAATCCCCCCTCCACCGCATCCACCCCCTTAGCAAGGGCAGATTAATGGCAAACAGAGACGCCCAGAAGAAAGGCGGAATCATGGTGAAGGAGTGGTGGAAGTCAAGGAGCAATGAGCAGACCATCGAAGACCTCGTCGCCATGGGAGTGCTCCACAACAAGGCACTCGCAGGATGGCGTGCGCCGGAAGGAGAAAGCTTCCTCGATCCATAACCAGGTGAGATTGTGGTTTTCGAGGATTTCTTCAAGTGGGGTTTTGGGGTTCCAGTGCACCCTTTCCTTTAGGGGCTCTGCTTGTATTACGAGATTGGGATTTGCAATCTGCATCCCAACTCGATTCTTCTTGTCTCCACCTTCATCCATCTTTGCGAAGCTTATGGTGGCTTCTAGCCCCATTTCGACCTCTTTCGCCATCTGTTCTATCTGCGGAAGAAAGGGAGCAGCGGCTCGAAGATAGCCGGAGGCATATACCTCAATCTGCGCGATAGTATGAAGGCCTAGTACCTGCACTGCCCCTGGAACACCTCACTGGACGAATGGTACAAGAAGTGGTTCTACATCCACGAAGAGCCAAACACGATCACCCTGTGCGATGTGGGGTTGATTCCGAAGAAGAAGAACTGCTGGTCGAAGAAGCCCAAGCACTTGGAGCAGATCATAGAACTGCTCAGGATGATCTCATGGGGAAAGCTGGATGGTCCAAGCATGGTCGGGAACTTCATCAGCCGAAGGATCCAGCCCTGCCAGAAGAGGGTACATCCTGGCTTCGAGTACCAGGGGAGCGTAGATCCAACGAGGACCAGAAAAGAGGCGCTCGACAAGATAGAAATCAAGGCCAGAATTGGGGAGCTATTCAACCTAGCCGATTCCAATTATGTCAGGTTAAAAGACATCGAGCACGCCTTCAAGCTGGCCCGACCTCCCCCAAAGGTAAATGATGCTTCCTTGTACCTATAGAATTATGTTGTAACAAAAAATTGACTGTTGTCTCCTTTATGTTTCCCAGAGTAATGGTCGTGACCGGGCAGCAGTGTTCATGTCTCCGCCCCCCGGTGTGGATTGGCCGCAAATTGCCGGCTCAACCGCCCAGACCAGTGCTAGGACCGAAGACATCGACTGGGCGGTACTCGGGGTTGGGGAGGATGCAGCGGCCTGGGCTGCTGGCAAGCGGCCGGCTACCAACAAACATCGCCAGGCCATCTTCCCCCTTTCAGACAATGAAACAGAGGACGCGGACATCTTCTGACTCGTCCCTCGAAAGAGGAGGAGACAAATGGGGTTGGTAGAGCAGGGTGGCTCCTCTATGCCAGCAGTGATCGCATCACCGACCACTACAACACAGAGGACAAGCGGGGGAACTGTCGAGCACCAAACCCCGGCGCTAGTACCGGTGGTGGAAAAAGACCCGGTGGAACCCACCGAGCACGTGGAGCAGGCGCGGTCGAAGAGATGCTCCTTCGCCACATCATTCCATGCCTCCAAGCTGTAAGTATCTATAACTTTGATGTAAGCTTATAATTTGTATTGAATACTATTTTCTTCTGAACTTTTCTGTAGTATATTAGGTCGGCGTCCACCAAAAATCCTGACTAGCTAGCCAGGTGTGGCACGGCTTTGCCAGTACTGGCGGAAAGAACTGCTCAGCAGCCGACTGTGGAGGAAACTGTAGAAGAAATTCCACCAGAACCTCAGCAGACAAGCGGCCAAACGACAGTCCCCGAGCAGCTGGTCGAGAAGATAGCCAAGCAAAGTACAAGTGCTCCGAGCACTAATCCTACTGAGGCGGATACCTTGGCGCTAAGGGAACCAGACCAAGCCGAGGAGCAGCAACCGGAGTTGGCACAGGGCACGCTTGCTGATGCTACGGCTTGTGGGAAAGCCATAGTGGTCGCAAAGACTACAGAATCTAGACCAGCACCGCCCCTTGAACAAGAGGCCGAAGAGGACGAAGTCGAAGAGATCCTAGGCCATCCCCAAGACAAACGACAACATGTATATGTGTCGCACTGGTGGAACGACGAGTGGGTTATGCATGAAGAAATCCCAGAGGTCGAAGAGACCCTAAAATTGAATGAGCGGCAAAGCGTTTGGTGACAGAAGTCCATGTATGTTTGGCTTGACCACTTGACCCTGTTATGTAGACAAACTGTCTGACTTAGCTTATTTATATGCAGGACTTGATGAAGACCGCAAAGTACCGAAAGAGGTGCTTCGACCAGATTGAGGGAATCACAGCGAATAATAGAGAACTGGCGGCCGAGGTGGAACGCTTGCGCCACCAACTTGAAGCTGCCGACCAGGAGAGAATAGAGCGAGAAGCACAGAACCAAAACCTGGTCGGCCAGCTCAATAACAAAGAGCAGGAAAAAACAAGTAAGCTGTCATTTTATCACAGCAAGTGTATGACACGTGTTGTTGCGTTATTGGTAGTGACAGCTCTAACTTGGGCTCTCCTTCAGGCTTAGAAGCTGAGGTAACCCACCTACAAGAGGAGAATAGCCGCGTGACCGTAGAGTGTGGTCGCCTGAAGGAGGACAACGAGAAACTGGCGCGTAGCCAGTCTCAACTCCAGGACCACACCACCAAAATGAAGGAGGAACTAAAGAGTAAGTATTCCAGACCACCGTTCTCATTCTGTTGCCCGCCTTATCTTGTCGTGCCGTTACATTTGATGTTTTGTACGGTTTGCAGTTTTAAAAGTCAATGCCAAGAGGCATCTTGAAGTCGTGATGAAAGAGCGTGACGGCTAGAAAGCACGATGCCTTCAGGCCACCAAGGATTGGGACACATGGAAGAACCAGTGCTAGGAAGTGGCAACTGGCATTTTGCCCATCCTCGACCTTGTTGACCTGGCGCTCATAGAGGAAGAGCCAAGGACGCCCCAGCTCGGACTAGTCGAGAGATGTAGACAAGCATGGGGATGGTTCCAAGAGTTCATGAAGGAGGCGGGTGAGTACACGGGTGCCCATGTCCTAAGCATGGTGCGTGCCCACTACCCCCTGATCGATCTCAAGCGCCTAGAGACTAGATACCCGAAGGAGGTAGACCCAGACAAGGTGGAGGAGCTTCGGATGGCCCAGCTGGACCTATCGTCAAAGATAATTGGCGACATTAACCTGTGTGGAGGTGGGACAGCACCTGTACAGGGTACGCCATCGACAAGTCAGCTGGAAACGCCATCAGTTGCAAGCCAACCGACGAAACCTGCGACCTCGACTAGCCAGGCATCGACGGGGCCATCCCCTTCAGCTCGACTAGCACAAGAGTCCCCGAGACTCGAGTAGGATATCAGAAGCAGCGAGCAGTAGGTGTCGCGCGCCCCGACCAGCCAATGTAATAGGCTTAGAGCTGTAGAAGGAGGACATAGTTGTGTTATTGTAAACTTGGGCCTCTTTAGGCAAGCTTGTAATAACATAACTATATATCATTATAAGCTTGTTTGCTTTGTATAAAGCGTATTTAAGCTTGAAATTTATGTTGGTGTAACTAAGTGAGAACATGATAATGTTCTGTTTAGTTGTACCATTTTGCTCGACACATCATCCCAAAAAGTTTGTGCGGTCCTAGTTTGCCATGTGGTCAGAGTGTGAGGTGCGTGACCTGTGCACACGCAGACACGGACAAGTCAAACCAAGGGAGACCTGCCGATCACCCGTAACGTAGAGAGCGGATCCCATGCACGTGTTGGGAGGAACCGGAGATAGGTCCTGCTCCGAAAACCGTAGAAGGAGTGGTGGTCGGCTTTTACTGGCTAAGTTAGAATAACCATAAAAGTCGAAGTGACACATTAGAGTGGTCGGAGAAATAATAATAGCTTTATTGAAGTAAATCGAAAGTACAAGAGGGGTACATATCTCAGTAGTTAAGCATAGAAACGTCTAAGCTTGTCGATGTGCCACGAGTTTGGTACGTCCGTACCATCTAGGTGAGCTAACCTGTAAGACGTTAGTCATGTGACCTCCTTGATCATGAAGGGCCCCTCCCATGGGGTTGCGAGTTTATGGACACCAGCCTGGTTCGTCTTCCACTTCAGGACCAGGTCCCCGACCACAAAAAACCGCTCTTTAACGTTCTTGTTGTAGTACTTCATTGGCCTTGCCTTCGTCAAAGTTCTCTACCTGTGCTGATCTGAAAGCTATATCTGTAGGGAGGACTGCCTCAGCGCCATAAACCATGAAGTATGGCGAGACGCCGGTGTTACGACTGGGCTGAGTTCTAAGTCCCCAGACCACGGCTGGTAACTCTTTGAGCCATCTTTCGGGAGCTTTGTCATTTTCTCTATACATCCTCTTCTTCAACACATCCAAGATCATGCCGTTTGCCCGCTCGACTTGTCCATTAGCTCTAGGGTGCGCCACCGAGACGTATTTTACTACTATGCTCCTTTCATCGCAGAAGTCCCAAAAAGCGTTCCCGGTGAACTGAGTACCCAGATCGGTGATGATGTTGTTCGGTATGCCAAAACGATGGATGACCTGGTCGAGGAACATGACAGCCTTTTTTGAGGATGCCTGTACCAAAGGCATGTATTCTATCCACTTAGAAAATTTGTCGATCAGCATAAAGACGCATGTAAATTTCCCTAGAGCCGGTTGGAAGGGCCCGATCATATCTAGTCCCCAGCATGCGAATGGCCAGGAGGCTGGTATTGTCTGGATCTCATGTGCTGGTATGTGGATTCTCTTAGCAAAGAACTGACAACCCTCACAGTGGCGGACTAGCTTCTTTGCATCGGCTACTGCTGACGGCCAATAGAACCCTGCTCGGAAAGCCTTGCCGACCAGCATTCTTGAGGCCGCGTGGTTGCCGTAGGAGCCAGAGTGGATTTGGTCCAGGAGATGTTCGCCATCCTCCTAGGTTATACACTTCATCAAGATTTTCTCCTTTGTGTTCTTGAGCCATAGCTTGCCATCGACGAGCAGGTACTGCTTACTGCGACGCATCAGGCGCTTGTTCTCTATCCGATCAGTGTAACCGCTGCCATCTATTAGGTACTTAATGAAAGGTATTCTCCAATCGGGCTCATGAGTGGTCGGAGGGGGCTCGACGGTGCTTGACGCCGGAACCATAGCCACCAATTGCTGGTCTGGAGGCTTGTCTGCCATGGAATCTTCCTCTTCAATGGAAGGCGTGAGTAGGTCTTGGACGAATACGCCATGTGGGATTTTTGCTCGGGATGATCCTAACTTTGACAGTGCATCCGCTGCTTGATTCTTGTCCCGGACCACGTGTATGTACTCGATGCCATAGAACCTGCCTTCCAGCTTTCTGATCAATTTGCAGTATGCATCCATCTTTTCACTGGTTGTGTCCTAGTCCTTGTTGAGTTGGTTGATGACCAGAGTAGAGTCTCCATAGACGTAGAGACGTTTAACACCAAGCTCAACCACAATGCGCAAACCATGTAGGCATGCTTTGTACTCGGCGGCATTATTAGATGCTGGGAAATAAATCCTAAGGACGTACCGGAGCTGCTCCTTAGATGGTGACATGAAAAGGACTCCTGCTCCCACACTGTCAATGTTGAGAGAGCCGTCGAAGTACATTGTCCAATACTCGTCGGATCCGGGAGAGGCAGGCGTGCTTAAGTCTGTCCACTCGACGATGAAATCAACAAGTGCCTGAGACTTGATTGTAGTGCGGCTTGCAAATTCCAAGGAAAAGGGGCATAGCTCCATTGCCCATTTGATGATGCGCCCGTTCGCATCCTTGTTGCTAATGATGTCTTGCAGAGGGTACTCAGTCATGATCACCACACGATATCCGTCGAAGTAGTGTTTCAACTTTTGGGATGTTATCAGTATGGCGTAGATCAACTTCTGAATCTATGGGTACCTGGTCTTGGACTCATTGAGTACCTCACTAATGAAATAGATTGGTCGCTGTACCTTGAAGACGTGGTCAGGCTCATCTCGCTCGACCACCATGGCCGTGGAGACCACTCGATTAGTTGCCGCAATGTATAGCAGGAGTATTTCATCTTCTCTTGGAGCAGTGAGGACCGGAGGTGACGTAAGGTATTGTTTCAGCTGTGTGAAGGCAGCGTCTGCTTCCTCCGATGACTCAAACTTTTCAGACGCTTTGAGTAGTTTAAAGAACGGTAATCCTTTTTCGCCTAATCTTGATATGAAACGGCTGAGGGCGGCCATGCATCCGGTAAGCTTCTGAACATCCTTCACCTTTTTGGGTGGCTTCATGTCCAAGACAGCTTTGACTTTCTCTGGGTTGGGGCGTATGCCATCGTGACTGACAATGTTGTCAAGGAGTATGCTAGAGGGAACTCCAAAGATGCACTTCTTTGGGTTTAACTTCCACTGGAATGTATTAAGGGCTACAAAAGTGCGTTCCAGGTTGTCAACAAGGGTATGAGCTTCATTGGTTTTGACAAATATATCATCAACATAAGCCTCGACGAGGTCATCTTTTATCTTGTCTTTGAGGCAAGCTTGTATAGTGCGTTGGTAGGTAACCCCAACATTCTTGAGCCCGAACGACATGGTCGTGTAGCAGTAGGTGCCAAAGGGCATGATAAAAGATGTCTTGATCTGGTCATCCTTTTTGAGAGCGATCTGGTGATAACTAGAGCAGCAATTGAAAAAGGAAAGGAGCTCACAACCGGCGGTTGAATCTATGACCTCGTCTATGCGAGGTAAGCCGAAGGGGTCCTTAGGGCAATGTTTGTTGAGATCAGTGTAATCAACACACATTCTCCATTCATTATTCTTTTTGCGTACAAGAACCGGGTTGGCTAACCACTCCAGATGATACACTTCTTTGATAAATCCGGCTGCCAAAAGCCGTGTAACTTCTACCCTAATCATCTCCTTTTTGTCGCGAGCAAACCGTCGTAGCTTCTGCTTGATAGGTTTGGCCTTGCCGTTGACATTCAAGGAGTGCTCGATCAAGTTCCGAGGTACACCGGGCATGTCAGCAGGTTTCCATGCGAACACATCCACATTGCTCCTCAAGAACCTGACGAGCGCGTCTTCCTATTTGGGATCCAGGTTGGCCCTAATAAGGGCCATTTTGCTAGGATCACCGTCGACCAGCTAGATCACCTTGTGCTCCTTGGACTTGATGTTCTTGCGTGGAGCCTCAAGCTCCGGGATCTCCTAGTGGTCGGTCGAGGTCTTCTTGGCGTCGAGCACAGTCTCAGCCATGTGAATAGAGAGGTTGTGAGCCTCTGCTATTTTGAAACTGTCATCTTCGTAGGTATAAGCTGCGTACACGTTGCCTCGGAGGGTTAGAACTCCTTTCTCGGTAGGCATCTTGAGCACCAGATACCTGTAATGAGGTATGGCCATGAACTTGGTGAGCGACGGTCGACCAAGAATAGCATGGTAGGTGCTGTCGAAGTCGGCGACCACGAAGTTGACGTAGTCGGTGCAGAAGTGGTCCGGGGTCCCAAACTGCACAGGTAGCGTGATCTGCCCAAGATGTATAGAGCGCTATCCAGGGAGAACACCCCAGAACTATGCCTCGTACGGCTTGAGGTCCGCTTGAGCTATCTTTAGGGCAGGCAGACTGTTCTTAAATAGTATATCGATAGAGCTGCCGCCGTCGATCAGTACTCTATCGAACTGAACCTTGGTGATACAAGGATCGAGGACCAGGGGAAAATGCCCTGGCTCAGGTATTGCGGCCCATTGGTCCTTTCTACTGAAGGAGATTTTGCGGTGAGACCACGGAGGGAGCCGCGGATCGGTGAGGAGATTGTCGGTGTTGGCCACGTTCAAGGAAGCGCGGGCGAGCAGTTTGCGTTCTTGTTTGGTTTCAATGGACACTTTGCCTCTGATGATGGTGTGCACACGATCGGTTGGCTTGACATACTTGTGACGAGGGTCTGCATCATCGTCGTCGTTATCCTCGTTGCGCTGTTCCCCTACGTTGTTAGGCTTATCGGACGTATCCAGAGCCTGTTGACGCATGTAGATAGATTTGAGGATGCGGCAATTCTCCATGGTCTGGTTTGACTTAGGATGGAGCTGACAGGGCCCTTTCAATGCTTTGGCATAGTTGTCTTCATAGTTACGACGTCCGCCACCCTTTTTAACGGTGTTGACCTCGCCGTCGTCTTCCCGAGCACGCTTGCTCCTATAATCGTCACGGTGGTTACGCCGCTGATTACATTGGTCACGGTGGTCGCGGGAGTCATTGTGCTGGTTGCGGCAGTCAAAATTGTCGTTCCGACCATGGTTGCCGTGGTAGTCATCGCGGTGTGGGGGGTGGTCGGAGCGTGGAACCCTTGCTGCTTCTTCAATAATTATGTTTTTAGCGTCGTCGGGGTCCGCATATTTCTTAGCGGTGGCCAGGAGCGCTGTGACCGAATCAGGTCTCTTGCGGAGGAGCTTATCCCTTAGGGCGTCGTGGAAGCAGAGGCCAGTGATGAAAGCCTCGATTGCCTCGTTGTCGGAGATTGATGGGACCTTGATGCGCATCTCCGAGAAACGCCGGACGTACTCGCACAGTGGCTCATCTTTTCGATCTTGAATCTGTTGCAGATCGTATTTGTTGCCTGGTTGTTCACAAGTAGCAATGAAGTTGTCGATGAAGGCTTGCTTGAGCTCCTGCCAAGAGTCAAAATAGTTCACCGGCAAGCTGACCAGCCATTGGTGACCCACATGGCCAACAGTGACTGGGAAATAGTTAGACATGACGTGCTCGTCAGCCATGGCTGATCTGCACACAGTCTCATAAAGCATGACCCATAATTCGGGGTTTTCCTTGCCGTCGTACTTCTGAAGTTTCTCGAGCTTAAAATTCTTGGGCCATATGACTTGGCAAAGGTGTGGAGTAAACTGCTTCAAACCCAGCGGGCCGTGGGCAGTGTCATATTCCATACGGCGATAACTTTCGTGGGATGCTCGATCGTCGGCTCTCTGGTTGATGCGAGCGCACAGATCGCGTCCACCAAGGTAATGGTGGAGATCATTATTGCCATCGTGGCGATCTCGATTGCCATCTGGATTAGCCCTACGACCATGGTTATCACGGTGATTGTCGCAGTTGTCCCAGCGGTTATCATCCCAGACATCACGGCGGTTGTCGTCCCGATGGCGGTTGTCATCCTGGCCACCATCATGGCCACCATTTCCACCTTGACGGTTGTCTGATGGGTCGTTGTTGCGCGAGCCACGTTGGTTGAGTGGCTGTGAGCGACTTGGGTGCTGGCGGCTGTGGCTTGACTCGACTAAGACGGATGGAGCCCGACCTTGGTTTACAATCTCCGCTGTCTAGGCCATAACAGCCGTCAGATAGGCTTGTATTTCATCGCGAACTGCTTGGGTTTCCGGGGTGTTGGGTAGCCGTTGCATTGTCGCCATGGCAACGGCTACGTTGGCGCTTGGAGTTCTGAAGACCTATTTGTCCCCCACCCTGTTGAAAGCATCATTGAGGTCACATGGCTGGACCCTTATGCGTCGTGCCTCCTGGTCTGCTTCGGCTTCGATTTGTCGATGATTAAACCAGTCAATATTGCGTGCTTCACGTGCAGTCCTTTCTTGTTCTGTTTCGCCAACTGACGGCGGTTCATCATTGCTGACAACATGGATCAAATCCCCTCATCTTGGCGGGAAAGATGGGAATTGTGAGAACCTCGGGGCGTGGTCTGGGATATCCAGATCGTACTTGATGCCTTCATCTTCATGATGCTGAAGCTTGGTGTGCACAGATGCATTAGATGCAGTGCCAGACGAGGAGCTAGAGTCACCCTCTTGGACTGTGTGGATGGATCCTTCTTGATAATCTTCAATCTGGATCATGTTAATGAAGTTGCGTGGCTTCGGTTGAGGTCGGTGCATAGAACACAGATCCAAGCGGCATTGTAGGTTGTAGGCATAGCTAGAGACAGCATTTCATAGGCCGTAGGGCTAGACCTGGTAGTTCTCCATCGAGGCTTCATACTCGGAGAGCCAGAGACCCATCACGAAGGCTGGCCGGCGACGAGTAGAGCGCCCTTTAGGAGTAGATGTGACCACAAGATCTGTAAACAAGTCATGTAGGACGACTAGTCTGAGCTGGTCGGGTAGATCTGTTGTGGGGAGCGGTTACCTGCTCATTAGGTTGACTTTGAATCGTACTTACTAGAGCTAGGGTTTCAACAAGTTTGGTGCCGACCCGATCGATGGAGTCGAGCAGGTCGGTGTTGTTGATCTGCTTCCCTTTGTAGCGGGGAAGCGAATGATGAGTTGTCGGCATGGCTGAAGGTGATGCAGGCGTGGTCGGAGCCAGATCCATCGTGGTCGGAGCCGTATCCGTCGTGGTCAGAGCCGTATCCATCATGGTCGGAGCCATATACACCATGGTCGGAGCCGCATCCGATGCAGGTGAAGCAGTGGTAGGCGTAGACTGAATCCACGCCTCCTCCAGGGTCATGGCGATGAAGTCATCGGAGCTGGTGGTCCAGGTGATCTGGCCAACGGTGAACGTGAGGCCGTTCGGCGTAGCCATGGAACCGGAGATGATGACCATCTTATTTGCTTGGAGAGCAGTACGCACACCCCCTACCTGGCGTGCCACTGTCGACGAAATATGGTCGGTAGTCTACCTAGGGGTATGCCCAAGGTAGTAGATTGTCGGTAGACAGATGCGCAAGCCACAAACAACACGGTGACGCAAGACAGACACAAGGTTTTATCTAGGTTCGGCCGCCAAAAAGGCATAATACATACGTCCTGCGTCTGATTTGTATTGCTGTATGTCAATGAGAGATGTTTTTTAGAGGGGTCCCCTACCCGCCTTATATAGTCCGGGGGGCAGGGTTACAGATCTGGAAACTAATCCTAGCCAGTTACAATTACCATATGTGGCCGGATAAGGATTCCTATTCTAACCGACCAGGATCTTGATTGATCACCAAATCCACCTTGACTCCTTGCGCGGGACTCCGATCAGGTTGGCCGGGCCGCACGTCGTCTTTTGGTGGACCGAACCCATCGATCCGGGCTGGCCCAAGCTTAGCCATAAGGGTATAGGGGTTAATACCCCCACAATATGCATCTCAACAGTTGAAAGAACACAAGAACCGTTACCCTACTCATGATCTTGAGTTAGCAGCAGTTGTGCATGCCTTAAAAATCTGGAGACACTACTTGATAGGCAACAAGTGTGATATCTACACCGATCACAAGAGCTTGAAGTACTTTTTTACTTAAGAAGATTTAAATATGAGGCAACGCCGATGGCTAGAGTTGATCAAGGACTATGACCTGGAAATTCACTATCATCCGGGAAAAGCTAATGTAGTCACAGATGCTCTCAGTCGTAAGAGTTACTGTCACACTTTGATCACTGAATCCATACCACCGGAACTCAAGGAAGAGATTGAAGACTTCCAACTTGAGATACTACCGCATGATTTGTTGAATGAGCTCCGCATATAGTATGATCTCACTGATCGCATCCGTCAAGCTCAGAAAAGCTATAAAGAGATCGAATATCTCAGTGGTCTGATGAAACTAGGCTACAAGACCAACCACCATGAAGATGAACAAGGAACCATCTGGTTCAAGGACAGAATTTGTGTCCCTTCTAATTCAGCACTACAAGAGGAAATTCTGTCTGAAGCACATAATTCTAAGTACTGTATCCACCCTAGAAATTCAAAAATGTATCAAGACTTGAAGAAGCACTTTTGGTGGAAAGGCATGAAGACAGACATTGCGGGACATGTGGCACGATGTGACACCTGTAATAGAGTCAAGGCTGAACATCAAAGGCCCACGGGATTGCTGAAGCCTCTTGACATTCTCGAGTGGAAATGGGAGAGCATATCCATGGATTTCATAGTTGGATTGCCCCGATCATAGAAAGGCAATGATTCTATCTGGGTGATTGTTGATCGTTTGACCAAGATTGCTCACTTTGTACCAGTGAAGGCCAAGACCGATGCTAAAAAATTAGCAGATCTATATGTTGAGCATATTCTCAGACTGCATGGAGCTCCCTCTAGTATCATATCTGATCATGGCCCTCAGTTTGTGTCCTGATTCTGTGAAGCTCTGCACAAGTCCATTGGAACCAAACTTGATTTTAGTACTGCTTATCACCCACAGATAGATGGACAGACAGAACGAGTAAATCAGATCTTAGAAGACATGCTTCACGCTAGTGTACTGAATTATGGCTCTGATTGGGAGAAATGCCTACCCTATGCAGAGTTCTCTTACAACAACAGCTACCAAGCTAGTATCAAGATGTCACCATTTGAAGCTTTGTATGGCAGACCTTGTAAGACACCTTTGATGTGGTCCCAACCGGGAGAAAGATCGTTCTTTGACTCCGCTAAGATTCAAGATGCCGAAGAAGGAGTTGCTCAAGTGAAGGAGAATTTGAGAATTGCCCAAAGTCGATACAAGAGCTACGCTGATAAAAGAAGAAGAGAACTTGAGTTCAATGTGGGAGATTTTGTCTATCTCAAGGTATCCCCGCTACGTGGAACTGTCAGATTCCATGTGAAAGAAAAGCTTGCCCCTAGATTTGTTGGCCCATACAAGATTTACAAAAGGATTGGAAAGCTCGCCTACAAACTTGAGCTACCTGAGGAATTAGCGGGTGTACATCCTGTATTCCATGTCTCACAGCTACACAAGTGTTTGAGAGTGCCTAATGAAGCAGTTCCAACTGATACACTTGACATTCAAGACACTCTCGAGTATAAAGAACATCCTATCATAATTCTAGGGAGAGATACCAAAGAGACCCGAAGCAAAACCATTCCTATGTGCAAGATCCAATGGAGCAACCACACAGAGAGAGAAGCAACATGGGAGAAAGAGTCTGATCTCCGGCTACGATATCCTTACCTCTTCGAAGAGTACATTACGCTTTAATCTTGGGGACAAGATTCTGTTAAGGGGGTAGGACTATAACAACCCAAAAATCCATACACCAAAAATACCAACTACAAAATTTTTCCTAAAAACTCCCATGTGTTGATGTGTGTCATGCATAGAAACCCAACCTAAGAGATGCATTAGGTATAACCCCAACCCAAGTCAACACATAAGCATGGCATGTCATTTGTTAATTATGTTTATTTAATTTCTAACAAATAAAGTGTTGCATACATTGTTAACTCAAATTGCGATTTGGATTTCCATTTGCTTTATGTTATGCTTAACAACTCTTTTAAAGAAATACACCATAAAGTAATTATTACTCAAACCAAAGAATAAAGGTTTAAAGAGAAAACTAATTCTATTTTTGTATAACAAAACTACACCTATTTTTGTTATACAAAATAGCTAAATAAATTCTTAATATTTATATAAGAATGTTGTGGGCCTCATATCTAAAACTCCAATGAATATGGTGCACCAATATGGAATTCAAATTTCAAACCAAATTTGAATTCAAACAAAGGAGAAGGAAAATAAAATAAAAAAAGGTAAAGAAGGAAAGAAGGCCCATAGCAGGCTCGGCCTGCTCGGTCCGCCAGCGCACAGCAGCCGGCCAGCCCAGCTAGCACGCGCAGCAGTAGGCTAGCCCAACTCGCGCGGCCAGCCTAGCTTGTGGCCCAGCGCGTCGCCCAAGCCTGCGCGCCTCCCCGCTCCCCTTGCTGCCGCTGCCACTGGACCCCACCCGTCAGCCTTCCTGTTCATCTTCTCCACCCATGCCTCAACTGCCCACACGACCGGAGGCCGACAGCGCTGGCAGGAGCGGGCCAGGGGGTCACGCCCAGGGCATGGCCTTGTTCCCCTTGCGCCGTGCCTACGCAACCATGCGTGGGCCGTTGGATGCAATGCACGCGCCTCCACCGCTCGATCGCCGTCTGCCATGGGTGCCATGGAGCTTGGCTATAAAAGCCCCGGCCCTAGGAGCCCCTGAGCTCTCTCATTGCCCCGCCGCCACTTTGTGGCCGTCCACCGTGCACCCGAGCCAAGAGAGATGAGGGAGAAGAGGAAGAAGAAGGGGGAGCGCCGAAGCCGCGCGACGTCGCCGGTGTCGCCGGAGCAGAGGACGTTGCCCCGATCAAGCACGTCGACGCTGCTGCTCAGCACTGCACGGCTTTGTCTCTACACGGCCATGACCCGCCACTGCATCGCCATCCTATCTCCCACGATACCAATGGTGAGCCCCGGTCTTTCCCCTGCTCGCCGCCGGACTTCGCTGTTTTGGCCATGGCGCTCCACACCAGGAGCGCATAGGCCAAGGCCATCTCCGGCCTCGGGGCACACATGCACTCACGCGCACATCCGCGACCACGCCGTGACCACCCCACCGGTGCCTCGTAGTGCTCCTACGTGCGTTGCCATCGCCACCATGCCGCGGTGGATGCCATGGAGCCCCTACCGGCCATATAAAGACTTGAAGCCCCGCCTTGAGCCCTGGACGCCCTTGCTGTGCTCCCACGGACCCACAGAAGCCCTTATCTGCCCAGTCGAGCCACTAGGGAGCCTACACGCACGACGTCACCACCGGCGAGCACCGCCGAGCCACCGACCGCCATGGCCAATGCTCTGGAAAGCCTCGGCCGCCACCTAGACCCCACCATCGTGTTCGCCATGGCATGGTGAAGCTTTTCCCCACTTCAATTGGACGCCATCGCCATTGTGGAAGACTCGCTGGTGAGCACATCACCGGCAGGAGCACGCTGGGGAAGGAGGCAGAGGATTCCCTCACCGGCCGCACGCGCCTGCACTCGGTGTACATGGACCAGGCCAGAGGGAAGAAGCATAGACTCGATCCACCGAAGACCCAGCCTACGGTCCATGGACCGTGAACGCCAGTCCACCGTGAACCACGCAGTGTGGGCCGAGCTGTGGACGAAGCCTAGTGGAGGCCCATGGCAACGACGTGGTAGCGCCACAGCATGCCACGTGTCCGGGCCGACCGACCTAGACCGGCCCAACCCGAGCCCGCCAGAGCCCATTTGAGACCCAGTCTGAGTTGACCGTTGACCGGTCAACATTGACAGTTGACCGGTCAACGTTGGCAGTTGACCTGGGCCCACATGTCAGTGTCACAAAGACTCAGGACCCACATGTCGGTAAGTGACGTCATGCTGACGTCACGTGGGTCCCACCTGTCAGTAACAACATAGCCAGGGTGACGTCACGCCGACGTCACGATGACGTCAGCTGCTGACGTCAGCAGCACTAGCCCCACACGTCAGTGACCCTGATCCGTTGACCGTTGACTCACTCGTTGACTTGACATTGACTTTGACCAGACCCACATGTCAGTGACCCAAGAGCCCCTGGTCCCACCTGTCGGAACTGATGATGTTGGTGACGTCATGCTGATGTCATGATGACGTCAGCAGGACCCCCCCACTTGTCAGCTCAGAGCCGAGCCAATGATGTCATGCTAACGTCATACTGACGTCAGCATGCCATGTGGACCAGTCACAGCGTGACACATGTCAACCCAGGATTAATTCAGCCTTTTTTCCATTTTTAGAAATGATTTAAACTTCAGAAATTCATAACTAATTCATACGAACTCAGAAAAATACAAGACTAGAACCAAAATTCATCTAAAATCAAGCTTTATGCAATGAACCCATGTTTGAGTGCATTTGGCTCTTTTGAATTTTCATTGCTTCTTTGTGCTATTCTATAGACGCGCTAACGCGACTATAATATGATCGTTGCAGACTCGGAGGAGAACCAGATGGACGAGGATCGTGAGTACTGTGAGGAGAACAGAGACGACTACACTGAAGGTGCCACATCTCACTCAATCTCATAGCACCCATTACGCATGGCTAATATAGATCTGCTAATGCTTTACTTTACTGCTACAATCATTCTATGATAGGACTTGCATGGTAGTATGCTTACTTGAAGGCCTTTACCTTATTGCAACCTTACCCATGCATACCCTGCTATTAAGCTAGACACACACTTACTGCTATATATTTCATTACTTATACTTCTACTTCTACTACGCTTATACTACATGCGTGGTGGAAACTGGTGTTATCTGGACTATGGGGAGAGTGCTGCGTGTGTGACTTGGGTGTGTGGAGGGTGAGGGTTGTGTCAACCAAGTTGGAGTATACGACGAGCCTAGGGCAAGTCTTGCCATGGGGTGCTACCTAGGCACCCCTGGAAATGGATACCTGTGGTGGGTAAATGGTATATGAGGTGGCCCTGGGTATGAACCTATGAAGGGAGGAGCTCGGGTGGAGGTGCTATGGTGGCACGGTAAATGGAAACCCTAATGAAGACATTCTGGCTTGGTCATCCCTAAGGACTTACTAGTACTCAGATTCACCGGGAAGCCTTACGTACCACTCACCCTATATGGTGCGGGACGGCTATACTACTTGGTAGGATATTTGCCGCTACTGCTAGGTTGATAGCGGATAGTGTAAGGAGGTATGGGGCGCGGAGGATTTCCCTCACACCCTTCCGAGACTTCACGGAGACCGCGTGGACCTGGCTCATGACTCACAGTTTTAGCCACCCCAGACTAGACTTGGGGTGTACCAGGGCTGAATGGTAGAGTGGCATTATCCTAGGCTAGCAAGCGACCGGAATCAGCCTAGTTGATGACGGTCAGCAAGGAAGGCAGATCTTGTGGTTATGTAAAACCTTTGCAGAGTGTATGGTTGATCGATCGATACATGTGCCGACTTGTCGGCTATGGACCTTTCCTGGGTTTTGCTTAAACTAGATAGTGAGATGAGTCCTTCTCTTCTTCCGCCGTGAGAGAGTGTCGGTCATAGCTAGGGGCTATGGGCCTTGAGACAGTGCCAAGAGGGAGTTGGCCTGTCGACTGAGCGATGGTATTATGGTGATGTGGTGATGATATGGAGATGGTGGTATATTGATCCTAGGATCGAAACCTGGCTCTGGATGGGAATGGGGTGGAATGTGTGGGAATGGTGTTAAAACTTGACCAACTATTATTATATACTTGATATGCTATCGCATAGGAAACCCCAGCCTTATAGGTTCCTTTTGATTATATCCAACTTGCATCCAATTTCCACAAAGCAATGCTCATAGGGTGGGAGTGGCCAGTACAAATCGTAATGATAAATTTTGGCACACAGGTTCTGCTGAGGAGTATAGCTCCGAGGAATTTGATGGTTGAGGGGTTCGTTCCTATGCTCTAGTTTGGTGATCTTATCTTCAAGCTGTTCTGAATGAATGCTACTTTTGATTCCGCCAATGCGGCGATGTAATAATTTATGTACTTCCACACTATTTGTACTCTGATATTATCGTTGTATGGATGTGATATTCGACTGGAATTTGGGTAATATGATCTACAACAGTCTTATTACACATTGACTCTGTGGATTTCCCTTCGTGGAAATCAGGGGCGCTTCAGTAGAAAGACCAAAGGGACACAATGTGATTGGAACCAAATGGGTCTTTAGAAACAAGCAAGATCAAGATGGGATAGTAGTAAGGAACAAAGCAAGATTAGTAGCACAAGGCTATACACAAGTTGAAGGTCTTGACTTTGGAGAAACATATGCCCTGGTTGCTAGATTAGAAGCAATTAGAATTTTGCTAGCCTATGCTTGTGCCCACAACATCAAGCTCTATCAAATGGATGTTAAGAGTGCATTTCTCAATGGCTACATCAATGAAGAAGTATATGTAGAGCAACCTCACGGTTTTGAAGATGATAAGAGGCCCAACCATGTATACAAGTTGAAAAAGGCATTGTATGGCTTGAAGCAAGCACCTAGAGCATGGTATGAGAGATTGAGGGACTTCCTCCTCTCTAAAGGGTTCACAATGGGCAAAGTTGACACCACTCTTTTCATCAAGAAGATTGGAAAAGATCTATTTGTTTTGCAAATCTATGTTGATGATATCATATTTGGATCAACAAATCAAGAATTTTGTGATGAGTTTGGAAAGGTGATGGCTAATGAGTTTGAGATGTCCATGATTGGAGAGTTGAGTTACTTCCTTGGTCTTCAAATCCAGCAATTAAAGAATGGTATATTTGTGAGTCAAGGCAAGTACATCAAGGACATGATCAAGAAGTTTGGCATGATTGATAGCAAAGTCATTAGCACACCAATGGGAACCAATGGCAACTTGGATAGTGATGCAAGTGGAAATATGGTGGATCAAAAGTTGTATCGGTCTATGATTGGAAACCTACTCTATGTGACCGCATCAAGGCCGGATGCCATGTTTAGTGTATGCATGTGTGCAAGATTTCAAGCCTCACTAAGAGAAAGTCATTTGAAGGCTACACAGAGGATATTGAGGTACTTGAAGCATACACCAAATGTTGGTTTGTGGTATCCCAAAGGAGCAAAGTTTGAGCTAGTTGGTTACTCCGACTCGGATTATGCGGGATGCAAGGTAGAAAGGAAGAGAACCTCGGGCACATGTCAATTGTTGGGAAGATCACTTGTTTCATGGTCATCAAAGAAGCACAATAGTGTTGCATTATCAACTGCCGAAGCCAAATACATATCCGCCGGTAGTTGTTGTGCACAAGTACTTTGGATGAAGGCCACTTTGAGTGACTTTGGAATCAAGTTCAAGAAAGTGCCATTGCTTTGTGACAATGAGAGTGCAATCAAATTGACAAATAATCCGGTTCAACATGTAAGAACAAAGCACATTGAACTTAGCATCATTTGGTAGACATTGTCTCCTATATTTTCTATCTAAGCATATGTGCAAGATATAATCTAAACTCTTAGCACATATGTAGGGGGAGCAATTGCTACCATTTGGAGTTCATGAAACTTGTCCATATCCTTTTACACATGGTAAATATGCTTGGGCAAGCAACATGGATTCAATTGAATTTCAATTCATATCTTTGTATAAGGGTTGTCATCAATTACCAAAAAGGGGGAGATTGAAAGCTCTAGTTTGGTTTTGGTGAATTGATGAAACCCTAAGTGCTAACCTAGTTTATCAAGTGATTATGAGATAGGTAGCACACTTCAAGTGGAGAAGCTAATGAAGATCATAACATGACAATGGTGATGGCATGACGATGATCAAGGGCTTAAACTTGAAAAGAAGAAAGAGAAAAACAAAAGCTCAAGGCAAAGGTATAACTGGTAGGAGCTATTTTGTTTTGGTGATCAAGACACTTAGAGAGTGTGATCACATTTAGGTTTGATAGCCATACTATTAAGAGGAGTGAAACTCGTATCAGAATGCGGTTATCAAAGTGCCATTAGATGCTCTAACTTATTGCATATGCATTTAGGATCTAGTGGAGTGCTAACACCCTTGAAAATGTTTGTGAAAATATGCTAACACACGTGCACAAGGTGATACACTTGGTAGTTAGCATATTTGAGCAAGGGTGAAGAAGACAGAGGAGATGCCAGCGTCGATCAAGTGATCGGACGCTGGATTTGAATGCGCCGAACACTGACTGCCTGCGTCCGGTCATGCTGACCTGGTGGTATAGTAGCTAGGGTACTCCACCGAACGCTGGGCTATGTTCGATCGAGGAAAAATGGATTTGGACCCTTACTGTACTCTACCGGACGCTGAGGCTCTAGCGTCCGGTTAGTTTTGCCGGAGCGTCCGGTCAGCACTTAGCCATTGTGATCTGACGATTCAGTTTTAACTCAAAGTGACACGTGGCAAAAGTCAGTGGACCAGACACTGAGTCCAGGGTCCGGTCAGTATGACCGGAGCGTCCGGTCTGAGCGCAGTGTGCCCAGTGAAGGGGTACAATGGCTCTATTTTGTGGGGGCTTCTATTTAAGCCCCATGGCTGGCTATGGCTCACCATCTTTGGCCATTTTCATTGACATAGCAACCTTGTGAGCTTAGCCAAAGTCCTCCCACTCATCTCCATTATTGATTCATCATCATAGTGAGATTGGGAGTGATCCAAGTGCATTGCTTGAGTGATTGCATCTAGAGGCACTTGGTGTTCGTGTTTCGCTGTGGATTTTGCTTGTTACTCTTGGTGGTTGCCGCCACCTAGATGGCTTGGAGTAGCAAGGATTGTTGAGCAGAGGTTGGTGATTGTCTTCGGCTCCGATCGTGGTGATTGTAAGGGGTTCTTGACCTTTCCTCGATGGAGCGCCAAAAGGTACTCTAGTTGTGTGGCACCCTATTGAGGGTTTGACGTGTGATGCCAATTAGCGCATGAACCTCCAAGTGAGTGAATCGCCATAATGAGGACTAGCTTGCCGGCAAGCAAGTGAACCTCGGTAAAAAAATCATTGTGTTCATCCTTTGATTCTGAGGTGATTGGTCTTCATTGTTATCCACACTTGTGATTGATTGGTTCATACATCTACACGGTGGTATAACTTTCTTGCCTACTCTTTACATTACCGCAAACTAGTTGTCAAGCTCTTTAGTGTAACTAGTTGTGAGAGCTTGTTAGTTTGGTTAGTGTGGCTCTTTAGTTAGCATTTGAGAGCACACTAACTTAGTGTAGTGATATAGCTATTGTGTGGATATACTCCATCTAAACTAGAATTGTGGTAGGTGGCTTGCATTTTGGTAGGCTAGTGCAAAACTCACTTCGCCTCATAATTGTCTAATCCTTTTGTTAAGTGTTGTTGTAGAAATTTTATTAGGCTATTCATCCCCCTCTAGCCATTAGGACCTTTCTGCCTCCTCCTTGATGGTTGCTAGGCCGATAGCTGGGTGATGGTCATATATATGGGCAGTGCAGGTACCCCTGGCCCATATCTCTGATAGTAGCCCTCGTAGGACTTAATGATAAGCTAGCATGTAGCTTCAAGCCCTCGGGACGTCGTAGTCTCCCCTGTAAGTTCTGTGTACTGTAAGTACCAGTGAGCATCTTTGGGTGCTGAAGTATTGAGCAGCACAATTAGATATTCCCAAGTATTGGGGAGCCAGTATGTTGCCGTTCGAGTACCAAGAGCATTTCTTGAGTAGCAAGAATCTTCTTCAAGCATCGAGTGCGGCGGTGGTACACCGTACATCAAGGGACGTTGTCCCTTGGCAACTGTAAGTGCCTAACTTGGGTGGTACACCCCATATTAGGAAATGTAGTTTCCTGGGCGTAGCCCTCGGGACATTGTTAACGCCGCATTCAGGAGGTGTTCCTGATAAACAGAAGCATAGCATTCTAGGACATCGCGGATGCCGTGTTAGAGTAGAAATACCGATGTACTCAAGAAGTTGGTTCCCGACGTATTCCGGCACATAAATAGTGGTTGTGCATCATGAAGTCCTAGTCGTAAACAATAATGAGTATGGGGTAGGTGCGCCTCCATCACCCGCGCGTCACTAGGACAATTGATTTTTAGGGTGACTTGTTGTAGGTCGAACATTAAGGGTGTCACCTTTTTCTTTGAGATCCATTAAGTAATGTGATATGAATTTTCATGAACCCCGTTAGTGAAAGAGTGAGGACATTGTCCTAGAGCCCTGAGGCTAGTATGACTAGTGTCCCAGTGCGGGCATCACTGTGGGCGAGTAATGAACGCGTGAGCAGCTGTCGGCAGTTGCGTGTGTTACTCTTCGAGCTGATAACGGGTAGAATGAGTGACAGTCCGCTTCACTAAAGGAAGCGATAGGACAAAGCTACACCAGCGGGGGCAAGTCATAAAACTCCTTTTTCCATATTCCTAGGAGCTCGTACTTTGGTTACAGCCATGGGCCAACCAGTTTTCCGGTTTCCCCAAAGGGGCACACATCCGCTGAAATAAGGTACTTCGAGCTCGTTCGGGTATTGGGAGATTTACGTGACACCGAGTGTCAGAGGTTTTAGAGTTAGACTGGTGACCCTCCCGAATACCCCCTGACTCTAGAGGGGTAGGGTCGATAGTGAATGAATCGCTACCGCTTACACCTACTGATGGGGTGAGCCATGCTGAGTACCCAATCTGTGTGTCAAACCACTCGCCTACACCGGCTCAGGTGATGGTGCATTGAATTTCAGACCTTTTGGTCCCATGGCCTCTGCAGTTATGTAGATGGGTTCCTTCTCCACAAAGTTGAGATGTCGGTTTCGGTGGCTCGTCTCCACACGTGTCTATCTCAGAAGCTGTGCTTCTCAGAGATCATGGGGGCATAGCCGGGCCTTAACTCTCTCTTTCGCCCATGGAGACTACTGGATTTTGTCGACCGTGCGTATCCCCTGCCTATAAAATAGAGGAATAGAAGAGGGGAGTTAGTACATCTGCATAGCAGCCTTTGCACTCTCACCTTCCTTTGCTCGTCGCATCTCCTGTCGCCGTAAGATCTTGCCTACTATCCATGGCTAGAGAGAAGCGCCAGTGGGAGGAGCCTGAGGAGGGATCTATCAAGAGGGGCGTGCCTCCCTCCACTTAGGCCTTTCGCCTAGGCTTGATGGGGTTCAGGTAAGCATAGATCTTGCTGTTGACTTAGTTGGGGATGGATCTGATGCATTTCTTGGTGTAGTGGTTTCTTATCAGGTGCGCTCGATATCCGTGGCCCACCAGTCATCCGAGAGGCCCTATCACCTGTCACGTCCCCCGGCAACAGCAAGCCAGTGCTGCCAGCCGGCCTTGCCTTCTTCCTTTCGATTATGAGGATGGCCGAAGGAGATGAGCACGACATCCACAATGTGCGAGAGGAGCTGGTCGTGGCTGGAGCAGTCCCTCTGGAGTGGGTGTCTAGAGGTGGAATGACTGAAGGAGTACCTTGCGGCAGCTGAGACTGCACTCAGTGCCACGGATGAAGGAGGCGACCGATGCTAGGGCTGCCAATGTAGTGACCAGCACTAAGCTCAGCCGGATGAGTTGAACTTCTTTGCTTCCTTTGCGAAATCGCTTCTTGTCATTGACTTTGACCTCTGTGTTTTTTAGCGATTCAAGAGCAGCTAGGCGTTGTCAGTGGCTGAAGCGATGGATCTTCACCGAGGCAACGAGGAGCTGGCTAGCAGACTGGTGGAGGTGACTCTTCTGCATCATGAGTCAATGGATTAGGCACGTGGTGGTGCCACCGTGGCGTAGATTAATAGCAACCGCTACGTGCGCTGGAGAGGGCAATGGAGGTCAGTCGTCATGTTGGTACAACCGACGGGGTCAGACCTTCGTGAGCAGGCTCTCCGCCTCTCGGCGTGAATTAGGGAGGTAATGGCACATGGCATTCGCCATGGGGCTAGCAGCGGCCCTTGCTGCCCATTTGCCTTCGTCTTCAGCTAGAGGTGGACCTTGCGTGCGATGGAGACTAGGTTCCCGTCACGGACGGAGGTGCCTGAAAGACATCGAAGTCAGATGGCTGATAGCCGATTTTGGCGTCACTGCCAATGCCATTGCAGTGGTTGTAAATGTAGAGCAAGTCATCAAGGGACACTCCTCGTTGAGGTTAGGTCCTAGTTGGTTTGCTTTTTGTGTAAAATATTATCTGAATAAAATTCTGCTTTGCAGATCGATAGTTGTGTGATTGTATTGTAGTTGTAGCCCCCGAGCACTTGGGTGGGTTAGTATAACATGCTTGAGTGCCGAGACCACACTAACCAACACGACTATCTTGACATTGCCATGTTAGTGCAAAGGCCTCGAGCTCGAGTGTCGACTGGCCATTATGGCTTTACTCAGGGGGAGATGTTGCGTAGCATTTAGGACGTAGCCCCTGAGCCATTCTCTAGAAAAGTATTTCCTTAGCTGTCTGAAGCGTAAGACCCTTTCGTGCATAGCAACCATATATATATATATATATATTAAAAGGTGGGAAAACAAGTATTAGTGCCTGTTAACACCACTAGTGGAGTTTGTCCCTCCTTTGCTTGGGGTTGACCCGAGGTTTATTGCGGTTTGCATCGTTGGTGCTCTAGGCCCCGGTCACAGGGTCCTCCTTTGGCGGCCGAGTCGTCTTTCTCCTCTTCTAGTTTTGCTTCTTCGGGCAAATCGGGTGCCTCTGGTGGCGCCGGTGTAGCTGGTGAAGCAGAAACCTTGGAATCAGGAGGTAAAATGTTGGCCGGGGTTTCTAGGCATGAGCTGGTGCTCTGGGGATCGGGGCGAGCGTCGGGGCACTCCTGATCCTGCCTCTTATTTATCGTCATAAGCGTGTTTTGACTCATCTAGGATTAGGTCCTATTGGGCCTATTCAATAGCCAGCCTCTCGCACTCGTATGCATCTTAAAAACTACCCACGATGGTGATGACACCATAGGGGCCTAGCATTTTGAGCTTGAGGTAGGCGTAACTGGGGATTGCCATGAATTTCGCATAGCAAGGTCTCCCAAGGATGGTGTGGTAAGGACCCTCGAAGTCTACGACTTTGAAGGAGAGTGTCTCCTTGCGGTAGTGTACCTGGTCACCAAACATGATAGACAGAGTGATCGTGCTGAGGGGCATAACCTATTGTCCGGGGACGATCCCATGGAATAGAGAATGTGGGGGACGCAGTTTGCTTGTCTCGAGGTTTAGCTTTTTGAATGCATCCTTGTAAAGGATGTTTATGCTGCTTCCTCTGTCCATAAGGACTTTGGTCATCTTTACATCTCCCATAACCACGCTGACCACTAGAGGGAACCGACCAGCCTCAATGATGTGATCGGGGTGGTCGTCCCTATTGAAGGTGATCGGGCGCTCCGACCATCTTAAATAGATAGGAACTACAGGTGCAGTGGCAAAGATGAGATGTCGGGTTACCTTTTCACGATGGCGATCCTCGTAGGCCTATGGGCTCTCGAAGATGATCATGATGCCCTCGATGTTGGGGTAGCTGCCTTCATCATCCTCAATGGCGTTGTCCTTCCCTTTCTTCGAGCGACCGCCCTTCATCTTGCCCTTGCCAGCTTCAATGATCTCACATTTGTAAGTATGACAGTCCCTAGCCAAGTGATTCACCCAGGAAACCATGGTTTTGCTTGAATTTGTTGCCTTCTTGTTTCTTGGCGTTGGCCATGAGCTCGCCTCAATGCTTACAATCCTTCTTGGTTAGTGTGGATTGGTCCACGTCATCAGATGAGTCACGACTTATATTTGTCGTTACTGGCGTTGAAGCAATCTTCATCGTCGGCATGTTCGTGGGCTAAGGCGAACATGTCGCGGAGACTGATGTTCTTCCTTCGCCTAATGTCCCTGAATGAGGGGTTCGTTGTTGACGCCAACAATGGAAGGTAGTGATGATGCTAGCATCGGGGACGTCCTCAAGCTTATTCTTGCGCTGCGTGAAACACCTTATGTAATCATGGAGACTCTTGTTGGTCTTGTGTTTGCATCCCAGGAGGTCCCACGAGGTGCCTGGCTTAGTATAAGCTCCTTCAAAGTGATTACAGAACGCCTTCTCAAGGTCAGCCCATCGCTTGATCGTGCCTTCCTGAAGGTTGTTTAGCCAGTTTTTGGCGGAGTCAGGTGAGGTAGACCGGAAGGTACTGAATCTTGAAAACGTATCCGGTGTGGATGCTGCTTTCATGGCGAGTTGGTAGTTTACTAGCCAAATCTTTGGGTCTGTCTCACCGTCATGTTTTTCAATGTTTGGAGCACGAAACCTACGGGGCGTGGGAGCCGACTAGATTTGATATCCGAATGCAGGAGGTCCTACCAAGTCACAGGGGTCGCCCCCGGTGGCGCGTGGCGCCGGCTCGGGTCGGTTCCTGCGGTTTCTCCCATCATGATGGGTATCGACCTCGCCATCAGGGCAATAGCTGCTCCCTGAGCCGTCATTTGCTCCGTTGTCCTCATGACTCCCTCCATTGAGAGAGCGCTCTCCGCCACCACCTCCTCGCCTGCCACCTCCCTGTCCACCACCATCGTCGCCCGGTTGTGAGGCAGGATCTTAGCGATGTCTGTGGTTGTGGTGTGGGGATCTATTAGATCAGTGTGGCGGTTGAGCCCTCGAGTTTTGGGGTGCGTGACTACGTGTAGCAGATGCATCACTTGGTGCTGGTATGCGGTCGACAGCAGCCACTATCAGCTCTTGAATCCTTGGAAAAGCCTGTCGGCCCTCTTCTATGGATGGTTGTGGCATTGCTACTGCTTCCCTCATGGCCTCGGCCAAGTTTTGCTCAGCGTTAGGATATACCGGAGCTGCTCGCAAAATGTCAGTTATGGGCCCAACAGCCCCTAGCGGTGTTCTGCTGTTGGAGCTGAACGTCGGAGTTTCTAGTTTTCCTCTACCAACACGTCAGTTGTGATTAAGCAGATGATCCTAGGCCTGTTGGCTGGTCTCATAAGGCGCTGCATAATCAAACTCGACATGATCATGGGAGGAATGCTCGGGTGTGATGTACCCATTCACCTCATGATCGTTCACACTGAAGATAGCAACTTGTGTGTATGTGAGATGATGTAATCATCGACAACATCCATGTGGCTAACTCCACATGGACCGGTAACGATCAGTAGAGAGAAAGGCGTGGAGCCGCTGTGTTAGCGAGCTCGGTGGCTCCCATGTCATGGTGCCGATCGCTCTCATCGGAGTAGTCCAATTGTTCTAGGATGGTACCGCCCCTGGCTGAGATTGTGGATGGTGACCCCAACTAGGTTCGTGCTGAAGTCATCATCGTGGTGATCCCAATCAGTATGATGCGGGTTTTTGGTTTCTCCGTAGGAGATCCGAAAGATAGCATAATAGCCTGAAGGGGTTGGTTCGAGCGAGTCCTCGCCATAGGTGTTGGCACTCTCAAGGATCGGGAATGAATCAGATCAGGTACCGCATCCATTGTTGGGACTAGATCTCCGATCTTACGGAATAAAAGGGTGGCGTTGAGTCTAGGCTCTTGGACGGGTTCAGCGAAAAGCTAACCATGGTGGGTTATATGGCGGGCGATGGCGAGCGGTCCTCCATCGACAGCCTTCTCCAGTTCGATGATGAAAGCATGGATCTGGAGCGACTACTCCTCCTCCCGTTCGGTCGGCTCAGGCTCTGTCGATGTTTGACCACCGATAGCCTGCCACAGGGGTCCCCGGGGTAGTATGTTCGGGCTTCAGCATATGCGGAACTCGACGGTTAACGCAAGAGACAGTCGATTTATCCTGGTTCGGACCCTCGATCATAGATCGAGTAATAGACCTACGTCCAGTCGGCCTTGGCCTTTGCATTGGATTGATCGTAAAGTGTTGTGTTGTACAATTGTCGTCTTAACTCCCGATCCAAGGAGCCCTACCCTCCTTTATATAGTTAGGAGGCTAGAGTCCTAGTCGGTTTACAATGAGAGTTCCTAGTAGGATTACAGAATAATACTACTACTAAGATTATAGGGGAAGAATCCTAATTAGGCTAGTTCTTCTCCCTTCCTTGCGGGGTATCCCATGGGTCCCGCACCGACAAGCCCCTGAGCACTTCATGGTTGAGTTCTGGAAGCCTCATCTTGTTCCTTCAAGTCTTGTCGAGTAGGAACAAGCGTTGTCCGAGTGCTTTCTTGAGCGAAACCGTGCAGCGCTTTGTGAGATCTTCGTGTGGTGTGTACCTTTTTGAAGAAAAAAGTACCCCCATTTGGATATAGCCCCAAGCCTCTTGTTGTTTGGCACAAGGAGCTTGAGGGTCTTTTCTTGAAATCTCCCTGATTCTTCGTTGAAAGGCTCCCGAGCATATACCCGGTTTCTTTGTTGAAAAGAGCTCTGATTTAGCTATGTTCGGGTTCTTTTTGTCGAAAAGAGCTCGGATATAGCTATGTTTAGGTTCTTTTTATCTTGTGGCCTTGAAGTCGTCTGTCTTGAAGAAGTGTTCTGAGTGATGTGTGCTTTTTCGAAGGAAAAAAGTGCACTCACTGAGTGTAGCCCCCGAGCCTCTTGCTATTTGGAACAAAAAGTTGGAGGGTCTTGAATCTGAGAGCTCAGATATAGCTGTGTCCGGGTTCTTTTTATCTTGTGGCCTTGAAGTCGACTATCTTAAAGAAGTCTTTTGATTAACGTGCACTTTTTTGAAGGAAAAAGTGCACTCACTGAGTGTAGCCCCCGAGCCTCTTGCTATTTGGAAATAAAAAGTTGGAGGGTCTTGAATCTGAGTTGTTTGAAAGAACTGTATACCTTTCCTGTTGCAGCCCCTGAGCATATATTCGGGTTGTTTTGTTTAGGAAGAACTTGGATGCAGGGTCTTGGCATATTCTCTAGTAATCTACTATTGTCAGATGTAGTTGTATGGTGGTGGTTGAGTGTAAATGCCTTTTGTTCACGGGTTGTACTGTGTTGGTATATTCTCTCGAATATGCTTGTTGTTGAGTACTGTTCCTTCACGCCTGAGTCCTCTTTCATTGAATTCTGTCTTTTCACTGTGTCCTTTTTAGGCTTGTTTCATTTGTGCTCCTGGTCCACGTGCACCGCTCCTTCAGTCTATAAATACCCTCCTAGAGTGCTGTTTTGATTCATTGAGCATTTTGTTGCTTGTTCTGAAGTCTCTATAGTCATGAATATGGTAGTTTGTGAAGTAGAGCAGCCCCCGGGCGTATTTTGCAATTCTTGTATGTCTTGTAGCTAGAGGGAGTCTTGTGATAGGGGTTAGAGGTTGGCTAATCCCACAGCAGCAATATACCAGGATGTACGTGGCGGTAGTTGGAGAAAGTCTTGTGATGCGGGCTTCGTTCCTTCATCTGGCAGTTCTAGGTTGATCCTCGCCGCTTGTCTTGACACTGTCTGGTGCAGATCAACACCATATCTAGCATCACATCGGTCTTGGGTAGACAGATGCCTGCTGGCCTTCTCTACTCCATGTTGTCCCACCATGCTACTGATTTCTGCCTTGGATGCACTACGTCCGTCCTTTGAAGAAAACAGTGTAGCCGAGGACGGTTTGTCCTTCTGAGTAGCAATTTGGGACACATAGTTATTCTAGAGCCTAGCCATGTCTAGGTTCCTCTTTGCTACTTTGCTTTTCGTGGTACCAAGTTCGTTGGGTCTTGTAAGATTTGTAATCTTCTATTTTTGAAGTCATTTATAATGGAAAGAATCTTGTCTTCTGAGTTGTCATTTATTTTTCTGATGTAGCTCTGGTTGTTCATGAGATTCCTGAGTTCTTTCCGTAAGAAATGAGTTCTTATGTTCCTTGTGAGGTAGCCCTTCTTTTCTTCATGGTTGACGGGTTGTTTTTTGCAGTAATCTGATAACTCCGCCATAGTGCTGGATGGATAAGTCTAAAATCTGCCCGTTGAATTGTACCGTTGTGTGGATTTGTGCCCTTCGTCATTTTAGCTATGTCAGTAAATGGACCATTGCGTTCTCACACGGTGCTTTAACGGGCCTGGTGGGCCGTTTTTATTACTGTAAAATCTATTTAAAGACCCTTCATCTTCTTTTTCTTTACTGCCCTTCTCTTGCCTTGAAACCCTAGCTTTTAGAAATCCGCTGTCGCCATTGCCGCCTCCATCTTAGCGTCACCGTCCAAATCTTCTCTTCCCCTAGTTCCTTCTTGCCTCCGTTAGTCCATGGGTAGGAAGAAAGCTATGAGCAAGTCCTAGGCAACCTTCATGGACGAGGAGTCATCTCTTTCCGTGATCGAGAACCAGGAGTTCGTGGCCATGAGGGCTGCCCAGAAGGCTTGGCCGACTCTGATGACGTCTGAAGATCAGCTTTGGGAACTTGTCAGCGATGGTTTGATCTAGAGCAAGGACATTGCTGAATGGAGGGTTTCAGGCGAGCATCGGGTCCCTACTCCAAGTCCTAGTGAGATCGTTCTTTTTGTCTCCTTCATTCGTGCTAGACTTTGCCTTCCTGCCTCCGCCTTTCTTCATCAATTTCTTGGTTATTTTTTGGTTAGTTTGCACCATCTAGCTCCTAATGCCGTCCTCCATCTTTCTCTTTTCGTACATCTCTGTGAAGCTTTCCTTGGAATTCCTCCTTCTCTTTCTCTTTTCCATCACTTCTTTCGTTTGAAGCCTCAACCCCGCCATGAAGAAACCAACATTCTTGGCGGCTATGGGATTCAGTTTCGCTAGGGTCTTAAAAGCAAGTTCTTTGACTATGACCTAGTTGATTCTGTGAGGGATTGGCATGCTAATTGGTTCTATGCCGCCAATTTGATTCCTTTTCTTGCTGTGCATTCTGGATCTGGTCCCTTGGTTAACGACCGGTGGGAAAAGAACTCCCTGACTCTAGACGAGCTCCAGGCGATCCAGCCATTCCTTGAGCGGATAAGCACTCTAAAGCAGGAGGGCTTGACCGGTTTTGGAATCATCTTGAGCTTTCTTCGTCGTCATATTCAGCCTATGAAGGAGCGAGAGAACCTTGGTTTCGAGTACTCTAGGGCTGAGGATCCTTCGCGCATGGTCCCTGCCCTTGAGTTGACCGACAAGGAGGTACTCAAGCGTCTTCAGAAGATGCTAAAAGGAGCAAGCGTTGTCCTGCTTACTGTCTCCGAGTACTCTGCCAACAACCCGCCTCCTGCTGTAAGTCGTTTTCTCAAGTCGTTTTCTCTTCGTGCGGGTTCTTTCTATATTTCTTTTGCTGCATCCATTTTTGCTTAATTTTCCTTGTCTTGTTGTTTTATTCGTTTCACAGGAATTGGGGTGCAACTTTGTTGACCCGATTCCCCTTGATGTCCTCCCTGCCGTAGTGAATACTAGGGAGAACCTTGCTAGGGCTTCTGTAACTAGTATGTTCCCAATCACCATAGTGTTTCTTGGAGTTTCTTCTAGAGTTGTTGATGTATATGAAGAGTATGTTCCTCATCCAGTCCCTCGAGGTCCTCGTAGTGTCTCGAAGAGGGGGCGAGCGGATGGTTCTTCATCTGGTTTACCTGCTTCCAAGAAGTCTCGCCAGCCAAGTACTCGTCTAGGTACTCTAGTTGTAGCTAGCATGCTTTTAGGTGAGCATATTAATACACTCTGTCCCTTTGTCTTTTTGTTTTTGTCTTGAAATTAGTACTTTTGTTCTTTTTTCAGCTGGTGCTATGGTGGCCTTGGTCAAGACTGAGGAAGAAGAGGGCGATGATGCACCCCTTATCACGCGGCGGTGAGTTATTTTCTTATTTTGCTGCTGCTGAATCCCTCCTCTTTGTTTTGACTTTTGTCTTGATCTTTTTGTAGTAAGCGGTCGTTGGGTACGAGTTCTTCTGAGGCTCCTGCATCGGGTTCTTCTATGGCTCCTATACCGAGTTTTTTCGTAGCTCTGGTACCGAGTTCTTTCGAAGCTCCGGTACCGGCTATACCGCTCCTGGTGCCTAGTGGTAGGGACGTTTTGCTATCGTGGTTCCTCCTGTGAGGTCTTCTTTTTGTTTTACGAAGAAGAAGATAGCTGGGTGAGTGGATTCTAGTTTCATCTCTTTGCTTCTGTTCACCTTTTCTCTTGTTCTCATTGGCGAGTTCTTTTATCAACTTTGAGGCCTTCGTCTTCTCTCGTCCCTCTGTCGACTTCTTACCAGCCCTCTGTTGTGCCACCAAGTACTAAGCCTTAGGACTCGCAGCGCACTATTAGTGAAGTGGCTGTGGGGGTGACAAGGCCTTCTGGTGATGATGCTGCTGCTGTCTTGGTTGCCCTGGAGGTGACCATGGCCATTGCGGTGGATTCATCTAGGGAGGTAGCCGGGACTTCCCATGATGAGTCCTTGATCTTGCCTTCTTCGCATCGACCGTCTTCTCCCTCTGCTCCTCTTTCTACTGAAGATGTGGTTCATCAATTTGATGCCACTTATTGGTTGTTAGAGTTGACCGCTTCTTGGGGAGACTTTGCGACCTTTGCGACTTCTTTTGGAGAAAAACTCCAAGTAAGTTTTCTGAAGTTCTTTCTTTGGATGCCTGTCTTTCTCCTGTTCTTATGCCTTCTTTCTCTCTTTCTTTTTTGTTCAGTCCTTCTCTCGGGACCATACCGGCTTCTTCTTCTCGTCGAAAACCGAGAAGAAGTTGTCTTCTGAGTTGAGCGCCCTGAAGGCAGAGCTGGATCTCTGCCAGGCCGAGATGGAGGCTAAGCATAAAACACATCAGAAGGAGGAACAAGGTCTTCATGCCCGGGTTGTTGAGGCCGAGAAGCAGAGGGATGCTGCTATCCAGGAGGCTCTAAAGAATTCGGAGGCCATGAAGAACTTGGAGGCCATGAAGAAGGAGCGCAACGGTATTGCGTGTTCTTTTTGTTTCCTTCTATATTCAAATTCTCCTTTCTGCTGACTTGTTGTTTGGTGTCTTGTCTAGCTCTCCGACTTGAAAAGCAGAAGCTCTCGGAGGGCATTGATGAAATGAAGACTCTTGTTCGTTCTAGTCACAACAAGGCTGAGGAGGTAATTACTCATGCTGAGGAAGAACTTGTGGTTGCTAAGTTGATTAGGCGTGGAGCTGATAGAGATCTTGTGTAGGCCCAAAAAACTATTAAAGACTTGTCTAGCAAGTTGGCGACGGCTACTGAAAACTAGAAAGCTTTATGGAAATCCTTTCGTTCAGTAGCCGATGTTCTCCGAACTCCAGCGGATGATGGGCAATCTTGGGCTTAGTTAATTCCTTGAATTCCGACTCGTTTCCAAGAGTTCGTGAAGAGGTGTGCCCAACTGTGTACCAAGAATGTCCTAGCCCAGGTCCGGGTTCTTGCTCTAGCGGCGCCTTTGTCCAAGATAGTCAAGGAAGCCGATAGTCAAGAATACATTGATGCCGTTGAGAGGATGGAGCCTGAGGTTGAAGACTTAGCTAGTAGAATTGTAGATAATCTTAATATTGTTATCTCTTCTCCTGATGATGATGCTTGATGTATTTGACCTTTATGCCCATGCCTTGTAATATGACATTATACCTCTTTTTGAATGAAGATTTTTTGTTGATGTCTTCTTTGCCTGGATGCCTTGTTTATTCTTTGGATGATTTGTCCAAGTGATCAGAGTTACTTGACTTGCCGAGTACTTTGTCTTGCTTTCATCTTTGCCTTGTAAACAATTCTGCGCGCTATCTTGACAAACTTTCTTGATTTGTCGAGTACTTTTCTGTCCCATGTAAACAACTTGTTATATATAGATCTTTGTGTTGACCTCCTTTCTTGATCTGTCGAGTGCTTGTCTGGACTTCTTTTGTGCCATGTAAACAACTCGTTATATGTAGATCTTTGTGTTCTTGGGTATCTCCAGTGTAGCCCCCGAGCCTCTTGCTATTTGGAACAAGTAGCTGGAGGGTCTTGTCTTGAAATTGCTGTGGTATATGCTCAGGCTTAGTTTCAGTCGTTTTGCTTTTTGTTTCGGGTGTTAGCTCGTTAGCTACCTTCATTGGCGGGCTCAAGCATCTTTCAGCTATTTTGCTCTCGACCGAGATGCTCAGGCGTATTTTCAGCCATTTTGCTTTTTATTTCAGGTGTTAGCTTGTTAGCTACCCTCATCGGCAGGCTCAAGCATCTTTTCAGCTATTTTGCTCTCGGCCGGGATGCTCAGGCATCTTTTCAGCCATTTTGCTTTTTATTTCGGGTGTTAGCTTGTTAGCTACCCTCATCGGTGGGCTCAAGCATCTTTTTAGCTATTTTGCTCTCGGCCGGGATGCTCAGGCGTCTTTTCAACCATTTTGCTTTTTAGTTCGGGTGTTAGCTTATTAGCTACCCTTATCGGCGGGCTCAAGCATCTTTTCAGCTATTTTGCTCTCGGCCGGGATGCTCAGGCGTATTTTTAGCCATTTTGCTTTTTGGTTTGGGTGTTAGCTTGTTAGCTACCCTCATCGGCGGGCTCAAGCGTCTTTTCAGCTATTTTGCTCTCGGCCGGGATGCTCAGGCGTATTTTCAGCCATTTTGCTTTTTAGTTCAGGTGTTAGCTTATTAGCTACCCTCATCGGCGGGCTCAAGCATCTTTTCAGCTATTTTGCTCTCGGCCGGGATGCTCAGGCGTATTTTCAGCCATTTTGCTTTTAAGAAACAACTCAGGGAAAGCCATGATGAGACATATGTTTGTCGAGAAAGAATCATCTTTATTGATCATGAATATTGATATGTCACAATGGTAAATATGTTTTTGGTGAGCGCTATCTTTGTTGATCATGAACATTGATCTCTTGTGTCTTGTATACATATTTTTCCTTGAGTTATTTTCATGTGTACAATCTTCGTAGCTGACTGATGTGCCATGTATTGTTGACTTCTTTTCTGTCTTTGGTTGTGAGCTTGTATGTGCCTGGTCCGATGACTTTTGTGACGATAAAAGGACCTTCCCATGGACTGAGTAGTTTGTGGCGTCTGTCGGTTTTTTGTATTCTTCTTAGCACTAGGTCTCCGACTTGTAATGTTATAGACTGGGTATTCTTGTTGTAGTGGCGCCTTAGTCCTTGGAGGTATCTTGCTGATTGTAGGGCAGCGTTTACTCTGACTTCTTCTATACTGTCGAGTTCTAATCTTTGAGTGTGTTCTGCTTCTCCTTCGTCGTATTGCTCTATCCTTGGTGACGTCTAGATCAAGTCTATGGGTAGTACAGCTTATGATCCATACACCAGGAAGAGAGGTGAGTATCCAGTGGCTCTGCTTATTTGAGTCCGTAGCCCCCATACAACCTTGGGTAATTCTTCAATCCATTTTGATCCATAGTCTACTAGTTCTTCATACAGTCTTGGTTTTAATCCAGCTAGTATGAGTCCGTTTGCCCTTTCTACCTGTCCGTTAGCTTCTGGATGTGCGACTGATGCGTAATCTATGCTGAAGCCACAATCATGTGCCCAACTTTTGAATTCTGTAGCTGTGAAGGGAGAGCCCAAATCTATGATGATTCGATTGGGCATGCCGAAGCGGTGCATAATGTCTTAGATGAACTCGACTGCTTTGGCTGCGCTGTATTTTGCGAGTGGTTTGTATTTGATCCACTTGGTGAACTTGTCAATTGCTACAAAGATGTACTTGAAACCGCCCTTTGCTTTCTTGAGAGGTCCTACTTGATCTAGCCCCCAGCAGGAGAAAGGCCAAGCGGGTGGGATGCAGATGAGATTGTGAGCTGGCACATGAGCTTGTCTTGCGAACATTTGACAACCTTTGCATTTTCTGACAAGTTCTTCTGCGTCTTTCAAAGCGGTTGGCCAGTAGAATTCGGTGTAAAATGCCTTGCCTACTAGTGTTCTTGAAGTTGCATGATTTCTGCAGCAACCTGAGTGTATTTTGCCTAGGATTTCTTTGCCTTCTACAAATGAGACATATTTTAGGAGTACTCCTGACGATGCAGCTCTTCTGTAGAGCTTGTCCCCCACTAGGACGTAGTTTTTGCTTCTGCGAACTACTCAGGTAGCTTCCTCTTTATCTGCTGGCAACTTATTTTCTTTGATATAATCAATAAAAGCCTATGTCCATGAAGTGTTGACTACCAGAATCTGGTTGCCTTTGGCTATGAGTTCTGGGGTTGTCTCACTGGCTTGTTTGATAGAAGGAGCTGATAACTCTTCTATGAATACGCCGAATGGGACCTTTGCCCTGTTTGATCCGAGCTTGGCGAGGACATCTGCTGCAATGTTGGAATCGCGCAGGACATGTAGAATTTCTAATCCTTGGAAATGTTTTTTGAGTTTTCAGATTTCAGCGCAGTAAGCACTCATGTTTTCTTTGGTGCAATCCCAATCTTTGTTGATTTGGTTGATGACTACTGCCGAATCGCCGTATATGAGTAATCGCTTGATTCCGAGGGTAATTACCACTCGTAGCCCGTGGATGAGAGCTTCGTATTCTGCTTCATTGTTGGTAGCTTGCCATAATATCTGAAGGACATACTTGAGTTGTTTTCCATCCGGAGAGATTAGGAGAACGCCTGCACCGACTCCACCTAGCTTGAGTGATCCATCAAAGTACATCTTCTAGTGGTCAAGGATTGTATTTGACATAGGTTGTTGAATCTCTGTCCACTCGGCAACAAAATCAGCAAGGGCTTGAGATTTAATTGCTTTCCATGGGGTGAAATCGATGTTGAGAGCACCGAGTTCAACCGTCCACTTAGATATGTGCCCTGTTGCGTCTCTATTGTGTAAGATGTCTCCGAGTGGGAAATCTGTCACCACGGTAATCTTGTGGCTTTCAAAATAGTGACGAAGCTTGCGTGAAGTGATCAGTAGTGCATAGAGTAGTTTTTGCACATGCGGGTACCGGATTTTTTATTCTGACAGTACTTCGCTGATGTAGTATACTGGGCGTTGTACTTTATACACGTGCCCTTCTTCTTCTCTTTCTAATGCTATCGCCTTGTTGACTACAATAGAAGTTGCCGCAATGTATAGCATTATGTCTTCGTCTTTCTTTGGAGGTGTGAGGACTGGTGAGGAGGTGAGGTATGCCTTAAGTTTCTTGAAAGCTTCATTGGCTTCTTCCGTCCACTCGAACTTGTCTGTCTTCTTTAGTAGTTTAAAGAAAGGTAACCCGTTTTTGCCGAGTCTTGATATGAAACGGTTGAGTGCCGCCATGCAGCCTATTAGTTTTTGTACATCTTTGACGCTTCGAGGAGGGCCCATCTCTGTTATGGCTCGAATTTGCTTGGCGTTTGCTTCGATTCCGCAATGACTGACCAAGAATCCGAGTAGTTGTCCTGAAGGAACTCCGAATACACACTTGTTTGGGTTCAATTTCCACCTCCACCTTTTTAGATTCTCGAAGGTTTGTTTTAAGTCTTCAATCAGTGTATCCGGGTTCTTTGTTTTTACAACCACATCATCCATGTATGCTTCTACGTTTTCGCTGATCGGATCACCAAGGCAAGTTTGGATAGCTCTTTGGTAAGTGGCTCCAGCATTCTTGAGTCCAAACGACATGGTCTTGTAGCAGTAGGTGCCGAATGGAGTGATGAAAGATGTCTTGCTTTGGTCCTGTTCTTTTAATGCGATCTGGTGATATCCGGAATAGCAATCAAGAAAGGATAATAGGGTAGATCCTGCTGTTGAATCAACTATCTGATCAATGCGTGGTAGCCCGAACGGATGTTTCGGGCAGTGTTTGTTGAGATATGTGTAGTCGACACACATGCGCCACTCGTCCATATTCTTTTTTTGTACTAGAACTGGGTTTGCTAGCCAATCTGGATGAAGGATTTCTCTGATGAATCTGGCTGCCATTAGTTTTGTAATTTCTTTTTTAATTGCTGCCTTATTGTCGGGAGAGAATCGTTGTAGTCGTTGTTTCACAGGCTTAGAGCCTTCATTGATATCAATTCTGTGCTCAGCCAACTCTCTTGGGACCCCTAGCATGTTGGCCGGCTTCCAAGCGAAGATATCTCTGTTGTCCCGAAGAAAGTTGGTGAGCGCGAGTTCCTATTTTGCCGAGAGGTGGGCGCTGATGGTTGCTGTTTTTGAGGGATCACCGGTGCCCAGGTCGATTTGCTTGACGTCGGCTTCTTTTGGTGGTGCTAGGATGCTTGGTCTTTTAGCCAGTATCTCTAGTTCTTCTTGGCTTATTTCTGCAGTGATAGTGGCTATTTCTTTTCTTCCATCGTTTGCCTGTGCTTTTGCTGCAATTTGGATTACCTGAACGTCGCAGTCAAAAGCGTGTTTCAAATCACTTTGAAGAGAAAGAACACCGTTAGGCCCTGGCATCTTAAGCAACAGGTACGGATAATGCGGTATCGCCATGAATTTTGCTAGTGCCGGGTGCCTGAGGATTGCGTGATATGATGAATCGAAATCTGCAACTTCAAACTTGATGAACTCTGTGTGGTAGTTCGAGGGAGTCCCAAAAGTAACCGGTAGAGTAATTTGTCCAAGTGGCATTGCTGCCTTGCCAGGTATTATGCCATAAAAAGGTGTGTTTGTTGGTGTGATCATCCCGGTGAGTTGTAGTCCCATCTTCCTTAGAGTTTCTAAAAAATGATGTTGATTCCGGCTCCTCCATTGATTAGTACTTTCATAACAGTCATACCGGCAATGGTTGGATCTAGAACCAGTGGGTAATGGCCTGCGTTTCCTATGCTGGTCCATTGGTCTTCTCTTGAAAATTGGATTAGATACTCTGACCAATTGAGATATCTTGGTGTAGCAGGTTCTGTTGCCATGATGGTTCGTAATGCTAGTTTCTCTTGATGTTTGCTTCTAGAATCTGGAACCTCGGCAAAGATTACTGCCACTGTCCCTCTGGATTTTTGGAATTCCTTGTCTTCATGGTTGTCTCTTTTTTTCTGATTATTTTCTTTATTGTTTCCCTTGCTATCTGTCGGTGTTTTGGAACCGGGGGTCCCTCAACCAATGAGTGAATTTGTGCTGCGTGCCCCTAATCCCGGATGGTGATGCAAAGAGACACAAGGTTTATACTGGTTCAGGCAATCGAGGCCCTACGTCCAGTCTGAGAGATCGATCTTGTATTCCTTGCACCGGAGTGCTCGTAGTAGGGGTTACAAGCTAGGTGAGAGAGGGAGCTAGCCCCAGGTCTCAGCGAGGGTGGCGCGGGCTACTTGAGGCGTTGTTCCCAAGCAGCGTAGAAGTGTGTGGTTCTATCGGTGTGTTCGTCTTTCTGCTGGTTGCTCTCTCCTGTCCTCTCTAGGAATGGTACCGGCTACCTCCTTTTATAGCCACAAGGAGGAAGCCAGAAGTACATGAGAAGGCTGCTATTTGCTGACGTATTCTGCTCCCTGGAGCAGCATGGCATCATGGGAGTTCCCGTCGATGTCTAGTCGGTATGGTCTTCAAGGCTGGCGACATACTGCGCTCCTGTACTTTTGTTGACTTGGTGAAGTGCCGAGGTCTGGTGGCTGCTGTAGTCGGTTGTGCCGAGACCTGCTGTGCTAAGGCCGAGACCCACTGTGCTGAGGCCTGTTGTGCTGAGGCCTTAGCAGGTGGCAATGTGGGGTCTTGGTGGCCATCGTCGTAGTTGATTTAGGCGGAACAGTGTGGAACGTGTGTCTACAGGATACGGTACCCTGTATTGTCAGTAAGGGATGGTAAAAAGGCGATTTGACCATTGTCCTGTCGCGGCGTACTGCCGATCGTGGCTTACGTAGTGGGGGCAGCTGGGCGCATTAATTGGATGCGATAGCCTGCCAGAGCGACTTTTGAGGTGGAGGCGACGAGGTTGCGGGACGAGCCCAGCCTCGGGCGAGGCGGAGCATGGCCAGTTCGCCCGAGGCCCTACCAGGAGTCTCGGGCGAGGCGGAACTCGGTCAGTTTGTCCGAGGCCCATCGGGGGTCTCGAGCGAGGCGGAGCGGTCGGTTCGCTGGTCCCGAGGTCACAGGAACCCGGTTCTGACTCCCCACGTCGTGTTCGTCCTTGGTGCAGGAGTTTAGGCAGCACAGTAGCCGGTAACCCCTGCACAGTCCCGTCGTGGATGGCAGGGTGCTGACGTGACTGATGTCTGGTCTGCCACTTCGCTGTACTGTGCCGTCGTGTGGTTGTCGGAGTGGTTGAGCGCCTTGATTGGACATGATGTCCAGCCAGAGTAGTCTAGTCAAGGCGGTGGTCGCAGGGCTGGTGGCGAGCCGGTCTCGTGCGAGTCAGAGAATCGCAGACCTCGGCGAGGGGGCCTCGGGCGAATCGGAGAATCGGTACTTCTTCTGAGGCCTCGGCGAGGGGGCCTCGGGCGAAGGGGCCTCGGTGAGGGGGCCTCGGGTGAATCGGAGATTTTGGCTGAGACCCCGTTTGTCTTACTGGTTTTTGTTTAGGGTCTAAGCAGTTTTTTGGTTTTTGCTTAGGGTACCCCTTTTTATGGTATCCGACAGTAGCCCCCAAGCCTTGGGGGGAGTGGAGGCACTCCCCCTGAGGTTCTGACGAGAATTGGCTCTTGATAGTTCCTGTCGGGATGGTGTTTTGTACTCGAGGTTTTGGTGGGTGCGCGCGAGCGCACCCGCCGGGTGTAGCCCCCGAGGCCCTGGAGGAGTGATTTCACTTCTCCAGGGGCTTTTTTCTCTTTCGAGTGAGGGGTTTACATTGTGTTTGCCAGGCCCGTGGGTGCGAGTTCGGATCGCAGGGCCTCGACGATGCTGCGGGAAGAGCCCCTTAGCCTCCGCCTGGAGCGAGAGGGCCATCAGGGGTTCCCCCGGCTTTTTGTACGACCCTCGTGCTTCCTTTTCGCTCAGAAGGAGGGGTGGAAGATGCCATGCTACCCTCGGTGGGCGCGAGCGATGGCATTTCCAGTGAGCTGTTATCGGGTAAGTCCGAGTGGAGGCCCGTACCCCGTTCGCTGGGGGTCGGCTAGCGGTCCGGGGACGCGCTCCAAGAGTACCGGAGGGTTTCTCTAGTGGGTGCCGAGGCCGTTCGCTGGGCCTCGGTGGCTCGATGCCTCCCTACGGTGGGATCCCATTCGGAGACCTCCCTACCGGTCTCGGACACGACATAGGGCACGCTCATACAGGCTCGCCCGTAGTTGTCCCTGACTCTTTTGCCCTGGGGCGGCTGTCGAAACCCCTGGGGGCCCAGCCTTCAAACCCCTGGACCGTAACGGGCTTGGGTCACTTGTCTTTATCTCGGGTGCAGGAAGAGCCCCCGAGCCTCCGCACGGAGCGAGAGGGCGATCAGGGGTCTTCCCGACTTTTTTGTCCGTCCCCCTCACGTCCTTTTCGCTCAGACGGGGGGCTGTTTGCCGAGCCCACTCGTGTGCGAGCCTGAGCCGCTGGGTCTCAACAAAGTTGTAGGAGGAGCCCCCGAGTCTCTCGCACGGAGCGAGAGAGCGGTCAGAGGTCCCCCTGGCTTTTGGTTCGCCCCTCGCGCGTGAGGGTCTGTCTGCCAAGCCCCCCTCGGGTGCGAGCCTAGGTTGCGGGGTCTCGGCGTCTTTTTGCAGAAGGAGCTCCCTAGCCTCTGCACAGAGCAAGAGGGCCGTCAGGAGTTCTTCCGGCTTTTTGAACGACCCTCGCGCTTCCTTTTCGCTCGGAAGGAGGGTTTGTATTGCCGAGCCCCCTCGTGTGTGAGCCCAAGTCACTGGGACTCGGCAATGTTTCGCAGGAAGAGTCCCTTAGCCTCTGCGCGGAGCAAGAGGGCCGTCAGGGATTCTCCTGACTTTTTATTCAACCCTCACACTTCCTTTTCGCTCGGAAGGAGGGGTGGAAGATGCCACGCTACCCTCGGTGGGCGCGAGCGATGGCATTTCCGGTGAGCTGTTATCGGGTAAGTCCGAGTGGAGGCCCGTACCCCGTTCGCTGGGGGTCAGCTAGCGGTCCGGAGACGCGCTACAAGAGTACCAGAGGGTTTCTCTAGTGGGTGCCGAGGCCGTTCGCTGGGCCTCGGTGGCTCGATGCCTCCCTACGGTGGGATCCCATTCGGAGACTTCCCTGCCGGTCTCGGACACGACACCGGGCGTCCCAAGCGTTTTGCTTGCTTGGGCCTCGGCCTCGTATAGGCTCGCCCGTAGTCGCCCCTGACTCTGTTGCCCTGGGGCAGCTGTCAAAACCCCTAAGGGCCCAGCCTTCGAACCCCTGGACCGTAGTGGGCTCGGTGCCTAGTTCCTTCACCTGAAAGGAATCGGGTGGGGGTTATTTCTCTCCCTACAGCTAACAACGGCAGGCGCGCCTTTTGAGGCGGCTTTTTCGGGGAGGTGAAACGGCGCCTGCTGCTGCTGCGGTTGGACGCGACGTGGCGTCAGCCGACGGGACGTAACTGCACGCGCAATTAATGAGGAGGGAGTGGGCGTGTGGGCGGTAAGATCGGATCTGGGTAACCGCAGCGGATTTTTTGGGAAAACTTCCCCGATTTCGTCACCCGGTGGTTTCGACTCGTTCCTGCATAAATACGCATACAGCCTCGCCCTCCCCCTCCTTACCTTTTCCGCGTTCGCTTTCGCTACCTCCGTGCCGTCGTTTAGAGCATAGAGCGGGGAGGAGAAGGGCGAGAGAGAGAGAGACCGAACGAAAGAGAGAGAGAGAGATTACCGCCGTAGCAGCGTCCTCCACTGCGCAATGGCAGGTGGTCCCATCATCCTCCCGGTGGATCCCTGGGAGCGGTCTGACGTCACCGAGGAGAAGCTGCAGTCGCTCGTGGAGGCCGGTCTTCTTCGCCCGATCACCGACCCTGACGAGCCGGAGTGGATCGCTCCGGGGAACGAGTCGGAGCCGAGGCCGCGCGACGGCTACATGGTGAGCTTCGTCGTCTTCCACGAGCGAGGCCTCGGGTCGCCGGTGGATACCTTCATGTGGGCGCTCCCGCACTACTATGGTGTGGAGCTCCACAATTTCAGCCCCAACTCCATCGCGCAGGCGGCCATCTTCGTCGCCATCTGTGAGGGGTACTTGGGGATCGCTCCCCACTGGGAGTTGTGGCTCCACTTGTTCCGAGCGACGTTCACCACCAAGCCGGGGGGAATGAGGGGGGCCCGGAAGGTGCAGAGGGCCGGCGGCTGCACCCTTCACGTGCGCCAAGACCGGCAGTCCCTCTACATCCCGTCCCAGCTGTCATCGTCCAACCGTCGTTGGTACGACGGCTGGTTCTACCTCCGTAATGATGACGGAGGACTTCCTCCTTATACCGGGCGGGTTGTAGAGAGTCAGCCAGAGAAATGGGGATACGGCGTCATCAAGGTCGATCAGCCTAGGCTAGAACCGCTCTTGAGGGCCTTGGGGAAGCTGCGTGACCGCGGCCTTTCGGTGGCTGTGGTCGTGGCGGCTTTTCACCGCCGGAGGGTGTTGCCGCTGATGGCCCGGCGGCGGCGGCTGTTCGAGATGACCCCGAGCGATCCGATCGCCGGTATCAAGATGTCCGCCTTCGCCCTTACCGATGATGAGACCCTGCGTCGGGTGAGAGAGGCGGTAGACGGGAAGCCGAAGCTCGACGATTTGATACCGTTCCTGATGCGCCCGTCGCGGGGGTACATTTCACTGGTAAGTTGGGTGTTGCCGAGGCTTTCGCGGCCTTCTTGTTTTCCGCCTTTTTTGTTTGTTGTCTTACTTCGTCGTTCCCGTAGGGGATAAGAGATGTGCGAGGCTCGCCACCGCCTGTTCCCGAGGACGCCCGGCGGCGAGCCATGAACAGGGCACGCGCCGAGGAGGAGAAGAAGAAGAAGGATGCCAAGGAGGCGAAGCGCACGAAGAAGCTCCTCGCGCGCGAAAAGCTGGACGCCCGTCGCCGGCGTCAGAAGCTCGACGGTCTCCCGTTGGAGCCGTCTCCCTCACCGTCGGTGTCGGATTCTTCGGGTGACGGCGGCGGGCGCGAGGCGGGGACGGCCTGCCTGGAACACCTCCCCGACATTAGGGAGATGGTGCCTGGGGCGCCGGCAAGGAGCCTGACGCCCCGAGGAGGAGGTGTCCCGGGGCCGGTGGTGGCCCGTCCCAGGGCCGAGGCCGACGCGCCCGAGGCGCGGGTGTCGGAGGAGCGTGCCGTCAGCCCGATGGGCTCGATGGTGGAGGTGGAGCGAGCGACGGTGGGGGCGACCCCATTGTCTCCGTGAAGGGTCGAGGAGGTGCCGGGGTCCGGCGAAGGCCAGCTGGCACCGGTGGACACGGAGGCCGTGTTGCTGCTGCCACCACCGCCGTTGCAGAGGAGGCTGGCGGTGTCGAAGCGGCTGCATCCCCGTTCGCGGTAAGCGTCTTTTTCTGGTGGAGTTCGTAGTACTTCTTGTTTGCCCATTGGTCGCATGCTGACCCTGGGAGTGTCTTTGCTTCCAGCCAGAAGCATCTGGTGGAAGATCCTGCCTTGGCGCCCCGTAAGGCGCTCAAGGTGAACGTTAGCTCCTCCGCCCATCAGGCAGCGGAGGTGCAGGCTGGCGTACAGCGTGGCACGGCGTCGAGCGGGGCCGTTTTGGAGGAGGCAGCTGCCCAGGAAAAGGGTGCCGAGGCGGCCGCGGAGCGAGTGGAAGAGGAGGAGCCCGCGCCCCACGATGTCGTGGGTCTTGGGGCGAAGGAGGTTGGGGCGTCCACCATCGCCGAGGCCATTGAGGCTGAGACCGGAGCCCCCAAGACCTCCGAAGTCAGGGTGGTGGACGCCGGGGCCACTGAGGTAGAGATGGCGGAGGCCAGAGCCCCTGGGTCCGTCGAGGCCGAGGCGATGGAGATGGAGACGGAGCAAGTTTTGGCGCCGCCCCTGGTTCAGGCAATCTCGTCTGATGATTCCTCCCATGGGAAGGAGGCGGCGGACGTCAAGGCGGCCAGTACTGTGGAGCAGCCAGTCCCAGATCCTGCCGAGGGGAGTTCGGCCCTTGTCCGGCTACGGCCCGAGCCCCGTGGGTGGAACTTCCCGCGTGTTTCCTGGTGGAACCGGGCTGACCCCGAAGGGGAGCCCATGTTCGCCCTTGAAGATACCGCAGAGGGGGGGCATTGGGACACCCTCGAGCAGTACCGCCAACTGGCAGTGCGGTCGCTGCAGACAGCGATGACTATTATGGGGCGGGACTTGCCTGGTGTCACACAGGTAAGTACTTTCCTCTCTCGTGTCGCGTTGTTTTCTCTCCGAGCCCCCTCGTAGTGTTTGACGTGCGTTTTTTGTTTTGCCTCCTTAGGAGCTCGAGACCTGATCCCTTGGGAAATCGGTGTTTCTGCGAAATGAGAGGGATATCTGGGACCAACTCCGGCGGCAGAAGGGCCTGCTTGTCGATGCCCAGGGGCTTTTGTCGGCGCGGAGTGCGGAAGTGGAGGACCTCCGCCTTCGTTGTGCTGACATTCAGGCCGAGTTGGCCACGGCTAAGGAGCAGTCTGCCCCTCTGGTGGCGAAGGTCAAGGAACTAGAGGAGGAGCGAGACTCCTTCAGGTCTCGGGCCCAAGAAGCGACGGCCTCTGCCAAGGTCATAGCCGGGCAGCTGGGTGCGGAGCAGAGCGAGCATCAGGCGACGAAAGTCGCCTTGGCAGAGGCTACCAAGGCGGCCGAGGCCTCTCAGGTCGAGGCCTTAGACTGGAAGAGCAAGGCCGAGGGTAAGTTCTGCTTGAACCATGCTCCTTGTTCTTTTTGTCCTGGTTCGCGTATAACTCCTGACCCCTTATCGCGACGTAGATCTGGAGAAAGAGGCCTCCTAGGCGGCTGAGGCCTCCGTCGCAGCGCAAGCGGCGCTGGATGTTGAGGTCTGGGAGCACGAGGCGCTGCACAGCGCTGTCCATACCGCCTGTGAGGCCCTGGATGTCGAGGGAGTCCAATCAGCCAGCTCCCTTGGGAGCCGCCTGATTGCGTTGAGCGGCCGCGTCCACGAGAGGCTCCGGGAGGCGCTGCACACGGGCGTCAAGCGCGCCCTGGCCGTCGTCTCCTCGCACTACGCCATCAACCTCGAGGCTATCAGCGACGGCTACGTGTTGCCAGAAGATGACGAGGAGGCTGATGCAGAGGTCGTGAAGCTGTTAGAGGCGGCCGAGGCACCTGGCACAGCGTTGGCCCATCTATTTGAAGAAGAGGTGGTCCCTCCCGCGCCGGCCGCCGATCCTTGAGCTTTGACCTGGGACCAAAGGGGCCATGTAATCGGATTGAGTTAGTCGCCATAACGTGACGTTTGAGGCCGTCAAGGCCTTTAAAGTATTTGCGTATGTGCGTTTTTTAGCCATTTTCTATTCTACTCCCGAGCCTGTGCCCTCTGTCTCGGTCTTGGGAACCCGTAAAGAAATTCCTCAGAACCTTAAGCCATCCTTTGGCGAAGAGTGGTGAGGGAGCTGCCGTAGCCCAGAGGCATAGGCCATTCTCATGACTCGACCGGCCCTTGCCTCGAGACAAGCTTTTGGTCTTTGGGTTTCTTGTGAAGGTCCCATCGGAGCGCGAGAGAGTTTGGCATAGAAATTTTTTTGAAAGACCATTAACAAATGGTGTTTGGGACTTAGGGGGTTCCCCCTTTTTAGCCCCTGAGGGAGGCTTCGGCTTTGCAGAGGCAGAGCCGAGTCTCCCTTATAGCGCTATTGTGGCGTCGAGCCCCTATTGATAGACAAGCTCTCTATATAGAACTTCCTCGGAGCCTACGCTGTCCTTTGGGTGAAAAGGTGGTGAGGGAGTTGCCGTAGCCCGGAGGCGTAGGCCGTTCTCACGGCTCAGCCGGCCTTTTCACCTTTGAGGCGATCGTACGGTCCTTGGGTTCTATACAATCGACTTGTCTATAAGGGGGGTTCCTCGAAAAATTATAACAACTAAGAACGCTTCTTTATTGCATTTCGAGAAACAATGTAAACAACGTTTGGAATTTTAAGGGTAGAAACGACGTAGCTGTTCTATGTTCCAAGCGTTGGTGAAGATTTCGCCCTTCTCGTTGGCTAACTTGTAGGTCCTAGGCTTTAGCACTTGAGCGACGATGTATGGCCCTTCCCAGGGTGGGGTCAGCTTGTGGCGGCCCTTGTTGCTCTGCCTCAGTCTCAGCACCAGGTCACCCACCTTCAGGTCTCGGCTTCGGACGCGCCGGGCTTGGTAGCATCGTAGGGCTTGCTGGTACCTGGCCGAGTGTAGCAGCGCGACGTCTCGGGCTTCCTCCAGTTGGTCGAGGGCGTCTTCGCGGGCAGTGCGGTTGCTTTGCTCGTTGTAGGCCTGTAGTCTCGGTGAACCGTATTCCAGGTCAGTGGGGAGGATGGCCTCAGCCCCATAGACCAGGAAGAATGGTGTAAATCCCGTGGCTCGGCTCGGTGTATTCCTCAGGCTCCAAATGATCGATGGGAGTTCGGCAAGCCATTTCTTGCTGAATTTCTTCAACCGGTTGTGTATCCTAGGTTTGAGACCTTGTAGGATCATGCCGTTCGCACGTTCTACTTGGCCGTTTGTCCTGGGATGTCCTACGGCCGACCAGGCCACACGGATGTGGCGGTCGTCGCAGAATGTCAGGAACCTGTGGCCGGTGAATTGTGTCCCATTGTCGGTGATGATGGTATTTGGGATTCTGAACCTGTGGATGATATCCGTAAAGAACAGCACCGCTTGCTCGGACTTCATCTGAGTGATCGGACGAGCCTCGATCCATTTGGAGAATTTGTCGATGGCTACCAGCAGATGGGTATAGCCCCCGGGTGCCTTATGCAGAGGCCCGACCATGTCCAGCCCCCACACAGTGAATGGCCATGTGATGGGGATGGTTTGGAGGGCTTGGGTCGGGAGGTGCGTCTGTCGAGCGTAGTACTGGCATCCCTTGCAGGAGCATACCAGCTTCGTGGCATTGGCCACTGCTGTTGGCCAATAGAAACCTTGGCGGAAGGCGTTACCCACGAGCGCCCGAGGCGCCGCGTGGTGCCCGCAGACTCCCGCGTGCAAGTCCCAAAGTAGGGATTGGCCAGCCTCGGTGGTGATGCATCGTTGGAGAATACCAGATGGGCTACGCCTATACAACTTGCCGTTGCAGAGGATGTAAGTCTTGGCTCGTCGCGCAAGCCGTCGGGCCTCGGCTCTGTCCGCAGGAAGCTCTCCTCGAACGAGGTGATCAAGGAAAGGGACTCGCCAGTCCGTTCCTTGGTCGGCCTTGGGAGGCTCTGCGTCAATCGTCATGGCCTCGGGCTCGGCGGGCGAGGTCTCGGCAGCAGAGGGGGCCTCGGGCCCTGTGGTGGGCTCAGCCGATGGGCCCTCTTCCGTCGCCGAGGCGTAGTCGACGGATGGCTTGTGGAGGTCTCTGGCGAAGACGTTCGGGGGGACTGGGGTCCGTGCCGACGCCATCTTTGCCAGTTCGTCCGTGGCCTCGTTGAACTTTCGTGCAACGTGGTTGAGTTCGAGACCGTCGAACTTGTTCTCCAGGCGATGTACTATCGCGCAGTACGCCTTCATTTTGGGGTCATGGCAGCTTGACTCTTTCATCACCTGATCGACGACGAGCTGCGAATCACCCCGTACGTCGAGACATCGTACTCCAAGTTTGATGGTGATTTGCAGGCCGTTGACGAGGGCCTCGTATTCGGCGACATTGTTGGAGGCGGCGAAGTGAAGCCGGATCATGTAGCGCATGTGTACTCCGAGGGGCGAGACTAGGAGCAGGCCTGCGCCAGCCCCAGTCTTCATCAGAGACCCGTCGAAGTACATGGTCCAGCATTCCGATTGGATCTGAACGGGTGGCAGCTGTGTGTCGGTCCACTCGGCTACAAAGTCGGCCAGGACTTGTGATTTGATCGCTTTCCGAGGCGCGAAAGACAAGGTTTCCCCCATGAGTTCGACAGCCCACTTGGCTATTCTACCCGAGGCCTCCCGGTTTTGGATTATCTCTCCCAGAGGAAAAGACGACACCACAGTCACCGGGTGGGACTCGAAGTAGTGACGCAGCTTGCGTCGAGCCAAGACTACGGTGTAAACCAGCTTTTGGATGTGGGGGTAACGCGTCTTAGTCTCGGAGAGCACTTCGCTGATGAAGTAGACAGGTCGCTGGACGGGTAGAGCATGTCCCTTCTCCTGCCTCTCGACTACTACGGCCGCGCTGACCACTTGGGTTGTGGCGGTGACGTAGAGTAAGAGGTGCTCACCCTCGGTGGGCGGAACCAGGACGGGGGGGTTGGTGAGCAGTGCTTTGAGCCTGGCGAGGGCTTCCTCGGCCTCGGTGGTCCAAGAAAAGCGCTCGGACTTTCTCAAGAGGCGGTATAGGGGCAGGCCTTTTTCACCGAGGCGCGAGATGAAGCGGCTTAGGGCCGCAAGGCATCCCATGACCCTCTGTACCCCTTTGAGGTCTCGGATCGGGCCCATGTTGGTCACGGCTGAGACCTTCTCCGGGTTGGCCTCGATTCCACGTTCCGAGACTATGAATCCCAAGAGCATGCCTCGGGGAACCCTGAAGACACACTTCTCGGGGTTGAGCTTGATGCCCTTCTCTCTGAGACATGTGAAGGCAACCTCCAAGTCGCCGACGAGATCACCGGCCTTCCTGGACTTGACTACGATGTCATCCACGTAGGCCTCGATGGTTCGCCCAATGTGTTCGCCAAAGACTTGGATCATGCACCGCTGGTAAGTAACCCCTGCATTTCTGAGGCCAAACGGCATGGTTACGTAGCAGTACATGCCGAATGGAGTGATGAAAGAAGTCGCGAGCTGGTCGGACTCTTTCATCTTGATTTGGTGGTAACCGGAATACGCATCAAGGAAGGAGAGGGTTTCGCATCCTGCAGTGGAGTCGACGATTTGGTCAATTCGTGGTAGTGGGAATGGGACCTTCGGGCACGCTTTATTTAGACCAGTGTAGTCCACGCACATCCTCCACTTGCCACTTTTCTTCCTGACTAATACGGGGTTAGCCAACCACTCTGGATGGAATACTTCCTTGATGAACCCGGCGGCCATGAGCTTCTGCACTTCTTCGCCGATGGCCCTGCGCTTTTCCTCGTCAAACCGGCGCAGGCGCTGCTTTACCGGCCTGGAGCCCGCCCGGATATCTAAGGCGTGCTCGGCGACCTCCCTTGGTATGCCCGGCATGTCCGAGGGACTCCACGCGAACATATCGACGTTCGCACGGAGAAAGTCGACGAGCACATCCTCCTATTTACTGTCAAGGGTGGCGCTGATCTTCAGTCCTCGGCCGTTGGGGACGGTGAGATCGACGGGGACGAGCTTGACGTCCTCCGCAGGCTCGAAGGTCCCGACGCACCGCTTGGCGTCGGGAACCTCGCTACCAAGCTGGTCGAGATCGGCGATGAGGGTCTCGGCCTCCATGATGGCCTCGGCATACTCGATGCACTCGACGTCGCAGTCGTATGCATGTTCGTACGTGGACTCGACGGTGATGATGCCGTTGGGGCCTGGCATCTTGAGCTTGAGGTAGGTGTAGTTGGGGACCGCCATGAACTTGGCGTAGCACGGGCGCCCCAAGATGGCGTGGTAAGCCCCCTTGAATCCAACCACCTCGAAGGTGAGGACCTCCTTGCGGTAGTTGGAGGGGGTGCCAAAGCAGATGGGTAAGTCGATGCGCCCGAGGGGTCGTGTGCGCTTTCCTGGCACGACGCCGTGGAAGGGTGCGGAACCGCCTCGGAGCCGTGACTGGTCGAGCTCCAGGAGCTCCAGTGTGTTGACGTAGAGGATGTTGAGGCCGCTGCCTCCGTCCATGAGCACTTTGGTGAGCCGGGTGTTGCCGACGATCGGGTCGACGACAAGCGGGTACTGCCCGGGGTTTGGAACATAATCGGGGTGGTCATCCCGATCAAAGGTGATGGCCTCTCGAGACCAGTCGAGGTACCGGGGGGTGGCCACCTTGACCGAGAAGACCTCCCGGCGTTCCCTCTTTCGCTGGCACGCCGTGAGGCATGCCGAGGGTCCGCCAAAGATCATGAAGGCGTTGCGTACCTCGGGGAACCCATCATCTTTATCGCCATCCTTCTCGCCGGCGCCCCTTTTCCTGGCGTCATCGTCGTCGGGGAGCCCGAGCCTGGCGTAGTAACGCCAGAGCATGGTGCATTCCTCGAGGGCATGCTTCACCAGACCTTGATGGTAAGGACAGGGCTTCTTCAGCATGTCGTCAAATAGCCCGGGGCCCCGGGGGCCTCAGGGATTCCTGCGATCTGCTGTGGTGACATGGCCAGCCTCGAGGACCTCCTACTTCCCTGGGCGACCCTTCTTCTTTCTCTTGGGGACGCGGGTGGGTGAGGCCTCGAGGGCCTCGTCCTTCTGCTTCCCCTTGGCGTCGTTGTTGGGGAAGATGGCCCCAACCGCCTCTTCGCCCGAGGCGAAGTTGGTGGTGATGTCAAGGAGTGCGGCCGCCGTGGTTGGTACGTTCCGGCCTAATTCTCGGACCAGGTCTCGGCAGGAGGTGCCAGAGAGGAATGCTTGGACGATTTCCGAGTCGCCGACGCGGGGCAACTTGGTGCATTTCTTGGAGAAGCGCCGGATGAAATCTCGAAGAGATTCATCTGGCTTCTGGCGGCAACCCTTGAGGTCCCAGGAGTTCCCGGGGCGCACGTAGGTGCCCTGGAAATTCCCGACGAAGACCCTCACCAAGTCACGCCAGTCGTGGATCTGTGCAGGGGGAAGGTGTTCGAGCCAGGCTCGCGCTGAGTCTGACAAGAACAAAGGGAGGTTGCGGATGATGAGCAGGTCATCGTCCGCACCTCCTAGCTGACAAGCCAGGCGATAATCGGCTAGCCATAGCTCAGGGTTCGTCTCGCCGCTGTACTTTGTGAGGTTGGCAGGTTGCCGGAACCGGGCTGGGAAGTGAGCGTTGCGGATGGCTCTACTAAAGACCCGAGGGCCAGGTGGCTCGGGAGAAGGATTGCGGTCCTCTTCGCTATCGTAGCGACCGCCTCGGTGTGGGTGGTAGCCCCGGGCGGCCCCATCGTCGTGGTGCCATCGCCTGCCAACTACCTCGTGGTCGCCTTGTACCTCGTGTTGGTGTCCAGGTCGTTCGCGCGCCGAGAGGGCCCTGTTGACCGTCGGCGCGCGAGCAGGCTCGGGACGGATCGAGGCATCCTGGCCCTGGCGAGGTCACGCCGTGGGTTGCTCCGAAGTGCCTCCGCGCCGACGGGAGGCGGAACTTTCGGCCTGCTGCACCGCTGCGGTCTCGAGGAGGTCGCGGAGCTCTCCGCGGACCCGTCGCCCCTCGGTGGTGGAGGGCTCGAGCATTGCTCAGACCAGCATCGCAGCCGCTGCGACATTCTGGCTAGCGCGATTAAAGATTAGGGGTGGCTCGTCCCCTTCGTTGTTGTTGATGAGGTGATGGACGTCGCGGGCCCTCCCTCGGGCTCCTCCGCCCTCACCGCGCCCTTGCTGCTCCTGCTCGAGAGTGTCCCGAAGCTGTTGCAGAAGGAGTCGGTCTTGTTCGACCTTGGCTTGAAGCTCGTGGAGCTGCTCCAGGTCTGGGCGTCGATGCCCCCCGCGGACGGGATTCTCGTTCCGTGCTGTCGGGGCTTCGAGACGCGGAGGTGTGGCATCACCCGCCCCTGCCCGGGGCGGGGAATGGTTGCCTGTCCTCTCTTCCTCTTTGCCCGCCCTTGGCATCCCAAGCCCGACGTGGAAGCACTCACGGGATGGATCGTAAGTCCCTTCATCGTCGGAGTCGGAATAGCCGAGGCAGTAGTCGCTTGCGGCCAAGAATTGGCGCAAAGCCCCAGGGTCGTGGAGTTTGGAGAAATCCGCCCCGGGCCATGCCTTGTCCTCGTCCGAGGAGTCGGAGTGGGTGCTCAGGTCGAGAGCGAAGCGCTGGCGGTGTTCCGAGGGGTGCTCGTGAGCGGTAGTGTAAGCGTAGGCATAAGAGGCGGCGGCATTTCTTAACCCAAAGGGGTGTGGGGATGGCGCCGTCTCCAGATTCTGCCCCGCCGGGGTCGGCTCCTCAGGGAGTGGTGGAGCAGAGCTAGATGACTAGGCATCGCCGTGAGCCACTGGCGATTTTCCTTTGTCCAGGCTCAGGCCAGACAGGTCCCCAGCCAGGGACCCCGTACCAACAGCTGGTCGTAGGATATCGGCGGGGAGTGGCGTGCAGCGCCGTGTTCGCGTAGCGTCGAGGTCGCCTTGCTCGCGTCATGCCTGGCGAGCGCGGCGAGAGCGGCCGCCCGGACGCCGCCTGCGCCTGGGCTGCCGGGGCGTGACTTCATTGTTGGACGGTGGGGCTCGAGGAGTGAGGAGCACCATGTCGTACTCATGCCCTAGAGACATGAACTCTAGGCTCCCGAACCAAACTACGGTGCCGAGACGCAATGGTCGTATGGGGTCTGCCATCCGGAACTTGTTAGGATGACGAAGCTGACACGCAGAGGCCCCTACCTGGCGCGCCAACTGTCGGTGTTTTGGAACCGGGGGTCCCTCAACCAACGAGTGAATTTGTGCTGCGTGCCCCTAATCCCGGATGGTGATGCAAAGAGACACAAGGTTTATACTGGTTCAGGCAATCGAGGCCCTACATCTAGTCTGAGAGATCGATCTTGTATTCCTTGCACCGGAGTGCTCGTAGTAGGGGTTACAAGCTAGGTGAGAGAGGGAGCTAGCCCCAGGTCTCAGCGAGGGTGGCGCGGGCTGCTTGAGGCGTTGTTCCCAAGCAGCGTAGAAGTGTGTGGTTCTATCGGTGTGTTCGTCTTTCTGCTGGTTGCTCTCTCCTGTCCTCTCTAGGAATGGTACCGGCTACCTCCTTTTATAGCCACAAGGAGGAAGCCAGAAGTACATGAGAAGGCTGCTATTTGCTGACGTATTCTGCTCCCTGGAGCAGCATGGCGTCGTGGGAGTTCCCGTCGATGTCTAGTCGGTATGGTCTTCAAGGCTGGCGACATACTGCGCTCCTATACTTTTGTTGACTTGGTGAAGTGCCGAGGTCTGGTGGCTGCTGTAGTCGGTTGTGCCGAGACCTGCCGTGCTGAGGCCGAGACCCACTGTGCTGAGGCCTGCTGTGCCGAGGCCTTAGCAGGTGGCAATGTGGGGTCTTGGCGGCCATCGTCGTAGTTGATTTAGGCGGAACAGTGCGGAACGTGCGTCTACAGGATACGGTACCCTGTATTGTCAGTAAGGGATGGTAAAAAGGCGATTTGACCGTTGTCCTGTCGCGGCGTACTGCCGATCGTGGCTTACGTAGTGGGGGCAGCTGGGCGCATTAATTGGATGCGATAGCCTGCCAGAGCGACTTTTGAGGCGGAGGCGACGAGGTTGCGGGATGAGCCCAGCCTCGGGCGAGGCGGAGCATGGCCAGTTCGCCCGAGGCCCTACCGGGAGTCTCGGGCGAGGCGGAACTCGGTCAGTTCATCCGAGGCCCATCGGGGGTCTCGAGCGAGGTGGAGCGGTCGGTTCGCTGGTCCCGAGGTCACAGGAACCCGGTTCTGACTCCCCACGTCGTGTTCGTCCTTGGTGCAGGAGTTTAGGCAGCACAGTAGTCGGTAACCCCTGCACAGTCCCGTCGTGGATGGCAGGGTGCTGACGTGACTGACGTCTGGTCTGCCACTTTGCTGTACTGTGCCGTCGTGTGGTTGTCGGAGTGGTTGAGCGCCTTGATTAGACGTGATGTCCAGCCAGAGTAGTCTAGTCAAGGCGGTGGTCGCAGGGCTGGTGGCGAGCCGGTCTCGTGCGAGTCGGAGAATCGCAGACCTCAGCGAGGAGGCCTCGGGCGAATCAGAGAATCGGTACTTCTTCTGAGGCCTCGGCGAGGGGGCCTCGGGCGAAGGGGCCTCGGCGAGGGGGCCTCGGGTGAATCGGAGATTTTGGCTGAGACCCCGTTTGTCTTACTGGTTTTTGTTTAGGGTCTAAGCAGTTTTTTGGTTTTTGCTTAGGGTACCCCTTTTTATGGTATCCGACACTATCTTTTCTAGTGTATATTTCGTTGAAGGTGTAGTAATTTCCGATGGTGTGCTTTTCCATTGGGGTGCAAGGGGAAATGTATGTTCTCAACGTCGTCATATCTTCTAGGCTTGGTAAATTTCTTTGATTTGTCAGCCATTGCTACTGTGTTGTCTAGACCTCGCTTTCTCTCCTGATGTCTATTGTTTCGAGGATTTTGCCTGTCCGGGTTGTCTCTGTTGTTTCTATCCGGGAATCTTTCTCATGTCTTCTCCTCTGTAGTAATCATCTTTTCCACTGTCCGTCTGAATTCTTCGTTGTTTCTTGGATTTTCTTTGCATAAGTCTTGAAATTGCCACCTAGCCATGATTCCATAAGAGAAAGCTTCAATTACTTCTCGTTGTGTGATGTCATGTACTTGAGCTCGTAGTTCGCCAAATCGTCGATAGTAATTTCTGAGACTTTCACCTCCTTTCCGCTTGAGTCCTTTTAACTCTGCGTGGGTAATTGGATGTGTAATAATACCTGTGAATTTTTCACAGAAAGCTCTTTGCAAGTCCTCCCAAATTTCTGATTGATCCTGGATTCAATTTGTCAAACCATTGAAGTGGCATGGTTTCTAGGGCCATGGGAAAGAACAAGGTTTTGATGTCATCGTCTCCTTCGGCCAATTCAATTGATTGTGAGTAAATCCTGAGCCATTGTTTTGGTTCTGTCTTGCCATTATACTTGGAGTGGTTGGACGGCTTGAACTTGTGAGGTAGTCGTATTGAAGCAATTCTGTTTGCGAAATAAGGGAATCTATTGTGCGTTTCGGCTTCTATGTATTCTGATTCGGCACCCCCTTCTTGCTAACTGTCGTCTTGGTGAGAGTAGTTTTGCGTAGCTGTCTGAGTAGGTGCTTTGCTTCTGGACTTTCTTAGTTGTTCGACTCGGTTGTTTTGACTATGATTTCTTCGGCTCTCTCCGTTGTGACTTCCGCTTGGTCCAAGTCTTTCGAAAGCGGACTTCCTTTGATTTTGATCTTCCTATTCATGAGATGTTGCCCTTCCGTCGTGTGTCCTAAAGACTGTTGATTGGAGAAAGTCTCAGAGCTGTTCCTGTTTTTCATTGGGATATGAGGTCGCCCTGAGTTATTCTAGTGCTTCTCGGATCTTATCATAGGGTGTATTCGCTGCTCGTCTTTCTTCAACCTCTCGTTCTGATTTTCTTCTATTGTACTCGGCTAGGTCTGATTCATATTTGATCCAAGTGTCCTTTCGCTGCTTAGCACAGCGTTGACGTCCTTGTTCCAATTTGTTCTTTCTTTCTCTCGCTTGCCTCTAACTCTCAGTCTCACCATCGTGCCCCTGGATAAATGGTGATATGTTGGATTCAGATTCATTTGAAGACCTCATGTCGGGTACTTCTGGGGGGGGGTCAATGGTGATCGAGGATGGCGAATCATGAATACTTCTCTAGCGTGAGTTGTTCTGTCATTGTCTTTGATTTCCGTACTGCCAGAGCTGTTGATAACTTCAGTAGAGGTTTCAAGGTCATAGATCGATTCTCCTTCTTGGTAGGGTAGAGTTGCGGTTGTCGTATTGTCGACTAGTTGGGTGCCGTCATCCTCAGGAACGGTACCTGGCCAGTGAATGATGCAGTCTTGAGATGTTATAGTTAAAACGAGACCTTCCTGGGCTCCTTTCAGTGGCATTCTAAGCACGGGATAGGTGGATCCTTCGTGCCATGTCTAATAAGGTGTCGCCATGTTGTGGGGTCCGAACAGAAGAGGACCCGACTTCTTTGAAGTACTCTGAGTGTACTCCGAGTAGTATTCTTGATAGGTTGACGTCATGTTCTGGAGCTTTGTCAGAAAAGAACTCGGTTTTCTGAAAGAACTCGGATAAGACTTCATCTCGAAAACGGAACTTGAGTTTGAATCGGATGCGTGAAGTCACGAAATCCGAGTTGGATTGGACATCACGAGCTGCGCGAATCTTTTGGCAAGCTGATCTGTCGTTGTCGTCGAAATGGAAAAGTCCTGATGATGGTCTGAATCTTCAAGGAGACGGCCTTGGAGCTTGTCGTCGTCGCCTGCCTCATAGATCCATGAACCAAAAATAAAGGTTGATCCCTTCGAGAAGATCATGTTGTCGAGGTCCATCGAGCTCTCGGATGCAAAGTCGCCGAAAGCCCTACCTGGCGCGCCAGCTGTCGATGTTTGACCACCGATAGCCTGCCACGGGGGTCCCCGGGACAGTATGTTCGGGCTTCAGCGTATGCGGAACTCGACGGTTAACGCAAGAGACAGTCGATTTATCCTAGTTCAGACCCTCGATCGTAGATCAAGTAATAGCCCTACGTCCAGTCGGCCTTGGCCTTTGTGTTGGATTGATTGTAAAGTGTTGTGTTGTACAATTGTCGTCTTAACTCCCGATCCAAGGAGCCCTGCCCTCCTTTATATAGTCAGGAGGCCAGAGTCCTAGTCGGTTTACAATGAGATTTCCTAGTAGGATTACAGAATACTACTACTACTAAAATTACAGGGAAAGAATCTTAGTTAGGCTAGTTCTTCTCCCTTCCTTGCGGGGTATCCCGTGGGTCCTGCACCGACAGGCTCCTACACGCGCAGGTCCCTGGACCGGTCCGCGATGAAGTCGAGCTTGCCGAAGACGATCCTCGTGCCCGGCTACATCTTCTCCGGTTCATCGCCGAAGTCAGAGACGATTCCCATCTGAAACACAAATAAATTTGAACGCGAAAGGCGCCTACCTGACGCGCCAACTGTCGGATTGTTTTGCTCCGGTAATATCCAACAACGTGATCGCGTAGACAGAATCAGATGATAGCACACGAGACACAGGGATTTATACTGGTTCGGGGCATGGTACACGCTAATCCCTACTCCAGTGGTACGGCTGCTCTTGTATTCGTATGCTCAATTACAAAGATTGTTGCTTCTAGCTATGAGGTAGATGGGATTGGTGGAAGATTGGATCCCGAGCCCAAGGTCCCTACCCTCCTTTATATATGCAGAAGAAGTAGGGTTATAGAGAGGACGATCGGGCTAACAGATTATTTTCCTAGTTTGTTACAACAGATTGATCCTAGCTATCGTCTAGATAAGCCTGCCTTGATTTGCCTTGATCTCCACTTTAGTCGATTGCGTCAGCCCTTGTGGGGCTCCTCCTTGATGGCTGCTGGGCCAATAGCTAGGCGATGGTCATATATACGGGCGGTGCAGGTACCCCTGGCCTATATCTCTGACAATATGTTTCAAGTGTTTCAGGTGTTTCAGACGTTTGTTTCAAATGTTTTATCTAGATGTTTTAAAAGTTGATCTAGTGTTGCACATATTACAATGGACGTTTGTTTCAAATGTTTCATCTAGATGTTTTAAAAGTTGATCTGGTACATATTGCAATGGCTGTACTCGCATGTTTTCAAATAGATGTTTCAAGTGTTTCACCTGTTTTTATATATATGTTGTAAATGTTTAATCTGAATGTTTCAAAAATAGATCTTGTGTTGCAGGCTACTGTCTGCTTGCTGCTACTGGTGCACCGCCATGGTCCAGGTGCCGACGCCTTAGGCATGCACACCTCCACTGCGCGCATCCACAAGCAGGGCAGGTGGGCGCGGGGCGTGTTGCCGCCATGCGGACTCGGGGCACGTTTTCACCGTGCGGATGCGGGATGGGTGCGGGCTGCGGTTCTGCCGTGCGGTGCACGAGACGGACACGGGCCGCAATTCAGGATGCTGACCTTGGTTGGAAACAGGACGGAGCGTGGAGATGCGGGCATGGAGCACGGTAGCTACGTCCGTACTCGGGCCTCGAGCGCTAGCCTAAATTTTTTGTTATCTTTTTTATAACTCACAACAGGTTTTCAAAGTCCACGACTCAACCAAGGTAGTGTTTAGTTCTCTTTCATTTTGCAAAATTTTTCAAGATTCTCCATCACATCGAATCTTTGGACGCATGCACGAAGCATTAAATATAAATAAAAAATAAAACTAATTACATAGTTTAGACGAAATTCACGAGACAAATCTTTTAAGCCTAATTAGACTATGATTGAACACTAATTACCAAATAACAACGAAAGTGCTACAGTACCCTTTCGCCGACTAAACCAGGCCCAAACCGACCAGAGACGCGTGAACAAGTGACCGGCAAGACCCGATTCCAAGGGCCGGCCGGCGGCCGCGACGGGACGACCCGGACGAGGCACCCTCCTCGTTTGGCCTTGTCTCGACGACTAGCTCTCGCTCCATTCCATGACGATGCGCTGCGCTGCTGCAGTAGCAGCGCGCGATTAAAAAGTCAAAGCCGCAGCGCCGGCAGCGACCAACCCCAACCAAATTCCGAACCCAGCTCAACCCCACGCCCTCTTCGTCCGGCGCAGCGGCTGCGAGCTTGAAGCCGTCACCGCCACCGCCGCCGAGGCGAACTCGAAGCTGCCCCCGCCGCCGCCGCGGCGAGCTCGAAGCTGTCCCCGCTCCGCTGAACCGGCCCCCGCCGTCCCCCTGAAGAGATAGAGAGGTTTGCTTCCTCCTTCTGCGCCGCTCCCGTTTGAATTCGATCCGGTTCGTTTCGCTCTTCGGTTGCCTTGGGCCTCGGCGGTGGGTCCTAGCTAGCTCAGTCGTTGTTTCTGCGATTCGCCTTGTTTTGATTACGTTGTTGCTTTGATCCGCCGCTGGGGAGTCGTGGAATCACGACGCCGTTCGCGTTGCGTGAGGTTGGGGATCGTAATGGTAGCCTAGCGTAGTCGCTCAAGCCTCGGTGTAGTTCAGGAGCAACTGCTGCTGCTCCGCTGTTGCCGTTCCACCTGGGATCGTGTTGGGATCGATCACAAGACGAACAATTATTGGCAATCTGTGCTTGTTTACCTCCAATTATAATTTCATGGACTGTAGATTTGCTCATAGCTTCATGCTATGCCAAGACCTCCAGGATGGACTGGACTGCTAGCTTCAGACTAAACAAATCAGTTAGGGATCTGAAATGGTTAGGCATAATCACATGATTGAGGTTGATGCACATGGCTGAGTGCCAATAAACTTGTTCTCAGGACTGATGCGCTGTCTCGGTAGTCAGAGGACTGTCGGTAGTTTATCATTTGTCTTCACCCCAGGAAGTTTTCCTATTGGAACTTTAGCATACATGAGGATCAGAATCTCAAATTGCCACCTGATAATGTTCATTCAATACTCAATAGTATGATAATCTAGTTCACTAGTTTATTAATCTAGTTTATCCATTCTGTTGGAACATGAACAAAGTCAAAGGGATCACCCTCACTTATAAACCAAATCCAGTACTTAGTTCATGTTCCATTTCAGTGATCTCTCAGTTGTGTTTTAGAAGTCTAGTTCATTAGATGCTGATATCCTGTTGAGAAGATAGTCGTATGCCATGGTGCGCTATTTGAAGTGAATAACTAATCACTTTCTTGCGGTAATTTCAGATTCATGAGAAACTCCGCATCTGGCACTAATATTCTAATTCAATAATTTGCTATGAGCTCCAATCTGTTGGAACAAGATCAAAGCCAACGGAATTATCCTTCACCTAAAATTCAGATCTTAGTTAGTCCATGTTCCATTTGATTAATCTGTTGTTTATGTTTTCAACATCCAGCTTATTATGTGGATACCTTGTTCATAAGATCACTGTGTACTGCAAATGATCCAATTCATTCAAAGTGATGCTTAACGATTTTTCGTGATTATTTCAGATTCATGAGGGGCTCAAGAATGAATCCAGGTGACCGTAGAACGCGGAGCACAATGATAATAGTAATTGTGATGGGTTTATCCTGCTTCTTTTACATACTAGGTGCTTGGCAGAAAAGTGGGACAGGAAGGGGTGATAGTATAGCTCTGAGGGTTAACCAAGAAACTGACTGTACAATCTTGCCAAATTTGCACTTCGAGACCCATCATACCATAAGTGGCGCTAATCCATTAATCATGTCCAATAAAATGATTGAGCCATGCCACATCCGATACAGTGACTATACTCCTTGTCAAGACCAGAACCGAGCAATGGCCTTTCCTAGAGAAAATATGACATACAGAGAAAGGCATTGTCCTGTAGAGAATGAGAAACAGCATTGTCTAATCCCAGCACCAAAAGGATATGTCACCCCTTTCTCTTGGCCCAAGAGCCGTGACTATGTTCCATTTGCAAATGCTCCTTATAAGAGTCTGACAGTTGAGAAAGCTGTTCAGAATTGGATCCAATATCAGGGAGATGTGTTCAAATTTCCAGGAGGAGGAACGATGTTTCCCAATGGAGCGAATGCTTACCTTGATGAACTTGCATCCATCATCCCACTCGCTGATGGCACCATCAGAACTGCACTTGATACTGGATGTGGGGTATGCTCTCTCACCAGATCTTGTTATATTTTACTTCCTTTAAGATGTGTCTTATATACTTCATAGTTTATAGTTCCAAGGCATTTATATGTTGGCCTTCTTAGTAAGACTTATCTTCATTTTCTTGTAAACTAACCTTAATTACTTGATCCCCTCCATAGCTGGGAGTAACATTTCTGACCACGTACAGGTTGCAAGCTTCGGAGCTTACCTAATGGACAGAAATGTATTAGCCATGTCATTTGCACCCAGAGATTCACACGAAGCTCAGGTTCAATTTGCTTTGGAGCGAGGTGTCCCTGCAGTAATTGGAGTACTTGGAACTATAAAGCTCCCATACCCCTCTAGATCTTTTGATATGGCTCATTGCTCACGCTGTTTAATCCCATGGGAGTCAAATGGTGAGCAGTAAAAACTATTCACAAGATTCCAATACCTGAGCCAACCTTTTACCTTTATATATGTAAATATGCAATGACTAATGAGCTATATTATTTTTCTTCATGCAGGTGGTATGTACATGATGGAAGTAGATCGGGTTCTGAGGCCTGGGGGTTATTGGATACTTTCTGGACCTCCCATCAATTGGAAGAAATACTACCAATCATGGAAAAGGTCTAAACAAGATGCAGAGGAAGATCAACATAGAATTGAAAACATTGCTGAAATGCTTTGCTGGGATAAAATCTATGAGAAGGATGATATTGCTATTTGGCAGAAACAAGGGAATTCATATTCATGTCATCAAAAGGATGGTCATGCTAGCAAGATGTGCAAAGTTCAAGATGCAGATGATGTCTGGTATGTCTTATGTTTATACAAAGTTATAACTCAAGGTTTATTTTCTAGTTCCTATTTCCATGTGAACTTGAATAAACCATAATCATTCACTACAAAATCCTCATAAGAAAATTCATATATATAACAGTTATGTTTTACACACTGGAAAAATATAGGATCAAGAATTGATTGCCTTATGTAGGGTAGGGTAAGTTGGAGATAGTGATTGCAGAAATTACTACTGATTCACAATGGAAGAAACATGTGCTTCTTTTCTGTCAATCACTTGTAGCTTGGGCAATCTGCTCTGTTTTTATCTTCCAATTACATCAGTTTTAATTTGTGTTTATTTTTGGCTTATAATTTAGGTATAAGAAAATGGAATCTTGTGTAACACCTCCGGTAGAGGCAGCACAGCTGAAGAAGTTTCCAGAGAGACTATCTGCCATTCCTCCCAGAATTCTGGAGGGTCAGATCCCAGGCATCACAGAAGAAGTCTATGAGGATGATAATAAGTTGTGGAAGAAGCATGTCAATACTTATAAGAGGGTGAACAAGCTGATAGGTTCTTCAAGGTACAGGAATATTATGGACATGAATGCAGGCCTCGGAAGTTTTGCTGCAACTCTTCATTCTCCCAGGTCCTGGGTAATGAACGTTGTGCCCTCTATATCAGAAAGGAATACTCTCGGTATCATCTATGAGCGAGGTCTGATTGGTATATACCATGATTGGTGAGTCTTATGCTTCTGGCATTCACTGTCAAATGAGATGCTGATGTGTGGGAACTGATCTTGTGTTTTCTGCGATGTTGCACTATTGGCAGGTGTGAAGGCTTCTCAACATACCCTAGGACATACGACCTGATACATGGCAATGGCATCTTCAGTTTATATCAGAACAAGTAAGCGTTCTCTGTTCTTTCTCCTGTGTTGGTAATGCAAAGGCAAATCGTATCTTCTGTTAATATGTTTATGTCAAAATCGGTAGGTGTGACGCAGAAGACATTCTTCTGGAGATGGATAGGATTTTACGGCCAGAGGGTGCAGTCATACTGCGGGACAGTGCTGATGTACTGAACAAGGTTAGAAGTATGGTGGCAGGAATGCGGTGGAAGTCCAAGTTACTTGATCATGAGGATGGCCCGCATGTTCCCGAGAAGATTCTGATTTCAGTGAAAGAGTATTGGGTTGGCAGTGAAGAACAGAACAGCTGATAGGTACAGAACCATGGCTAATTAGCTATACTGGATGCCAGCCTCTTTCCCTGATGCGATCCCCTGATGCTGTTTTGTCGGTTAATAGATTTTGTTCATACTTCATACGTACAGGCTAAAGACCCATTGACGATCAGGGACATCCTCGATTTTTGCTGTGCATATATAGTAATCAGAGCGTTAAGTGAAACGTTGGCGATTTGCCAAGACATTGTGTAGGTAAACGTTCGTTTTAAAAAATGTAGGTACGAGACAATACTTACTCACTACTTTGCCCAGAGATTAATTATACAGTTGCACGCAAGAAGATTTTTGCGACTTTGTCTATGAACGTTATCTGTTGATAATGCATGAGATTATATTTATAGTGTATTTCTGCTTGAGCTGATAAGGGGTCACAAGGATTGAATTCTGCTTGAGCAGAAGCCAGAAGGTGTCTTGGTTGCCCTGCCCCGCTGGCCGCTGTGAGTGCACATCTTAAAACTGCCTCTTGGAAGCCTAAAATTCTGTGGGGCTTCAGTTGTGGCCTCTTGGTTGAGCCCCTGCCAAATGCTAACACAGTTTCGTGAGAATGTCAAAGAGAAGCTCTTATATATATATATATATATATATATATATATATATATATATGGATGAAACTACCTAAACGTCACTTTTTTTCTAGTTTTTTCTAGCTTTTTAGGTGAAGCCAGTGAGAATGACCCTAGGCTGCTAGGTGATGCTTGTTTTGGACCCAAGACCCATGCTTGTTTTGCAAAGAAACACGCAGCAGTGGATCCTGCTACGAGTCTGTAGCTAGTCACGCCACCAGGATGGAAGGATGAGGGTGGCAACAACAGTGTCGCTCTCCCTAGCATGGAAGCATGGGTCCTAGGAACGTGGACAGCAACAGTGCCTGCGTATCTGGCCAAGGAGGGGTTGGTGAAACTGTTAAGACTCAGGACGTGGTACATTAGGAACGTTATAATTCATGTCTATATCTATATCTAATAATAAAGAAGTAAAATTTCTACCATAATTTTTTCGGCCTCTTTTTCCACTCCGTATGCTTGTATATATTTTTCCTATTCCAGTCCGGGTTCTATTCGTATTATTTTTTTCCCAAATCTGGTCCGGTCTCGCTCTCACCCGTGTCCTCTCCAGTATGCCGATTTCTTTTCTATTTGTGTTAACCGAACGGAGATTAGAGTACGGAGATTAGAGTAGGAAAGGGAGTAGAAAGAAATACGGGGTTCCAGATGTATAGATGCAAGAGAGAAAAAAAAGGTGAAAAGGCATTAATAGTTTTAAAAATATGCCAATGTTCCTGATGCAAAATGTTTAGAACCAAGTGGGTCTCTGCTGGTGAGCTTCTTTTTCGACCTGGGCTGAATCCTTCAAGTTGGGCCAGCTTCGTTGTGGACTGGATCAAGCACATACAAGCCTTTTTTATTTTCTTTCGTTTTCTCTTTTTCTATAAAAACAGTGCCAAACCAGTTTTGTTAGCTTCATAAAAATGTGATTTATCTATGGATGTTATAAATCTTATTAGGTTGTGCTTTTTTATTAATTCCCCCTAAAAAATTTATTAAAATATGGATTAGTTAATGGTACAAATAATTATTTCATCAACTGGAATCTTGGGCAGATTATTGTCTAATGAAATCTAAATAAATATATTTATGTAATTCCTGACGAGGGCTACCGTGTGAAAAATCAAGAGAGGTCTCCCGTCATAATCATTGGTGGACAGACCAATCCTCGACACATCAACAAAAAAGTTACGGAGGTTGATATGATGCGTTAAAAAAGCTACGAAGGTCGATATCGAGTCAGAAAAAACACATGGGTAGTATGAAAAATATAATTTATGATATATTTATATCTAAATAATTATGCACTTTGCAACGGAAGCAAAAAATATGCCAATGTGTATTTTAATTCAATACAGGTTTAATAGGACATTGTTATTTATTGCCACCATTAATTTATATTATGGATGTCACGACCATCATAAAATAAATTATAAAAGCATAAAACATAAGATATGTATCATTCACGTTATCGTTTTGCATGAATGTTAATAGTTTTTTCTCCCGTTGCAGCGCACGAGCATATTTGCTAGTAATAATAAAGAGGCAAAATTTTAGCCCATTTTTTTGATCCGTCCATTTTTTTTGTCCGTGTCCCTCCAACTCCCAGACAATGGAGAGTTTCTTTCATCCGGACTTATATAACCTGTGCTCATACGAATTAGAATAGCTCTTGTCTAGCGCGAAACGGAGTCTGATTCCAAAACGTATTGGGTCGTCCGCAACAATAGGAGTACGTGAAAGAAAAATTGGAAAGGAAACAAAAAGTAAAATAGTGGAACACGGTGAGGGACAAAAATCAAGTGGAACATGGAAAAACAAATCAAGAGGAGCATACGGACACGACAGGAAGAAAATCACGTAAAAAAGTTTGGGTAATGTGAATTAGGATTCTTTGTGTCATTTAATTTAATATTAAAGAAAGATTTGTCTTATTTTATTCTTTTCTATTTGAATTAGGATTCCTATTCAGGAAAGATTTGTCTTATTTTTATTCTTTTCTATTTGAATTAGGATTCCTATTCAGGTTATTTAGATAGATGTATCTGTTTGGATTAGGATTCCTAGCTATTCAGGTTACCTTAAAATTTATATCGACCGTGCATATGTCATATAAATAGGAGAGATGTAGATAGAACATAATAGTTCTTAATTTGACCACACAAGATGTACATCCCATTGTTATCTCTAAGGGGGCTACTTGCATGGTCGGCCTCCTCAACTGTGTATCGATCAAAAGGCAGGGCGGCAGAGGCCCCAACCAATGGGAGTTGTTATGTCCAGTATGTTCCTCCCTCGATTCCGGATATGCTATGATACCCCTGGATGGGTAGGAGCGGGTTGAGTTCGTATCACCGTGGAACAACTGTAGCGTCTGGTTCAGATCTATCTACTCGGCAATTCATCTTATGACTTCACGATGGCCAAAGAAGCCCCAAGAAGCATCAAACATTTCCAACTAAGGCTTTGTTTGGATGCGCATGTATTCATCTCAATTCACATGTGTTGAAGTGGATTTGAGTGAAGTTAAATTAAGTTCTATTCCAATCTACCCAACACATATGGATTGAAGTGAATACACATGCATCTAAATAAGGCCAAAGGAATGTATCCTATATAATCTATTCACGAGGCTGAGCAATACAGTTGACTATTCCATACATTCTAGTCTTCAACATGATATCACAAGTTTAGATCCTTGGCCAAAAAAACCTAAAGCTTGCGCTTCGACGTGCGCCCGAGGGAAATCACCCATGAGGATCTCCATAAGGCAGCACTGCTCATAACTTGCTGCTGATCGAGTTGATGGGGGCCACTAGAGAGTCTTGTCTCGATTATTGATCAAGGTTTTCTCTCTTGCGTGGTTAATAATTGATTGGTGTTTCTTTTCTTTTTTCCGATCTAAGATTGGATTGCGTTGCTCACCGACCAATGTCTTCATGCGCCGCTACTTGGGTCTGACATTGACTACACTAGCTTTGTCCTCATCTTCTCCTGTGTGGCATGGCCAAGTTCACGGACCTTCGGGGAACTCCCTCGATCATCGATGCTTCGCTGTTTCGTCCACATGATCTTCTTCATCAGTTCGCCATGGTCACCATCAATTGGGATGCCTACACAGACCTTGTTGTCATCTCCGACCTCATGTGATCCCATGAAGTTTGTTTGTGAATACTGGGCACCTCCTCTCCAAGCAACAAGGCATGGAGTAAACATCATTGTAAAAGCTGAATTATCAGATAAACAGCCTGTTGGAGGAAACATCATGGTAAAAGCTGATTTATCAGATAAGCGCTTTTAGTTCTTGTGGCGCCTAATAATTCCGTTCCTGTTGTAGCGGTAGTGCGCACGGAATGTTAGGCACCCATGCAATGCAAGACTCTGTAATCAAATAAACTCGATCAATCAAATCCCGTTTGCGACATGGAAATTATTCATTGTTTACGATCCTGGAGGGCATGCAGTAGTGGATTTCACTGAAGATATATATATATAGTCAAAAGTCTTCACATTAGACGGAGATAAGAGAGTGACGCAGCAACAGCGGCACTACCTTGGCCTGGAGAAAATTCAACAACTGGAAACGAGGAGGCTGTCACAGACTCACAGGTCACACAGCAGAGGCAATCCACGCTCAGCTGATGAGTCAGTTCGGACATTGTAGCATCGTGGACTTGTCCCGCCATAGGTCGTCGTCCACGACTAACGTCACCCGGCCCGATCCAGTACCGCTAGCTAGCACCGTGTGGCGACTGGCGAGCCTGCCTCCAGGTCTGCAGCCGACGCCTCTATATATAGTGCCATGATGTAGCTAGCTTCTCTGCATACACATATCTCCATAGCGGAGGAGATCCATCGTCGTCCATCGATCAGGAGACGGGTTCGAGATGGCGAAACAGCAGCACCAGCAGGCTGTTTGCATGGTGTTTCTGATGGCCTTTATCGTCCTCTCTGCCATGCACGCTGTCCCCGTGGAGGCAGGTGGGTTTGTATGTAGTCCCATTTTCATTTTTATTTCAGATTGCAGTTACAATTAAACTACAACTGTCCATGAACACACATGTACGCATACAATGCAGGGCGAGCGCTACGTGAGGCATCCTCCATTCCAAAATTTGACCCCCTGGACCCAAACAGGGGGCCTTCTGTGCCTGCTGGCGAGCCATACACTCGCCCAGGATGCACGAACGTCTACAATTGCCATGGAGCACCATAAGCCTTGCCTGCTTATAAGGCAGGGCAGCTAGTCCGATCCAGCGCATATAGCACATGCTTACATGGCTGAAATAAAAGCCTAACTGCTGAGCTGCATGGGCGTCTTGTCTGCACATGAATCGTGCATATGTTATTTGCCCAAATCCTGGTATGCTAATCCCTGCGATTGAAGCAGCCATGTTATTAATGATAAGTGTGTGTAAAGACATGTAAGTGGCTGGTGTAACTGACATGGTACTTCATCTGTATCTATATACATAATATTAAAGAGCTAAAATTTTTGCTATCAATTTTTTGTCCAGCCCAGTCACAAGCCAGCTCAATTGAGTAGGCTTCTTGGAAGGGACAATTTACCCACGACAATTATGGAGTCGCACCGATCATCCTCGAAGCAGTTGCTTCAAAGGATCTCATAACTCAGAATATGGCATTGCTTTCTTTGGTGTGCCTGGGTCTAATAATGACATTAATGTCCTGAATCAGTCCCCATGCATTATTCATTGATGCATTGGAAGGTCAACACCTCAAGTTCAGTTTTCTGTTAATCGGAGCAGCTCCCAGTCGAGCCATGAGGGGGGAGCCAAGTAGTAGTCGACAACTACCAGGAGGGAGGACTAGGACTGTAGGAGGAAGGGGAACAAATAAGAGAGGAGCCTTGGAGGAAGCCAAGAACCAGCCCCATTATTCATTGATGCCGGAACTCTCAGTTAACTTGCTTTTGCACTAAAAACTCACTAAATAATTTGTATTGCTGAACCAAATCAAGTCCACGCATTGCAAGTGTCATGACTCAACATATCTGCTCCTCGGGCACCTAACCCAATTTTGGAGCAGATTATGCTTCCCCTTTCTGAAACTTAATGATAAAGGGTTAAACTATTTTCCTTCTCCGGCCGTCAGACAAATGACCGGTGGCGCCGCAGCCTGCTGGACGCCGCCGTCCAGTTGCTTTGCTCTTCCCAGCAAGAAAATGGCACCAAACTCTTCTCTCCTCCCGCCATTTCCCTCCAAGAGAGCTGCTGATTGAATAAAGTAAAGGAAAAAAGAGGGTCTCATCCAAGCCGTTCCATACCATATGGATGGTTCAGGTGCAGCCACCGCTTATCTCATTGCACCTAAGCCATCCATACAAGAATAAACGGCTTGGATGAGAGCTCTTATTTGCCCTGTTTTTTTTTTGTATCATTTTGTATTTATCCTCTGCTCTCAAAGCTCGTAATCAGCTACCTTTGTTGGACTTTAAATATTTAGAGAAACTGGACAGTACATGATCTATCATCCTAATCGGTCTTGACATAAACTTGAAGCCCAAATAAAATATTAATACAAATCATTGAACATGGTCCTGATTTTCTACTTTACATAGGAAAAAAGAGGTTCTCATCCAAGCAGTTCCATACTGAAAGCCCTAGTTTGGTTTTGAATAATTGATGAAACCTATGGACTAATCCTTGAGCTAAGTGTGTAGACAAGAGAGGATGGTCCAAAGCCAAGTGATGGAACTAGATGATGGTCATGGTGATGATGATGACCAAAAGAGATGATCAAGTGCTCTAACTTGGAAAAGAAGAAAGAGAAAAACAAAAAACAAGTGTTGATAGGTATCAAATAGGTTTTTGTTTTGACATTCAAGATACCATAGAGGGCGTGAGTGTGTTTAGGATCGATAGTCGTACTATAAAGAGGGAAAATCTTTGGCTAAGTGGTTATCGAGTGCCACTAGGTGAAGCCATAATTGCATATGCATTAGGGACCTAGTGTGCTAACAATCAACCCTTGGAAAATGCTTGGAAAAATGCTAACACACGTGCACATGAGTTATACACTTTGTGGTTAGCAACTTGGAAGCAAGGGTGAATTGTTTGAGGAGATAGAAAAAGAAAAGGAGAAGAAGTGCAGGGACCAGACCCTGGTGTCGGGCTGACCGAACCCAGGAGGGGTGAACCGGTCACTAGCCCTAGGTCTCCACCAAACACTATTCATAGAGTCAGGTCACAACTCAGTGAGGCGCACGGCGAGGCCTGTGAGGATCGGACCCTAGTGTGAGTCCGGTCATCACGATCGGACTGAGTCCGGTCACATCTTTAGCACTCGAGAGCTCTTTGTGTTCGTTCGGACTCGCGCGTGTTTATGAGACCGAACCCTGACTCTGTGAGTTCGGTCCGGAGCTGTTGTTCGCGAGTAACTTAAGTGACCGTTGAGATCCGATGGACATGATTCAAATCAGGGACATGTGGCACCCATTGGATGACCGGACCCTGCCCAGAGTCCAATCACAGAGTCCGGTCAGCTCTGCGCAGCCCAACGGCTCCTTGAGCCAAGGGGGCTCTATAAATAGACTTGGGCTGGCTCTAGCTCACTCTCTTGCACATTTTCATCAGTGATTCATCCTTGTGAGCTAAAGCAAACACCTCCCACTCATCTCCTCCATTGATTCATCATCAAAGTGAGATTATGAGTGATTCCTAGTGCATTTGCTTGAGTGATTGCATCTAGTGGCACTTGGAGATCGTTGTGGCTATGGATTTCTTGTTACTCTTGGTGCTTGCCGACACCTAGACGGCTTGGAGCAGCGGAGGAGCTTTGGCACGAGTTGGTGATTGTTCGTGGCCATCTCCCAGTGATTGTGAGGGATCTTGTACCTTCCCCGGTGGAGAGCCGAAAGGTAACTCTAGTGGATTGCGTGTGTCATTGAGCTACCTCACTTATGGGTAGGTTCTTGCGGCGCCCAAGTGGTGGGCTAGGTGTGTGATACCTATTAGCCGCCGAACCACCAAGTGTTGTCAACAAAACGAGGACGTAGCTTGCCGGCAAACAAACAAACTTCAGGATAAATCTTGGTGTCATCTCTTGGTATTCATATTGTGATTGATCGTCTCTTGCTGGCATTGGTAACACTCTCTACCACTTGTATTACATTCATATTCACTTGCGTAGTGGTAGTTGTAGTTTGAGTAGAGTAGCTCTCTTGCTAGTTAGTTGAGTAGCTTGCTTAGCCTCTAGGTAATTGTTAGCTATCTCAACTAGTGTACATTAGTGACATAGCTCTTGAGTGCATCTAGAAATCATAGCAACTAGAATTGTTGGTATAGGTGGCTTGCAACCTTTGTAGAGCTAGATCAAAATTGCATTACGCCATTTAGTGTACTAACCATTTGCTCTAGTGAATTTATAGAGAATTTTTATAGGCAATTCACCCCCACTAGCCATTTATGACCTTTCACATACCATATAGATGGTTTAGGTGCAGTCACTGCTTATCTTCCACTAGCATCAGTGACTGCACCGGATCTGCGTCCCATAACTATAGAGCACCACGAGAGGGGTACCAAAGCAAGAAAGCAAGTAAACACTCAGGCCCGCCCCTGAGGGGGGGGGGAGGGATGGCCAACCTAGGCCCATGCCACTGATGGGCCCCTACCCATGTATGTATAGAGTATACACTAATAGTAATACGTATACGCCAGAGCGCCAGATCCCCGACTCCTAGTGATTACGGTGCGTGCGACGCGGTCACGCGACCTTCCGCCTTCGGGCTTTCCTTCCTGTGCGTGCGGCGTGGGCGCATGGAGAGCGGGACCTGGCGGCGTCGGCGTTCACTTTCAGCAGAGCAGAGCAATGGCAAATCACAGGGCCCTAACCCTAATCTCACCTCTCACGTGAATACGTGATCCCTCATCTCTGATTCCTGTTCGGCAATCGGTAGTTCCAGCAGAGCAGGTAGGCGCCAGGCGGCAGCAACCAGCAAGGTCATCAATTTAGTTACTAATTGTTTCTCACGTGATTCCTACAACTTTATTAAATTGTTGTTTCTCTCAATTTGAACATTACCACGCCATCGAGAAAGTACGCTTTTTGCAACAACAAAAGAAAGAAGAAAAAAACGAATAGATGATTTGATACAGGCCCTATTCGTTTAGCTGAAATTTGGCTGATGTTGCTTTTACTTATGCTAATTTGTTGTGAGAGAAAAATATTGTTCTTTCGCTGAAAAGTACTGCTGAAGAACAAGGTGACAATCACAGAGTGGGGCTCTTCATAAATTTCTTATAAGAGTAATACAAGTACTTCAAGAGATCCAGATACATTGGCGATAGTTGCTGTGGAGGAAGGAGCTAATGCTAATTCAGAAGATCAGGGCTATATGGATTGTGAAGCGATTGTTGGATGAGATTGATATTGACACCATTATCGATGACTTCGCATCTAGGAACGTTAGAAGAACTTTTTGAGGTAATTTAATATGTATACAAATTATGTCATATGAATATTGCTTTTGCATTCAGTTAATTGCTTATTAGCAACATATTTTTATATATTTGTATTTGTATATATACCACCAATGGGTACTACTAGTAGTATTATCGGGTTCATACAAAAAGGTCCAAAATTTTAGCTTCGTTCTAGGTCCAAGAAAACTCAGGACTGGCCTATAAACACTCTGCAGGCAAAAATCCAAAGACATCAAACCACCCACCGAATTACAACAACCAGTCACCCTTGTCGAATTTCTTTGTCACTGCCAAATCATCCGGCCATGAAGAAGAGAATGGAGCCCGAGAGCGGGCTGACCATGAAAGGAGAAGTTGTTGTGTGCTGGAAATAGAGGAGCGAGCTGACCAGACATGGATGATGGCTCCTGCGAGAACGATCACGACTGCAGTTATGGGCTCATGGTCGTCGTGGCCGAGCACATCACCAAAGCAAAGGTGACTTCCCAGTTCTTACACACAAGCACTGCATTTTAGTTTAAGCGTACACAATAACCATGGCATGAGCACCCACTTTCTAGGCATATCGTCGTCTCATCAGCATAACTGGCAGGATTGCAAGCACCCAGTTTCAAAAATGCATGAGCACTGAATTTTCAGAGATAATTTTTAGAATGATTGCGTAGGTTTGAATCACGTTACCCATGAGTACTAGTTAATTTCAGAAGCGTGATAGAAAATTGATCACGGTAATCATGAATAATGTCATACAAACCTGCGCAGAGTTAAATTGTGAATTTACGTCTTATCTCTTGGAATGGAGGCTACGAGAGCCTATAGGAGGCTCCATCTCACTATATGGTGGCAGTAGATTTGTTAAGCTATTTTCTAAATATACAACTTTTCGATAAATGATTTATATATGACAATGGATGTGGCAAATGGCTAGGCATGCATTTCATTTGATTTATTATATGTTTGCTGAGTATTTTGTACTCTCTCTTGCTATTAGCCCTCCCCTATTCAGATGAAAAGAGACAACTTATGATGACATGATGTCCCAAGCACATGATCTACGGAAGTCACATGAGAAATACAATATCCATATAATTTCTAGTATAACGTGATGGAGTTGTTATTATATTTATTTTAGGTAATGTTTATTAACCGCTTTGTTTTAAATGAAACATAATTCATAAGGTCCTAATCATTGTTCTGTTGCAACACTTTGATTAGGATCATTACTTAAGAAGTCATTGCTTTGTCAGGTAATAATCCCTAAGTCGGCATTTTTTAACCTTGGTAGTGAAAATGCGAGACGTTACACGTGGTATCAAAGCAATGGTCAATCAAACCATGCATATAGTTAGAGACTAGGTAGCATAAACGAGTTTCTTTAGTTTAATTAGAAATAGCTTGTTAACTTGGTAATGTTGGAAAACCTTCCTGTGAGCCTCAACTAGATAGACTTATAGGTGGAATGGCGAGGAACTAGAGCTGGCAAAAACAACTAACTCTCTTTTAACTCGGATAGAAGTAATCACTAACACTAAATCATTATGTTTTGCATGGGGAAAATCCATGTTTAAAAAAAAACAAGGGACGTATTCTGAACCTTCATGCATGTGTTCACATACCAATCCATATCACTATTTGAAATGATGGCAGCAACTTTAGCATGTACATATATATCTAGTTAAACTAAGCGCCATCCTTGCTAATTAAGGACCCATTATAAAATCCTCGGGAAATGAAGTTAATGCAAATGTCAGATAGTCACTCGTCTTTCTCCTGTTTTGTTAACTTGAAAACAAACATGCTTAGTTCAACTTCCTTTAAAGCATTGTGATGTTCCTAAAAATAAATTATTCAGATGAGCTTCGTTTTAGTTTTATCCCCTTATAGAAAAGGTTGCCATATTTTTTCTTCACTACTCCTTACTAGTTGCTTTGTACCGGTACAAAGAAGTTATAGAACTGTTCTTTCTATATGTTTAGTTAAAAAAACTCACTACGTAAAAAATAATTTTTAGCAACGGTCCAATTTTTTTGTAGGGGCGGCTCAATCACCAGCCGCCAATGGAAATGCAATTTGTAGGGGCGGCTGGTGATTGAGCCGCCCCAACAAATGGCCCCGTATTTATAGCTCTGATTTGTAGGGACGGCTCAATCACCAATCGCCCCTACAAATGCCCTCCATATAAAACAGATGCAACATCTTCTTCCTCCTCGGGTCACTCACTCCAACCCGTGAAAAAAGGTGGGGAGGCCTTGGGCACCTCCCAAAAATTGCTCTACTAAGGGGGGAATGTTTTGGTCTCAAATCCTTTGGTGGAGAGGTTGTAGAAGGTAAGAAAATGTTATTCCATACTTTTTTTGAAGTTTTAATGGTTGGTTAGTGAGTAATTAGAGTTTTATTTTTCTCTCTCTTCTATGGTGCTTGAGCTACTTATGAAGCAAATTAGACCCAAGTTTTAAATGTACTAGCGTAAATTAGGGAGGGGAACAAGATCATACCCTTATTTGGTCCATGTTTCTTGATTTTAGTGAACAATTAGTTAGTTTTATGGATGTTTCATGTGCATGTGGATCTAGATCTAGGGTTTGGTTTTTTTATTAATTTTGTTTTTGTAAATTTATGTTTGATGAAATTGGACTAGGGTTTGTATGAAAGATATTGGGTAAAGTATAATTGTTGCTAATTGTTGTCTTTGAAATTGTTTATTGTAATCAATAAATATGTATTTTAATTATTTATTGATAAATGGGCCATTAATTAATTTTCCTTTACCATGGTGTGTTTATATGCAACATGTAATTATATTATATTTATATTCATATATATATCTGAAGTATATACAATTATTCTCAAGTAATTATTAATTTGTTTCATTTTTATATATATCTGAATAAGTAGTCCTTTAATGTTTGTTTTGTTGTTGTTGTAAAAGATGGAGTACAAGAACTCTTGGATGTATGGTTTGTTAAGGTTCAAGGCAGGTTTCCGTGAAGAGGTGGATAAATTTATTGAAGCCGTAAAGAAGCATGCAACGACATTGAAAGAGAATAAGGATATAATTATTTGCCCATGTAAAGATTGCAAGAACCATATGACATGGACAGATGTGACTATCATCAGATCATATTTGATTATGCGAGGATTTATTGAGGACTACACAGTGTGGATTCATCATGGTGAAACGGTTATTGTTAACGACGAGGATGAGGAGGAATACGACGACGAAACCATAGAATCCCTGTCCCAATATTCAGCAGAGCTTGATGCACGAATGGATTTCGAGTTTGGCAATGAACAAGGTGGTGATGCTGGTGGTTGGGATGGTAACGACGAAGGTGGTGCCAATAATGATGGTGGAGCACGTGTCGGGGATGAAGATGATTTGAAGGACATGATTCGAGCCCTTGGACCAGAGATTTTACTAAATAGCCCGAAAGGTTTAGAAAATTTGGAAAGGGTGACAAAAGCATCGAAGGAGACTGTGTATGGTGTTGAAAAGGGTTGTCTGACACATTGGACATTGCTACATTTTGTGCTTGAGCTGCTCATCCTAAAGACTAAGTATGGCTGGTCAGACTATAGTTTCAATGATCTATTGCATCTCCTGTCATGGGTGCTGCCACAACCAAACTCAGTTCCCACCAACACATACCAAGCGAAGAAGGTCATAAGTCCATTAACAATGGGGGTTGAAAAAATCCATGCATTCCCCAACCACTGTATACTTTTTTGTGGCGAAACATTCAAGTCACTGGATAAATGTCCCTAGTGTGGGGCCAGCCGGTACAAGAACAATGACATTTACGGTGGGGACGAAGCCTCCACGTGGAAAAACAGGAATAAGAAGGGTATAAAAAAGAGGGTACAAGAATCTCAGCCCCCAGAGGACACTCCATTAGGCAACGATGTAAAGCAAAGAAGAATTCCTGTCTTGGTAACGTGGTACCTGCTAGTGACTGTCCGCTTGAGACGTATCTTCCTAAACCCTAAAGAAACTGCACTCATGACTTGGTGGGATGATGAGCGCAAGGTGGATGATGATAAGATTGCACACCCAGCTGATTGTAGTCAGTGGCAAAGGTTTGATGAGAAGCACAAAGAATTCAGCGATGACCCAAGGAATGTACGGTTTGACTTGAGCACCGATGGAATGAATCCCTTCAATGAGAGGATGAGCGACCACAACACATGGCCACTGATCTTGACCATGTACAACATCCCAACATGGTTGTGTCAGAAGAGAAAGTACCTTCTCCTCACTATTCTTATTTCTGGCCCTAAACAACCAGGCATTGATATAGACGTGTTCCTCGAGCCTTTGATGCAAGAAATGGAGAGACTATGGAGGCATGGGGAGCAGATGTACGATGCGTTCCGAAAGGAGGACTTCATATGTAGAGCAATAATATTTGTTACTACCAATAATTACCCCGTGCTATTTGCTTTGTCTGGATAGATCAAAGGAAAGACGGGATGCTTGGTTTGCTTGGATGGTACTACATGGGTGTACCTGGATGCATCCAAGAAGATAGTTTACCTAAGGAACCGATGCTTCTTAAAGACAAGTCACAAGTACCGTAGCAAATTGTTCTTTAGATTTTATGACAATGCCCCAGAGATTGAACCCCCTCCAGAGAGACGTCATAATGGAGAACACATGTACAGAATGGTGAAAAACATACGCGTCGTCTATGGAAAGAAGAATCTAGATGGGACGAACAGAGATAGAAGCACACCTCCTGTCGAAGGAGTACCTTTCAAGAAACAATCGATCTTCTTTCAGTATCTGCCTTATTGGCCAGACTTGGAGGTCCCCCATGCCATTGATGCTATGCACGTGCAGAAGAATATCTTTGAGAGTCTCATTACTACCTTGATGGACAAGGCAAGTCAAAGGATGGTTTGAAAGCATGGAAAGACATGGTGCAGCTAAACGTGATGCCACAGCTTCACCCGGTACCTGAGGCTAATGGAAAATACACTCTGCCCACGGCGTGCTTCAACCTAACACCAGACGAGAAGAGAGCTATATGCACTTTCCTAAGGGGGATCAAAGTCCCGACTGGGTTTTCAGCAAATGTGAAGAAGCTAGTGTCAATGAAGGACTTGTCAATAACACACTGCAAGGCTCACGATTGCTATGTGATGCTTACAGTGTTTCTACCTATTGCAATCAGGGCTATAAAGCCAGAGTTCTTGAAAATGGCCATCACCCGCATGTGCTACTTCTTTTTGAAGATCTCACAGAAGACGATTCACAAGCAAGAGCTGAGTGACCTACATGAATTTGTGGTGGAGACACAAAATCAACTGGAGATGTGTTTACCTCCTGCTTTTTTGATATAATGCCACATCTCATGATTCACATGGTTCATCAGATACAGACGCTGGGCCCTTGCTACTTGCATGAAATGTGGTCCTACAAGCGGTTCATGTCGGTTCTAAGTTGATACGTGCACAATCGAGCATACCCAGAGGGCTCCATGATAGAGGGTTACTGTACTGAAGAAGTCGTCAAGTGCTGTCAAGAGTACCTAAAAGTACAGAAAGGGATCGGTAAACCCGATTCTCGTCACAAGGGTAGGCTGGCTGGGAAGGGCACCAGTGGTAGAAAAGTGTTCATCGACCATGATTACAAAGAGGTGAGTCGGGCGCATTACAGTGTCCTGCAGAGTACACAACTGATGCAACCGTACATTGATGAACACTTGGCTATCATTATGGTGGAGAGAAATAGCCGTTCGGATGATTGGGTCATGAAACAACACAAGCAACGACTAACTACATGGTTGAAGGACCAAAACATACCGCTTGGAGAAACCATAGACTCTATTACCATTAGTAGGTTAGCGGAGGGGCCATCGAGACAAGTGACATCTTGGAATGCTTATGACATCAATGGGTATATGTACTATACCCACGCAAAGGATAGTAAATATGTGAACCAAAACATCGGCGTTCGAATAGAGGCTATCGATGGATTGGGGCGAAAGATCCAATACTTTGACATCATTGAAGAGATATGGGAACTTGACTATGGAAGGGATATAACGGTGGCCCTGTTTTGATGCCGCTGGATCAAACAACACCAACTGAACGAGATCGGATTGAGAGTCCTGGACCTCGAGAATCTAGGCTACCAAGATGACCCTTTGGTGCTCGCTTCATATGTCGCACAAGTTTTCTATATATCGGACCCACAAAGTAACCTCCCTCCGAAGAAGAAGACAAAGCACATGGTTGCCTTCGGAAAATAACACATTATTGGAGTTGATGGCGTGGACGATGTTGAAGCTTACAATAACTACGATGAGATACCGCTATTCACAGACTTTCCTAAAAAGATCAGTGTTGTGGAAAAGAACATCCCCAAAGACATAATGCCATGGGAATGAAAAGGTGTCAAGGGGAATGTCGTTACAGCGGACTAGCTAGTTGTTGAACGTGTAGTGTTTGTGTAAGTGTGTGTTTGTAAGACTTCATTTATGCATGCATGTGAGACTATATATTTATGTACGTGTTTAAGACTACATATTTTTTATATGTGTGAGACTAGATTTTATGCATGTGTGTGAGACTACCACTTTATTACTACTAAAACTTTATGAAATCACTTAACACTTTATGAAATAAAGAAATGACCAAAATAAAAGTAGGAGATCTTGATTAGTTATACAACTTTTATATTCATCACATTTACAGCTGAAATCATTTAGTGTTTGAAAATTAGGTTTGAAGCTGTCATTTTCTGAAATTTAAAATTTGAATGGTTCAAAATTAGTGACAAAGATAGATGACTAGATTAAAATGATAGAGCATGATTTTAGAAAATTTTAGGGAAAAACCATCATATTTGGAGTTAGTATGAGGGAGAAAAACTAATTACAAGTTTCAGCCACAGATTAAAAAGAGAAATCACACTTGTTCATCATTGATCATCATGAGCAGCTGTGATTTTTCTTTTTAATTTCTGGTTAAAATTTGGAACTAGTTTTTCTCCCTCATACTAACTCCAAATATGATAATTTTTTCCTAAAATTTTCTATAATCTTGCCCTATCAAGTTAGTGTGTTAATTTGGTCATTCTTTTCATTTGACAAAGTTTGAACACTTTAAATTTTCAAATTTAAAAAAATGATAAGTTCAAACGAGATTTTCAACCATTAAATAATTTCAGCTGAAAAAGTGATGAATACCAAAGTTGTATAACTCATCAATATCTACAACTTTTATTTTGATCATTTCTTCATCTGACAAAGTGATAGTAAACATCGTTCATAAATCAACATGTTTCTCGTATAGTTCATGAAACTATGAGTCATATGTGAATTTATGAACAATATTTACTAATACTTTGTCACATGAAGAAGTGACCAAAATAAAAGTTGTAGATAGTGAGGATTTCAACAACTTTTATGTTCACGACTTTTATTGTTGAAATCATTTAAGGTTCCAAAATCTTGTTTGAAGTTGCCAATTATTAAAATTCAAAATTTCAACTGTTCAAATTTGGTCAAATGAATATATGATCAAAATAAAAGTTGTACATATTGATGAGTTCTACAACTTTGGTATTCATGAGTTTTTCATCTGAAATCATTTACTCTTTCAAAATATTATTTCAAGTTGAAATTATTTGAATTTCAAAATTTGAATCGTTCAAACAAAGTCACATGACAAGATGACCAAAATAAAAGTTGTACATGTTGATGAGTTATACAACTTTTATATTTACAACATTTTCATTTTATTTCATTTAATATCATAAAATTATAGTCGAAGTTTTAAAATTCAAATTTTTAATTTTTGTTTTTTTGTTTTCTATATTGTTTTGACCACAATTGTTTATATATATTTCTTCATATATAGAATAATACAAAATATTATATTTGTGCATATACATAATTTTTTATATTATTTTGTGTTTTTATGATATAAAAAATATAGAATTTATTATTTAAAAAATAGAAACTATTTGTAGGGGCGGCTGGATCAGGAACCGCCCCTACAAATGCATTTGTAGGGGTGGCTGGATCAGGAACCGCCCCTAAAAATGCATTTATAGGGGCGGCTGGATCAGGAACCGCCTCTACAAATCATCCCGTCTATAAACAGAGGGCGCAAGAGTGTCATCTTCATTTGGGCGCTCTCTTCTCCTCTGACGCCGTCAGGCTGCCCCGTCGACGCCGGCCCACGCCCCTTCCCTGCCGACGCCGTCACGCGCCCCTTCCCTGCACCCGCGCGCCCCATCTCCACGCATCTCCCTACACCCGCGCACCCATCCTAGGGTTTCTAGACGAGCGGCGACGCCGTCGGCGAGCGAGGAACCTTCAGCCTCCAGCGGTCCCGCACCTAGCCCCCGGCGCCCGCCCCCATCTCCGCGCATCTCCTCGCACCCGCGCCCCCTCCCACACACCCACCCTAGGGTTTCTAGAGGAGCGGACGCCGCCGTCGAGCGAGGAGCCTTCAGCCTCCAGCGGTCCCACACCCGGCCCCCGGCGCCCGCCCTCACGCGTCGACGACGCAGGCTCCCGACGCCCCTCGCTCGGCCCTCGGCGTCCCGCCCCCGCACGCCGACAACGCATCGTCGGTGGTTGACGGTCGTCTTCAACCTATGCGCGTCGCTGGCACCTCGTCTCCATCCTCCACTAGTCCCCGCTACATCTCGATCTACAAGGATGGCAGGTGCTCATTTTCCTCACCCTTTCTCTCCCTCTTCTCTATTGCGTGCATACAAGGACGCCTCCAGTAGGCCTTGTTTTTGTTTGTCTCGACAGTAACCACGACATGTTTGTGATAGCCTGTTGTTTTTTATGTATAATTTAAATTTGTTTTAAATCTTTTAGTGATGCAAACCTTTATAAATTAGTCAGAAATAACATGACTCACCATCACTAAAAGGCAGCTTGCATTTGTTGCAATCCCTAGAACTTATGCTATGTGTTTAGCTGAAACCACATAACTTAAGCTCTGTAAGTGTTTGATGAGAAACTAGATAATCATTTCCAATTTTAGTTTAGCATTGTATGTGTTTACAATATTGTTTAGCACTGCTCGGCCATTTCAGTTTCGAATACATGCATCTTGGTGCAATCTATCGCGCTTGCTTCTTGTTAACCCTCTCGGTTCGTTGTGTCCAGTTAATTGATTGATGCTTGAGAGAGAAAGGAGCAACGCCTGATTTCGCTACCTTAATTTGAATTGGTACATATCTTTATCTTTATATCTAGCTGTTTGGCCGATTAGAAGTGATTGAAAATGTCAAAATCCGCTGCCAATTTGTGGTCCAATGCTCCAACTAGTAAGGACTAATAAGGAGCTAACTAGTCCAAAACAGTGCACCATCATGACTAATAAGTTACCGTCCGTCATGTGTGTTTTCTTCTCCGTCTCTACCTTTCCCCGAAATTACTGAAAATCCTAGATCTACACAAACGCTTATTAGAACGGACAGCTCTATCTATCTATCTATGCTAAGAAGAAGGTATAGAAATTGCAAACCATGCATACACTCTAGTTTATAGTATAAGCAGATAGAAGGGAGAATAATCACGGAGAACATCAGTTAATTGCAGATTTACAGTTGATTTATTTGTTCAGTGGCTAGTGAGAACACTAAAAGGTAGTATGACAACACAAAAGAAACTTGATTGGGTTTACAATGATGCACAAATGAACTGGAACAAAGGTCCCCGCCCAAATGCAAGGTTTTTCTTTTCCCTTCACCCTTCAGCATCGCTGTCTTTTGACAACATGATAACCACATCTCCACAAGACCTTGCCAAACACAATGTTCTTTCTTTCTTGCTATCGCTATCTGTCCATTAACAAGCTCACGATGGGTCGTGAAGATAACCCTGGCCAACACACAGCTCAATTCTCATTTCATGCGGTTCGACAATATTGATCTATCCCAACTTCTCATTATTTCTGTTGAGTAGTGTTAGGTTACTGAGTGTTGACATATTGTATCCGATTTCTCTACTCTACTACTTTCTCCTTACTCTACTCTACTACTTTCTACTTACTACTACTACTTGCTACTTCTAGCTAGTAACTGTTGGCTGCTATTGCTTTCTACTTACTACTACTACTACTCCTACTCCTACCACTACTCCTACTAGTACTCCTCCTGCTCCTACTACTACTCCTTCTCTATTTTTTTGCTTATATACTGCTAGTGTGTAGTGGTTGTTGCTGCTGCTACTACTACTCCTACTCCTACTAGTACTCCTCCTGCTCCTACTACTACTCGTTCTCTGTTTTTTTGCTTATATACTGCTAGTGTGTAGTGGCTGTTGCTGCTGTTGCTACTACTACTCCTCCTACCACTCCTACTACTACTACTACTCCTACTACTTCTCTTACTACTCCTACTACTCCTCTTACTACTCCTATTACTCCTCCCTGTACTTGCTACTCCTACTGCTGCTCTTCTTTCAGTGATGCTCCTACTACTACTACTACTCCTACCACTACTCCTACTAGTACTCCTCCTGCTCCTTCTACTACTCCTTCTCTGTTTTTTTGCTTATATACTGCTAGTGTGTAGTGGTTGTTGCTACTACTACTACTCCTCCTACTCCTACCACTACTCCTACTAGTACTCCTCCTGCTCCTACTACTACTCCTTCTCTGTTTTTTTGCTTATATACTGCTAGTGTGTAGTGGCTGTTGCTGCTGCTACTACTACTCCTCCTCCTCCTACCACTCCTACTACTCCTCCTACTTCTCTTACTACTCCTACTACTCCTCTTACTACTCCTATTACTCCTCCCTGTACTTGCTACTCCTACTGCTGCTCTTCTTTTAGTGATGCTCCTACTACTACTCCTAAGTGGTTGTTGCTCTTACTCTACTACTATCACTCTACTGCTACACTTACTCTACTCAACTACTTTCTACTTACTACTCCTAAGTGGCTACTTCTAGCTACTAACGGTTGGCTGCTGTTGCTTTTTTTGCCAAATCTCCCAGGACTCGCCCAGGACTTGTTGTCCTGTCTTTTGCCATCAGCTGCTGCACTTTGTTTGCTAAGCAGCTGTTGGTTTTTTTTGCCAAATCTCCCCTCTCCTCTCCTCTCCTTTGTTTTGCCGATGATGAAATTGTCCAAGTCCATACATTATATGGAATATGAGCTGATGATCAAGAACTTGTGAGGAACTTGGCATCATTAGCAGCCGCCCCTATATTACCTTCTCATCTCTTCTCTGTTATGATGCGTTGATGCTCCAAGTTCAAGATCAGATGATGATTGACATGTTTCTGAGGCCTCTACCACTGCTACTACTCTTTTTTTGATATATTGTTGTTTTATAGGACTACTTTGGTTTATAGCCCTTTTTGATTTCTTATACCTTCTCGCGTACCTAAAGCACACTTTCTTGCATCTATTAGAACAAAGCGTGAAATAATGTCGCGGACACCAGACAGTGCAGCCCGATGCCCCAAGCATGATGAGCACCCAACCAATGAGGAGCAAGCACTAGAGGACCAGCTAACTCAGGAGCAGTTCGATAATGAGTTAGAAAAGGATCTAGAAGTGATGCTTACTCAGGAGCAGTGTGACGAGGAGGAAGGGGGAGCAGAAGGAAGAGCAGGAGAGTCTGCTGAAGGCGAAGAAGAAGAGGATGACTCAAAAGAGGGATATGAAAGTCTCGAGGATCCTTTCCCACGTGAAGCCAGAAGGAGGCCAATGGAGGAAGATTTGGACAAGGATTTTGACCCAAATGAGGAGGTAGGGAAAAAGCCTTAGCTTGTAAATTTTGCTAAAGCTTTGGTTGTGTTACCTCTGCTAACACTTTGACCTGTCGTATATACAGGTCCCTCCTGAAACTCGAAAAAGACAACGTCGACGTCCGCGACATCTCGCTGAACAAGACGGAGTAGAGGAAAGGAGAGCGGAGGCAACAGCCATAGAGACGGATCATGATGCCTCTGCTCCACAAACTCAAGACACAACCATGACTACTAAGCCTAAGAGGAAATGAGGGGATAGAAAAGGAAATCTATATCCAGATAAGGCATGCTATGTGATAACAGAGGTCGGGTCAGCAGGGGAGATCCTTGAGCCGAAGGAATTAAGAGAAAAATTCCGTAATGCGATCGGGGCCCTAGTAAGAGATAAATTGAACCCATCAATCCCTAACTAGAAAGAGGTACTAGAGAACACAAAGAATACACTATGGGATAGGCAGCTGAAGGTTAATTTTAGATTTCCAGAGGGTAAGCATGAATTGGTAAAAAAATGCTATCAGGATGATGGGAGAGTCATTCCGACGTTGGAGGTCAGAGCTCAACACGAAGTATATCCAAAAGGGGTTAACTCCCTTCAACGAGTTTGGCAAAATAACTCCTAGTCAATAGGAGGAGCTCATGGCTCAGAAGACTTCACCGAAGGCATTGGAGCTCAGTGCCCGTAACATCGAGCTGGCAAAGAGCAACAAACACCACCATCATCTAGGCCCAGTGGCTACTATGCCAAGGAAGAACAGTTTAAGAAGATGGACGAAGAGGCTGCAGCTGCTGGGAATATCGATGTGACGAATTTGAAGGTACGCTCAAGGAACTGGATATATACGAGGAGTACAGAATTATCCGGTAGTAATCTTAAGTTTGATAAGCCAGAGACCCAAGAGGCGGTATCAAGGATACTAAAATATGCTGAAGACAAGGAGAAGGGCTCATTCAATCCTTCCAGAGAGAGGGACGAGCTTAGCCTTGGCTTGGGAAACAAGGAGCACATAGGCCGCACTAGGGGGCTTGGGAAAAGGATGACCTGGAAGCAAGGATTCGAAGAGGATAGGCACATGTACAAGAAACATGGCCGAGACCGAGAGACTAGTCTTGAGCTCCAAGTGAAGGCTCTAGTTGCGAAGGCGCTGGAGGAGCAAGGACTGTCTACGGAGCCACGGATATTAGAGATGCCGCCGGGAGAACAGACATTAGTTGGCAGCCCTCCAAAAGTTCCTAGCAGCCAAGGTTCCACTGCAGCCACAACCCTAGTCGATCGCATATGGGAACGAACTAGTTGCACCTTGGTGTTTCTCAGTGGACGGTAGAACACTGTGATGGAGGTGGCAATGGGTGTGGCACATCCTCCCGGTGGCTTACACCACAATAATAAGATATCTCCGAACTACACTAGGGTCAAGGTGCATACAGTGAAGCCTAAGTTCATGCAGTGGAGGATAGACTACGCAACTCCCGAGGGGCTGGTGTTACTCGGAGACGTTATGGGGTAGTTCATCCTCTGGCACAAACAGGACATTATATTGAATGCTTCTTGCCGCCTCCCCCTCTCCCAAATTTGGAGCGAGATGTTGAGGTCGGGGAGATATTTTTACCGTCTCATGACCCCCACATTCTTAAGATGCCACAATCTTCCCCGCCTCCTAGCGAGCATGTGCCTGATGAGATGCCACTACCTTCTCCAGCTTGTACCGAGCAAGTGCATTATGAGATACCACAATCTTCTCAACAAGCACAGCCGATACATGAACAACGAGTGCCTCCTGAAGAAGCTACATCACAAGAAGATGAGGACGTGCCTGAATGGGAACTTCGAAAGAAGCATCCAATCACCATAAGGCCAGTTTATGTTCCGATCAAAGACGTCTCGTCGGTGTCCAAGTGGTATTCCCATGACCAGTTCAAGCCTGAGAACCAAGTTAAAAAAGTCACATCACGAGGTTCTAAGGAGGCCGTCACTAGCAAACTCCACCAAATTGCAAAGCAGTATCTAAATGTTGATGCCATCAAATGGTCAAAGGATTGCCCGAAAACATATGAAAGAGGCAAGCCCTTCCTACCAAACCGGGACATTCAACGCCTACCACTTGGAATGAGAAGGTTCCATGATTGGTACTTGCATGTTCTCCTAGCGAGCATAAATATCATACAAGCATGCTTTCCCACTGGCACATTTGGAAGCCCAGCCGGGAAATTTATCTTTGACTTCAATGACATGCAAACATGCTTTCACCTGGAAGAAATTGAGATGAATCTAATTCGCACGTGGTGCCTGTAAGTCCTTGTCCTCTCGATATGATATGAATGTAATCTTTGAATTTTGTTGTAACTAACCCACGCCGTGATTTGTAGAATGCAAGTGCACATTGTCAAACAAATGCCAAGTGTAAAAGTCGGGTATGTGGACTCTCAAGCTATAGCCCAAACAAATTTCAATTACCCTATACGGTGGACACTTGATGCCAAAGAGCTAGCTGCTGCAAAAACTCTTCGGGAAAAAGAGCACATCCGTACGGCGAAACTAAGGGAAGAGTCCCTTAAGGTTACGACATACATTGCCCTGGCCTTAAAAATCTCCAACAACACTCTACTATATGGCTACCATACAACTTTGAGTAAGCTCAACTCTATACTTAAAGCTTTGTTTGATATATTTTATTCGATGCAAAAAGAGCTTATCTAGTTCTATGATTAAATCCATGCAGCAACCACTGGATTTGTATAGCCGTCGATGTTGAGAGGACCATGGCATGGGTCTTTGATTCATTAGATAAGGACCCGACGACATACAAAGACTTCATATCGATTCTCAAGACGTATACATATCGACAATCCTCATTAGCTTATATGTTTGTATACATACTTGTAATGTTCACTTTTGGATACTAACAAGTTGTATTTGCTAAAATAATTCGAACAGGGCATTTAGGTTCTATGTCACTAATCATCATGGAAGGTATGATCTAGCAAGGAAGGAAAAGCTGGCTATAAAAACAATATGTGCGGTAAGTGTAACTTACTTCTTCAGTACTCCATTACATGGCTGTCAAAAGCATTACTTAACATTTTCATATGCAAAACACACAGTGCCCCAAGCAGAAGCCTGGGAGTGTACATTGTGGATACTATATATGTTCTATAATGAGTAACACCGGTGCCTATAGGAGACACTCCTTAAGGGTAAGTTTGAACCTCTTCACCCGTAGTATAAAAACTTCGTAAATGGTATGAAATACTAAACCGAAACTTGTTCTCTTGTAGTGGAGAAAAGAGAAAGGAATGAAAAGAGACCCATACAAGGATGACCAACTCTTAGAGCTCGTCGGTGACCTTTGCAACTTCATATTGGACCAGATTGTACACGTCAGAGGCGCCTACCATGACCGAGAGTCTGAGTTAGGTACAAATCCTCAGTACCAACACTTTCGTGAAACTGAAAGACTAGCTCTAGGACGTTGATAACAATGTGTATGGAATTTATATATTTAATGATGGATTATATATATTCGTGTGAATGGACTTGTAATTGTAGTTTATAGAATACTCTTGTGCTTGTAGTCGCGGTCGCGGGGCGTTCGGCAACGCGAACGCGGTTCGGAACGCTGGTCGCGGGGTATTCGGCAACGCGAACGCGGTTCGGAATGTTGGTCGCGGGGCGTTCGGCAACGCGAATGCGGTTCGGAACGCTGGTCGTGGCACATTCGGCAACGCGATTTTGAATTATAAATTTGATTTTTTTACGGGAAAACGTACTGTAGGGGCGGTTCTAGATTGAACCGCCCCTACAAATACCTGTTTATAGGGGCGGCCTAGGAACCGCCCCTACAAAGGCATGATTTGTAGAGACCCTTGCGTAGGGGCGGCTAGGCAAACCGCCCCTACAAATGGTCTACAACCGCCCCTAAAAACCCTTTTTGATGTAGTGACTATAGGTTCACAAAACTAATTAAAATATATTTGCCACCACGTTGGAAAAATGACTATAATGAGTTGTCACTCTGTTTTCTTTGATAGGATAATTTGCACTCACGAGCCTAGTTCCAATATTCCGCATGCAATTTACTTGACCATTTATGTAGTAGTGTTACTTTTTTATCCTGAAAGTCTAAGGTGGCATGATATGTAGATAAGTAAACATAAGTTAAATTTTCATGGACCTTGTTTGAGGTGCTGTTTCCCAAAAGTACTAGATATGCGAGATATGATCTCCTAATCGAACTCAATCCCATTCGCAACTTGGACATTATGCGTTGTTTTTAATTAGTTGTGTCTTTATGTTTGTTTTTCCTTTTGATAACAAACTAGTGACTGTAGTGGATGTGGAAAAGGTTTCACCGGAGGCAGTCAAGCACCATAACCACGAAGCGATAAGAATGGGACCAGCAAAAACAGCATTATATATATCCTGGCCTGGAAAACAATTGAAAGGTGGCATTGGCATAGAAAATTAGGTACCTGTCACAGTTGAAAAGAAAGTAGAAGCACCCAGCTCGCAGACTGATAGTATTGTTGACTCGGTTCCACGGTGCATGCCACCTCAGGGTCAGGGAAAGTAAATTTTGTCCATGAAAGAACATAGCCTTAAATGCAAAGTTTCCCGATGGTCCTGTTCGCCGTTCTGTGCTAGCTTCTCATCGTTGAAAAAAGCCTAAACAGAATCAAACACGAAACTCGCTTTAGCTACTTTTCAGTTATAGAATAGTATTTTTTCATAGTATTTCAGCATAAGTATCATCATAAGCCAAATTTCAGCATAAGCAAACATGATGATATTCTACGAGCGCTTCTCCCCCATGACTATCAAAGTGAGGGTGCGTTTGGATACCTGAAACAGATTCGCTTCTCTTGGGAATCGAGAGAATCATTGCCAGAAACGAGTTTTGGAGATCAAGAATCGAAACCGGAACATTTCAAGTTTTATACGTCAGCACCAGAAACGGCTAGCCTGTTTTAGATGGAGAAGCCGTTCCAAAGTACTTTCACCGGAGAAGAAGCGGAGAAGAATCGACCACCTATCCGTTTATGCTAATGCTATCATTAAGACATCCCGAAGGCCGAACGCCTCACTCCACTCACTGACGCATGCGCTACTCGCCTAAAAAAACAAAATCAACTCTGGCACGCCTCGCTCCGCTCCCGCCCTTACCCCTTCCGTGCTCCTCATCCCCTGTCGTAGCACACCAACGCCCGGCATCCTCCCCCATCGGGAGCCCCAATGCCCGCAGATCCGGTGGCCCTCTTCCCCACCCCGGCGAGATCCATGGAGCAGGAGCAAGATCCATGGAGGTGGCGCGCGTGGTGTTGCAGGAGAGTGGGCGGCTCTTCTCCACCCCGGCACGGCGCCCTCTCTCACCTCGGCGACCGAGCTCCGCCTGCCCCGATGGCCATGGCGCTCCTCGCCCCCCATCCCAAACCGTCGTCGTCGAGCCAAGCCCGGGTACTGGTGTCACAGGTGGCGCTGGTGCTCGTGCGCCGCCTCGCCGCCGGCTCCGACCCCGATGGCTGGAATCGACTGGCCCAAGCTCCCCCTTGCCTATGTTGCAAATGTATGTTTCAGGTATTTCAGTCATTTCAAATATATGTTGCAGTTGTTTCTTATGGATGCTGCAAAAGTAGATCGGGGGATGTTGCACATGTTGTATATGTTGCAAGTGTTTCAGAAGCATGTTGCAAGCGATTGTTCAAAATATTTCATCTGCTTCTAGATGTATGTTGCAATCTTTTTTTATCTGGATGTTGCATATATTTTTCACACATATGTTGCAATAGTATGCTCCTAATGTTTTAGCTGTTTGAGCCTTTATGTTGCAGTATGTGTTTTTTCATGTTACAAATGTTTTATTCAGATGTTGCATATGTTTCACATATATGTTGCAAGTGTATGTTCTAAATATTTCATCTGTTTCAAATGTATGTTGCATTCGAGCGGTTCGGATGCGAGCGTGGGAAACAGAGCCGGCGCGGGCGGCTCGTGAATCCGAGAGGACAGGGCAGAGCAGCTGCGGATGTCCGGACGTCCGGGCTCTAGTGCTGGCCATCCGTTTAGGCCTTTAGGGTACTAACGTAGGATTTATATGTTAAGGGTTTTAGATGGAGAAAGTACTTCGTAACATTCATCATGTTTTGTATACTAAATAAAAAGAAGACTAAATTCACTTAAACGCCTTGATTAACTTAATAATTAGAGAGGGTGTATAAGTAAAAAACTGCAACCTTAGGGGTGCTTCTGACTGCAGGCACCTCTATATAATGGTGCTCAAAGAACCTTGCTGCTGTACACCCCGCAGAGCACACCCGATCGAGGCCGGAGATTCATCTACCAGCAATCAGCTGGAGAAGAGATCGGCGTGATGGCGAAGAAGCAGCAGCGGCAGGTTGTGTGCATGGTGTTCCTGCTGGTGGCCTTCCTTGTCATCTCGGCCATGCACGCCGTCCCTGCAGAGGCCGGTAGGTTACAGTCACATGTGCTTTCGTCTCGTCCTTGCCGTCGTAAACAATTTAACCGTGCGTGAGGTGGGTTCTCGTGCAGGAAGGACGCTAGCAGAGTCGTCGGTGGGTTACGAACCACTGAAACCAGGCGTTTTGGATCCTGACCGACCAGCCTGTTCGTTTGGCTGTGGCTTGTCGTAAACGATCGTAAATTTTTAGTCAGAATAATATTTTTCTCTCACACAAATCAGTCAGCAGTATTTCTTCACGAACTAGCAATGATACGAACCCGGGGCTTGACGCTAGCGCTCCGATCGGAGAGGCCGTTCGGAGTTGGCCTGAGCCTGAGCTAGTGCTCCGGTCGGAAAGATGGGCCGAAGGCGGCCAGGGCCTGAAGCGAGTGCTCTGGTATGTTGAGTTTAGACTCTTGGGCCGATCCAGAAGAAGAAAAGGCCGTCCTCCTAGGCCGAGCCTTGGCGTGGAAGCCGGTCCCCGAGGGACCCCGGGTTTATGAACCCGACAGGAGCCCCTGAGCCCTCGGGCGATTCGGACAGAATCGTCTGGGGGATTTTTGTATTACCGACGGGTGCGCGCGAGCGCACCCACGGGTGTAGCCCCTGAGCCCCCGGGCGGTTTGTGCCGAACCGGCTGGGGGGTGTTTCTGAGTTTGTCAACGGGGGATGTTTTTCTGTTTTATCGGCGGGTGCGCGCGAGCACACCCGCGGGTGTAGCCCCCAAACCCCAGGTGGTTCGGGCCGAACCGGCTGGGGGTGTTGTCTCAGCAGGCGTGTATGCGTGTTTTTTAGTTTGAGACGGAATTTTGTTTTAACTACGGTGTCGTTGCGCGTCGTGGGATCGGGTGAGTCGGAGTCATGAACGGACCCTGGCGTCGGTCCGCGCCGTGGGTGGAGATAGCTCGGTTTGGTTGTGTCAGAGCTCACTGATCTTTTGGCGTCGATGCGCGCCGCGGGATCGGGTGAGGCGGAGTTTGCGAATGGACCTAGGCGTCGGTGCACGCCGTGGATCGAGAGAGTTAGTTTAGTTAGTTCAGGAAGCCGTTATGCGAGTTTAGGAGTCACGGTCCTAGGAGCCGTAGCCGGATGTCGCCGATCCTGTCGACACAAGTTTAGGAGTCGCGGTCCCAAGAGCCGTAGCCGGATGTCGTCTATCCCGTCGACGCGAGTTTAGGAGTCGCGGTCGCAAGAGCCGTAGTCGGATGTCGCCTATCCCGTCGACGTGAGTTTAGGAGTCGCGGTCCCAAGAGCCGTAGCCGGATGTCGCCGATCCTGTTGACGCGAGTTCAGAGTCGCGGTCCCTTGGCATTTGAGCCCCCGAGCCCTGTTGGGCCTTCGCGGGGGTTGGTGTGAGTCGTTTTTGTGCTACCCTATCTGGTTCCTCACAACCAGAGGGGCTGAGTTTCGTCGCCTGTCCCGATCGCTCGGGCTCGAAGACTAGCTCGGTGAGCTCGCTAACGGGTGTGATCGAGTGGAATCCGGGTCCGTCGTTCGTGACGGGGTTGGCATAGCCCTCTTGTGGCATTCCACTACTCCTTTACCTGCAACCCGGCATATGCCTAGGTCATTCCAAAGACCGACCCGGGTGGCCTGACGGCCTCCCCTCGATGGAGATTTTGTGGGCTTGGTGAGAGGTTCAGGATCGAACGAGAAGGTTGAGATGACCCGGTTTGCCAGACCGGATAAAGGCCGCACGGTGCTCATCTACGGTTTTCTCCCCTGGCTCTGTTTGGTTGCGCATATCGAATGAGGCAAGCCGCCACTTCGTGGCGCAACACGGAGCGTTCTAGTGCATTTCGCTGCATGTGCGATGCTTAGTTCCCGAGCCCCCGGGTGGTTCATGCCCTAACCGTCCGGGGGTTTCAGGCGTATGGAATGAAATGCGCGTATGGATGTATGAAATGATTATAAAGAAATAGAGGGGATTTTATAGTGTTTACCTTTGATAATTTTGAGTGACAAGGCTCGGAGAGCTTTAGTCAAAAATGTCCGACCGAGACCCGAGCTCGTCATTCGTGACGGAGTCGGCGTGGCCCACATGGGGCATCCCTTCGCTTCCTACCTGTGCCCCGGTGCTTATCCTGAGTGAATCGATCGACTCAGGAGGCCGGTTGATCTCTCTTGGTGGAGATCTCGCTGTTGGATCTCTTCAGGTCTGGCCTTGACGATCGGAGTGACGGGGTTCGGAGAGCTCTAGTCGGAGATGTCCGACCACGACCTATGCTTGTCAAATGTGGGTTAGCCCTTGTGTGAACAGTTTTGTTTTAATGAACACATGCTCACCTTGGTGACCTAAGAGACAGGGTTTGGAGAGCTCTAGTCGGAGACGTCCGACCGGGACCTTGGTGACCTGAGGTGCTCATCCTGAGTGAATCGATCGACTCAGGAGGCTGGCTGATTTCTCCCAGTGGAGATTTCGCTGTTCGATCTCTCTAGATTTGGCCTGGGGAGACAGGAGTCATCCGCGTGCGGTGGCGCTTCGGTTTTCATGCCCGACGTGCGGTAGTGGTTGGTCATGCGGTAGTGGTGGGCCATGTCCCGGTCACGTCCCGCCTGATCAGGAGCCATTTCGTCGCGCTGGGCATGTCCCGTCGGTCAGGGGGAGTCCCATCTGCATTAAATGGAAAGAAGAGAGAGAGAGTTTCTCGCCCCGCCGCTTCGCTTTCCCGATCGGCATGTCCTTTCCTAACCGCTGCTCCCCTTCCTTTAAGTAGGAGAAGAGATAGGATGTTCGCCTCATTCTTTTACCTGTTCGTCATCTACCGCCGCCGCCTTCCTTTTTCCTCCTCGTTGAGAGTGTTCCTGAGAGCTACGAAGGTTTCTAGCAAAGGAAGGGGGAGAGAGCAAGGGAGAGGAGAACTCACTGATCCTTTTTGCAAGCCGGAGTAAGATGTCGGACTGGAGGTCGTCCATCGTGAGGAAGTCGGTGCTGGAGTCTTTCGTCAAGAAGGGTTTTCTGCCGCCGCAGGAGGTGGCACACTGGAGGGTCCCTGGAGAAGAGGAGTTCCCACGACCTCATCCCGGCGAGGTGGTGTCCTTCCTTACCTTCCATGAGCGCGGGCTAGGATACCCCGCGCACTGGTTCCTACGCGGGCTCCTTAATGAGTGGGATTTGGAGCTGCAACACCTCAATCCGACGGGGGTGCTGCATATCGCCGGTTTCGTCACCGTCTGTGAGGCTTTCCTCAAGATGGAGCCGCACGCGGATCTCTTCCGGCGGTTCTTCTATGGGAGGACCTTAACGGCGGGGAGCTCGATTGAGGTCATGCCAGTGGGGGGTTTCGCCCTTCAGAGGAAGCCGAGCGCAGGAGGTTCGTACCCCGCATACACCCCTTGTAGTTCCAACCAGGGGTGGCACGGGGAGTGGTTCTACATTAGGAACCCGGAGGCGGCACCATTCCCGGCGTTTACCGGCAGGAGGCCGGAGGAGCGAGAAAGCTGGTCGTGGGGTTGCGGCCGTAAGGAGAGGCACAAGGTGGAGGCCATCGAAGAAAAGCTCCAAAAGCTCGTGAGGCACGGCCTTGACGGAGTGCGGGTGTTCTACACCCTCTACCGTCGCCGGATTGCGCCATTGGTTGAGAGGACACAGCTGATGTGAAAGTACGGCGGCCGGTTGGACCCGAACCATGCGTCATCAGAGGAGTTGCCGGACGATGAGGTCTAGAGTCGCATCGGCCAGGTGCTACAGCTGAGGCCCAGGGAGACGATCGTGGGAAAACCCATACCGCTCAATGCCTCGATCGCGTCCACATTGGTGCGTTCCCTTGTTTTGTTCGTGCTTCTTCTCTGCTCTTTCCTATTTCTTTGATCTGGTTCATTCATTCTATAGGGGCTTGGGAGGTATAAGTCCCGACCGCACCTTCCCAAGGGACCAAAGGGCATGGCTCGGCAGACCGCTTAGAAGAAGGCGGCCGAGGCTCGAAAGAAGAAAAAGAATAAGGAGATCCTGCGGAAGCAGGAGAAGGAGCAGGAGATCGCCCAGCGCACGAGGGCCAGGGAACGTAGGAGCGACGTCGAGTCGGAACTTGCGTCGGACGATCCTACGGATCTGGATGACATGGTCTTCTCCGATGAGGAGGAGAGCGGGGAGGTCGTTGCGACCTCGGCGGAGCGCCGTGATACCGCGACATCATCCGCTGGTGACGAGCTGGTGGCTGGGCGTCGTGCGGCGGATCCCTCGTCGAGGAAGCGCACAGCGAGCACGGACATCATCGGTGAGCGGGCGCCGAAGCGGACGCAGTCACCGCGCCGCTTGGCAGCGTTGCCGACCCCGTCGCCACCTGTCGTGGACGTGGCAGAGCAAGGCGGGAGGTCTGCTGAGGGGTGGTCTGACACCCGCACGTTGCTCGGATCGGTGCCGATGCATGACTCGCGGCGGGGGGAAGACCTACCTGCTGTGGGCGTAGCCGAGCATGTCGGGCAATCTAAGGGGTGGACTGGAGCACGTGTGCCACGTGAATCGCAGTCGGAGGATAACGCGCCTGTTGCTCCAGTCGAGGATTCCCGAGCCGGGGGTCGGGATGACCCGCAGGTCGGGCAGGAGCCGGTAGGGACGACTTTGCCCCCTACCGAAATAAAGGAGCGCGGGTCACGGTCTAGGAGCGGTCCTCGATGTGCAGGCGCATCGAGGTTGGGGTTGTCCTTCAGAGTTGTGCCGCTCGCCACCCGGTATGTCTTTCTCTGTTTCCTTTTGGTTTTTTGCTGGTTGAGCTTCTTGTTGGAGTGTAACTGACCCATACCTTCTATCAGTGGCTTGGGGATGCCGGGGATGAGTATTGCCTCGACTATCGTGCAGGAGACCTGGAAGCTCGTTCTGCAGCGTGTCGCGATGGCAAGACCTTTCGTTCCGGGGATGGTGCCCTCCGGTTCGGCTGTTGATGAGGCAACGGCTATGGCGTCGGTGTTAGCGATGATCCCAGTGCCAATGGCGACGGTGGCATCAGAGGTGACTCTCGCGACGGAGGCAAGGGATACCGAGCTTCCTGCCTTGTCGGGTAGATGGTCGCGCGGCTTGCCCTTGCTGTCAGAGCCAAAGGCGCCAGGGGAAGACGTGGCCGGGACGGGGTCAGGAAGCCCAGCGGCGGCCCAGGCCAACAAGGTGGTGGAGATCCCGTCTGATGACGAGGCGGATGTCCCAGTGGAGCCGTCGGTGCCGTTGCGGCAACCCACCGGTGATGTCACGGCGGAGCCGTTGGTGCCGTCGCAGGGCCTGGCGGTGGTCCAGTCGGTGGCTAGGACCTCTGGCGGGCCGGTGGTGTCAATGCGGGACCTAGCGGTGGCACAGTTGGAGGCTAGGCCCTTCGGCGAGGTGCCGGAGGGTGACCTAGAGTGGCCCTGCCCTGAGCACCCAGCGAACGCGCGGTTTGTCCTCCGGGACTCCCAGGAGCGTCAGCTCTGGGACATCTTTGGGGGACAAGGGCACGTTGCGGTATCAGAACTCACCAAGCTGACCACGCAGCTTGAAAGCGCCTGGAAGCGGGCTCTGTTTGCCCGGCAGTTGGTTGAGGGCAACATGCAGCTCGTGGCAGAGGTGAGTTTCTGGTGCTTGTCCTTTACCCTTTAGATCCGTTGTCGGTTGTTTTTAGCGTGCTTGCCTTTTGTAGGAAATAAGGAAGACGTCGTCCCACAAGTCCCACTTCCTCCGGTCGAAGTATGCCCGGATGGCCGAGCTAGAGCGTCGGGCAGAGTCCGCTTGCCGCGAGGCCCGGGACCGGACGGTCGAGGCGGCTGCGGCAAGGGCGGAGGGGTAGCGTGCGGAGGAGCAGGCAACTGCAGCCGAACAAGGGCTTGAGGCGGCAAGGGCCCACCAGGCGGAGACTGAGGTGGAGTTGCGGGCGTCCCTGGCGAACATCGAGGTGGCGCTTCATGAGGCTTTGGCGGCCCTTGATCCGGAGCGCGCCGCCCTAGAGTCGGTGGAGAAGGCCCTGTAGGTGGAGCGGAGGGCCCGGTCAGAGGCGGATCGAGAGGTGCTCACGCTCCGGGGCCAGGTGATGGAGATGGAGGACGCGAGTGCCTGGCTATGTGAGCAGGTGGCCCAGCTGCGTGAGCAGGTGGCTCAACAAGTGGAGGATCTCTCCACCCTTGAGGCTTCTCACGCCGGTACATACCCTTTTTGTTTTTTGTTGTGTTGGCTTTTCCCTCACCCTGTTTCTGAGCTCGTTGCTCTTCTCATAGAGCTGGGCGAAAAAGCGGAGGTGCTGGAGCGGGACCTGGAGACGACCAAGGCGACACTTGGCCAGAATACGGAGGAGCTGGCCAAGTCCCATGAGGAGCGTCGTGCTCTTGAGGGGGATCTTGACCAGATCCGCAATGTTGCCCAGCACGTCGTTTCGGAGATCTTTGGGTCGGCGCCGAGCACCAGCGCCCCCACTGTCTAGCTGGCGGAGGTCCCAGGGGAGGTCCAAGATCTTATTAGGTCCGGGCTGTTCTACGGAGCGTCGAGGGTGCTAACCGTGGTGGGGACGCACCATCCGCACCTGGACTTCACCACCATCTGTAGCGGATACGCTGAAGGCATGAGCATGGCGGACATCCAATCCATTGGGGAGAGCTTGCTACCGTACGCGCGGTAGGTGGCAGACCAAGTCTCCGCCGAGTGGGTGATGGACGTCCGCCGTGAAGACCTGGCCAAAAGCGCGCATGGAGAGGATGTTGCAGAGCTCTCGGATGGCAAGGAGCCTAGGTCGGAGGTGAATGTCGCCCCTGTCTTGGCCGACCCGGATGCCGTGCCATCGAGAAGTGAGCAGCTCGCGCCTTCGTCGGTTGCACCGTCGTCAGATGTCACCGGGACAGCCCAGTAGCATGTAAACATAATAGTAGTTTAGTGGAAGTATATAGTTTTAAGTTTGTGAGGGAAGCCCCCGTATAAAACGTTTGTGTGCTTAACAGTTATAATGGTATTTTGTTTTCTACGATGGAGTCGCTCCGTTCGAGGAAGCTTGTTCCCCTTCGTTCCTTAGTTTTTTCCTTAGCATAATTTTGTTTTTTAGTTCTTTCTTTCTCGTACCTGCCCGTTTGTTCCGTAGATTGCGACCTTGTGAGCCCGGGGCGTGGCCCGTGAGGCTCAGCTGTTCGTAACCGTAGGAAAGAGCGGGGTGCGATCAGTCATAATTTTTAAAGCAAAGCTACGTAAGGTAAATTAAAGGAATGAACTACCCCTTCGTTAGGGTAGGAATGAATTTCTCCATACAACAGTAACCAAAACAGAGAGGTAGTAGTGCCCCCTAGTGGAGCCCCCGAGCGCCCTGAGCCGAAAAATGTTCGGGTCGGGGTGCTCTTACAGGAGCATACGTTAAGTAAATAATGGTAAGACTGAAACTTAGGAGAAAAGAAAACAACCTAGCTGTTCCAAGGTGCTTGATGAGAGCGTCATCGTCGTTATCCTTCAGTCGGTAGGCGTCCGGTCTGATCACTTTAGTCATCTGGATCCTTGTTCGCTGCGCCCCCTTCTTCTTTTTCTTGGCCTGCCAGCCTACCTCAGCAGGCGCTTGAGGAGCAGGCAGTCCTTGTAGAGGTGGTTCATGGGGTAGTCGTGGTTGGTGCATGGACTCCATGAGCTCGTGGAAGTGGCCAGAGGGGCCCTGCTAGGGCGGCGTGCCCGCATGATCAGCCGTGGCGACCAACACGGAGTTGGCCGGTTGACGGTGATTCTTTCTATTTTTTTTCCCCTCTGAGTGGAGGGGCCCTCGTCTTGATCCTGGCGCTTGGCCTTTCCTTTGTCGTGGCCTCCGTTGAAGCACGGTGCGAACGGCGCTTGATGGAGGTGTTGGGCGAAGGTCAATGGCCCCGGGCTATCAGGGTTGGGACTCTGGTCGACGCCGCGCGTGCCTTGGTTCGGTCCGAGGCATGCGTAGACGGGCAGTCGGCACAGAGCGGTCGTCAAGTCAAGACAAGGTGTTGTTGCGGCTTCCTGTGCCACACTTGGTGGTTGTGACGGTGATAGGGCATAGTGCCCCATCTGCTGCGTCTCTGTTCCCCGGATGGGGAGCGAGGTCACGAGTCGGCGTCGTGATACGGATCTGTCTGCTTGTTGAACGGCGGTGGTCTCCACCAGTGCTTGAAGGTTCCGGTGGATCGCCTGTTCGCGAGGGTCGTTTGGCTCGGACAAGCTGCGCAGGAGCATTGCCGCGGCAGCAATGTTCTGGCTGGGCCGAGCGAACTATGGGGGATCTGCTCCCCTATATGGGGTGTTACGCTGTGTGGCAGAACTGCCTAATCTAATGCCTCACAGGAGTGCTTGTCTTCCATTAGACACTAAGCACTCAAGGGAGAACACTAGATTACTCGGTTTCGTCGGGCACACCCCAGGGGAGAACCCGAAAATCCACATTTTTCCCTCAGGATCACAAATGAGAGAATAAAGCTTACAACATTCTTAACCATTTCTCACATCACTTTTAATACAACATCAGAGTATAATATTTATTAATATAACAGCGGAATGAAATCATATTATCAGAGTTATAAACAATTTAGTTGAACAACGGAATAGAAACATGTGAACAGAGTTACAGCGGAAATAAACATCTATTAATGACATGATGAAGTATTGATATCTATAGACTACGACAACAGATTATGAAACTTTCATTTATAAAAGTATTTGGTGAGAGTTATAATTAATAACTACGATCGCAGCGTAAAGGAATCCTCGCTGAGCCCACCAGGAGGAATCCACACACAAGAGTCAGCTTTACAATCCACCTGTCACCCGCAACAGGGGGGGATAAAACCCTGAGTACTCAATTGTACTCAGCAAGACTTACCCGACAGGAGAAAAGAAGAGACTCCAAGGATATGCAAGGCTATCTGGCTTGTGGGTTGCATTTGCAGGAAGCATTACTAAGTGTGCGTCCTTATATTCAATTTTTATTAATAGCCGCATTGGTTCATTAACTAACCATTCTATGTAAGCACCTATGCTACTTTCAAGCAGGTGGTAAGCAATCAGACTTCCCTTTTCCATTTTCCACCTTGCATCTTTTAGTTCTTACTACGATGCTAAACCGTAGACAAGTCGTACCGGATCGCCCGGTGATTCGCAAATCAATGCCCCTAGCTAGGTACCCTGAAAACACACGCCCCGCTTGTGCCCCAGGCACAAGCCGGACCAACCCATCACTCTCCTGTTCCGGATGTCCGGGTCCCCGTCCAAACTGGGACTCCAAGCCCCCGCCCCTGAGTCCCGGACTCAGTGCGGTGCAAGGACCTCCTCCACCAAAACAAACCCTAACAGTCGGTCCGGAAAGAGCCGGATCCACGACAAGAGAGCAACAAGTCTTCCAAGCGCCCATACACAAGTATATGCTTGGGATAATAAGTCTGTGACCTACCTAGAGTCATATGCAACGATCGGTCCTTAACCGACCAGACAGGGAAATGCAGTGCAACCAAGCTATGCCCCGCGTCCACGGCGACACAACCTCTTACACCCACCAATACCCAAACCATATCCCTGCCCGGTCACCATTTTCCTTTCCACCATTTTATATATTCCAAGTGATAATCATATAGTAACATATTTCCTATATCTCGCGAATGACAGGCAATCACTCAACTTCTACCGGAGTCCTGTAGCATAGCATTCTACACGATCCTGTCATACTAGTAAGACTCATAGGAACAAATATATATATATGCAAGTGGGTTTCATTCAACTCCTTAAAACTTAATGCACAAATATAATTTAAACTGCAGAAAGTAGGGGTTATGCACCGGGGCTTGCCTGGGTAAGATATATATTAAAAGTTAGTATCTGCATCTTCCGATCATCCACCATCAACTGGATAGAAAGCCCATTGCATCATCTTCGGATTCCCAATCATCCTTCGATCGATCCGTTGATTCATCATCGTACCTATATGATATGCATGCGATGCAATGCAAAGATGTAATTAATCAACTGCAATCGTGACTCGTAAAATACGACATACGCCTCTCGAGTTAACGGGCTAGTTCTACGACGACCATACTTAGGCTACATATACACGTTGTCGGATAAGGCGTTATTTTCCAGTAATTATTTTAGTTATATAAACCAAGGTGTTTCTTTATTCGCAATAGGACATTATTATCTAATTAGCAACTAGTTATTCCGGAGCTACAAAATTTATGGTGAGTAACTAATATTGCTAGGGATCTACTGTAGAAATTTCAGATCCAACGCTATTACCAATTTACCACGGAAAATCCCTACAAATTTATATTTTACAACATTAAGTATCTTAAATTAATTATATAGCTTCCAGGAATAATATCACACTATGTGAACCAACTATACTAACAGGTAGATCATGATTTTAGAAACTTAACAAAACTAGTTTCGTAATTTTTGGACAACTACACAATTTGCTACTGATTTTACAAGTTTGCTTCAGCAGTAAATTAGAAAATACCTTAAAAATGAAACAAGGCCGGCGGCAACGAAACTAGCCCAGCAGCCCAGGCAGACGGACGCGTGGTGGCCCAGCGAGACCGGTGACCCAGGCACAAGACCGACCCAAGCAGCCAACCGACGGGACGCAGCTGGAGCGGGCCGGCCCACGCGGGGCGTGCAGCACCAGGCCTGTCGAGACATACGCACGGCCCAACAGGGCTGGCAGCGCGGACGGCCCATCGGCAGTCAGCGCGGATGGCCCAACGGTAGGCAGTTCTACTATGCGAACCACAGACGAACAACACGGATCCCCTTTTTCTTTTCCTCTTCTCCCTTCAATACCGAGCAGAGCACGGACAGGGAAAAATCACCGGCCGGTGGCGGGACAGCTCCGGGACGGGAGCGTTTTGCCGTCTCCAGGCAGCAGGCATGCTGGCACCGACGATGGCGGGGTGGCGCGGAAGGGTAGCGTGGCTGCTGCGGCGTGGACCACGGCTGGCGAGGCGTGGCCCCACGACAGCGCAGGCACAAGCGACCGCAGGCGCAGCCATGGTGGGGGCGCTTCACCGACACGGGTGACGGCGGACGCTAGCGCGCTGTGGCTCGGGCGCCGAGGAATTGCAGGAGCAGGGAAAGGAGGCGTGGCGCGGCGTTACGGTGGTGCGGCATGCTCGCGCGCACCCGAGGAGAGAGGCGCGGCTGAGGCGGAGTCGCTCTGCGACGCTTGGCTGGCCATGGCGGCGCTTTGGTACGGCCGCGCACGGGCGGCCGGACCAGGGCGCACAACCGGGCAGGGGAACGGCGGGGTGAAGACGCGTGGGGAAGGCGCTGCGACTGCGAAGCTCGACTGACGGTGAGCGCGACTTGAAGGTGGGGCGGTCTAGCGCGGGACCGGATCGTGGGCGCGCTCGGCGAGGTCAGGGGCGCGGTGGTTGCGGCTGGCGAGGCGGCTCGGGCTCGGCGACTGCGGACGCTGCGGCTGCGGGCCAGCGCGGACCCGTGAGGCACGGCAGCGCGGCCATGGTGCGTGCTGCGGGCAGCGGACTGGCGTGGGCCAGAGCGGGCGCTTGTGTGCGGCCAGCAGCGGAAAGGGAAGGGGTGGCACTGCACGGAAGCGCGTGCGAGCAGCGCGAGAAGAGAAAGGGAGAAGGGGCGCCGGTGCCTGCGTGTAGGAAGGAGGCGAACGGCCGAGGCAGCACGGCTTCCTGAATTAAGCCGCATGAGGGTAACAGCAGCAGCTTGATCTCGGCGCAATGACAGGCAGCAGCGGAGACAAACAAGGTGGCCAAGAAAGCAAGGTAGACAGGGAGACAAGAACGTTGGAACTCACGAATTGGAGCCTTGCTCGCTGGCTATGGAGACAGACATGACCAAAGAAGACAGGAGCAGACAAGGGCAGGCAGTGGCCAAGCCAAGGAGATACGGCAGGCAGACGCGTGAGAGAGAGAGCGAGGTCAACTTGTACAGAGGACAGATTTCCACCACCGGGAAACTCTCAACACCGTTCATACATATAAAGCTAGACCCGTGAGTCTATATATGTATATATATATATATATATATCTCATTCTATTTATTACGGACTTTTATTCAATTATAACAGTTGCTCGTCATGTCGAATCTTAAAGATCAAATCGTTCGATAGCATCGTTATCGGACAGTCCAGAATATCCCTACGTACGACGTAATTTAACTTGAGCATGTATTTGAGTCCACGAAACTAAGTCATACAGGATTCGCTTATCACCTAAGTACGTTTTATATCAAAACCCGAGAAAACTTGATTCGAAATTTTTACTTAGGTCTAAATCGCGGTGCTAATTAAGCTCGTAACACCAGGGGTGTTACACGCTGGACCCGATGGGTGCGACCCCGGGCGCCATTCGCCGGTCTATGCGCGTGGGGCGCAGCGTGGTGCGCCGAGCACGCTGGCGCAGTTGGTGGCTGATGCGGCCACTGTCGTTGTAGATCCTCCCCATGCTTGCGCGTGAGCTCAGGGGTCTCCGCATGAGGGCCCGGAGGGGCGTGAGTCCGTGCGGACTCCGTTACCCCTGGCGGCTATTCCAGAGTGTCCGTCATAGCGCACTCGCGGGACGGACGGTGGCTTGGTGCCACGTCGCCGATGCTGGAGTCGTCACTCCCGACGTCGTCGTCCATGAAGTCGAGACAGCTGGGACCGTAGTCCACCATCCCCATGAGTTCAGACGTGAGAGGGGATGGCGCCGGCATCCGCTGGAGCCCCTGGGTGTACGCGTCTGCGGGAGGCACGAGGCCATAGGGGGACTGGCCGTATGGCGGCTATGTCGGGGACAACGGTAACCCACCGGGTATTCGGCGGAAGATAGAACGTAGTAAGTAAATAACAGCATGTATATTACTCATAGTAGGGTTTGAGCAGAGAGTTTGCTCAAAATGAAGCGCAGATGCCGCGCCGTCGATGACGCGCGTCCTGGAGTCAACGGAGGGCGCCCTTTCGATGGGTTTCGGAACGTGCGCCTCCTCGCGGAGGTGGAGTACGCCGAGCCGGTCGGCGGTGAAGTCTAGGCTTCCGAAGCGGAAGGCCTGGGAAGGCTCGAAGATAGGTGGAACCCGCATCCCGACGAGCGAGAGTGCGGGAAATTCCATCGAGCCAAAGCGAATCATATCGCCCGATCCCGCCACGACGGAGGTGGCGGAGAAATGGGTCATCCGATTACCAAAAAAGTATTGAACGTACATCGTCTTCCCCACGGATGGCGCTAACTATCGGTGTAGAAAGTGACCAACTAGTAAATATTTGTAGTTTTGCTGTACGTTGTGATCGGAGGTGGCCTAACGCTCAATGACACATGATTTATACAGGTTCAAGCAACGTAACCTACGTCCAGTCGGAGTCGGTCGGTGACTTTATTCCTGAGCCCAGGCGCTTGAAGTCTGTAGTGGGGGTACAAACGAGAGAGAGAGAGATGGGGGTGTACAAGAGGTTCGGTTGGCTCCGACCGGAAGGGTTGCGGCCGGAACATGGTGGTCCTACAGTTGTAAGGTGTTGATGTTGATCTAGTGAGTCTGAGCTTGAAGAAGTCGACTTGGGTTAACTGCCTATGTTTGGAGGGAGCACATCCCCTTTTATAGAAGAAGAGGATGGCTTTACAAGTGAGAGGGGGAATGAGTGTGGACGTTTCTAAGCCTTGTTGCCCACGCCGACGGGGACAGGATAATGGTGGGCGCCCGCAATACTGTTGATGTCACTGTAGAATGTTAGGCACATGTGGAAGGTTGAGCTGCTTTCTTTAAGACTGGAGGATGTCGGTACTTGCAAAAATGTTGTCTCGCCGACTGGAGGCATGGCTGTACCACGTTTACCTGGTACGGTGAATTCCGGCGCCTACAATACTGTAGAGGTAAAAGCCGGCGCCTACAATACTGTTTGTGGCAGGGCGGTTGTAAAGTATTGTTCCGCAGGGTATGGTCCCTGGTACCGTGGTTTGACTTGCGAGCCCCGTTTTGCCTTCCTTCGTACGTCTCCTGGTTCTTTCCGAGCGGGCGTCCTCGGTCGGATGGCCCCAGTCGGTTCTGGTGTGCCAGTCAAAGAATAGCGATGGGCAGGGTTTTCTATGAACCCCGGTCGGAGACGCGGGGTCGGAGTCGGAGGCGGTCCTCGGGTCAGGCTTTCCGAGTGGAGGCCGTGCGAAGGCAGCCGGGGCTTGACGCTAGCGCTCCGATCGGAGAGGCCGTTCGGAGTTGGCCTGAGCCTGAACTAGTGCTCCGGTCGGAAAGATGGGCCGAAGGCGGCCAGGGCCTGAAGCGAGTGCTCCGGTCTGTTGAGTTTAGACTCTTAGACCGGTCCAGAAGAAGAAAAGGCCGTCCTCCTGAACCGAGCCCTGGCGTAGAAACCGGTCCCCGAGGGACTCCCGATTTATGAACCCGACAGTATATATCCTTCTTGAAATATACTCTCGGTTGCCAACTTGTCATAGGTTAAGATAGCGAATAATTAATCCCTACACCTACGGGATCGGACCATCTAACGGTGGACGGGTGGAAGTAACTTACGTGCCTAAATCATGGGATGTTTAGTCCGTCTGCAGTCTGCCATTAGGCAAGATTCAGCGAGTCGTATGTATGAATATATAATAAGTAAATTTGTTGGCTTAGTTTTCGAAGAAGCTCGTAAGGGTAGGATTTATATGCCTACGTTCATAGATGTGAGTATGTATGTATTGTGTAAACGTCTTCGTACTGTGTTAATTCTACAGAAAAGTAAATGAAAATTCGTGTCTGTAATGTAAACTACTGCCGCTGTTTTACATTTCAGACCCATTTCCAACGTGGCCTTCTCCTCTTATAAATTTATCCCCTTTTTCTTTCAGGCTTTCGTAAGACTTCTCAAATCCCTGAAAACTACGACGTACTAGTTCATATACAATTCACCCGTCAAATTGGTTTACCGCATGTGCTGATAAAGAACGACAGTTGACAACAACTCAAGCACTATACAAAAAAAGTGGAAGCACCAACCAGTGTCGGCCCTAATAGAAACAATGGAAAAAACTATGAATTTTGTACGATTCCAATTTCATAGGAAAAGTTTCTGCCCCTTTGGTACCAAGATTGAGACCTATAAGAAGGTTCTATTTGGAACCAGGATTGAAAAAACACAGAAATAAAAAAAACATAGGAATGAGATAGGAATGCAAGTGTAAAATATATTATGATTGCAGAACAGAGATTCAGTGACGATGGTTGTTTGGATGGTCTATAGAAAAGCGCAGGGTTTTTAGATAGGCACATGCCTCCATCCTACGTGAGCTAGCAAGAAAACGAAGGTCGGACTGGATAGAAATTTTCCTATGTATAGAATCTATAGTTAGGAACTTTTCCTATGAACCAAACAATGCTACAATACTCAAATCCTAAGGAATCCAACTCCTACGTTTTTCTTGTTTCTCCCCCATTTCAAAGGGTCCCAAAAATCCTTCAAATTCCTATAGGATGCATGAATTTATTAAAAAGATTAGAGAAAAACTAATGTGAGATTGGATCTCGTGAAAACGTCCTTTGTGTCTACCAATCTCTTCAATGCCTCTAATATTTTTATCTCTTTTGCATCCCAAATGACTCAGTCGTCCTGTCACTACTATCACTAGTAGAGAAACGAGCTATACTCCCGGTTCTCAACCCCCTTCAGTCCCGGTTTTCCAACCGGCTGCTAGCGGGACTTTCAATTTTCGTTCGCATTCTACGCTGCTACCGGAATACGCATTCTACGCTGCTAGAATATACGTATTCTACACGTTTATAATGTACGAAGGACTTTTAGTCAAGGATGCAGCGGTACAGATCCTGTTCAAGTAAGATTGTGGTGCATGGCTCTAGAGCTGAGCTTTTAAGTTAGTTTTCACTCTTCTGAGCAAGTGAGGTGGTGCTAATAGGTGGGACTGGCCGGAAATTCCGCTCCATTCTGGTATATGCTCTCTCCTATGTGTGGGCTTCAGGTCGAGCCGGCCCATCGAGGCTCCTGTAAACGCCCGGGACTAAAAGACCTTTTGTCTCGGCTGATAATACCAGCCGGGACTAATTGATTTGGTCGTGTTCAGTTGCATCGGTGTTAGCTCAAAAGACTACCTGTTACACAAGCTTTAGTCCCGGTTGGGGACTAAAGGTGCCTTTCTAATCATTCAAATCCACAGATAATGTATATTTGTATGTAGGTATCTCTGAAGTTTCTTTGAAGCTCAAAAGACTCTCTGAAGCTTTACTCCCGGCCAAGCACACAAGCTTTACTCCCGGCCAAGCACACAAGTCGTCCAAGCACACAAGCTTTACTCCCGATCAAGCACACAAGCTTTACTCCCGGCCAAGCACACAAGTACGCTACTTCCTAGTACAAGTAAAGCTACTTCCTGTCAGTGTCAGCTCAAAAAACTGCCCCAGTTTTAAGCTTTAGTCCCGGTTGGAGACAACAAACGGGACTAAAGATCCCTTTCTAATCCCGGACGTAGCCTCCAGCCGGGAGTAGACTTTTACTCCCGGTTGGAGGGACCAACCAGAGTAAAAGTTAACATTTAGTTCCGGTTGGTAGCTCCAACCGGACTAAAGGTCCCCTGCAGCAAAAGTCTGCCGCAGTAGCCGTTTGGCATGACCTTTAGTCCCGGTTGGACCTACAAACCGGGACTAAAGGTCTCTCTAGTCCCGGGCACGAAATATACCGGGACTAAAGCCAAATTTCAAGCTGGATCAAAGGTCGTTTCTCTACTAGTGTATAATAGATTAATATGTCACCACCGGCTCCAGAGATCCCATCACCACCGCCAGTTTCTTCCCTCGTCGGTGAAAATGGCAGTACTACAAAGGAGAAGATTTTCAAAGACAGGCGGCAACCGATGGTCACTGTTAATCGCCAGTCGGCATGCCCGTCCTATAAATCGGTTGAGAGGCTGGCGGCCTAGCACCTTAAAAGGATCCAGATGCCCAAGAAAAAGGTGAATTGGGCTAATCTAAAATTTCTTGCAATAACTAAGCCCATTTCACACCTAGTGCCTAAATGTGTTCTCTATTATTCTACCGCGCAAAAGCTTTGCACCCTAAGTTCTAATCCTACTCTAGCATGACAATTCTAAGAAAGTAAAGATATGAATTGAATTGTTCAAATGTAAATGTTCAAAGTAAAGAGAGGGAGAGAAACGCGGCGATGTTTTTTCAAGGTATCGGAGAGTCACCACTCCCCACTAGTCTTCGTTGGAGCACCCGCGCAAGGGTGTAACTCCCCCTTGATCCGCACAAGGATCAAGTGCTCTCTACAGGCTGATTCTTCGACACTCCGTCGTGGTGAATCACCCACAACTGCTCACACCATGACTTGGGTCATCCACAAGCTCCGCCGAATGATCACCAAGCTTTCAATCACCACCGAGCCGTCTAGGTGATGGCGATCACCAATAGTAACCAGCACAAACTCTCACTTGACCAAGACAAGCCTAATGAGAAAGGTGGATGTACACTTGCTACTCCCTATGCACTAATGAGGTCCTTAATCTTGGATTATCAAATCTCAATCACCTCACTAGGCTCTTGCTCTCCTTTGCACTCTAAAGTGTTTCATCAGCTGAACAAATGTGCAAGAGAGCAAATAAGTTGGACGAGTAGGAGAAGTATTTATACTTCTCACTTCAAAACATACCCATTGGGGTCCAACTTAGCATAATTCGGGGTGACCGGACACGCCTGTCAAAGTGACCGGACACCCCCGGTCAGTAGCCAACGGCTACGTGACACCAACGCCGACAGATGGATATGACAAATGGCTAGGCATGCATTTCATTTGAATATGTTTGCTGAGTATTTTGTACTCTCTCTTGCTATTAGCCCTCCCCTATTCAGATGAAAAGATACAACTTATGATGACATGATCTCCCAAGCACATGATCTACTGAAAGTCACATGAGAAATACAATATCCATATAATTTCTAGTATAACGTGATGGAGTTGTTATTATATTTATTTTAGGTAATGTTTATTAACCACTTTTTTTTTAAATGAAACAAAATTCGTAAGGTCCTAATCATTGTTCTGTTGCAACACTTTGATTAGAATCATTACTTAAGAAGTCATCGCTTTGTCAGGTAATAATCCCAAAGCCGACATTTTTTTTACCTTGGTAGTGAAGATGCGAGGCGTTACACGTGGTATTAAAGCAATGGTCAATCAAACCATGCATATAGTTAGAGACTAGGTAGCATAAATGAGTTTCTTTAGTTTAATTAGAAATAGCTTGTTAACTTGGTAATGTTGGAAAACCTTCCTGTGAGCCTCAACTAGATAGACTTATAGGTGGAATGATATGGAGTGTGCTGACTCGGTAAAGCGGTTGACTACCGGGTGTTTATGTTTTCCGAGTGTTGGCACTCGGTAATCACTTTTTTCCGAGTGCCCCGACTTTTGACACTCGGTAATTGTCGGGGCACTCGGTGACTACACAGTCTCCGGTAGTGTGGCAAAAACAACTAACTCTCTTTTAACTCCGATAGAAGTAATCACTAACACTAAATCATTATATTTTGTATGGGGAAAATCTATGTTTTTTTAAAAAAAAAACAAGGGACGTGTTCTGAACCTTCATGCATGTGTTCACATAGCAATCCATATCACTATTTAAAATGATGGCAGCAACTTCAGCATCTCGTACAACTAAATAACAAAACATGGACATTTTTTTATGCTAGAAAAAGTTTGAGGTCGTCGGTCTGCCTCCTGCGATACCGCGAGTTCACCTCGCGCTCCGCGATCATCTCCCCTGGCAATCACGCGCGGCTCACCCAAATCAATGCACTGGGAGAAAGGAAGGTCCCGCAACCGCAATTGGATCACGCGCATCCTTGTCTCCTCCGTAGTGCGCCGCCCTCGCCCTCGCCATCATGAGCCGCGCGCTCCTCGCAACCTCACCACGACTCCCTGCGCCCTCTGCAACCTCGCTTTTATCGCCCCTGCCCTACACGGGGCAACTGCTGCCGCTGTCGCCGGCGCTCCATGGCCCGAGCGCCGGGTCTCCGCTGCCACCGCCCCTCAAACAATGGCGCGGCGCCTCCACTCCCACATCAATGCCTCCGTCGGGCTCCCATGGGCGCGTCCCTCGATCTCCCACAGGCAGCGTCGCTTTTCCCACCCCGCAGCACCACTCTGCCACCCCTCCCCGTTGGGTTCCCACCACATGGGTAGCGCCGCCGGCGACTGGCACTCCATCCACTACGCCACTAACTGCCGACCGCCAGCCTAGACCACAGTGGAGATGGATTTGACCGTGTGCATCATCCTGGTGCGGAGGAACACTTGCCCGTCGCACACTGCTATGGTCCATTGCAAGTGCCATTGCACATTGCGTGCCGTCCTCCAGAGCAAACAAAATCAAGATCGATCGGAATCAACTGTGAGTTTGTACCCCCAACCTTGTTCTTCCTACTCGATTGGTTTGGGGTTGGGTTTGGGTTTTGGACTTTGTAACTTCGCATAGGTTTCGGAAGGAGCACTAGGCTCGTGGCCAGGTCAGGCCGCCCACTCGCCCTCCAGAGCGAGGATGTCAAGCTGGTCGCTGTCAACGACCCTTTCATCGCCACGGATTACATGGTATTGCCCTGCAATTTTTTTCTCCTGTTCCCTCGATTGCTCCTGGTTTTTCTGTTCTTGCCTTCTTGTTATCATTACTCCTTTTGGGATTTGTTTTGTGATGCAGTCTCAACTGGTGGTGATATCGGTTTGTAAATTTTTTAGATTTATTTATCATCCTGATCAGCTATCTTTATTCTGCCCTTGATTCAGTGAAGTCTTATACACTTGCTTTCCGGTCTATTATATTACAAACAATCGATAACTTTCAAGTTAGTGTAAATTAAGTGCAATCTTAGTTAACCTAACAAAGATAGAAATAACTACTGGCAGTGTTGATGGTACAGGCATTTGACATTCGCATGGGTAGGTAGGTGATGCCGTATTCTATTCTGAAATATATCTGACATATACTCTTTGGTTTACTAATTGGAATTTTGGTCGTTCCCCTTTTACATCACATCCTAATCGACTTATATTAATTTATTCTATATGGTTTGTTGGTTCGTTTCCCTCTTGCTTATAATAGGAGACTCTTGATAATCGGGGGCATCCTGTGAACTGTGTCTCATTATCAAAAGACATCAATTGCCTTCTAGATAACTGTTTAGATTCACAAGCTGATCCCTTATACAAAAAACTCACTAAAAAAGCAGCTCAGTATTTTATTTTCAGCCTGGGCACAAAGTTGCCAGGAGGCTTCTTTTGTCTAGCATTTTATAGAAGGATGGAGTTATTATTTTTATTGTCCTCGACTTTATGGAAGCATGCGATCACACTCTTCCTTCAGCTTTGATTGGAAAGATCATATGATCATCAATGATGGCAAATGTGGCCTTGAGAAGAGATTCCAACATATATTGACATAGCTGCCAGTCTCATTTACCATCTTGAATGGATTGATCTTAGCAAATTTTCTCCTTGACTCTTAGTCTCTGTTTCATCATTGGTCTATCGCCTTTGTCATACCATCATTCATGGGCATCCTTATCTCTCACAACTAAAAAGGCTAAAGATTGGACACCAAAATCGTGCGACATACGTTGGGTCGTCGGTTTGCCGCGCGCCCCTGCGATCCCGCTCTGCACAGGCAGGTGGGACCTCTTCCATGGCCCCTTTGATCCCGCTCCACGCCGTACGTTGATCGCGTCTTCTCTATGGCATGCGATCCATGGCTCCAGCAACCGCCCTCGCGAGACCTCGCCCTCTCCCTCGCGCCGCCATATGTTTCAAATTTTTATGCCAACATGACAGCGTAATAGCTTCTTTGCTTCACGTGACGTGTTATTAGCTTGTTCAAATTATTTATGCGTCCTATATTCACATGTTCAATGCCATTCAATCGAACCAATCTGAGGTCAATCCTATGTGCTAACGCGTAAATCAATTAGCTTCCTTTTTTGGTCGTGTGTTTTCCGGCCCAAATCTTAATCTCAGATTAATTTTGTGCGAATTTTTCTTGCAGGCTAGCCTCCACATCAGTTAGCTTGCAGTGGGATAGAGGAACATGAGTTGTGCCTCCACATCATGTAGTGCTTAAATTTCTATGCTTCTTGATCTTGCATGTCATAGCTAACCTGTGGTGCATGCATCTGTTTGGCGCAGTGATTTCTCAGGGGATAAATGTAGGAGACACGAAGAAGCTGCACTTGCAATGGCCTAATGATGCATAATGACAAGGTTCTGAACTATGCATCCCAATACCCAAATCTTTGTTCTGCCTGTCTAAATTCTTGTTGCACAACGCTTAAATTGATATCTTGTTTGTGGGACTTGCATGCTTGCTTTCATTTAATTTGTTCAATGTTCTGAACATATGGCTATTGTTCTAATTTATGATCGTCTTGCAGAACCATACAGGAATTGAAGGTTTATCTGGAGCAAAAGTTGATCAGATCTAAGAGGCAGCTAAAGAACATCTGGTCTATCCTTTAAGTTGGGTTCTGCTTACTAAACCTCCATGCAATCAGTTCTGTATGATATGTCATCTTGAAATTCTCTTTTTGTTTGTTTGTCACAGAACCAGGGTTTCATGACAGGAACTGATCCCCTTCTTAAGGTAAGAAAAATTGCATGTAAGATACTAATCGGTGTGTGGTTTACCAGTTTGGTATGTCTGATTAGTGACAACCAATGCTTGACTCCTTGTAGTATGTATAACTGACAAGGTTGATTAGTTATTGATCTGGTTGAGCACTTTTAATTACTTCTCATATGTGTTGCCCTTTAAGGTTGTTTGATTTATTTTGCCTTATTTCAAGCGGAAGTCTGTTGTTCGGATTACAATTGGGAGCCAAGCACTTTATGAGCTGCTTGGTGGTAATATATCAGAAATGTGTTGTGTGATCAGTCATGCCATCATATTAGTCTAATAGACTGGGAAGAATTTGCCATTGTATACAACACAAAATCATGCATAAACCTCTTACATGAAAGAAATGTCTTAAGTATTTACTGAGAATAGTCAATTAGTCACAGTGAATGTTGACTTCTGATGTGCTTTTGTAACTATATATATTTCTGAGTTCAGTTCTAGCTTTTTAGGTTGAAATATATGTCATCTGGTTGTCTTGCAGGTCACGGAAGACCCAGTTGTTGGCTTGGGGGATCAAGTGAGGATGATGGAGAAATTGCACTCTCCATATATATAGGTTAATAATGAACTATGTGGTTGTTTTCCAGTATGGTCTGCTCTGGTGAGGACTATGGCCATATGTTTCAAATTTTTATGCCAACACGAAGAAAACTATAAGTTGTCTTCCGCTTCGATTTCCCTTGATTTCTCTCTTCCGCTTCAATTTCCCTTGATTTCTCCATGCTTTTACTCCATCTTGCTGAATGAAATCAAATCCCTCACTTTAGCATCTCATTTGTGCAGCCCAACTGGTATTCCTGCATTTTAGTGCCTTTTTTGTGAACTAAGTAGTTCTGAGTAGTGGTTGATTATAGTAATCCTTTTCCATATCAACTATATGATCGATTTTACTAAACTATAGTAGTCTATTGAATTGGTAAAATAGATAATCACAAATGCACAGTGCTTTGCCTTTTCATTAATAAGTACTTAACGATTGGTCTCTCTTCATCTATACAGGGATACGTTTTCCCTTAGTTGATCTGGTGGCTTATGGTTTAGTTACTACACTTTTATACAAGAAAATAGAAAGGACTTGCTCCCAGTATTGGATGACCTGTATATTTAATAAATTAATATTTCTTAATGCATTTGCTATTTAGGCTGTAGTTCAGTAAAAACAACTGAGTTTTGTTCTGTACAGTCACTGTGAGTTAATCTCATTTCAAGTGGCTCGAGCATACTGTTAGAACATTTTGGAGCTCCGGAGTCTTGATCAATCTCTATTCCTATACATTTGTCACCAACAGCATGCGTGTTTGCAGACTCTAGGTGTAATATGAAGGATGACACTAGGAGTTGGGACAATTTTCTTGTTTATTTCTCACTCAAATGCCATGCCAATCTGAGGGGTTGGGGGTACATATTTATAGGCTGCTAGCCAGCCAAGCATATGCTAAGATGCTGTCCTCTAAGATGCTGTCCTCTAGTCTAAGATGCTGTCCTAAAAATAGACCATGCAGCCACAAGGACCATGTGACCAGCACAGCCCCACAAAGACCAGCCCACACATGAGACTTGTCCCATCATTCTCCCCCTAAGTCTTATGTGTCGTCCTGTGGGAAAGTTGAACCATCCCGGTCCTAGAGCAGAGCTCAAGGAACTTGATCCTCCCAAGGGGCTTGGTGAGCAGGTCCGCAAGCTGGTCCTTGGTGTTGATGTACCTCGCCTTGATGCTCCCTTCCTCCAAACAGCCTCGGATGAAGTGGTACCTCACCCGGATGTGCTTGCTGCGTTCATGGAACACGGGGTTCTTTGCTAGGGCCAGAGCGGACTTGCTGTCCACCCTGAGCTCCACCGCTCTAGTGTCTCTGCCGAGGAGATCACCAACAGTCGAGCGAGCCAGAGCGCCTGAGTCGAAGCGGGGGAGGCCGCTATGTACTCGGCCTCGCAGCTGGACAAGGCCACCACCTACTGCTTGACCGACTGCCAGCTAACGAGGCACTTGCCGAGGAAGAAGAGGATCCCGCTCGTGCTCTTGCTGGTGTCGATGTCGCCGGCGTGGTCGCTGTCGCTGTACCCGACGAAGTATGCCGCCCCAGGGCACCTAGGGTAGTAGAGGTCGTGATCGAGAGTCCCCGCAACGTAGCGGATGATCCTCTTCACAGCCTGCTGGTGCTCCGTCATCGGTCGCTGCATGAACCGACTAACGTAGCTGACGGAGAATGCCAAGTTCGGTTGTGTGTGGGCGAGGTAGCGAAGGCTCCCCACAAGACGCCGGTACTGCATAGCGTCCACCTCCATCGTGCTGTCGCGGCTCAGCTTCAGCCTCTCCTCTGTTGGAGTGAGAGCTGGGTTGCAGTCGGTGAGCCCAGCTAGCTCAACGACGCGCTTGGCGTAGGCGGTCTGTCGAAGCGTGATCCCAGAGTCATCCTGGTGCACCTCGATTCCTAGGTAGAAGGAGAGAGGCCCCAGGTCACTCATCTGGAAGGTGGCCTTCATCTCTTCCTTGAATGCCGCCACCTCCGCATCCTTGGTGCTAGTGATCACCAAGTCATCGACATAGACACCCACCAGCAGAGCATTTCCTCCACTACCCCGTCGGTAGATGGCCACCTCGTGCGGGCTTTGCTCGAAGCCCATCCCCTTTAGCGTGGAATCCAACTTGGCATTCCACGCCCTCAGTGCCTGCCGCAAGCCATAGAGGGCCCTGCGCAAGCGAAGCACCTTGCCCTCCTTGCTGGGGATCGCAAATCTCGGTGGCTGGTGCACGTAGACCTCCTTCAAGTCACCGTTAAGGAACGCCGACTTGACGTCCATGTGATGAACACGCCAGCCCTCCTGGGCAGCTAGCGCAAGGAGGAGTCGCACGGACTCCATCCGTGCCACGGGAGCAAAGGCGTCGTCGAAGTCGACCCCCTCCTGTTGCACGAAACCTCGTGGCACCAAGCGAGCCTTGTGCTTGACGATGGTGCCGGCTTCATCCCTCTTCAGCTTGTACACCCACTTAAGGGTGATCGCGCGGTGACCACGAGGAAGGTCTGCAAGCTCCCAGGTGTGGTTCTTCTCAACCGCATCCATCTCCAACTGCATCGCGGCGCGCCATGCCACGTGTCTCTCGGCCTCTGCAAACGACCAAGGCTCACCGTCGTCACACACAAGGTGCAACTGCGCCTCTAGGTCGTGAGGCACCGGTCCCGGCACCGGCTGGTCACCAAGAAGGTTCTCTATCGTACGGTACCGCAACAGCTCGCCGTCGTGGTACACGTCGATGCGCTCCTCGTCGTGAGAGAGCGGAGTAGCGAGCTCAACCGGGCTGTGCTCGACACGAGCTGGTGTTGGAGTAGACGTGCCCGGAGAGGTGCCTGTCAGTGCTGGAGTGCGTGGCGGTGCTGGCTGTGGTGGAGCCGACGAAGAACTCATCGCAGCCGAGGTCCTGGCTAGAGAGCATGGTGCTGTCGGAGTAGCAGGCGTCGGGGTCGGTGGAGGCTCGGGGACTGGGGTAGATGAGCTTATCGAAGAAGAGCTGCCTACTCCCCCAGCTCCCTCGAAGTGGACGTACTCGATAGTGAAGTCGTCGTACGTCGGAGCCGAGCCGTCGTCCACCGCCTTGTCCCACGCCCATCCTCGCCCTTCGTCGAACACAACGTCGTGCGCCATGCGCACACGCTGTGTCTTTGGGTCAAGGATGCAGTAGGCCTTTGAGCCCTTCGCGTAGCCGATGAACACTCCCGGAGTGCTCCTGTTGTCGAGCTTGCTGATGTGGCCAAGCTCCTTGGCGAACGCGAGGCGGCCGAAGACCTGCAAGTGGGAGACCACCGGCTTGCGCCCATGCCAAGCCTCGTACGACGTCTTGCCGTCGAGCGCTTTGGTAGGCGAGCGGTTGAGGATGTAGACGGCCGACACCACAGCCTCTCCCTAGAAGACAGTCGGCATCCCCCTCTGCTTGAGAAGGGCTCGAGCCATCCCCACAACCGTCTGGTTGCACCGCTCGACGACGCCGTTCTGCTGCGGGCTATACGGCGTGGAGTAGTGGCGCTGAATGCCATCATCAGCGCAGTATGACGCGAATTCAACCACCATGAATTCGCCGCCGTTGTCGGTGCGCAGTATGCGTAGCTTGCGGCCACACTCCGCCTCCGCAGCAGCCTATGAGCGCCTGATGGCGTCCGCAGCATCTCCCTTGCTGCCGAGGACCATCACCCACATGTAGCGGGAGAGGTTGTCGACGAGTACTAGGAAGTAGCGTCGTCCTCCCGGTGTGGCCGGTGTCACCGGACCACACAAGTCCCCGTGCACAAGCTCGAGCCTCTCCTTGGCTCGAAAACTCGCCCGCTGGGGAAAGGGGAGTCGCCTCTACTTCATCAACACGCAGACGTCGCAGAGCTGCTCCACATGGTCGAGGCATGGCAGGCCTCGCACCATCTCCGTGGCACTGAGCCGCTTCAGGGCCTCGAAGTGAAGGTGCCTGAAGCGCTCATGCCACTACCACGCCTCGTCATCCCGACGAGCAGTGAGACAGAGGGGTTGTGCCACCTGCACATTAAGGATGTAGAGTCGATTTGCGCTTCTGGATACCTTGGCAAGAAGGCAACGACGGCGATCCCAAATCCTCACGACTCCATCCTCAACCACCACGCGTGAACCGTTCTCATCCAGCTGTCCCAAGCTGATGATGGAGTTCCTCAACGCGGGGATGTAGTAGACTCCGATGAGCAGCCTGTGCTCACCAGACACGGTGGTGAAGATGACGGAGCCGACGCCCTTGATCTCCACGCCGGAGGCATCCCCAAACTTGATGGAGACTCGGATGCTAGAGTCAAGCTCGGTGAAGAACTCCCGTCAGTCGGTCATGTGATGGGTGGCGTTGGTGTCGAGGAACCACCCGTCAGTCTTGTCATTGCCGGAGCCATCACCGAGGAGGGAGTGTGCTTTTGGCTCGTCAAGGTGGAGGAGAGCCGCTGCGGCCGGTGCCGCTGGAGGTAGCTCGATGCTTGCATGTGCCATGAATAGAGCCGGCTCCTCCTCCTCTGCCTGTGCGATGTGGGCCTGGCCACGTCGTTGCTGTCGACAGTCCTTGGCCCAATGGCCAAGCTGGCCGCAGTTGCGGCAGGTGTCGTCTCATGCCGGCTTGTGCCTGCTGGCGGCGCCGCCCTGGGCGCCTCCGCGGGCATCACCCTCGGCACGTCCTCGCGCCCCGGCCTGGGCGTCTCTGCGCGCCTTGCGCGGCTTGCCATGCTTGCAGCCACCTGTCACGGAAGAAGGCTCCCCCTTCTTCCGGTCACCTTGGCTGGCAAGCCACTACTCCCGAGTGAGAAGGAGCTTTCCACCCGTGGTGATGGGCCCCGAGAGAGACTGTGGCTCATCGCTGTCGACGACCTTGAGGCGACCTATCACCTCCTCGATCGACATTGTGGAGAGATCTAGCAGAGACTCGATCGAGCGAGCTATCTGCTTGTACTTCTTGGGGACGCATCGGAAGAGCTTTTCGACAGCTCTCTCCTCGCCGTAGGTGTCGTCGCCGAACTGCACCATCTTCTGCAATAGAGTGTTGAGACGGAGAGCAAAGTCATCAACGTCCTCACCTGGCCTTGAAGGCCAGGTTCTCACACTCCTTGCGAAGTGCCTGCAGTGTGGACTTGCGGGCGCGGTCGCTGCCAATGCGTGCTGCAGCGATGGCGTCCCAAGCCTCCTTGGCAGTCCGCTTGTTGGTAAGCGAGAACTGCATCTCGGGCGAGACTGCAGCGATGAGGGCATCCAGCGCCCGTCGATCTAGGTTGTAGTCGACGTCGCCGTACCGGACTGCCTCCCACATGTGCCGCATCTGGAGCTTTACCCTCATCACCGCAGCCCACTCGACGTAGTTGGTCTTAGTGAGAGTAGGCCACCCACCGTCGGGACCAACGTCCCTGACGACAGCCTGGAGCTCGCGGTAACCACGGTACCGATCCGGGGAGAGAGAGCCACACTGCCTGTAAAGGCCGCGCTCTCCATCGACCCGTCCGCCACCGTCGCCGTGCGCGCCTCCTCCATGAGCGCCTCCTCTAGGAGCGCCGCCGGCGCGTCCGCGCCTGTCTGGGCTGTCGCCGCGCTCGTGGGTGTGCGCGACTGCCCACTGCGCTGCCCGCGCTCGTCCTGCCTAAGATGCTGTCCTAGATGCTAAGATGCTGTCCTCTAAGATGTTGTCCTCTAGTCTAAGATGCTGTCCTCTAGTCTAAGTTGTTGTCCTAAAAACAGACCATGCAACCATAAGGACCATGTGACCAGCACAGCCCCACAAAGACCAGCCCACACATGAGACTTATCCCATCAATGGCGACGTCATCCTCGCCTTTAAGTGCCTCAATCTGCCATTCCTTCAGGTCTGCTACCTGCTTCCTTTTGCATCTCTCTCAAAGCTTTTTTGAGGATTAATCAGAGTTCTTAATACTTTGCAAAACAGCAATTTTGTGGAGTCCATACAAATTTACAGTGTAATTTGCACCTAAACATTTGAAATATGATTGGCAGTTTCATCTAACCATATGAGATATGCTTTCAGCTGGTTGTGTAGTTACTACTGCACTTAGCCTGGCGCAGCATGAATGATATGGTAACTTTTTTTTTCTGTATCATTTCGGGATAATTTGCACCATGAGTATCTGGGATGATTGCCTTCAACTTAAATAGGTTCTAAGCTGACACTGAATAATCTTATTTCCTTTACTCTCCCCCTTTGAATGTGCGAGCTTCTTCCAAATGTGTGATCACCATAAACCATGTTTATTGTTGCAGCATGAGAACCCCCGGTGATTACATGCGCAATTAGTCTGAGTTTGGCCCTAAAGTGCTGGGCATAAGAGGGATTTTGATTTTTCACTTCGCTCAAAGATCAAGCGCACTGAAGGCAGTCAAATGAAGCAAAAAAAAAAAGAAAAAAAAGAAATTGATGGCAGCCTTCCCTCCCTGTTATCTTCCAGTATCTTGTGAAATTAGTCGTAGCAGGTGCACAATCAGAATCTGTTTTCTCGGTAACTTATTTTATCATGCAGTGCATGTGACTTGAAACTGTGATAGCCTTGTATTGCTTGCTGACTTCTGGCACCTATAGTAATGAACTGATCAACAAAGTACCTATAGACTCTGAAGCTTTGCATGGGATAAATACATATGGACTTTATAAAGCTTTGAGTTAAAATGCTTATTTTGCGAGATTTTGTGCAACTTAAGATTGGAGCGTTGTTGGCCTTATTTCACAATAGAGAATTCTTGACGAGTTGAACGTTCTTGTATTGAAATTTGATTTTCGTGATCAAACCTCTTGTTGACCCGCCCTATACTTATGATCGTTGGAAATCATAAGTATCCATTGAACGATTCTTATTTCCTTTGTACTTCAATTTATTCTATTCTATCCATTGAACCCGGACCCGCCCTATAGATTTTCGTGATCAAACCGGACCCGCCCTATTGACGATTGGAGCGGATGACGTTGAATGGAGGGACCGGTGGCACAATCCTGTGAACCGGACCCGCCCTATAGATGATCCGGACCTGGGTCCGGTTCCACGGTCCGGTTGGCCCCAAGTGCTAAACGGCTAGTGGAGTCTTTGGGGGCTCTATAAATAAAAGTTGGATGCCTTGGCTCACCCTCTTGGACATTTTCACCTGTGATACATCCTTGTGAGCCTAAGCAAATATCTCCTTCACTGATTCATTATGATAATGAGATTGGGAGTGATTCCAAGTGCATTTGCGTGAGTGATTGCATCTAGTGGCACACTATAACATAACATACTTTTGCCGACACTTTCTATTGTAGGCAAAGGGCACCTTTGCCGACAGATAATCTCCCGCGAAAAGTTTTGCCGATAGTTTAGAAACAGTCGCGCTAGAAGCCGTCGGCGAAACTTTTGCCGGCAGTTAACAGAATCCCCGACACTTTATGTGTAGGTAAACGGTCTACCTACGCCGACAGTTGAAACCTTTGCCAACAGTTAACCTTTTGCCGACAGTTAAGACCTACGCCGACAGTTAAGACCTTTCCCGACAGTTTGTATGTTAGCCAAACCATTTCCAAAGTATTTTACAAACCATACCCTGCCAAAAAAAAATTATCGGCAAAACTGCATAGATATAATTACAATTAAAATAATTTGATAAATCCACTTTTGCTCATATAGAAGCATCACATTGAACAAATTCACTTGATTTTTTGTATAAATAATATATTAGATCTTCCATACATACACCCTGCTCGTCAATCCTATCTATTTCTAAAAATTGTAATTCTTTACACTGCAACAAAATACGAAGATATTTGGAAAAAAAATACCAAGATATTTGCAAGTATACTGCGTCCACAATAGCAGCATGCCATCTCCAAAGAGAAGAAAATAGGTGGTTTATCTCTCAGCCTCTGCAACTATAAATACACTGACTGGTTTATCTCTCAGCCTCTGCAACTATAAACTCAAGCTTGCGTCATGCAAATGCAAGACTTTGCCACTATATTCCCCAGGCAACTGGGGCCTGTCAACCAAAATATAGAAATATAGAAACGAGCAGCAGTGATCAACTTCATCAAAGGTCACCGCCGGCACCGGTTAAGGTGGTCCGTAGATGACCATCCTTGGGGCATGCTAATCCTTGTTGCCGTTGGGGGATTCATCCTGCTCATCGATCTTCTGGAACTCAGCCTGGATGACCTCGACGATCTTCACGTCATCTGGGTCTGGCTCGGGAATGCTGACATGCAGTGAACCCATCTTGATGAGCTCCCTGCACGACGCTTGCTCTTTGATATGGTCGTAAAGTTCTTTGTGGAAAGGATGGTCAAGGGAGAAGCAGTTGTCGACGTCAGTAGATGAATGCTTTGATGATCAAGAGCCCTCCCGGCGGCAGAAATGGGGAAGTGACGAGTAGTCCATAATCTACAAATGTTAATGCACGTTCACAAATGCGGATAGTATTGCAACCAGAAATGAAGGATCTAACTAAAAAGACAGCCAACAAGGAAGAATATGTTTCCAGTTATTTACCTTCAGAGGTTCATCTCTCCCTCAGCCTCTGCAACTATAAGAAGCTCATCTGAATAAGGAGTAACTTATTTTATCATGCAGTGCATGTGACTTGAAACTGTGATAGCCTTGTATTGCTTGCTGACTTCTGGCACCTATAGTAATGAACTGATCAACAAAGTACCTATAGACTCTGAAGCTTTGCATGGGATAAATACATATGGACTTTATAAAGCTTTGAGTTAAAATGCTTATTTTGCGAGATTTTGTGCAACTTAAGATTGGAGCGTTGTTGGCCTTATTTCACAATAGAGAATTCTTGACGAGTTGAACGTTCTTGTATTGAAATTTGATTTTCGTTCAATGGATACTTATGATTTTCGTGAGCAACTTAAGATTTCCAACGATCATCTATAGGGCGGGTCCGGTTCAATGGATAGAATAGAATAAATTGAAGTACAAAGGAAATAAGAATCGTTGATCATGAAGAGAGCAAAAAAAAAGTATTTTTTCGAAGACAAAAAATAAGAATGATATTGTTTCCCGTGGCTTGCAATAATAATACTTATGATTTAACTATTTCTATATATTGCTGACGGTGAATCTTACCACAGATACTCAAGTGGATACCTTATTCTACAATATATGTCTGCGTGAAATAAACCTAAAACCACACATATTTATACAGTGAGTATAACATACTTTGTTTAAGGTTTTGTGAGAGACTTTTCAACACATGCAGTATTACCCATATGACAGGCACTAATATTTACATGGATGGTATATTCGTGAATTATTTGCGCACGAAAGAAATGTATATCGGAGATTTCTTCTTGCCGATATAAAACATTATCTTAGCCGCATAAGGTCTATACAGTAGAGTTTGTGAGCCTTCGACGTCGTGCTCTTCGTGACGGTTAATTTCATGAACTTTGCCTTTTGGATTAAATATCATTTTAACGTCAGCATTTAATTTCACAGTGTCGTTATCTTATCGTGCGATCCGTCTGTTTTAGTACAAAAGTTTAGCTGTCTCGTAGCAAAGCACGGACACGAACCTAGTGTACATATATATCTAGTTAAACTAAGCGCCATCCTTGCTAATTAAGGACCCATTATAAAATCCTCCGGAAATGAAGTTAATGCAAATGTCAGATAGTCACTCGTCTTTCTCCTGTTTTGTTAACTTGAAAACAAACATGCTTAGTTCAACTTCCTTTAAAGCATTGTGATGATGTTCCTAAAAATAAATTATTCAGATGAGCTTCCTTTTAGTTTTATCCCCTTATAGAAAAGGTTGCCATATTTTTTCTTCACTACTCCTTACTAGTTGCTTTGTACCGGTACAAAGAAGTTATAGAACTGTTCTTTCTATATGTTTAGTTAAAAAAACTATAGGTTCACAAAACTAATTAAAATATATTTGCCACCACGTTGGAAAAATGACTATAATGAGTTGTCACTCTGTTTTCTTTGATAGGATAATTTGCACTCACGAGCCTAGTTCCAATATTCCGCATGCAATTTACTTGACCATTTATGTAGTAGTGTTACTTTTTTATCCTGAAAGTCTAAGGTGGCATGATATGTAGATAAGTAAACATAAGTTAAATTTTCATGGACCTTGTTTGAGGTGCTGTTTCCCAAAAGTACTAGATATGCGAGATATGATCTCCTAATCGAACACAATCCCATTCGCAACTTGGACATTATGCGTTGTTTTTAATTAGTTGTGTCTTTATGTTTGTTTTTCCTTTTGATAACAAACTAGTGACTGTAGTGGATGTGGAAAAGGTTTCACCGGAGGCAGTCAAGCACCATAACCACGAAGCGATAAGAATGGGACCAGCAAAAACAGCATTATATATATCCTGGCCTGGAAAACAATTGAAAAGGTGGCATTGGCCAAGAAAATTAGGTACCTGTCACAGTTGAAAAGAAAGTAGAAGCACCCGGCTCGCAGACTGATAGTATTGTTGACTTGGTTCCACGGTGCATGCCACCTCAGGGTCAGGGAAAGTAAATTTTTTCATGAAAGCACGTAGCCTTAAATGCAAAGTTTCCCGATGGTCCTGTTTGCCGTTCTGCGCTAGCTTCTCATCATTGAAAATAGCCTGAACAGAATCAAACACAAACCTCGCTTGAGCTACTTTTCAGCTATGGAATAATATTTTTCTTTCACAATATTTTAGCATAAGCTTCAGCATAAGTCAAATTTCAGCATAAATGAACAGGGTGATATTCTACAAGCGCTTCTCCCCCATGACTATCAAAGTGAGGGTGCGTTTGGATACCAGATTCGCTTCTCTTGGGAATCGAGAGAATCATTGCTAGAAACGAGTTTTGGAGATCAAGAATTGAAACCGGAACGTTTAAGGTTTTCTACATCAGCACCAGAAACGGCTAGCCTGTTTTAGATGGAGAAGCCATTCCAAAGTACTTTCATCGGAGAAGAAGTGGAGAAGAATCGACCACCTATCCGTTTATGCTAATGCTATCATTAAGACATCCCGAAGGCCGGACGCCTCGCTCCACTCACTGACGCATGCGCTGCTCGCCTAAAAAAACAAAATCAACTCCGGCACGCCTCGTTCCCCCTCGCCTATGTTGCAAATGTATGTTTCAGGTATTTCAGTCGTTTCAAATATATGTTGCAGTTGTTTTCTATGGATGCTGCAAAAGTAGATCGGGGGATATTGCACATGTTGTATATGTTGCAAGCGTTTGTTCAAAATATTTCATCTGCTTCCAGATGTATGTTACAATCTTTTTTTATCTGGATGTTGCATATATTTTCACACATATGTTGCAACAGTATGTTTCAAATGTTTCAGCTGTTTGAGTCTTATGTTGCAGTACGCGTTTTTTCATGTTGCAAATGTTTTATCTAGATGTTGTATATGTTTCACACATATGTTGCAAATGTATCTTTCATTTGTTTCAAATGTATGTTGCATTCGAGTGTTTAATGTTGCAAGTACAGACCGTCGACGTTGGTGTCCAAGACGGCGGGCAGGGCTAAGCCGCGGCCACAGACGTGTGGAGGAGGCGCAGGCTGCCACCGGCTATGTAGGAGGAGGCATAGGTCGCGCAGTGTGTTGTGGAAGAGGCGGGGGCGAGTCTTCCCGGGTGGCTTGGAAGAGACGGGCGTCATGCCGGTGTGGAAGAGGCGGGGACGAGTCATCCGAGCAGCGTGGGCAGCTGATCTGAAGCGGACGGTTCGAATGCGAGCGTGGGAAACAGATCCGGCGCGAGCGGCTCGTGAATCCGAGTGGACAGGGCAGAGCAGCCGTGGACGTCCGGGCGCTTGTGCTGGCCATCCGTTTAGGCCTTTAGGGCCTGTTCGGCTTACCCCATATTCGACTTGTTCGGCTTCTTTTTTCTGCCGGAACAGTATTTTTCTCTCACAACAATTCAGCCGAAACAGTGTTTTTCAGCCAGTTTCAGCCAAGTTTCAGACCAGCGAACGGGGCCTTAGGGTACTAACGTAGGGTTTAGATGTTTAGGGTTTTGGATGGAGAAAGTACTTCGTAACATTCATCATGTTTTGTATACTAAAGAAAAAGAAGACTAAATTCAGTTAAACGCCTTGATTAACTTAATAATTAGAGAGGGTGTATAAGTAAAAAACTGCAACCTTAGGGGTGCTTCTGACTGCAGGCACCTCTATATAATGGTGCTCAAAGAACCTTGCTGCTGTACATCCCGCAGCGCACACCCGATCGAGGCCGGAGATTCATCTACCAGCAATCAGCTGGAGAAGAGATCGGCGTGATGGCGAAGAAGCAGCAGCGGCAGGTTGTGTGCATGGTGTTCCTGCTGGTGGCCTTCCTTGTCATCTCGGCCATGCACGCCGTCCCTGCAGAGGCCGATAGGTTACAGTCACATGTGCTTTCGTCTTGTCCTTGCCGTCGTAAACAATTTAACCGTGCGTGAGGCGGGTTCTCGTGCAGGAAGGACGCTAGCAGAGTCGTCGGTGGGTTACGAACCACTGAAACCAGGCGTTTTGAATCCTGACCGACCAGGTGTTGTTTACACCAGGCCATGCAGAGAAATAACCGAGTGCCCACATACACATGGAACTGCAACGCCATGAGCCTATATCTTGTGACACACAGTTTGGTCCGCCTAGCCCACTTGGCATCGCTGTACCTAATGGACGATGGCATGCAACGTGGAATTAAAGGAGCCGAAAGGCAGTATATATCCTTCTTGAAATATACTCTCGGTTGCCAACTTGCCATAGGATATGATAGCGAATAATTAATCCCTACACCTACGGGATCGGACCATCTAACGGTGGACGGGTGGAAGTAACTTGCGTGCCTAAATCATGGAATGTTTAGGTCCCGTTTGGCAGGGCTTCACTTTGGCAGGGCTTCACTTCACTAGTGAAGCTATTTTTTTTTTGCTTCAGCTCCACGAACAGTTCCACCGGTGGAGCTGAAGCGGTTTTGGTAAACTGTTTGGTAAAATGGTTTTCCTTTGAGAGCATGTTTTTAGGGGCCTGGAGGAGAAGCCACTTTTTTTTGGCTCCATCCCACCCCAAATCACTGTGAGAGCATGTTTTTAGGGGCTTCACAAGTGAAGCTATTTTACTTTACCCCGTTTTGTAGAAAACGGCTCCTGAAGCCGGTGGAGAAGCCCTGCCAAACGGAGCCTTAGTCCGTCTGTAGTCTGCCATTAGGCAAGATTCGGCGAGTCATATGTATGAATATATAATAAGTAAATTTGTCAGCTTAGTCTGCGAAGACGCTCGTAAGGGTATGGTTTGTTTGCCTACGTTCATAGAGCTGAGTATGTATGTATTGTGTAAACGTCTGCGTACTGTGTTAATTCTAAAGAAAAGTAAATGAAAATTCGTGTCTGTAATGTAAACTACACTGCCGCTGTTTTACATTTCAGACCCATTTCCAACGTGGCCTTCTCCTCTTATAAATTTATCCCCTTTTTCTTTCAGGCTTTCGTAAGACTTCTCAAATCCCTGAAAACTACGACGTACTAGTTCATGTACAATTCACCCGTCAAATTGGTTTACCGCATGTGCTGATAAAGAATGATAGTTGACAACAACTCAAGCACTATACAAAAAAAAGTGGAAGCACCAACCAGTGTCGGCCCTAATAGAAACAATGGAAAAAACTATGAATTTTGTACGATTCCAATTTCATAGGAAAAGTTTCCGCCCCTTTGGTACCAAGATTGAAAAAACACAGAAATAAAAAAAAGGAATGAGATAGGAATGCAAGTCTAAAATATATTATGATTGAAGAAAGAGATTCAGTGACGATGGTTGTTTGGATGGCCTATAGAAAAGCGCAGGGTTTTTAGATAGGCACATGCCTCCATCCTACGTGAGCTAGCAAGAAAACGAAGGTCGGACTGGATATAAATTCTCCTATGTATAGAATCTATTGTTAGGAACTTTTCCTATGAACCAAGCAATGCTACAGTACTCAAATCCTAAGGAATCCAACTCCTACGTTTTTCTTGTTTCTCCCCCATTTCAAAGGGCTCCTAAAATCCTTCGAATTTCTATAGGATGCATGAATTTATAAAAAAAATTATAGAAAAACTAATGTGAGATTGGATCTCGCGAAAACTTCCTTTGTGTCTACCAATCTCTTCAATGCCTATAATATTTTTATCTCTTTTGCATCCCAAATGACTCAGATCTCCGTGTCATGTCACTACTATAATAGATTAATATATCGCCACCGGCTCCAGAGATCCCATCACCACCGCCAATTTCTTCCCTCGTCGGTGAAAATGGCAGTACTACAAAGGAGAAGATTTTCAAAGGCAGGCGGTAACCGATGGTCACTGTTAATCGCCGGTTGGCATGCCTGTCCTATAAATCGGTTGATAGGTTGGCAACCTAGCACCTTGAAAGGTTCAAGATGCCCAAGAAAAAGATGAATTGGGCTAATTTAATTTTTTTTGCAATAACTAAGCCCATTTCACCCCTAGTGGCTAAATATGTTCTCTATTATTCTACCGCACAAAAGTTTTGCACCCTACGTTCTAATCCTACTCTAGCATAGCAATTCTAAGAATGTAAAGACATGAATTGAATTACTCAAATGTAAATGCTCAAAGTAAAGAGATGGAGAGGAATACGGCGATGTTTTTTCGAGGTATCGGAGAGTCACCACTCCCCACTAGTCTTCGTTGGAGCATCTGCGCAAGGGTGTAGTTCTCCCTTGATCCGTGCAAGGATCAAGTGCTCTCTACGGGCTGATTATACGATACTCCGTCGTGGTGAATCACCCACAACCGCTCACACCAGGACTTAGGTCATCCACAACCTCCGTCGGATGATCACCAAGCTTCCAATCACCACCGAGCCGTCTAGGTGATGACGATCACCAAGAGTAACCAACAAAAACTCTCACTTGACCAAGACAGGCCTAATAAGAAAGGTGGATGCACACTTGCTACTCCCTATGCACTAATGAGGTCCTTAATCTTGGATTATTAAATCTCAATCACCCCACTATGCTCTTGCTCTCCCTTGCACTCTAAAGTGTTTCCTTAGCTGAACAAATAGACAAGAGAGCTAATAAGTTGGACGAGTAAGAGAAGTATTTATACTTCCTACTTCAAAACATAACCATTGGGGTCTAACTTAGCATAATTCGGGGGTGACCGGACGCGCCTGTCATAGTGACCGGACGCGCCCGGTCAGTAGCCAACGACTACGTGACGAGATGGATATGACAAATGGCTAGGCATGCATTTCATTTGATTTATTATATGTTTGTTGAGTATTTTGTACTCTCTCTTGCTACTAGCCCTCCCCTATTGAGATGAAAAGAGACAACTTATGATGACATGATGTCCCAAGCACATGATCTACGGAAGTCACATGAGAAATACAATATCCATATAATTTCTAGTATAACGTGATGGAGTTGTTATATTTATTTTAGGTAATGTTTATTAACCGCTTTTTTTAAAATGAAACAAAATTCGTAAGGTCCTAATCATTGTTCTGTTGCAACACTTTGATTAGGATCATTACTTAAGAAGTCATCGCTTTGTCAGGTAATAATCCCTAAGTCGGCATTTTTTTACCATGGTAGTGAAAATGCGAGGCGTTACACGTGGTATCAAAGCAATGGTCAATCAAACCATGCATATAGTTAGAGACTAGGTAGCATAAACGAGTTTCTTTAGTTTAATTAGAAATAGCTTGTTAACTTGGTAATGTTGGAAAACCTTCCTGTGAGCCTCAACTAGATAGACTTATAGGTGGAATGGCGAGGAACTAGAGCTGGCAAAAACAACTAACTGTCTTTTAACTCGAATAGAAGTAATCACTAACACTAAATCATTATGTTTTGCATGGGGAAAATCCATGTTTAAAAAAACAAGGGACGTATTCTGAACCTTCATGCATGTGTTCACATACCAATCCATATCACTATTTAAAATGATGGCAGCAACTTCAGCATGTACATATATATCTACTTAAACTAAGCGCCATCCTTGCTAATTAAGGACCCATTATAAAATCCTCTGGAAATGAAGTTAATGCAAATGCCAGATAGTCACTCGTCTTTCTCCTGCTTTGTTAACTTGAAAACAAACATGCTTAGTTCAACTTCCTTTAAAGCATTGTGATGTTCCTAAAAATAAATTATTCAGATGAGCTTCGTTTTAGTTTTATCCCCTTATAGAAAAGGTTGCCATATTTTTTCTTCACTACTCCTTACTAGTTGCACGCCCACTCATATGACATGCCTCTCCTTCGAGCAATCCAAGGTAAAAGTTGATTGGCATGATATACATCTTTGCTAAGGACATGATTAGTGCATCTAGTCACACTTTCAATTTTATTAGGACCTTTCAAGTGGTTCTATTTTATTAGGCTCATTCATGAAAATCAAATGATTTTGATGTTTATATGATATCACTATTGCTTCTATGCTTGATTTGATCTAGTGATAGCATATGACATGTTTATGGGCTTGTAAACCTAGTGTTTGATCTAGAAAATGAGCTCTAAGTATTTAACTCAACATGGTATAAGATAACCCTTATTTAGAGGTGTGAAGAAGCTTGTCCTTGGATCAAACCGAGTTAAATATCTTTGGCATATATTCTAGTTTGAACCAAATTCGGAACTTTGATCCTCATCCCATTGATTGGCATTGATAATCTCGACCCTACAAGTAATACTATCTATATTTTGAACCTTTGTGGTCATTGATGACAAAGGGGGAGAGAAACAAAGATAGTAGTAAAGATAGTGAAAAAGGGGGAGAAGTATCATAAAGGGAGAGAAACATAAAGATATACTTGATATATGACATAGGGGGAGAGATATGACAAAAGAAAGGGATCAACTAAAATTTTGAGCACACAAGTAGGGGGAGCAATCTCATGAACTTGTTTGGTGCATTTGAATGTGCATTTCATATGTTTGCTTGCATGACACAAGTTCTAAAATTCAATATCTATGCTTGTGTGGTGTATGCTAGTTGTCAGTTTGAATGATGAAATGAAAACTAGCATGCATAGGATATCTAGTGATTTCACTTCCAAATATTTCTAAAGTGGTATTAAGCTAACCATGGTGCTAAGGATGGTATATTGGTGCACTCCGATTGGTATCACGCTTCAAAGGTTCATCTTTTATACCTTAGCATCATGTGGTAGACATTGACTCGTATATTTCCTATCTAAGCATATGTGCAAGCTACAATCCAAACTCTTAGCACATATGTAGGGGGAGCAATTGCTACCATTTGGGATTCATGAAACTTGTCCATATCCTTTTATACATGATAAATATGCTTGGGCAAGCAACATGGATTCAATTGAATTTTATTTCATATCTTTGTATAAGGGTTGTCATCAATTACCAAAAAGGGGGAGATTGAAAGCTCTAGTTTGGTTTTGGTGAATTGATGAAACCCTAAGTGCTAACCTAGTTTATCAAGTGATCATGAGATAGGTAGCACACTCCAAGTGATGAAGCAAATGAAGATCATAGCATGATGATGATGATACCATGATGATGATCAAGTTCTTGGACTTAGAAAGAAGAAAGAGAAAAACAAAAAGCTCAAGGCAAAGGTATAAACCATAGGAGCTATTTTGTTTTGGTGATCAAGACACTTAGAGAGTATGATCACATTTAGGTTTGATAGCCGTACTATTAAGAGGGGTGAAACTCGTATCGGAATGCGGTTATCAAAGTGCCACTAGATGCTCTAACTCATTGCATATGCATTTAGAATCTAGTGGAGTGCTAACACCCTTGAAAATGTTTGTGAAAATATGCTAACACATGTGCACAAGGTGATACACTTGGTGGTTGGCACATTTGAGCAAGGGTGAAGTAGATAGAGTTAAAAAGGAGTTAGTCGCGCTGGTTACAGAGTGACTGGACGCGTCCGGTATGGTGACCGGACACGTCCGGTATTTGGCGATGAACTCAGCGACCGGACGCGTCCGGTCGCCACACCGGACGCGTCCGGTGTGAATCAGAAAACACAGAGTTCGGTAGAGCAGTCGATCGGACGCTGGCAGCGTCCGGTCCGGTGTGACCGTACGCGTCCGGTCGAGCGTGGATGCTTACTATACTCCACCGGACGCTGCGGCTCAGCGTCCGATCATTTGTGATTCAGCGTCCGATTTGAGCGTCCGGTCGTCGGCAGATTGGATAGCAACGGCTATGTTGGTTTGAACTGGACACGTGGCAGTCTAGGGGCTACCAGACGCGTCTGGTATTCACGACCGGAGCGTCCGGTGCTGTGTCCGGTTAGTTGGACTACAGCGTCCGGTCAGCCCGCGTTATGCCCAGTGAAGGGGTATAACGGCTCTATTTCGTGGGGGCGTCTATTTAAGCCCCATAGCCGGTTGAAGTTCATACCTTTGGCCATTTTCATTGACATAGCAACCTTGTAAGCTTAGCCAAAGTCCTCCCACTCATCTCCATCATTGATTCATCATTATAGTGATGTTGAGAGTGAATCCAAGTGCATTGCTTGAGTGATTGCATCTAGAGGCACTTGGTGTTCGTGTTTCGCTGCGGATTTCACTTGTTACTCTTAGTGGTTGCCGCCACCTAGACGGCTTGGAGCAGCGAGGATCGTTGAGCGGAGAGTGGTGATTGTCTCCGGCTCCGATCGTGGTGATTGTGAGGGGTTCTTGACCTTTCCCCGGCGGAGAGCCAAAAGGTACTCTAGTGGATTGCTCGTGGCTTGTGTGATCCTCATCTTGTGTTGGTTGTGCGGCACCCTATTGAGGGTTTGGCGTGTGAAGCCAATTAGCACGTGAACCTCCAAGTGAGTGAATCGCCACAACGAGGACTAGCTTGTCGGCAAGCAAGTGAACCTCGGTAAAAAATCATTGTGTTCATCATTGATTCCGAGGTGATTGATCTTCATTGTTATTCATCCTTGTGATTGATTGGTTCTTTCATCTATACGGCGGTATAACCTTCTTGATCACTCTATTTACTTTACCGCAAACTAGTTGACAAGCTCTTTAGTGTAGCTAGTTGCGAGAGCTTGCTTGCTTGGTTGGTGTGGCTCTTTAGTTAGCCTTTGAGAGCACACTAACATAGGGCAGTGTCATAGCTCTTGTGTGAATCGACACTATCTAAACTAGAATTGTGGTAGGTGGCTTGCATTTTGAGTAGGCTAGCGCAACACTTGCTTCGCCTCATAATTATCTAATTATTTTGTTAAGTGTTGTTGTAGAAATTTTATTAGGCTATTCACCCCCCCTCTAGCCATTAGGACCTTTCAGTTGCCCTGCCCCGCTGGCCGCTGCGAGTGCACATCTTGAAACTGCCTCTTGGAAGCCTAAAATTCTGTGTAAAGATGGCAACGGGTCCCGATACCCGATACCCGATGGGTATTTGATCTATTAGTTGACGGGATGGGATTATATCTTTACCCGCGGGCATCTAAATGGGTAATAATCCATTCCTGAGGGGTATAGCGGGTATGGGAACGTTCTCTGTTTACCCGTCCCCGTTACCCGTTGGGAAATCCGACTATTTGAGCTGTCATACGAGTATTAGGCCCAAAGAAACTCAATATAGGTATTTTGGCCCAAATCTGAACAATCATATATATAGTTTATGTGTTCTAGGAACCCTAGTTCAATTTTTCCTCACCATCTCCACCAGCAGCACAAGCACGCTTGCCTCACGAGTGCTTGTGCCCCTCGCTTCCTCAGTTCGATCTCTCTACCACCTTTGCTCGTCCTCCTTGCAACCTCGTTCCTTCTCCTCGGCATCTTCGAGACTCCGACACTTATACCCGGGTGAAGAAGAAACGTCTCCCATTGCAAAGCTGCGACCCAAATGTCCTTGTTTATCAGGTATACAGTACCCGTCGGGTATCTGTTACCTGACCGATGCCCGACGGGTACGGGGATGGGCAAAAATCTATACCCGAGACAGTTAACGGGACGGGAACGGGATGAATTCTCCGTAGCGAGAAAGAGAACGTTCTGACGATACCCGACGGGTACATCCCCGTTGCCATCCTTAATTATGTGGGGCTTCAGTTGTGGCCTCTTGGTTGAGCCCCTGCCAAATGCTAACAAACAGTTTCGTGAGAATGTCAAAGAGAAGCTGTTATATATATATATATATATATATATATATATATATATATATATATATATATATATATATATATATATATATATATTATTATAAGGATGAAACTACCTAAACGTCACTTTTTCTAGTTTTTCTAGCTTTTTAGGTGAAGCCAGTGAGAATGACCCTAGGCTGCTAGGTGCATGCTTGTTTTGGACCCAAGACCCATGCTTGTTTTGCAAAGAAACACGCAGCAGTGGATCCTGCTACGAGTCTGTAGCTAGTCACGCCACCAGGATGGAAGGATGAGGGTGACAACAACAGTGTCGCTCTCCCTAACATGGATGCATGGGTCCTAGGAACGTGGACAGCAACAGTGCCTGCGTATCTGGCCAAGGAGGGGTTGGTGAAACTGTTAAGACTCAGGACGTGGTACATTAGGAACGTTATAATTCATGTCTATATCTATACCTAATAATAAAAAGACAAAATTTCTGCTATAATTTTTTTTCTACCATAACTTTTTTTCTGTCTCTTTTTCCACTCCATATGCTTGTATATATTTTTCCTATTCCAGTTCGGGTTCTATTCGTATTATTTTTTTCCCAAATCTGGCCCGATCTCGCTCTCACCCGTGTCCTCTCCAGTATGCCGATTTCTTTTCTATTTGCGTTAACCGAACCGAGATTAGAGTAGGAAAGGGAGTAGAAAGAAATACGGGTTCCAGATGTATAGATGCTAGAGAGAAAAAAGGTGAAAGGGCATTAATAGTTTTAAAAATATGTCAGGATTTCTGATGCAAAATGTTTAGAACCAAGTGGGCCTCTGCTGATAGGCTTCTTTTTTGAGCTGAATCCTTCAAGTTGGGCCGGCTTTGTTGTGGACTGGACCAAGCAAGCCTTTTTCATTTTCTTTCCTTTTTACTCCTTTTCTATAAAACAGTGCCAAACCAGTTTTGTTAGCTTCATAAAAATGTGATCTATCTATGGATGTTATAAATCTTATTAGGTTGTGCTTTTTTTATTAATTCCCCCAAAAACTTTTTTTATTAAAATATGGATTAGTTAATGGTACAACTAATTATTTCATCAACTGGAATCTTAGGCAGATTATTGTCTAATGAAATCTAAATAAATGTATTTATGTAATTTCTGACGAGGCCTACCGTGTGAAAAATCAAGAGAGGTCTCCCGTCATAATCATTGGTGGACAGACCAATTCTTGACACATCAACAAAAAAGTTACGGAGGTTGATATGATGCGTTAAAAAAGCTACGAAGGTCGATATCGAGTCAGAAAAACACATGGGTAGTATGAAAAATAAAATTTATGATATATTTATATCTAAATAATTATGCACTTTGCAACGGAAGAAAAAATATGCCAAGGTGTATTTTAATTCGATACATGTTTAATAGGACATTGTTTTTTATTGCCACCATTAATTTATATTATGGATGTCACGGTCATCATAAAATAAATTATAAAAGCATAAAACATAAGATATGTACCATTCACGTTATCGTTTTGCATGAATGTTAATAGTTTTTTTTTCTCCCATTGTAACGCACAGACATATTTGCTAGTAATAATAAAGAGGCAAAATTTTAGCCCATTCTTTTTTATCCGTCCATTTTTTTGTCCATGTCCCTCCAACTCACAGACAATGGAGAGTTTCTTCCATCCGGACTTATATAACCTGTGCTCATACGAATTAGAATAGCTCTTGTCTAGCGCGAAACGGAGTCTGATTCCAAAACGTATTGGGTCGTCCGCAACAATAGGAGTACGTGAAAGAAAAATTGGAAAGGAAACAAAAAGTAAAATAGTGGAACATGGTGAGGGACAAAAATCAAGTGGAACACGGAAAAACAAATCAAGAGGAGCATTCGGACAGGAAGAAAATCACGTAAAAAAGTTTGGGTAATGTGAATTAGGATTCTTGGTGTGATTTAATTTAATATTAAAGAAAGATTTGTCTTATTTTATTCTTTTCTATTTGAATTAGGATTCCTATTCAGAAAAGATTTGTCTTATTTTTATTCTTTTCTATTTGAATTAGGATTCCTATTAGCTATTCAGGTTACCTTAAAATTTATATGGAAGTCGTGCATATGTCATATAAATAGGAGAGATGTAGATAGAACATAATAGTTCATAAATTGACCACACAAGATGTACATCCCGTTGTTATTTCTAAGGGGGCTACTTGCATGGTCGGCCTCCTCAACTGTGTATCAATCAAAAGGCAGGGCGGCAGAGGCCCCAACCGATGGGAGTTGTTATGTCCAGTATGTTCCTCCCTCGATTCCGGATATGCTATGATACCCCTGGATGGGTAGGAGCGGGTTGAGTTCGTATCACCGTGGAACAACTGCAGCGTCTGGTTCAGATCTATCTACTCGGCAATTCATTTGATGACTTCACGATGGCCAAAGAAGCCCTAAGAAGCATCAAACATTTCCAACTAAGGCTTTGTTTGAATACGCATGTATTCATCTCAATTCACATGTATTGAAGTGGATTGGAGTGAAGTTAAACTAAGTTCCATTCCAATCCACCCAACACAAATGGATTGAAGTGAATACACATACATCTAAATAAGGCCAAATGAATGTATCCTATATAATCTATTCACGAGGCTGAGCAATACAGTTGACTATTCCATACATTCTAGTCTTCAACATGATATCACAAGTTTAGATCCTTGGCCAAAAAACCTAAAGCTTGCGCTTCGACGTGCGCCCGAGGGAAATCACCCATGAGGATCTCCATAAGGCAGCACTGCTCATAACTTGCTGCTGATCGAGTTGATGGGGGCCACTAGAGAGTCTTGTCTCGATTATTGATCAAGGTTTTCTCTCTTGCGTGGTTAATAATTGATTGGTGTTTCTTTTGTTTTTTCCGATTTAAGATTGGATTGCGTTGCTCACCGGCCAATGTCTTCATGCGCCTCTACTTGGGTCTGACATTGACTACACTAGCTTTGTCCTCATCTTCTCCTGTGTGGCATGGCCAAGTTCACGGACCTTCAGGCAGCGCCGGTCCTGAGTTTTCACAGACCTGGAGCGAAACCGGCGAGTAGGGCCTCTCAACATAAACATAGTACTATTAGTAATAATACTTAGTAGATTTTTTACTTAGTAGATTTGTAAGCTTGTTAGAGTTTGGCTTAAGACGAACTAAAAACAACTTACAACGGAGCAAAAACCTGCAACTTAATGTCTTAATGATGAGGAAACGCTCAATGAATCACATAAACATCCTCATACGATTAGGCTTGCTGTGGCCTTTGGCTGTTCCAATCGTTGATCTTGCAATAAACACTAGAAATGACTCGTGGATCCCAAATCTTAGTTCTAAAGATCGAAAGATTAAAAGATAGATTATAGTGCAGTAGGGCAAGTCGGCAACCAGCACGTATCTACCAGTACAAGCAATATCCGAGTATTGATGGACGGTGCTATGACGTCCTTTGCTCAGGCTATCCGCACCGAGCACCGCTAAACAGCCCTGCAGCACGCGGTGGCGTACCGCGCGCTCGCACCACGCGCCTGCAAACGGCTCTGCAGCACGCGCGCGTGCCTGCCCACCGCTACTTCCAGCGTACCGGCCGCACAGCACGCTAAACACTGTAGCATAGAGAGAGAGTTGGTGAGAGAGAGAAAGGGGAGGGAGAGGAATAAAATATAGAATAGTAGGTATAGAGTATGGAATAGAGATAATATGGATGCGGAAGAAATAGATATAGAGTAGAGAATCTCGATGATTAGGATAGAATATTCCTTTTAGAGTATGGAAATAGAGGTTAACGAGTGCGCATAGCCTCAACTATATAAAATACGTATACAGAACACGTACCTACTGGCCGCTAATGGGCCCCTTGACGTCAGGGGCCTGGAGCGTGTGCCCCGCTCGCCCTGCCCCAAGGCCGGGCCTGCCTTCAGGGAACTCCCTCGATCATCGATGCTTCGCTGTTTCGTCCACATGATCTTCTTCATCAGTTCGCCATGGTCACCATCAATTGGGATGCCTACACAGACCTTGTTGTCATCTCCGACCTCATGTGATCCCATGAAGTTTGTTTGTGAATACTGGGCACCTCCTCTCCAAGCAACAAGGCATGGAGTAAACATCATTGTAAAAGCTGAATTATCAGATAAACAGCCTGTTGGAGGAAACATCATGGTAAAAGCTGATTTATCAGATAAGCTCTTTTAGTTCTTGTGGCGCCTAATAATTCCGTTCCTGTGTTGTAGCGGTAGTGCGCACGGAATGTTAGGCACCCATGCAATGCAAGACTCTGTAATCAAATAAACTCGATCAATCAAATCCCGTCTGCGACATGGAAATTATTCATTGTTTACGATCCTGGAGTGCATGCAGTAGTGGATTTCACTGAAGATATATATATTAGACGGAGATAAGAGAGTGACGCAGATAAGAGAGTGACATGATCTTCTTCATCAGCACCCATGCAATGCAAGACTCCTCATGGGTCAAAAGTCTTCACATTAGACGGAGATATATAAGAGAGTGACGCAGCAACAGCGGCACTACCTTGGCCTGGAGAAAATTCAACAACTGGAAACGAGGAGTCTGTCACAGACTCACAGGTCACACAGCAGAGGCAATCCACGCCCAGCTGATGAGTCAGTTCGGACATTGTAGCATCGTGGACTTGTCCCACCATAGGTCGTCGTCCACGACTAACGTCACCCGGCCCGATCCAGTACCGCTAGCTAGCACCGTGTGGCGAGCCTGCCTCCAGGTCTGCAGCCGACGCCTCTATATATAGTGCCATCATGTAGCTAGCTTCTCTGCATACACATATCTCCATAGCGGAGGAGATCCATCGTCGTCCATCGATCAGGAGACGGGTTCGAGATGGCGAAACAGCAGCACCAGCAGGCTGTTTGCATGGTGTTTCTGATGGCCTTTATCGTCCTCTCTGCCATGCACGCTGTCCCCGTGGAGGCAGGTGGGTTTGTATGTAGTCCCATTTTCATTTTTATTTCAGATTGCAGTTACAATTAAACTACAACTGTCCATGAACACACATGTACGCATACAATGCAGGGCGAGCGCTACGTGAGGCATCCTCCATTCCAAAATTTGACCCCCTGGACCCAAACAGGGGGCCTTCTGTGCCTGCTGGCGAGCCATACACTCGCCCAGGATGCACGAACGTCTACAATTGCCATGGAGCACCATAAGCCTTGCCTGCTTATAAGGCAGGGCAGCTAGTCCGATCCAGCGCATATAGCACATGCTTACATGGCTAAAATAAAAGCCTAACTGCTGAGCTGCATGGGCGTCTTGTCTGCACATGAATCGTGCATATGTTATTTGCCCAAGTCCTGGGATGCTAATCCCTGCGATTGAAGCAGCCATGTTATTAATGATAAGTGTGTGTAAAGACATGTAAGTGGCTGGTGTAACTGACATGGTACTTCATCTGTATCTATATACATAATATTAAAGAGCTAAAATTTTTGCTATCAATTTTTTGTCCAGCCCAGTCACAAGCCAGCTCAATTGAGTAGGCTTCTTGGAAGGGACAATTTACCCACGACAATTATGGAGTCGCACCGATCATCCTCGAAGCAGTTGCTTCAAAGGATCTCATAACTCAGAATATGGAATTGCTTTCTTTGGTGTGCCTGGGTCTAATAATGACATTAATGTCCTGAATCAGTCCCCATGCATTAGGCCAGTCTCAATGGAGTTTCATGGGGGGTTTCATGCACAATTAATAAGGTGCCACGTCAGTTTTTGCATGAAACTGGGAGGAGAGAGAAGAGATTCGTTTCATGGCCACGAAACTTATCCGCACTGTTTCCAAAACTTTGGAAACGCCGTGAAACCTGCACTGAGGCCCTTCCTTCGTTTCATCGCGACTTTTCTTCTCCGGGACCACGCGGGGAAGAGAGGGATGATAGGCATAGGTGGGACCCATGAATAGTAAAATAAGGGATGAAACCGTGCCATGAAACTTTGCACTGTGGGAGAGACCCGTTTCATATCAAAGTTTCACGTGTTGGAAACTGGGAGGTGAAACTCTCCATTGAGACTGGCCTTATTCATTGATGCATTGGAAGGTCAACACCTCAAGTTCAGTTTTCTGTTAATCGGAGCAGCTCCCAGTCGAGCCATGAGGGGGGAGCCAAGTAGTAGTCGACAACTACCAGGACGGAGGACTAGGACTGTAGGAGGAAGGGGAACAAATAGGAGAGGAGCCTTGGAGGAAGCCAAGAACCAGCCCCATTATTCATTGATGCCGGAACTCTCAGTTAACTTGCTTTTGCACTAAAAACTCACTAAATAATTTGTATTGCTGAACCAAATCAAGTCCACGCATTGCAAGTGTCATGACTCAACATATCTGCTCCTCGGGCACCTAACCCAATTTTGGAGCAGATTATGCTTCCCCTTTCTGAAACTTAATGATAAAGGGTTAAACTATTTTCCTTCTCCGGCCGTCAGACAAATGACCGGTGGCGCCGCAGCCTGCTGGGCGCCGCCGTCCAGTTGCTTTGCTCTTCCCAGCAAGAAAATGGCACCAAACTCTTCTCTCCTCCCGCCATTTCCCTCCAAGAGAGCTGCTGATTGAATAAAGTAAAGGAAAAAAGAGGCTCTCTGGGCGCCGCCGTCCAGTTGCTTTGCTCTTCCCAGCAAGAAAATGGCACCAAACTCTTCTCTCCTCCCGCCATTTCCCTCCAAGAGAGCTGCTGATTGAATAAAGTAAAGGAAAAAAGAGGCTCTCATCCAAGCCGTTCCATTCCATATGGATGGTTCAGGTGCAACCACCGCTTGTCTCATTGCACCTAAGCCATCCATACAAGAATGAACGGCTTGGATGAGAGCTCTTATTTGCCCTGTTTTTTTTTTTGTATCATTTTGTATTTGTCCTCTGCTCTCAAAGCTCGTAATCAGCTACCTTAATTTGTTGGACTTCAAATATTTAGAGAAACTGGACAGTACATGATCTATCATCCTAATCGGTCTTGACATAAACTTGAAGCCCAAATAAAATATTAATACAAATCTTTGAACATGGTCCTGATTTTCTACTTTACATAGGAAAAAAGAGGTTCTCATCCAAGCCGTTCCATACTGAAAGCCCTAGTTTGGTTTTGAATAATTGATGAAACCTATGGACTAATCCTTGAGCTAAGTGTGTAGACAAGAGAGGATGGTCCAAAGCCAAGTGATGGAACTAGATAATGGTCATGGTGGTGATGATGACCAAAAGAGATGATCAAGTGCTCTAACTTGGAAAAGAAGAAAAAGAAAAACAAAAAACAAGTGTTGATAGGTATCAAATAGATTTTTGTTTTAGCATTCAAGACACCATAGAGGGTGTGAGTGTGTTTAGGATCGATAGTCGTACTATAAAGAGGAAAAATCTTTGGCTAAGTGGTTATCGAGTGCCACTAGGTGAAGCCATAATTGCATATGCATTAGGGACCTAGTGTGCTAACAATCAATCCTTGGAAAATGCTTGGAAAATGCTAACACACATGCACATGAGTTATACACTTTGTGGTTAGCAACTTGGAAGCAAGGGTGAATTGTTTGAGGAGATAGAAAAAGAAAAGGAGAAGAAGTGCAGGGACCAGACCCTGGTGTCGGGCTGACCGAACCCAGGAGGGGTGAGTCTAGTCACTAGCCCTAGGTCTCCACCAAACACTATTCATAGAGTCAGGTCACAACTCAGTGAGGCGCACGGTGAGGCCTGTGAGGACCGAACCCTGGTGTGAGTCCGGTCATCACGATCAGACTGAGTCCGATCACATCTTTAGCGCTCGGGAGCTCTTTGTGTTCGTTTGGACTCGCGCGTGTTTATGAGACCGGATCCTAACTCTGTGAGTCCGGTCCGGAGCTGTTGTTCGCGAGTAACTTAAGTGATCGTTGAGATCCGATGGACAGGATTCAAATCAGGGACACGTGGCACCCATTGGATGACCGGACCCTGCCCAGAGTCCAATCACAGAGTCCGGTCAGCTCTGTGCAGCCCAACGGCTCCTTGAGCCAAGGGGGCTCTATAAATAGACTTGGGCTGGCTCTAGCTCACTCTTGCATATTTTCATCAGTGATTCATCCTTGTGAACTAAAGCAAACACCTCCCACTCATCTCCTCCATTGATTCATCATCAAAGTGAGATTATGAGTGATTCCTAGTGCATTTGCTTGAGTGATTGCATCTAGTGGCACTTGGAGATCGTTGTGGCTATGGATTTCTTGTTACTCTTGGTGCTTGCCCACACCTAGACGGCTTGGAGCAGCGGAGGAGCTTTGGCATGAGTTGGTGATTGTTCGTGGCCATCTCCTAGTGATTGTGAGGGGTCTTGTACCTTCCTCGGTGGAGAGCCGAAAGGTAACTCTAGTGGATTGCGTGTGTCATTGAGCTACCTCACTTATGGGTAGGTTCTTGCGGCACCCAAGTGGTGGGCTAGATGTGTGATACCTATTAGCCGTCGAACCACCAAGTGTTGTCAACACAACGAGGACGTAGCTTGCCGGCAAACAAACAAACCTCGGGATAAATCTTGATGTCATCTCTTGGTATTCATTTTGTGATTGATCGTCTCTTGTTGGCATTGGTAACACTCTCTACCACTTGTATTACATTCATATTCACTTGCATAGTGGTAGTTGTAGTTTGAGTAGAGTAGCTCTCTTGCTAGTTAGTTGAGTAGCTTGCTTAGCCTCTAGGTAATTGTTAGCTATCTCAACTAGTGTACATTAGTGACATAGCTCTTGAGTGCATCTAGAAATCATAGCAACTAGAATTGTTGGTATAGGTGGCTTGCAACCTTTGTAGAGCTAGAGCAAAATTGCATTACGCCATTTAGTGTACTAACCATTTGCTCTAGTGAATTTGTAGAGAATTTTTATAGGCAATTCACCCCCACTAGCCATTTATGACCTTTCACATACCATATAGATGGTTTAGGTGCAGTCACTGCTTATCTTGCACTAGCATCAATGACTGCACCGGATCTGCGTCCCATAACTATAGAGCACCACGAGAGGGGTACCAAAGCAAGAAAGCAAGTAAACACTCAGGCCCGCCCCGGCCCTGAGGGGGGAGGGGGGGGGAGGGATGGCCATCCTAGGCCCATGCCACCGATGGGCCCCTACCCTTGTATGTATAGAGTATACACTAGTAGTAATACGTATACGCCAGAGTGCCAGATCCCCGACTCCTAGCGATCACGGTGCGTGCGACGCGGTCACGCGACCTTCCGCCTTCGGGCTTTCCTTCTTGTGCGTGCGGCGTGGGCGCATGGAGAGCGGGACCTGGCGGCGTCGGTGTTCACTTTCAGCAGAGCAGAGCAATGGCAAATCACAGGGCCCTAACCCTAATCTCACCTTTCACGTGAATACGTGATCCCTCATCTCTGATTCCTGTTCGGCAATCGGTAGTTCCAGCAGAGCAGGCAAGCGCCAGGCGGCAGCAACTAGCAAGGTCATCAATTTAGTTACTAATTGTTTCTCACGTGATTCCTACAACTTTATTAAATTGTTGTTTCTCTAAATTTGAACATTACCACGTCATCGAGAAAGTACGCTTTTTGCAACAACAAAAGAAAGAAGAAAAAAACGAATAGATGATTTGATACAGGCCCTGTTCATTTAGCTGAAATTTGGCTGATGTTGCTTCTACTTATGCTAATTTGTTGTGAGAGAAAAATATTGTTCTTTCGATGAAAAGTACTGCTGAAGAACAAGGTGACAATCACAGAGTGGGGCTCTTCATAAATTTCTTATAAGAGTAATACAAGTACTTCAAGAGATCCAGATACATTGGCGATAGTTGCTGTGGAGGAAGGAGCTAATGCTAATCCAGAAGATCAGGGCTATATGGATTGTGAAGCAATTGTTGGATGAGATTGATATTGACACCATTATCGATGACTTCGCACCCAGGAACGTTAGAAGAACTTTTAAGGTAATTTAATATGTATACAAATTATGTCATATGAATATTGCTTTTGCATTCAGTTAATTGCTTATTAGCAACATATTTTTATATATTTGTATTTGTATATATACTACCAATGGGTACTACTAGTAGTATTATCGTGTTCATATAAAAAGGTCTAAAATTTTAGCTTCGTTCTAGGTCCAAGAAAACTCAGGACTGGCCTATAAACACTCTGCAGGCAAAAATCCAAAGACATCAAACCACCCACCGAATTACAACAACCAGTCACCCTTGTCGAATTTGTTTGTCACTGCCAAATCATCCGGCCATGAAGAAGAGAATGGAGAGCGGGCTGACCAGGAAAGGAGAAGTTGTTGTGTGCTGGAAATAGAGGAGCGAGCTGACTAGACATGGATGATGGCTCCTGCGAGAACGATCACTACTACGGTTGTGGGCTCATGGTTGTCGTGGCCGAGCACATCACCAAAGCAAAGGTGACTTCCCAGTTCTTACACACAAGCACTGCATTTTAGTTTAAGCGTACACAATAACCATGGCATGAGCACCCACTTTCTAGGCATATCGTCGTCTCATCAGCATAACTGGCAGGATTGCAAGCACCCAGTTTAAAAAATGCATGAGCACTGAATTTTCAGAGATAATTTTTAGAATGATTGTGTCGGTGTTTTGGAACCGGGGGTCCCTCAACCGACGAGTGAATTCGTGCTGCGTGCTCCTTATTCTGGATGGTGATGCAAAGAGACACAAGGTTTATACTGGTTCAGGCAGTGAATGCCCTACGTCCAGTCTGAGAGGGTGTTCTTGTATTCCTTGCACCGGGGTGCTCGTGGCAGGGGGTTACAAGCTAAGCGAGAGAGGGAGTTCGTCCCAAGTCTCTGCGGAGAGAAATGCAGGTTGCAGGGTGAGGCACGTTGCCCGTGTGGGTTGTTCCTCTTCTCCCCCCTAGAAATGGTACCGGCTACCTCCTTTTATAGCCACAAGGAGCAAGCCAGAAGTACATGAGAAGGCTACTATTTGCTGACGTATTCTGCTCCCTAGAGCAGTGTGGCGTCGTGGGAGTTCCCGTCGGTGTCTAGTCGATATGGTCTCCAAGGCCGGCGACATGCTGCGCTCCTGTACATTTGTTGACTTGGTGAAGTGCCGAGGCCTGGTGGCTGCTGTAGTCGGTTGTGCCGAGACCTGCTGTGCTGAGGCCGAGACCCGCTGTGCTGAGGCCTGCTGTGCCGAGGCCTGCTGTGCCGAGGCCTTTGCAGGTGGCAATGCGGGGTCTTGGCGGCCATCGTCGTAGTTGATTTAGGCGGAACAGTGCGGAACGTGCGTCTACAGGATACGGTACCCTGTATTGTCAGTAAGGGATGGTTAAAAGGCGATTTGACCGTTGTCCTGTCGCTCCTGTCGCGGCGCACTGCCGATTGTGGCTTACGTAGTGGGTGCAGCTGGGCGCATTAATTGGATGCGACAGCCTGCCAGAGCGACTTTTGAGGCGGAGGCGACGAGGTTGCGGGACGAGCCCAGCCTCGGGCGAGGCGGAGCGGTCGGTCCGCTGGTCCCGAGATCACAGGAACCCAGTTCTGACTCCCCACGTCGTGTTCGTCCTTGGTGCAGGAGTTTAGGCAGCACAGTAGCCGGTAACCCCTGCACAGTCCCGTCGTGGATGGCAGGGCGCTGACGTGCCTGACGCCGGGTCTGCCACTTCGCTGTACTGTGCCGTCGTGTGGTTGTCGGAGTGGTTGAGCGCCTTGATTGGATGTGATGTCCAGCCAGAGTAGTCTAGTCAAAGCGGTGGTCACGGGGCTGGTGGCGAGCTGGTCTCGCGCGAATCGGAGAATCGCAGACCTCGGCGAGGGGGCCTCGGGCGAATCAGAGAATCGGTACTTCTTCTGAGGCCTCGGCGAGGGGGCCTCGAGTGAAGGGGCCTCGGCGAGGGGGCCTCGGGCGAATCGGAGATTTTGGCTGAGACCTCGTTTGCCTTATTGGTTCTTGTTTTTAGGGTCTAAGTAGTTTTTTGGTTTTTGCTTGGGGTACCCCTTTTTCTGGTATCCGACAGATTGCGTAGGTTTGAATCACGTTACCCATGAGGACTAGTTAATTTTCAGAAGCGTGATAGAAAATTGATCACGGTAATCATGAATAATGTCATACAAACCTGTGCAGAGTTAAATTGTGAATTTACGTCTTATCTCTTGGAATGGAGGCTACGAGAGCCTATAGGAGGCTCTATCTCACTATATGGTGGCAGTAGATTTGTTAAGCTATTTTCTAAATATACAACTTTTCGATAAATGATTTATATATGACAATGGATATGGCAAAAGGCTAGGCATGCATTTCATTTGATTTATTATATGTTTGCTGAGTATTTTGTACTCTCTCTTGCTATTAGCCCTCCCCTATTCAGATGAAAAGAGACAACTTATGATGACATGATGTCCCAAGCACATGATCTATGGAAGTCACATGAGAAATACAATATCCATATAATTTCTAGTATAACGTGATGGAGTTGTTATTATGTTTATTTTAGGTAATGTTTATTAACCGCTTTGTTTTAAATGAAACATAATTCATAAGGTCCTAATCATTGTTCTGTTGCAACACTTTGATTAGGATCATTACTTAAGAAGTCATCGCTTTGTCAGGTAATAATCCCTAAGTCGGCATTTTTTTTACCTTGGTAGTGAAAATGCGAGGCGTTACACGTGGTATCAAAGCAATGGTCAATCAAACCATGCATATAGTTAGAGACTAGGTAGCATAAACGAGTTTCTTTAGTTTAATTAGAAATAGCTTGTTAACTTGGTAATATTGGAAAACCTTCCTGTGAGCCTCAACTAGATAGACTTATAGGTGGAATGGCGAGGAACTAGAGCTGGCAAAAACAACTAACTCTCTTTTAACTCGGATAGAAGTAATCACTAACACTAAATCATTATGTTTTGCATGGGGAAAATCCATGTTTAAAAAAAACAAGGGACGTATTCTGAACCTTCATGCATGTGTTCACATACCAATCCATATCACTATTTAAAATGATGGCAGCAACTTCAGCATGTACATATATATCTAGTTAAACTAAGCGCCATCCTTGCTAATTAAGGACCCATTATAAAATCCTCTGGAAATGAAGTTAATGCAAATGCCAGATAGTCACTCGTCTTTCTCCTGCTTTGTTAACTTGAAAACAAACATGCTTAGTTCAACTTCCTTTAAAGCATTGTGATGTTCCTAAAAATAAATTATTCAGATGAGCTTCGTTTTAGTTTTATCCCCTTATAGAAAAGGTTGCCATATTTTTTCTTCACTACTCCTTACTAGTTGCTTTGTACCGGTACAAAGAAGTTATAGAACTGTTCTTTCTATATGTTTAGTTAAAAAAACTATATGTTCACAAAACTAATTAAAATATATTTGCCACCACTTTGGAAAAATGACTATAATGAGTTGTCACTCTGTTTTCTTTGATAGGATAATTTGCACTCACGACCCTAGTTCCAATATTCCGCATGCAATTTACTTGACCATTTATGTAGTAGTGTTACTTTTTTATCCTGAAAGTCTAAGGTGGCATGATATGTAGATAAGTAAACATAAGTTAAATTTTCATGGACCTTGTTTGAGGTGCTGTTTCCCAAAAGTACTAGATATGCGAGATATGATCTCCTAATCGAACTCAATCCCATTCGCAACTTGGACATTATGCGTTGTTTTTAATTAGTTGTGTCTTTATCTTTGTTTTTCCCTTTGATAACAAACTAGTGACTGTAGTGGATGTGGAAAAGGTTTCACCGGAGGCAGTCAAGCACCATAACCACGAAGCGATAAGAATGGGACCAGCAAAAACAACATTATATATATCCTGGCCTGGAAAACAATTGAAAAGGTGGCATTGGCCAAGAAAATTAGGTACCTGTCACAGTTGAAAAGAAAGTAGAAGCACCCAGCTCGCAGACTGATAGTATTGTTGACTTGGCTCCACGGTGCATGCCACCTCAGGGTCAGGGAAAGTAAATTTTGTCCACGAAAGAACATAGCCTTAAATGCAAAGTTTCCCGATGGTCCTGTTCGCCGTTCTGTGCTAGCTTCTCATCATTGAAAAAAGCCTAAACAGAATCAAACACAAAACTCGCTTGAGCTACTTTTTCAGTTATAGAACAGTATTTTTCTCTCACAGTATTTCAGCATAAGCATCAACATAAGCTAAATTTCAGCATAAGCAAACATAATGATATTCTACAAGCGCTTCTCCCCCATGACTATCAAAGTGAGGGTGCGTTTGGATACCTGAAACAGATTCGTTTCTCTTGGGAATCAAGAGAATCATTGCCAGAAACGAGTTTTGGAGATCAAGAATCGGAACCAGACCATTTCAAGTTTTATACGTCAGCACCAGAAACGGCTAGCCTGTTTTAGATGGAGAAGCCGTTCCAAAGTACTTTCACCGGAGAAGAAGCGGAGAAGAATCGACCACCTATCCGTTTATGCTAATGCTATCATTAAGACATCCCGAAGGCCGGACGTCTCGCTCCACTCACAGACGCATGCGTTGCTCGCCTAAAAAAACAAAATCAACTCCGACACGCCTCGTTCCCCCTCGCCTATGTTGCAAATGTATGTTTCAGGTATTTCAGTCGTTTCAAATATATGTTGCAGTTGTTTCTTATGGATGCTGCAAAAGTAGATCGGGGGATGTTGCACATGTTGTATATGTTGCAAGCGTTTGTTCAAAATATTTCATCTGCTTACAGATGTATGTTGCAATCTTTTTTTATCTGGATGTTGCATATATTTTCACACATATGTTGCAACAGTATGTTCCAAATATTTCAGCTGTTTGAGCCTTATGTTGCAGTACGTGTTTTTTCATGTTGCAAATGTTTTATCTAGATGTTGCATATGTTTCACACATATGTTGCAAGTGTATGTTTCATCTGTTTTAAATGTATGTTGCATTCGAGTGTTTAATGTTGCAAGTACAGACCGTCGACGTTGATGTCCAAGACGGCGGGCAGGGCTAAGCCGCGGCCACCGACGTGTGGAGGAGGCGCAGGCTGCCACCGGCTGTGTAGGAGGAGGCACATGTCGCGCAGTGTGTTGTGGAAGAGGCGGGGGCGAGTCTTCCCGGGTGGCTTGGAAGAGACGGGCGCCATGCCGGTGTGGAAGAGGCGGGGATGAGTCATCCGAGCAGCGTGGGTAGCTGATCTGAAGCGGACGGTTCGGATGCGAGCGTGGGAAACAGATCCGGCGCGAGCGGCTCGTGAATCCGAGTGGACAGGGCAGAGCAGCCGTGGACGTCCGGACGTCCGGGCACTTGTGCTGGCCATCCGTTTAGGCCTTTAGGCCATGTTTGGCTTACCCCATATTCGGCTTGTCCGGCTTCTTTTTTTCTGCCAGAACAGTATTGTTCTCTCACAACAATTCCGCCGAAACAGTGTTTTCAGCCAGTTTCAGCCAAGTTTCAGACCAGCGAACGGGGCCTTAGGGTACTAACGTAGGGTTTAGATGTGTTAGGGTTTTGGATGGAGAAAGTACTTCGTAACGTTCATCATGTTTTGTATACTAAAGAAAAAGAAGACTAAATTCAGTTAAACGCCTTGATTAACTTAATAATTAGAGAGGGTGTATAAGTTAAAAACTGCAACCTTAGGGGTGCTTCTGACTGCAGGCACCTCTATATAATGGTGCTCAAAGAACCTTGCTGCTGTACATCCCGCAGCGCACACCCGATCGAGGCCGGAGATTCATCTACCAGCAATCAGCTGGAGAAGAGATCGGCGTGATGGCGAAGAAGCAGCAGCGGCAGGTTGTGTGCATGGTGTTCTTGCTGGTGGCCTTCCTTGTCATCTCGGCCATGCACGCCGTCCCTGCAGAGGCCGGTAGGTTACAGTCACATGTGCTTTCGTCTTGTCCTTGCCGTCGTAAACAATTTAACCGTGCGTGAGGCGGGTTCTCGTGCAGGAAGGACGCTAGCAGAGTCGTCGGTGGGTTACGAACCACTGAAACCAGGCGTTTTGAATCCTGACCGACCAGGTGCTTACACCCGGCCATGCACAGAAATAACCAAGTGCCGACATACACCTGCAACTGCAACGCCATGAGCCTATATCTTGTGACACACAGTTTGGTCCGCCTAGCCCACTTGGCATCGCTGTACCTAATGGATGATGGCATGCAACGTGGAATTAAAGGAGCCGAAAGGCAGTATATATCCTTCTTGAAATATACTCTCGGTTGCCAACTTGCCATAGGATATGATAGCGAATAATTCATCCCTACACCTACGGGATCGGACCATCTAACGGTGGACGGGTGGAAGTAACTTATGTGCCTAAATCATGGGATGTTTAGTCCGTCTGCAGTCTGCCATTAGGCAAGATTCGGCGAGTCATATGTATGAATATATAATAAGTAAATTTGTCGGCTTAGTCTGCAAAGACGCTCGTAAGGGTAGGGTTTGCATGCCTACGTTCATAGAGGTGAGTATGTATGTATTGTGTAAACGTCTGTGTACTGTGTTAATTCTAAAGAAAAGTAAATGAAAGTTCGTGTCTGTAATGTAAACTACTGCCGTTGTTTTACATTTCAGACCCATTTCCAACGTGGCCTTCTCCTCTTATAAATTTATCCCCTTTTTCTTTCAGGCTTTCGTAAGACTTCTCAAATCCCTGAAAACTACGACGTACTAGTTCATGTACAATTCACCCGTCAAATTGGTTTACCGCATGTGCTGATAAAGAATGACAGTTGACAACAACTCAAGCACTATACAAAAAAAAGTGGAAGCACCAACCAGTGTCGGCCCTAATAGAAACAATGGAAAAAAAAAACTATGAATTTGTACGATTCCAATTTCATAGGAAAAGTTTCTGCCCCTTTGGTACCAAGATTGAGACCTATAAGAAGGTTCTATTTGGAACCAGGATTGAAAAAACACAGAAAAAAAATAGGAATGAGATAGGAATGCAAGTGTAAAATATATTATGATCGAAGAACAGAGATTCAGTGACGATGGTTGTTTGGATGGCCTATAGAAAAGCGCAGGGTTTTTAGATAGGCACATGGCTCCATCCTACGTGAGCTAGCAAAAAAATGAAGGTGGGACTGGATAGAAATTTTCCTATGTATAGAATCTATTGTTAGGAACGTTTCCTATGAACCAAACACTGCTACAGTACTCAAATCCTAAGGAATCCGACTCCTACGTTTTTCTTGTTTCTCCCCCATTTCAAAGGGTTCCTAATTAAAATCCTTCGAATTCCTATAGGATGCATGAATTTATAAAAAGTTTAGAGAAAAACTAATGTGAGATTGGATCTCGCGAAAACTTCCTTTGTGTCTACCAATCTCTTCAATGCCTATAATATTTTTATCTCTTTTGCATCCCAAATGACTCAGATCTCCGTGTCCTGTCACTACTATAATAGATTAATATATCACCACCGGCTCCAGAGATCCCATCACCACCGCCAATTTCTTCCCTCGTCGGTGAAAATGGCAGTACCACAAAGGAGAAGATTTTCAAAGGCAGGCAGTAACCGATGGTCACTGTTAATCGTGTTGGAGTTGTTCCAAATTCACTCCAAGATATAGGCCAGGCTTCTGACGGAGCGAAGCGGAGGCCCGTCGCCGGAGGCTGTTAGTATAGGAGGCTGTTCCAAATTCACTCCAAGATATAGGAGGCTGTTCCAAATTCAACATGCAAAATGCTAAGGCTGTTAGTACCCCTATTACACCTCACTTTAAGTTGTCAGCTGCTCAGTGTCCTAGTACAGATGCAGAGATTGAATACATGTCAAGGGTTCCTTATTCTAGTGCTGTGGGGTCTTTGATGTATGCCATGGTTTGCTCTCGTCCAGATTTGTCATATGCTATGAGTCTTGTTAGTAGATATATGTCTAATCCTGGCAAAGAACATTGGAGGGCAGTTCAGTGGATTTTCAGGTACCTCAGAGGCACAACAGATTCATGTTTAAAGTTTGGAAGAACTGATAAGGGTCTTATTGGCTATGTGGATTCTGATTATGCTGCTGATCTGGACAGGCGAAGATCACTTACAGGTTATGTGTTTACTGTTGACAGTTGTGCTGTGAGTTGGAGGGCTACTTTACAGTCAGTTGTTGCGTTGTCTACTACTGAAGCAGAATATATGGCTATTTGTGAAGCGTGCAAAGAATTAATTTGGCTGAAAGGTTTGTACGCTGAGCTTTGTGGAGTTGAATCTTGCATAAGTTTGCACTGTGACAGTCAAAGTGCAATTTACCTCACTAAAGATCAGATGTTCCATGAGAGAACTAAGCACATAGATATCAAGTATCATTTTGTGCGTGATGTGATTGAAGAAGGTAAGCTGAAGGTATGCAAGATTAGTACTCATGATAATCCTGCTGATATGATGACAAAGCCTATTCCTGTTGCTAAGTTTGAGCTGTGCTCAAGCTTAGTTGGTTTAATTGGATAGTCCAAGAGACTATTGTTGGCACCAGTGGTTTTCTATCTTTGTTATGTTCAGGATGAAGGGTTGATTTATGATACAAGATGAATTTTGTCTCAAGGTGGAGTTTGTTGGAGTTGTTCCAAATTCACTCCAAGATATAGGCCAGGCTTCTGACGGAGCGAAGCGGAGGCCCGTCGCCGTGGGCCGGAGCGTAGCGGAGTCTGAAGCTGGCCCATCAGGTCTCGCCCCTGTACTCGGGGGGTGCGGGGGGCGGAGCCCCCCGCGGTACGGTACGGTATATACACCCTTGCTAGGGTTTCGTGGAGACTTGATTCTCTTGTAAGCCGCCATAGGCGTGTAACCCAAAACTCTTGAGATAGTGAGATTGTTGCTGGCTGGTGCCCGTGGTTTTTCCCCTTCACATCGGAGGGGTTTTCCACGTTAAATCGTGTGTCTCCTCTGTGGCTTGATTCTTTACTTCATATTCCTATACGTCGTTCATAACAAGTGGTACCAGAGCTTTGGTTGCTGTTAGGGTTCATGACGACGTCGATGAAGTTCGATCTTCCGCTGCTGAACTACGACACGCGGTTCTCGCTATGGCAAGTCAAGATGCGGGGGATTCTGGCGCAGACTCATGACTATGATGAGGCGCTGGATAGTTTCGGAAAGAGGAAGGCCGAGTGGACTCCAGAAGAGATCCGCAAGGATCAGAAGGCGCTCGCCCTAATTCAGTTGCATCTTCATAATGATATTTTGCAGGAGTGTCTGAAAGAGAAAACTGCTGCAGAACTATGGCTGAAACTGGAATCGATCTGTATGTCCAAGGATCTAACCAGTAAGATGCAGATGAAGATGAAGCTGTTCACCCTGAAGATGAAGGAGGAGGATTCAGTGATGAGCCACATCGCTGAATTCAAGAAGATCGTCGCCGACCTAGTGTCGATGGAGGTGAAGTATGATGATGAGGACTTAGGTCTTTTACTGCTATGTTCTTTGCCAAATTCGTATGCAAATTTTCGTGACACCATACTTTTGAGCCGTGATGAACTAACCCTAAAGGAAGTTTATGAGGCTCTCCAGTCTAGGGAGAAGATGAGAGGCATGGTGCAGAATGACGGGACATCGTCCTATAAGGGCGATGCTTTGCATGTGAGAGGCAGAACTGAAAACAGATCCTCAAATGATGGCAATGATGGTAGAAAGAACTACGAAAGGAGAGGCCGTTCAAAGTCCAAGCCGCATGGTAATAAAAAGTTCTGTGTTTATTGCAAGCTGACAAATCATAATGTTGAGGATTGCAGAAAAGTACAGAATAAGGAGAAGAGGAAACAAAAGTCGGCTGGTAAGGTCTCTGTTGCTGCTGCTGCGTCTGATGATGATTCTGGAGATTGTCTGGTAGTATTTGCTGGTTGTGTTGCTGGTCATGATGAATGGATTCTCGATTCCGCATGTTCATTTCATATTTGCACTAACAGAAATTGGTTTAGCTCATATAAGCCTGTGCAGAAAGGGGATGTTGTGCGGATGGGAGATGATAACCCGTGTGACATTGTGGGGATTGGATCAGTTCAGATCAAGACTGATGATGGCATGACACGCACGCTGAAAAACGTCAGGTATATACCAGGGATGTCCAGAAATCTTATCTCATTGAGCACGCTTGATGCAGAAGGTTACAAATATTCCGGTTCAGATGGCGTTTTGAAGGTATCAAAAGGTTCTCTTGTTTGCTTGAAAGGTGATCTTAATTCTGCAAAGTTATATGTTCTTAGAGGGTGTACCTTACCTGGTTCTGATTCCGCTGTTGCTGCTGTTACTAATGATGAACCTAGTAAAACTAACCTTTGGCATATGCGTTTGGGACATATGAGTCACCATGGTATGGCAGAATTGATGAAGAGAAACCTGCTGGATGGCTGCACTTCGAGTAAAATAAAGTTTTGTGAGCATTGTATTTTCGGGAAGCATAAAAGGGTACATTTCAACACTTCTGTTCACACCACTAAAGGTACTCTTGATTATGTTCATGCTGATTTATGGGGTCCTTCCCGTAAGTCCTCACTTGGTGGTGCTCGTTACATGCTTACAATTATTGATGATTACTCTAGAAGGGTTTGGCCTTATTTTCTGAAACAGAAAGATGATACTTTTACTGCTTTTAAGGACTGGAAAGTAATGATAGAAAGGCAAACTGAAAGGAAGGTAAAATTGCTTCGTACTGATAATGGTGGAGAATTTTGTTCGCGTGAATTTAATGATTATTGCAGATCGGAAGGCATTGTTAGGCATCACACCATACCCCATACTCCACAACAGAATGGTGTGGCCGAACGCATGAACAGAACCATCATATCTAAGGCCCGTTGCATGCTGTCTAATGCCAGGATGAGCAAGCATTTTTGGGCTGAAGCTGCTAATACTGCCTGTTACTTGATAAACAGGTCGCCTTCTATTCCACTAAATAAAAGAACTCCCATTGAGGTATGGTCTGGTACGCCTGCTGATTATTCACAGTTGAAAGTTTTTGGATGCACTGCTTATGCTCATGTTGATAATGGAAAATTAGAGCCTAGAGCTGTTAAGTGTCTTTTCCTTGGTTATAGTTCGGGAGTCAAAGGCTATAAATTATGGAATCCTGAAACAGGAAAGACTTTTATGAGCAGGAGTGTTGTTTTCAATGAATCTGTGATGTTTACTGACAGTTTGCCCTCAGATCATATTCCAGAAAAAGAGCTGCAGCGTATGCGCATGCAGGTGGAGCATGTTGATGATGATACAGGTGTGCAGGTGGAGCCTGTTGATGAGCATGGTGACCATGATAATGATGTTGCTGAGGATGATGCTCATGATGATGTTCAGCAAACTCCTATTTTGCAGTTAGAGGAAGATTTACCTATTGCTCAACGCAAGTCAAAAAGGACAATTGCACCTCCTAAACGTCTTATTGAAGAGTGTAATTTGTCTTACTATGCTTTGAGTTGTGCTGAACAGGTGGAGAATGTTCATGAGCCAGCAACCTATAAAGAAGCTATTCGTTGTGGTGATACTGAGAATTGGATTTCTGCTATGCATGAGGAGATGCAGTCTCTTGAGAAGAACAGTACATGGGAGATTGTACCTTTGCCTAAGAATAAGAAGACCATCAGTTGCAAATGGATCTTCAAGAGAAAGGAGGGTTTATCTCCAAGCGAGCCTCCAAAGTATAAGGCAAGGTTAGTTGCTAAAGGCTATAGTCAAATTCCGGGTGTTGACTACAATGATGTGTTCTCTCCAGTGGTAAAACACAGTTCAATTCGTACTTTCCTTAGTATTGTTGCTTCACATGATCTTGAGCTTGAGCAGTTAGATGTGAAGACTGCGTTTTTGCATGGAGAGCTTGAGGAGGACATATACATGGACCAACCAGAAGGGTTCATAGTGCCTGGCAAGGAAAAATATGTGTGCAAGTTGAAGAGATCCTTGTATGGTTTGAAACAGTCCCCTCGTCAGTGGAACAAGAGGTTTGATTCATTTATGTTAGCACACAGTTTTAAAAGATCTAAGTATGATAGCTGTGTTTACATCAAGCATGTTAATGGATCACCTATATATTTGCTGTTATATGTTGATGATATGCTGATTGCTGCCAAGAGTAAGATTGAAATCACTAAGTTAAAGAAGCTATTGAGTAGTGTTTTTGATATGAAAGATCTTGGTAGTGCTAAGAAAATTCTTGGTATGGAAATTAGTAGAGACAGAAAATCTGGTTTGCTATTTCTTAGTCAACAAAATTATATCAAGAAAGTTCTTCAGCGTTTCAACATGCAAAATGCTAAGGCTGTTAGTACCCCTATTACACCTCACTTTAAGTTGTCAGCTGCTCAGTGTCCTAGTACAGATGCAGAGATTGAATACATGTCAAGGGTTCCTTATTCTAGTGCTGTGGGGTCTTTGATGTATGCCATGGTTTGCTCTCGTCCAGATTTGTCATATGCTATGAGTCTTGTTAGTAGATATATGTCTAATCCTGGCAAAGAACATTGGAGGGCAGTTCAGTGGATTTTCAGGTACCTCAGAGGCACAACAGATTCATGTTTAAAGTTTGGAAGAACTGATAAGGGTCTTATTGGCTATGTGGATTCTGATTATGCTGCTGATCTGGACAGGCGAAGATCACTTACAGGTTATGTGTTTACTGTTGACAGTTGTGCTGTGAGTTGGAGGGCTACTTTACAGTCAGTTGTTGCGTTGTCTACTACTGAAGCAGAATATATGGCTATTTGTGAAGCGTGCAAAGAATTAATTTGGCTGAAAGGTTTGTACGCTGAGCTTTGTGGAGTTGAATCTTGCATAAGTTTGCACTGTGACAGTCAAAGTGCAATTTACCTCACTAAAGATCAGATGTTCCATGAGAGAACTAAGCACATAGATATCAAGTATCATTTTGTGCATGATGTGATTGAAGAAGGTAAGCTGAAGGTATGCAAGATTAGTACTCATGATAATCCTGCTGATATGATGACAAAGCCTATTCCTGTTGCTAAGTTTGAGCTGTGCTCAAGCTTAGTTGGTTTAATTGGATAGTCCAAGAGACTATTGTTGGCACCAGTGGTTTCCTATCTTTGTTATGTTCAGGATGAAGGGTTGATTTATGATACAAGATGAATTTGTCTCAAGGTGGAGTTTGTTGGAGTTGTTCCAAATTCACTCCAAGATATAGGCCAGGCTTCTGACGGAGCGAAGCGGAGGCCCGTCGCCGGAGGCTTGGGCCGGAGCGAAGCGGAGGCCCGTCGCCGTGGGCCGGAGCGTAGCGGAGTCTGAAGCTGGCCCATCAGGTCTCGCCCCTGTACTCGGGGGGTGCGGGGGGCGGAGCCCCCCGCGGTACGGTACGGTATATACACCCTTGCTAGGGTTTCGTGGAGACTTGATTCTCTTGTAAGCCGCCATAGGCGTGTAACCCAAAACTCTTGAGATAGTGAGATTGTTGCTGGCTGGTGCCCGTGGTTTTTCCCCTTCACATCGGAGGGGTTTTCCACGTTAAATCGTGTGTCTCCTCTGTGGCTTGATTCTTTACTTCATATTCCTATACGTCGTTCATAACAAATCGCAGGTCGGCATGCCCGTCCTATAAATTGGTTGAGAGGTTGGCAACCTAGCAGCTTGAAAGGTTCAAGATGCCCAAGAAAAAAGTGAATTGGGCTAATCTAAATTTGTTTGCAATAACTAAGCCTATTTCACCCCTAGTGGCTAAATGTGTTCTCTATTATTCTACCGCATAAAAGTTTTGCACCCTACGTTTTAATCCTACTCTAGCATGGCATTTCTAAGAATGTAAAGACATGAATTGAATTACTCAAATGTAAATGCTCAAAGTAAAGAGAGGAAGAGGAACGCGGCGATGTTTTTTTGAGGTATCGGAGAGTCACCACTCTCCACTAGTCTTCGTTGGAGCACCCGCGCAAGGGTGTAGCTCTCCCTTGATCCATGCAAGGATCAAGTGCTCTCTACGTGCTGATTCTACGACACTCCATCGCGGTGAATCACCCACAACCGCTCACACCATGACTTGAGTCATCCACAAGCTTTGCCGGATGATCACCAAGCTTACAATCACCATTGAGTCGTCTAGGTGATGTCGATCACCAAGAGTAACCAACCCAAACTCTCACTTGACCAAGACAAGCCTAATAAGAAAGGTGGATGCACACTTGCTACTCCCTATGCACTAATAAGGTCCTTAATCTTGGATTATTAAATCTCAATCACCCCACCAGGCTCTTGCTCTCCTTTGCACTCTAAAGTGTTTCCTCAACTGAACAAATAGACAAGAAAGCTAATAAGTTGGACGAGTAAGAGAAGTATTTATACTTCCTACTTCAAAACATACCCATTGGGGTCCAACTTAGCATAATTCGGGGTGACCGGACGCGCCCGGTCAGTAGCCAACGGCGACGTGACGAGATGGATATGACAAATGGCTAGGCATGCATTTCATTTGATTTATTATATGTTTGCTGAGTATTTTGTACTCTCTCTTGCTATTAGCCCTCCCCTATTGAGATGAAAAGAGACAACTTATGATGACATGATGTCCCAAGCACATGATCTACGGAAGTCACATGAGAAATACAATATCCATATAATTTCTAGTATAACGTGATGGAGTTGTAATTATATGTATTTTAGGTAATGTTTATTGACCGGTTTTTTAAAATGAAAAAAAATCGTAAGGTCCTAATCATTGTTCTATTGCAACACTTTGATTAGGATCATTACTTAAGAAGTCATCGCTTTGTCAGGTAATAATCCCTAAGCCGGCATTTTTTTACCTTGGTAGTGAAAATGCGAGGCGTCACACGTGGTATCAAAGCAATGGTCAATCAAACCATGCATATAGTTAGAGACTAGGTAGCATAAACGAGTTTCTTTAGTTTAATTAGAAATAGCTTGTTAACTTGGTAATGTTGGAAAACCTTCCTGTGAGCCTCAACTAGATAGACTTATAGGTGGAATGGCGAGGAACTAGGGCCGGCAAAAACAACTTACTCTTTTTTAACTCGGATAGAAGTAATCACTAACATTAAATCATTATGTTTTGCAGGGGGGAAATCCATGTTTAAAAAAAAGGGACGTATTCTGAACCTTCATGCATGTGTTCACATACCAATCCATATCACTATTTGAAATGATGGCAGCAACTTGAGCATGTACATATATATCTAGTTAAACTAAGCGCCATCCTTGCTAATTAAGGACCCATTATAAAATCCTCTGGAAATGAAGTTAATGCAAATGTCAGATAGTCACTCGTCTTTCTCCTGTTTTGTTAACTTGAAAACAAACATGCCTAGTTCAACTTCCTTTAAAGCATTGTGATGTTCCTAAAAATAAATTATTCAGATGAGCTTCGTTTTAGTTTTATCCCCTTATAGAAAAGGTTGCCATATTTTTTCTTCACTACTCCTTACTAGTTGCTTTGTACCGGTACAAAGAAGTTATAGAACTGTTCTTTCTATATGTTTAGTTAAAAAAACTATAGGTTCACAAAACTAATTAAAATATATTTGCCACCACGTTGGAAAAATGATTATAATGAGTTGTCACTCTGTTTTCTTTGATAGGATAATTTGCACTCACGAGCCTAGTTCCAATATTCCGCATGCAATTTACTTGACCATTTATGTAGTAGTGTTACTTTTTTATCCTGAAAGTCTAAGGTGGCATGATATGTAGATAAGTAAACATAAGTTAAATTTTCATGGACCTTGTTTGAGGTGTTGTTTCCCAAAAGTACTAGATATGCGAGATATGATCTCCTAATCGAACTCAATCCCATTCGCAACTTGGACATTATCCGTTGTTTTTAATTAGTTGTGTCTTTATCTTTGTTTTTCCTTTTGATAACAAACATGTGACTGTGGTGCATGTGGAAAAGATTTCACCGGAGGCAGTCAAGCCCCCATAACCACGAAGCGATAAGAATGGGACCAGCAAAAACAGCATTATATATATCCTGGCCTGGAAAACAATTGAAAAGGTGGCATTGGCCAAGAAAATTAGGTACCTGTCACAGTTGAAAAGAAAGTAGAAGCACCCAGCTCGCAGACTGATAGTATTGTTGACTTGGTTCCACGGTGCATGCCACCTCAGGGTCAGGGAAAGTAAATTTTGTCATGAAAGCACGTAGCCTTAAATGCAAAGTTTCCCGATGGTCCTGTTTGCCGTTCTGCGCTAGCTTCTCATCGTTGAAAAAAGCCTAAACAGAATCAAACACAAACCTCGCTTGAGCTACTTTTCAACTATGGAATAATATTTTTCTCTCATAATATTTTAGCATAAGCATCAGCATAAACTAAATTTTAGCATAAACGAACAGGGTGATATTCTACAAGCGCTTCTCCCCCATGACTATCAAAGTGAGGGTGCGTTTAGATACCAGATTCGCTTCTCTTGGGAATCGAGAGAATCATTGCCGGAAATGAGTTTTGGAGATCAAGAATCAGAACGGGAATGTTTCAAGTTTTCTACGTCAGCACCAGAAATGACTAGCCTGTTTTAGATGGAGAAGCCGTCCAAAGTACTTTCTCCGGAGAAGAAGCGGAGAAGAATCGGCCACCTATCCGTTTCTGCTAATGCTATCATTAAGACATCCCGAAGGCTGGACGCCTCGCTCCACTCACTGCCGCATGCGCTGCTCGCCTAAAAAAACAAAATCAACTCCGGCACGCCTCGCTCCGCTCCCGCCCTTACCCCTTCCGCGCTTCTCATCCTCTGCAGCAGCACACCAACGGCCGACGTCCTCCCCCACCGGGAGCGCCAACACCCGCAGAACTGGTGGCCCTCTTCCCCATCCCGGTGAGATCCATGGAGCAGGAGCGACATCCACTCGCCTCCGGCGAGATCCATGGAGGTGGCGCGCGCGGTGTTGCATGGGGAGTGGGCGGCTCTTCTCCACCTAGCGCGGCGCCCTCCCCACCCTCGGCGACGCCCTCTCTCACCTCGGCGACCAAGCTCCGCCTGCCCCGACGGCCATGACTGTCACACCCGGTTTTTAGAACAAAACTAGGCTTGCCATATGTGTGCCCAGAAAGTCCACACATACAACAACAGAATAGAGGATATCATAAACAATGTTATATAGCGGAAACATACTTATAATTAACACTTACATCAGAGTATAGCCGAACGGTTACTCATGTTTTCTTCAGGCTCCAACTTCACAGGGACGGCTGACTGGAGGCTAGTATGCCAAGCATTTCTGATAGTATCCTGAGAACTCATTCGTTGTCTTCACCAATCTTCTGAGCAACTTTTACTAGAGTCTGGGGGTGTGGGGAAATAGCAAGGGTGAACACATGTCGTACTCAGCAAATATAATACGGGGTTCATGAGGCTCAAAAGGCCGACACGGGTTTACTGCGATTAGCTTTTAGTGATTCATAACTTTAAGCAATTGAGTAGCAACAAGTTTAACATAAGCCCCAAATAACCACATGATCAGGTAAACATGAATAATAAATAGCATAAACAAATCATTAGTGACCATCTTCATCATCAGTATCATCAGTGTTCATCATCTATTCTGTAAATGTTCTAAGGCCGCTCGTGACCGTGAGCACGGCTGTTATAACAGTTTTACACTCTACAGAGGTTGTACACTTTCACTGTGAGTCGTGATTTACCGTTTCGCCCGAGGTCGCGAGCCTCTTAACCACTACTAAGGAAGGTCAGCAGGGTTCACTATGAAGCCTTTCAAAGGTTTGTCTAACAAGTTAGGTCCACTAGGTTTCTGTGCCCTGCGAATGTAGGGCTCCCCTTCCGACAGCCACAATAACGCGCAGCCTATACACTAACGGACAGAGGCCGCACTATATCCAACCCGAAACACACCCCTCTTGCGCCATAAAGGTAACCTCTAACAAACTAGAAAATGTCCTTGTACTGAGCTAAAGCCAGAGTCATGTAGCCCTCATAGTTGTACTGTAAGTCCCGGATGATCACTTACAGATAAGTCCTTTGAGAGAGGAATCTAGAGCACCATAAAATAGCCCAATGCTCTAGCCCCCTTATTCTATATTGCTAAAAAGCATCTTTTAATGTTTATTGCATATTCCATTAGTCACGTTATAAGATCATGGTTGTAGTTGAGCACCAGCATCATACTATCCAATACAATAACCCAAAGGTGTCGAGGAACAAGGTACAAGGTACTAGGAAATCCTTAGTGTTAATCAAGGTAGACATATGCAGTATGAATTAAATGATTAAAGGTGTATAGGACAACAAGAAAGATTCCATGCTATTCTTGCCTTAAACACTTGCTCAACTCTCATACCATCAGCTTTCGGTCATCACCTTCTGATCTTCAGCGTCTAGAAACAGTTCTCGTCTACTCGTAGCAAGCACCACACATAGGCAATCATACAAACAACAAATAAAAGCAACTAAGAACAGCAGAGCAAGAGCTTTAAAACAGCGTGCTAAGAGAGAACTCGTTACTACGATCGAGAGAACGCAAGAAACACCGATAATGGAACTATCGTTAAAAAGAAATGACTAATGGGAGTTTTATATTATAAAAGAAAAGAAAACAACTACAAGCTTGATTTATTATAATTAAACAAAACCATTGAAGAGTTATTAATTCAGATTAGACAAATTAAATATTAATACAAAAGCTGAGTTAAAACAAGTCATGTTTTATTTATAAATATTATCGTATAGTTTTAAGCAAGTTAGATTTTAACTTTGCAAAATAAAGTAATATGTCAGATCATTTATTCGAATTATACATGGTGCGTGTTACACTAACCAAATTATTATTTACAAACATATTTATGTTGCTATTAATCAAGTTAACAGTGGCGCACAAAAAGATGATTGTTAATCTCCATGTTGTTTTTAATTTGGAAAGCAGTGTGAACAGAGATTAGTCAAAATTAATATTTAAACTAAAAATTTAGAAAACATGAAGCATGTTAAACTTCGTTGTCATACAGTAGACTACATCGATTCCAACGCGATACAGAAAGAATAGATTAAAGTGGGGCTAAAGCGATTAAGATATGATGAAAATAAGATAACAGCAATGATGAACATATATAACTACAGAGACTGAGTGGCAGCCTGAGCAGCTCCACGACCGTATATGAACGGTACAATTTCTTGACCGAGGAATAAATAGAGAATGATGATTTATTATGCATGAATGACAAGGCATGACATCTGCACAATATTTGATCACTAAAATAATGGACAATGAGGTGATGCTGACCTTTTATTAATCGGCCATCAGGAGTTTGCTAGTGATGCAAGCAACAACGTTGGTGCTGGTTCTAAGCAACGACGACTTGTAAGATTACAGCACAGATATAGCTCGGTTTGCAGGTGAGCGAGTCAAGACTTGTGGCCGCCGGCTTGTTTTGTTGGAGATGCATGGATCGACAAGCGAACAAGTTCAGAGCAACTCGTATGATGGAGGAATGACATCAATGGAGTAGTACGTGCATGATTTAGGGCACACGGTTTCTCAAGATTGAATACATGGGAAAAGAATAGTAACCTTGTGATTATTTTGGTAAAGGAAAGATCCTGTTTGCTGAACCCAGGCGATGACTACTTGCTCGCATGTGCACTGTAGGAGGATTTTTGGCTTGTTCATGTGCACATAGACGTAGGCATGCATGGTGCTTGCAAGTTGCGTTGACGGCACGCCGGACACGAAAGCTCACGAGTGGTGGCCGGTCTTGCGGAAGATGCAGGCTCGGTGTTCATGCTTGGGCAGCAAGCCCCGGTGGCACGATCCTGCATGCGTGGATCGATACAAACAAGGATGCTAAGATGTAGAGAACGAAGAGAGGTACCTTGTGATGGCGAGGACTCGTCGAAAGAGTCGTCGGAATAGGCGGACGGTGACATGACAGGAAGAGAGAAAATTCTAATTTACTACACGAGGGATTTTCCAAACTAGGGGCTCCCCTTACCGTAGTTTTAGTGTGCTTTGTCCAAGGGGTTGTTACATATATATAGGAAGAAAAACTCCCCACATCCACGTCAACTAGCGATATAGTACTAATTGAAATTGCACCATCCACCTGCACTAATGGGCCTAAATAAATATTAAAACCCATTAGTAAATAAAAACATGTGTTTTTAGGATTTATTAAGATTATTGCACATGGACTTTGAGCGTTGGAAAAAATAAGAGATTTATTATTTTCAGAATTAATTAATTTCATGGATAAAATAATTCTAGAAAAGTCTAGAATTATTATTTAAGCCGCAAAAAAAATACTCCGAAAGCTCTAAAAATTTGGGAAAATTTCCCGGAGACATTATGAAACATGAGGAACCCAAATAAAGTATTTGGAGCTCATGATAAGATAATTTGGAGCATCTAAAACTTAAATTATGCTCACAGACAAGTAGGAACAAATTCCAGAAAAAGATGAAAAAATTTCCGAGAAGTTTGTAGAGATTGATTGACGGACGAGAAACTAAAAAGAGTGATCTGTGTTACAAAGAAAAGTTTTTGAGAGGCTGTGAACGAAAGCTTAAGCTGAGAAACAAGGAATTTGATTGAAAAAATGATAAAGGCGTGTCAAAGAAGGAAGATCGACCTATTAAACGCATTTTAAAGACTTTGCTCACTCTCAACACACAAAAAACAATAAGCAAACATCACATCAAGCAATATCCCGTCAAATTAATTTAGAAAAGTTTGAAGATTCATATTTTTCCTATAACTATTTGACGCTAACTTAAACTAAACTTGAAAAAGTTTATCAAATATCAAAACATTTATTTTAATTTGTGTTTTCTGTGCATAACCCAAAATCAAAAATTTTGGGGTGTGACAATGGCGCTCCTCTCCCCCCATCCCAAACCGTCATCGCCGAGCCAAGCCCGGGTACTGGTGTCACTGGTGGCGCTGGTGCTCGTGCGCCGCCTCGCCGCCGGCTCCGACCCGATGGTTGGAATCGACCGGCCCAAGCTCCCCCTCGCCTATGTTGCAAATGTATGTTTCAGATATTTCAGTCGTTTCAAATATATGTTGTAGTTGTTTCTTATAGATGCTGTAAAAGTAGATCGGGGGATGTTGCACATGTTGTATATGTTGCAAGTGTTTCAGAAGCATGTTACAAGCGTTTGTTCAAAATGTTTCCTCTGCTTCCAGATACATGTTGCAATCTTTTTTTTATCTGGATGTTGCATATATTTTCACACATATGTTGCAACAGTATGTTCCTAATGTTTTAGCTGTTTGAGCCTTATGTTGCAGTACGTGTTTATTCATGTTGCAAATGTTTTATCTAGATGTTGCATATGTTTCATATATATGTTGCAAGTGTATGTTCCAGATATTTCATCTATTTCAAATGTATGTTGCATTCGAGTGTTTCATGTTGCAAGTACAGACCGCCGACGTTGGTGTCCATGACGGCGGGCAGGGCTAAGCCACGACCACCGACGTGTGGAGGAGGCGCAGGCTGCTGCTAGCTGTGTAGGAGGAGGCACAGCCGCGCAGTGTGTTGTGGAAGAGGCGGGGGCGAGTATTCCCGGTGGCTTGGAAGAGACGGGCGCCACGCCGGTGTGGAAGAGGAGGGGACGAGTCATCCGAGCAGCGTGGGCAGCTGATCTGAGGCGGGCAGTTCGAATGCGAGCGTGGGAAACAGAGCTGGCGCGGGCGGCTCGTGAATCCGAGTGGACAGGGCAGAGCAGCCACGGACGTTCGGATGGACGTAGGCGTCCGAGCGCTAGTGCTGGCCATCCGTTTAGGCCTTTCACTATCGGAGACCGGTGCTTTGCCGAGTGTCAAATGGTTTGCCGAGTGTTGTTTTTCGGGCACTCGGCAAAGACGCCTTTGCCGAGTATTTTTTTGACACTCGACAAAGAAGCTTCTTTGCCAAGTGTTTTTTTACACTCGGTAAAGAAAATTTCAAAGCACATTTTGAAACAGTAAATTAATTTAAATGAAAAAGTTTTCAACTACAAAGTTGTATAACTCATCAAGATGTATAATGTTTGTTTTGGTCTTTTCTTCGTATGACAAAGTGAAAGTAAATTTGTTCACAAATCTAACATATCTCTCTTGTAGTTTATGAAACTACAAGAGAGATATATAAGATTTGTGAATAATGTTAGAACGACCATGTCGGATGAACAGATGATTAAACAACCAAAATAAACTTTGTATATCTCGAAAAGTTAAGAAACTTTGTAATTGGCAACTTTTTAATTTGAAATCATCTTGTCATGCAAAATTATGTTTGAATTTTAAAAATTTTAAATTCGAATTTTTCAAACGACCTCGGATGAAAAAACAACCAAAATAAACTCTGTAGATCTCGAAAAGTTATGAAACATTGTAGTTGGCAACTTTTTAATTTGAAATCGTCTTGTCATGCAAAACTGTGTTTGAATTTCAAAATTTTAAAATTTGAACTTTTCAAACGACCTCGGATGAAAAACAACCAAAATAAACTCTGTAGATCTCAAAAAGTTATGAAACATTGTAGTTGGCAACTTTTTGATTTGAAATCATCTTGTCATGCAAAACTGCGTCTGAATTTCAAATTTTTGAAATTTAAATTTTGTAAACGACCTCGGATGGAAAAATTTCCTAAACTAAAAGTGTAGATCTCGAAAAGTTATGAAACTTCGTAGTTTACAACTTTTTTATTTGAATTCGTTTAGGGCCTCAAATAAGCAATTTACACTCGGTTTAGGATAATATGTTGGGAACTAAAACGGAATCCAGATAAAAGTGACAGTGTGGTGTAGTGGTAGAGGAGGTTCGCGCGCAAGGGGAGGTCGCGGGTTCGAATCCCGTCGGCCGTGTTGCTGCGAAATTTACGCGAAAAATTCCGGAGATGGGCGGGCGCTGGCCGGTGGGGGCCTCCACCGATTAAAAAAAAATCATTTTTTCCAATTTTTTTTCCATTTTTTCCCATTTTTTCGGGTTTTTTTTCGGTTCCAACTTTGCCGAGTGTCGGGCACTAGGCAAAGACTTTGCCGAGTGCCCGATAAAAGGCACTTGGCAAAGAATTCTTTGCCGACGGATTTTTTACCGGATGCTCTTTCCCAAGTGCTGCACTCGGTAAAGGCTTTGCCGAGTGCACTCGGCAAAGCGCTGGTCTCCGGTAGTGTTTAGGGTACTAACGTAGGGTTTAGAGATTTAGGGTTTTATATGGAGAAAGTATTTCGTAACATTCATCATGTTTTGTATACTAAAGAAAAAGAAGACTAAATTCACTGAAACGCCTTGATTAACTTAATAATTAGAGAGGGTGTATAAGTAAAAAATTGCAACCTTAGGGGTGCTTCTGACTGCAGGCACCTCTATATAATGGAGCTCAAAGAACCTTGCTGCTGTACATCCCGCAGCGCACACCCGATCGAGGCCGGAGATTCATCTACCAGCAATCAGCTGGAGAAGAGATCGGCGTGATGGCGAAGAAGCAGCAGCGGCAGGTTGTGTGCATGGTGTTCCTGCTGGTGGCCTTCCTTGTCATATCGGCCATGCACGCCGTCCCTGCAGAGGCCGGTAGGTTACAGTCACATGTGCTTTCGTCTCGTCCTTGCCGTCGTAAACAATTTAACCGTGCGTGAGGCGGGTTCTCGTGCAGGAAGGACGCTAGCAGAGTCGTCGGTGGGTTACGAACCGCTGAAACCAGGCGTTTTGGATCCTGACCGACCAGGTGTTTTGAATCCTGACCGACCATACACCCGGCGATGCAGAGAAATCTACGAGTGCCCACATACACATGGAACTGCAACGCCATGAGCCTATATCTTGTGACACACAGTTTGGTCCGCCTAGCCCACTTGGCATCGCTGTACCTAATGGATGATGGCATGCAACGTGGAATTAAAGGAGCCGAGAGGCAGTATATATCCTTCTTGAAATATACTCTCGGTTGCCAACTTGCCATAGGATAAGATAGCGAATAATTAATCCCTACACCTACGGGATCGGACCATCTAACGGTGGACGGGTGGAAGTAACTTACGTGCCTAAATCATGGGATGTTTAGTCCGTCTGCAGTCTGCCATTAGGCAAGATTCAGCGAGTCGTATGTATGAATATATAATAAGTAAATTTGTCGGCTTAGTTTTCGAAGAAGCTCATAAGGGTAGGGTTTGCATGCCTACGTTCATAGAGGTGAGTATGTATGTATTGTGTAAACGTCTGTGTACTGTGTTAATTCTAAAGAAAAGTAAATGAAAATTCGTGTCTGTAATGTAAACTACTGCCGCTGTTTTACATTTCAGACCCATTTCCAACGTGGCCTTCTCCTCTTATAAATTTATCCCCTTTTTCTTTCAGGCTTTCGTAAGACTTCTCAAATCCCTGAAAACTACGACGTACTAGTTCATGTACAATTCACCCGTCAAATTGGTTTACCGCATGTGCTGATAAAGAATGACAGTTGACAACAACTCAAGCACTATACAAAAAAAAGTGGAAGCACCAACCAGTGTCGGCCCTAATAGAAAGAATGGAAAAAAACTATGAATTTTGTACCATTCCAATTTCATAGGAAAAGTTTCTGCCCCTTTGGTACCAAGATTGAGACCTATAAGAAGGTTCTATTTGGAACCAGGATTGAAAAAACACAGAAATAAAAAAAAAATAGGAATGAGATAGGAATGCAAGTGTAAAATATATTATGATCGAAGAACAGAGATTCAGTGACGATGGTTGTTTGGATGGCCTATAGAAAAGCGCAGGGTTTTTAGATAGGCACATGCCTCCATCCTACGTGAGCTAGCAAAAAAACGAAGGTCAGACTGGATAGAAATTTTCCTATGTATAGAATCTATTGTTAGGAACTTTTCCTATGAACCAAACAATGCTACAGTACTCAATCCTAAGGAATCCAACTCCTACGTTTTTCTTGTTTCTCCCCAATTCCAAAGGGTCCCTAAAATCCTTCGAATTCCTATAGGATGCATGAATTTATAAAAAAATTAGAGAAAAACTAATGTGAGATTGGATCTCGTGAAAACTTCCTTTGTGTCTACCAATCTCTTTAATGCCTATAATATTTTTATCTCTTTTGCATCTCAAATGACTCAGATCTCCGTCGTCCTGTCACTATACTATAATAGATTAATATATCACCACCGGCTCCAGAGATCCCATCACCACCGCCAGTTTCTTCCCTCGTCGGTGAAATTGGCAGTACTACAAAGGAGAAGATTTTCAAAGGCAGGCGGTAACCGATGGTCACTGCCGTCCTATAAATCGGTTGAGAGTCTGGCAGCCTAGCACCTTGAAAAGATCAAAATGCCTAAGAAAAGAGTGAATTGGACTAATCTAAAAAATTCTTGCAATAACTAAGCTCATTTCACCCCTAGTACCTAAATGTGTTCTCTATTATTCTACCGTACAAAAGTTTTACACCCTAGGTTCTAATACTACTCTAGCATGGCAATTCTAAGAATGTAAAGACATAAATTGAATTGCTCAAATGTAAATGCTCAAAGTAAAGAGAGGGAGAGGAACGCGATAATGTTTTTTCGAGGTATCCGAGAGTCGTCACTCCCCACTAGTCTTCGTTGGAGCACCCGCGCAAGGGTGTAGCTCTCCTTTGATCCGCACAAGGATCAAGTGCTCTCTACGAGCTGATTCTTCGACACTCCGTCACGGTGAATCGCCTACAACCGCTCACACCATGATTTGGGTCATCCACAAGCTCCGCCGGATGATCACCAAGCTTCCAATCACCATCGAGCCGTCTAGGTGATGGCGATCACCAAGAGTAACCAGCACAAACTCTCATTTGACCTAGACAAGCCTAATAAGAAAGGTGGATACACACTTGCTACTCCCTATGCACTAATAAGGTCCTTAATCTTGGATTATAAAATCTCAATCACCCCACTAGGCTCTTGCTCTCTCTTACACTCTAAAGTATTTCCTCAACTGAACAAATGGGCAAGAGAGCTAATAAGTTGGACGAGTAGGAGTATTTATACTTCCCACTTCAAAACATACCTATTGGGATCCAACTTAGCATAATTCGGGGTGACCGGACGCGCCTGTCAGAGTGACCGGACGCGTTCGGTCAGTAGCCAACGGCTACGTGACGCCAGCGCTGACAGAGAGTCATTGCCCTGACCGGACCCTGACCTGCGTCCGGTCAGCACCCACCATCCGGTCATCAAATTTTCTCTCTGGTGGCTTTCTGTTGTTGACCAGACTCGGTCAGCAGCGCGTTCGGTCCTTTCCTACGCAGCATCCGGTCCTATCTGTGTTTTGTGCCTCCTCTGCAACAGTTGTAGAGTCGGGTCCTGTCCTGGCCTTGCACCACCATCCTGTCAAACCAAGACTCCTAGCTGCGCAGCACACAACTGACCGGACCCGATGCCTCAGCATCCGGTCCTTCTAACCACCGCGTCCGGTCAGTAAGAAACCACCACATTCACTTCCAATTTAAGATACTTTGTGAATGGGATCGACTCCAAATGATCTTTGAGCTGTCCCTAAGCTACCTAGTGCTAAGTTTGACAAGTGTGCACTACACCTAAATCATTAGACTCACCTAAGTCAAGCTACTAGTTCAACCCCCTTAATAGTACGGCCAAAGGAAAAACAAAGTCATAAACTACTCTAAGTGTCTCTCAACGCCAACCAACACTTAGAACTAGTCCATCCTTAACCTTGTCGTCCACCATTTGAAAACCGAAACGATTTTCATCGATAGGAGCATGAAAACCATTGTTTGCCCAAATAATCGTCATTATTGCCACCTAACTTAAATTACCTCTACAAAACACATGTTAGTCATAATAATCTTACGTCGTCATTAATCACTGAAACCCACTAGGGGCCTAGATGCTTTCACACCTTAAGATGCATGTCTTTGTTAATGCCATTCACAGGCCTCTGTTAATGGTTTTTAGAAAATCCAAAAAACAAAAAAAAAATTGCTTCTCAAAACTCAAATCTGCGACCTACTTATTCTCGGCAATAACCTCAACAACACTTATTTATGAATATATGTAGGACGTTATCTTTTTTATCAATATTTTGTAATCTTATATTGAATATTTAGGCTACTAAATGAACCGAAATGACAAAAGTTTCACCTATAAAGTTTTAAATATTATCAAGCACTACAACTTTGGTATAGGATGTGTCTCCATCGGAGGTTTTTTTGTGAAAATTTCAAAATTTTGAATCTCAAAATATGTAAATTTGAAACAAATATTTGAGACACTAAAAACTTCAAATAAAAATTATCAACAACAAACATATAGATCAGGTTGGCTACTACAACTTTGGTATTAACTATGTGAACATTTAAGGTCATTTGGACATTCTAAAATTTGAATTTCAAAGTTTATGAACTTAAAACACATATTTGGGACTTTAAACAGCTTCAATTCAAAAGAAAAAATCAACTACAAAGTTATAGATTGTATTGAGAACTACAACTTTGGTGTGGACCAGGTCAACATCCATATTTGTTTGGAAACTTTAAATTTTAGATTTCAAAATCCATTAACTTAAACAATATTTGAGACTCTAAACAATTTCAAATTAAAAACTTCCCAACTACAAAGTTGTAATTTATGTCGACAACTACAATTTTGATATAAAGTTTGTCTTTATCTAACTTCATATGAAAAGTTATGAATTATTTTTTGATGCAATTATTAGAGATGAATCTCTTAAGATGTCCGTCTCTGTTAATCGATTTTTAGACAGACCCTTAGAATGACCGCTTCTATAGATAGTGATTTTCAAAGACGAACATCTTATTATGCTCGCCTCTGAAAATCGACTTACAGAGACAGACATCTTAAGGCATCCACCTCTGTAAATCAATGATTAATAGAGGTAACCACCTTAGGATGCACCTTAGTAAATGATTAATAGAGGCACACATTTACCTCGAGGTCGTCTAATCATTTATGGAGGCGGTCCCTAGATTTTCTCTCCTCTGTAAATCAAAGAGGTTGTCTCCTAAATCGTTTTTGTGATGGTGTGGTCGATGATGAGGTCAATTATCGCCACCAGTTCAAACCAGCAACGAAAATTATTGTCATCGTAGGCTTGTTATACAAACTGGTTGTGATAATCATGAAAAAACAAAAAGGAAGTCGGTCGAGCCCACTCTGGTCCAGTCCATATGTCTTCCTCAAAGCGGTCAAGGTCGGATCCCACATTGCCATCAACGGAACTAGGACAGTAGTGCGCAGGTGGATCCAACCTCCTGCACCATGGATCCGGAAGAGCCTTTGGAGTATATAATCACTTCATGTAAAACTAAGAGACAGAACTAAGAAAGTTGGAATGCCTTATAATTACGGAATGGAGGTAGTACTTCTTTTCTAGTGATTGTCTATTTTTTACTCGAGTAACACTGTATTGACTGTTGCATGCAAAGCCATGATGTAGAGGAGCAATGTTGCTTTTGGTATAGCCAATCCTTGTCAAGTAATTTTTGAGTTCCACAATTTATTTTTGTTGTTTGAGCGTCCACTTGAATAGATAAGAGCCTTTAGTACTTGGAAGAACAGTCAGCATCACTATGCTAATTTTGCTATCAAGCTATTTAGCACAGTTAAGTGACATGTGATGATTGCTGGCTTTTGGTTGTTTCATGTTGATGATTGCTTGGATTTTGTAGGGTAGCTTCGATTCCTTTGATTGATATGAAGCAGCCCAACAAGTAGCATAAATGGATAAGGAAGCCATCTTAGAGTCTTCTCAAGGCTCAGTTGTTCTAGATAGAGAGAGCGATATCATGAGCATCATGGATGAACACAAGGATTAGGCTTCGTTCATAGAAGTTCAAATTTAGTTAAGACTCCAACACTTATTAGGGTCACATTAGAAGCAAAGCCACCACTGAAGGAATGTTCCATGGTATGTTAGAACACATTCCTTCATTGGAACAAGTGTCGCAAAGCCAGTAGATGTAACTGTGTTGGTATATTTAATGCACACAGATAAATCCGTAAGCATATGGATATCGTTGTAGCTTTCACCCGGAGGTATTCCAAGTATCGTATCCACGAAAAAACATATGAGGTTAACTATGGTCCAACTTAACCCAGAGTAGCAATAAGACTTAAGAAAGTCGAGAGTGTAGAGGAGATCACTAAGGTCTTCTAGTTCTAATCTCGATAAGCTATGTCTTCTATTGTTCGACTGGGGATATTACTAAGGTAATCACAGACAGAGTATGTTTCCTATAATAACTAAATCATGCTAGTCCTACAAACGGGAGGTGGACTATAGAGGATTCAACGAGGCTATAAGAGTCACCCTCACGAGCTACCACCAATCTGGAATGTAGGGTACATCCACGAGTTACCCGAGTCTAAGCACCACGCTTACACTACAAATAATACTTTAACCTAAGGCCAATAAATTAAACCACTCAAAAGAGACTTGCAAACCAGAAGAATAATATAAACATGTTACTTACTTAAATCAGAAGTGGATTACTAGAGAAATCTCAGACGCAAGGTTGACTTCCACCAAGGTACAAGCCATAGAGAGAGCACCAACAGGCCGACATCTCCTCTAAACTCTTCCCTCACTCTCCATCTCTCTATTTCTAAATACTAGATCCTATGGAGGTCTAATGTTCTCTTGATAGCTAGCTCTGATCCTCATGAGGAGAATATGAATTAGGGTTTCAAGATCTCTACTGAGGGAGGGGACAGGGGCTGGTATATATAGCCCTGAGGGTACAACGTGAGCCCTTGGATCAAACCAACTTAAGCAACGACTTAGATGCATCCTCAAAGGCGGTGGGAAACCGACATACGTAGCAAGCTGACAGGTGGGGCCCACAGGGGCCGAGCGGCCCCACCTACAGGCTGGCCGGCCACACATGACAGTGGGTCGAGCTCCGCTTTGGTAGTCTTCCCACGTAGGTACCACGATGGAATTCCATAATTTCCTTCAACGATTAGGTCCTCCTTGGCGATTTTCTAGATAAACCCTGCTAAAAACACAGATTCACCAAAACTCATGAAATTTATTAGTTTAAACCCCTAAACCTTCATTTGTGATTATATTTATGCCCTTATCCATGTTTAATTGATGGTTTATAATAGTTGTTAACTACCATCAACAATTCTCCTAAGATTAATCTTTGCTAGTCCCTTAGCAAAACTAAACGTAGCAATGGATCAGGAGTTGCTACTATGCTTTCACGCCTCAAAAGTACATAGCTGTTCAATCAAAAATTCTCTTCCGAAGTAGAATAAACTGATCTGACTTTCAAACTTACATGTATTACCTTCAATCATGAGGCTTCTTAGCCTTCACTTGGGTCTTGAGCAATTGGAAGACAGAACAATCAAGTCAAGCATTATGTCTCAAGTTTTTTGTTCAACCATTATTCTGGAGTTTTTATAGATTTTCAAAATAAAACTCAGAGATTCTATTATATGACACTCTCAAGTCTCTCAATATATGTGGTATTTGTGGATCCTCACCAAGGCAATAAAGATGTTATGCCTTTTTCTCTTTCTACCACTAAGGCTTTATGTGGAGTTCATAGGTAGGGAGAAAGCTATGGCATACTTGCAATACATATATTGTAAAGTCAAACAACGGATCCAAAGAGAGTTAAGTCGTACAATCAAATCAAGATGTGCATGTGTGTGGATATATGGTGGATATATATGGTGGCTAACCTAATTCTACTATGCTCCTCGAAAACATATCTCTATTTTTGAAACTTAGAAACATTTGCAAGAGAACAGGGGCTATCTTATTCATCTCTTTTTTTCAGGCGAGCATCTGAGTACCCATTGTTTTAAATATCTCAGACACTTGTTCATTTTTTCTCAATCTTTTTTTCTCTTTCTCTCTTTTTTATATATGAATAACTCTTGCATAGCCCCATGTCTCTTTTCTGCAATAAAACTTTGAGAGATAGCAACAAAAACTTGGAGCATTTATTTGGTGAATGGAAAACCTAACAAGCATGTTTTTGGTGTTCACTCCCAGTGTAGGAGTAAAACATTTTTAGGTGGATCTAGATGGAAGGCATGTTCTTGCGCCTACCCCCAGTGTAGGAGTAGTGCATATTTGGGTGGTGTGTACGGGATCTTAATTTTAAGAGCATGACAAATCTCTCATAAAGGTCAACAAAGCTTGACAAAACTCAATGCAAAAGCAAGCAGCATATACATGGAAGTTTTCCTAGCCTAAATAACATGTATGGCTCTGGTGGGAATTTAAGCTTTGTCATAAAGGACTCATCATGTAACATTTTTGTGTTTTTAAAAAAGTAAATCTCCAGAACTTTAGTGTCACTAGGAACAAGATAAACAGCAGCTCAGACCTTCTCATATCATATCCATCAATTACCTAGACTTAGATCAAGCATTCACTATCCACGAGTTTCAAGTTCAGAGTAAATCTTTATATCAAATCAGTTATATCCAAAACTCGGGAGAATTCAAGGCTGAAAACTAGGTACTTGAAAGGAATTACAATAGAGCATCTATTCAGCATTTCCATTTAAGAGATTTTTCTAAGTCCTCTTTATTTTATTCAACTCTTAAAAATAGAAAACTAGACATATACTTTTTATTTTGTTTTCATGATTTAAAATCACACCTTACTATTATATATATATATATAGCTAAGATAATTTTTTTTATTTTGTTTTAGTTTGTTATGCATCTTTTTATGACTTTAGCAAATATGAAGCAAACTTAAAAATAGTAGAACCAAAAAGAAAAAGAAATACTTAGCTAGATATATGGAGGATGCTCCTCCCCCAAGCTGGATGTTGTCGTGGTCTTTCTTATCCATCCAGAAGTTGTGTTCCTCGCGTAGCGGGTGTAGCATCAGTTAATAAGAATGTACTTTGGATGGATGGTGTTACTCTTGATCATCTTGCAATATACTCCAACAAGAACACCAAAACTCATGGCACATGTTAGGATAAGGGGTTAGCGGTCAACCATTCAGAGATTTGTTGTCCTTGGAGGTTTAGACAGATTTCTTAATTGACCAAGTTCTACAAGGATGTCTTTTTAATATTTTTGGATTTTCTTATTTGTAGAAACAAATGTGTATGTATGATATTTTATATTTTTATGCCACCATAGTAAATATTCCTACGGGCTTTTACACCCCATAGATTTATTCACATGGGGCTTTAAGCTTTAATGATGTAATGTAGTAATAAAAAACTTTTTATTATTTTTCTTTTCTAAATGCAATGCTAATGTAGAAAAATAATTATGGTAAAAGTCAAAATAATTCATGCAATGCTAAAAATTAAATATGGATAACTACCGATGTCACCTCACGGCCAGGGTTTGGATTATTAAGTCCTCCGTATAGGACTCGGCTGGAGAAGAGTCCTTTATCTTTCGGGTGCATCGTCCGGTCTCAACGATGGAGACCCAGATGGAGAAGAGTCCTTTACCTTTTGGGTGCATCGTTCGGTCTCAGCGATGGAGACCCAGATGACTGCATATCTTGTGACGGTGTCTTTGATGATGATGTTACCTTCTTCTGTCAAACCCGTCTTGGTTTTGAGTTTTGATTTTTGGCTTAGCAAGTTCAGAACCATCACTTGTAGAATTTGGGGAATCAATAACTCTCCCACACTCTACTTGAAGTGTGTCCTGCTCATATAGACAAGGTAGAGATCAAGTACATAGGCTCTGTTGGTGGGAGAACACCAACAGAACTAAAATTTTATTCATTCTTCACTAACCCTTAGGCACATTGAACAAGATGAAGTTGATGTTATATGTTGTGTTCAAATGTATCATAGGTGATAAGATCGAAAGATTGAGCATGAATGTAGCATTTAAGTTCATTTGGTAGAAATGGTTGAATTGCTTAACACATGGAAGGATTGTCTATCTCTACATAATGTATCAATCTTTACATGATTATGACTATCATTTTCTAGAGATAAGATGTGCAATGTTTTAGCTCATTTGGTTAAGACTATGGGATCAAGCTTAAAGAACAAGACATGTTGAGCTAATTAGGTTGGATCAGGTAAATTGTAACTCAAACATATTTTGTTTCTTATTTATGTGCCTACCAGAATCAAGGAGAAACTCTTTTAAATAATGACCATTTACCTTAAGATGTTACCTTTGTTATTGGAGTGTAATGTCACCATATGATGAAGGGTAGATGACTCGTGATGGTGCTTCCCTTTTGCTTGAAGTTTTCCTTGTTCGGCTAGTCTCGCAGCTTGAGTTGTTCATGAGCTTCTTGTTTCCTAGATCACACCTTTTTTTTCTCATCCTTTTGTCATGCCATTTTTCTGCTCTTCGATCTTTTGTCACCTTGTTAGACCTTTTGCCTCACTTATTGTTTTATGCAATTCTTTCATCCATGATGAATGAGTTGTGTCATCTTTGTGCAATCTTATTGGAGTTCGTCATGTCCCTTGCTCATCTTTGATTTGAATTCATCTCATGACTTACCCAAATTGAATTGAGAGTATCCTACAGGAGTTAGTCCAACAAAATATCCAGTATCTGCTAAAGCAATTTTTAATTCAATAACCAAACTAGACTCCATGTCTAATTTGATTAAGGAAAGCATTTTAACCTAAGCACCTCGCTTAATTTAAAAAACTTTTAAAAGTATGTCGAGTACTTTCAAACCAAAACTTACTATGGTAGACAAAGGTAACATAAAAGCATTATAGAGATTTATTCAAATAGAGATGAATGGGCATGATTATGATCTAACAGATTGAGCATGGCTTAAAGGTAGAAACAACAAAGGTGGATTAGCATCATGGCATAAGATTTTTTAGATAAGTTCATCTCCCATACTTGAATTTTTCAAGGCAAAAATCAAGTTTGGATGGATGTGATTAAATATTGCATGGTGTTCGGTTGGACATACCTTGAGTCATCATCGTTCATCCTTTTTGCTTTAGACCTGGAATGGTTAGTGACAATAATACCCGAAGGAATATTTTCACAATTATGTTTCTATGCTTATTTCACAAGGTCATCACAGCAAAAAGGGTAAAAGCTCATGTTATCTCTCGAAAGTGCTTGTTTTAGGACAGAAGCTTGTCCTTGGGAAACCTTTGAATTGCATTTCTAATTGGTGAAATAGTTTCCCCTCCAACACCAACCTTTGGGTACCTATCTCAAGATTTATGCCTATGAGATTTGCAATATTTATGATAAACATATACATCTACAACCACCCCTTCAAAGTCTTTATGAACAAAAAGTATAAGGGAGTTGAGGATCTCGTGTGTGGAAACGTTGGAAAGACCAATTGGTTCAGGAGATTTCTCATATGAGCATGGATTTGATGAGGTGTTCATAAAATAACTTCCATGTTCGCTGATGAAATCTTCCTTTTCAATCTCCAAGGGTGTTTCTTCATGAATATCTATAGGCGAAAACATTGTCTCCATAATTCCATTCCTATAATATTCATTGGACATTTTATTGTCCAGGATTTCCCTTGGATTGGTAACTCTCGGGTTGATCTTGTCTAAAACCTCGTCCATCCATTCAATGCAAACGCACATAAGTTCTTAATATCCTCCAACCATTGTTGTTGCTCTTCTTGGTCTTCCTTGTGGCCTTCATGATTCCTATGGTTTGGTTGTCTTAGTGGATTTCTAGGGTCATCATGAGACTGAGGAGAAAGAGCATAAGAGGGATCATCAGGATCAAGGATGGATTGAAAGATGGGTTCAGATGAGACATCTAATGTGGGCATAGAAGAGAAGATAGGATTGGCTTCTAAATAGCTTGGCTCTCCTTCTATGGCATCACTAGACATGCCATCCTTAAATTCTTCCCAATGTCCCATATGGGAATAAGGATGCTTCTTAAGAGATCCCTTCTTGAGAGGATTTGAATTAAATTGCGAAGGTCTCTCATGAAGATGAGAATTTAATGTTCTCCCAAAATCAGCACCAAGAAGGTCATCCTTAATTTCAATATGAATTTCTAAAGGTAGAATTCCTTCTTCTCTCGAGGGATTTTGGGGTATTGATAGTTTGGGATTGACAGCTAAATCCTAGGATTAGAGTGGTTGTGATTTGGCTATCAAAACTTCCTCTTCTTGTTCGGGCGGTGATTCATTCTCTTTCTCGAGGAGTTCATTATGAATGCTAGTGCAGGGAGTGATTCCACTAATTCTATTAAGCATAGACCTTGCTTCACTAGCAGACAAATGAAGAAAAGCTCCTCTAGAGGCTACATCAAGGGATTCCCTGGAATCCTTGCTAAGACCCATATAAAAATGTTGAAGAAGTATAGGGTCTTGAATGGCAAGGTCTGGGCCAGTGAAGATGAGTTCATTAAAATGATCCCACAATGTACCAAGAGATTCTTCTTCTGGTTGTCTAAAATTTAGAACCTCTTTCCAAAGGCTAACCACTTTAGAGATGTGAAAGAAAAATAAACAAAATTTAGAGCATAACGTTTCCCAATCTCCTTGCATACTTCCTATGGTTTAATTATACCAATGTTTAGCTCTTCCCATCAAAGAGAACGGAAACAACTTCCATCTTAAGGTCTTGTCAGACATGCCAGCGATAAACAAGCATGCACAGGTCTGCTCAAACTCTCGTAGGTGTGAGTATGGGTTTTCATCGCCTTCTCCCAAGAAGAATTGATCCTAAAATAGTTTTATTAAACACGGGCGCAGCTCATAACCAGGTTTTAGGATAGGCTCTACAGATTTAGGTGGCCTAGCTCGCGCTTGTGGGTTTAGTGTATTGATAGATAGGAGTGGAATTCATAATGGAAAAGAAAAGAAAAGAATGAAGGAATAAAAAGATAAAAGAATATGATATAAGGTTAAGCTAGGTTCGAAGTTAATTCAACAACCGTTTTTCCGACAACGACGCCAGAAAGCTTGTTGGTATATTTAACGCACATAGATAAATCCGCAAGCGCACAGATACCGCTGTAGCTTTCACTCGGATGTATTCCAAGTATCGTATCCATAGGGAAACATGTGAGGTTAACTACGGTCCAACTTAACCCAGAGTAGCAACAAGACTTAAGAAAGTCAGGAGTATTGAGGAGATCACTAAGGTCTTCTAGTTCTAATCTCGATAAGCCATGTCTTCTATTGTTCGACTAGGGATATTACTAAGGGAAACACAGACATAGTATGTTTCCTATAATAACTAAATCTTGCTAGTCCTACAAATGGGAGACTGAGGATCACAAGTGGATTACCAGAGAAATCTCAGATGCAAGGTTGACTTCCGCCAAGGTACAAACCATAGAGAGAGCACCGATAGGCCGGCATCTCCTTCAAACTCTTCCCTCACTCTCCATCTCTCTATTTCTAAAGACTAGATCCTATGGAGGTCTAATATTCTCTTGATAGCTAGCTCTGATCCTCATGAGGAAAATATAAATTAGGGTTTCAGGATCTCTACTGAGGGAGGGGAGCAGGGGCTGGTATATATAGAGTTGAGGGTCCAATGTGAGCCCTTGGATCAAATCGACTTAAGCAAGGGCTTAGATGCATCCTCAAAGGCGGTGGGGAACCGACATACGTAGCAGGCTGACAGGTGAGGCCCATAGGGGCTGGCCAGACCCACATGGCAGTGGGTCGAGAACCGCTTCGGTGATTTGCCTTCTGGACCCTTCTAGAGTCTTCCCAGTAGGTACCACGGCGGAATTTCGTAATTTCCTTCGACGATTAGGTCCTCCTTGGTGGTTTTCTGATTAAACCATGCTGAAAACACAGATTCACCAAAACTCATGGAATTTATTAGTTTAAACCCCTAAACCTTCATTGGTGATTACATTTATGCCCTTATCCATATTTAATTGACGATTTATAATGGTTGTTAACTACCGTCAACAAACTGGCACAACCAAAATTGAGTAATACTCTTGTGGACATGAGCCTTCCCTCCTCCCCAATTTAATGTCGCAAAGCCAGCAGATGGTATCTAGTTTGGTTACTTTAGGGTGTGTTTGGTTTGAGGACAAAGGTGGATGGAATATGAACATCTATGAATTTTGGGATATGGATGTCCATGCTGTCTGTTTGGTTGGACGGATGGGGTGAGTCATTTTTCTGTTCGGTTGGATGGATACCTGTTGGATGTGGCGAGCCATTTTTTTGTTTGGTTCGGTGGACGAGGATGGACAAGGCAGATGCAGTCACCACCTACCCAAACTGGTGATGTTACCCCCTTAAACATGCACAACAGCTGCGACATATATGCAAAACGTATGACAGCTTGATAAACACATGCATTGTCCAAACAAAATATATATGGTCATTACATAGCTTGATAATTACCAGCTAGGTCTTAGAACTTACACACATTATCTACAAAATATATAATGACCCAAAGTGCATAGTTTGATGGTTACATGCAGGTTTGCTAGAGAATATAGATTAACGCACAATGCATTATTTATGGGTACAAGAAAAATATTTGTAGCAATACTCATGTGTGCAACAAGTCACACAACCATATCTTTAGTTTGTGGGGAAGTGCTCACTAATGAACTTTGCAGCCCAGTTTAACTTGTGAGCGAATGACAGAGAACAGAAAGCTCTGGCTTTGCTTGGACGGTCAACTAGTGAACCAAATGCTCATGGTAAAATGACAAATGGGTGCCATCAAAGTCTGGAAGACTACAAATAAACAGCATCATACAGACCTTTAGGAAGTTCCTCGGGCACTCTGGTCTTTTGGTAGAACTCTTTTTGCTTCTGATTCTTTGTGGGATGTGATTCTATGATTGAAAGTGACTCTCTAATAAAGAATATGTATGAGATACTTTTGTACGGTAGTGAACTAGAGAAACTTTTTTGAGCTACGAACCCTGTAGCTCAATTTAAATATTCACTTCTTGGAAATCAACGTAGAATTGAATACTGTTTGGCAAAGCTTCCATCAGATTGAGCCTCAAAGATGTTCATGGAGCTCTGTCAAGTTGACTCTTAGGTCATTATTCACTCTTTTTCTATTAATGAAAAAACATGTATTGCATGTTTTTTAAAAAATAATCTAGCATCAGTGTCAAATATTTTAGGATAGGCATATGTGAACAGATATATGCATTGCACCAAAAGGACCACGACAAATTAGAGTGAAGTGTTTTGTTTGAGTTGATTTTTAATATCATCACCTTAATATAACACAACGTGCATACATGATTGTATCTCATTGTAACGCACATGTATAAAGCTAGTATATATAAATCAATATGTTTTTATCTTTTGTCCCTTCAACAGCCTCTGGACTTTCAAAAACACAATAAAATCAAGTAAACAAACAAAAAAATAAAAAAGAAATGCATCATTTAGCTACCCCACGATCGTGATTGGCTCCTAAAAAAATGTGTGTGGCCAACCTAGCCTACCACCACCCTCTCGTCCTTTATGCACACTAGTATAGTGCCCGTGCTAACGCTACGGCTTTATTTTAGGGATACATATGAAAACAACTAAACGACAATATTTTTTTCCATAGTTTAACTTTTGCACAATTGTATTTGAACATGTATACAATCTAGGAAACACTTTTGCATAAAAGACATAATAAAGTCATTTTTCACATTAACCATCTAATTTACAATCTGCCTGAGTCCTTAAACATGTCTTGGAGATCTTCAAAAGAAGCTGTCAAAACTTCAAAATTGTGAGTTAGGCATCAAAATTACCAAACTTCAAAATTCTCATTACATTTTTTAGAGCTATCAGGGATCTTGTTCTGCATATACTCTTTTCAGAGCAATGCAAGTGCGTGCTACAACTAATCAAGAAAAATGGGGACTAATGAAAAGAACTGGTTCAGGGTCTGAACACGAAGCCATTACTGAATCAGCGGCAACAGGTACACTGCACGCCTTTAACTAAAACTAATATCAAGAAGATTCAAGACCTGTAGACAAACTTAACTAAAACTAATATGAAGAAGATGCCTAAAAGAATATGGCAAGGAGAAAAAAAAATACTAACTGCTCTTTGAATTCCTTAAATTGTTTAGATTTTGTTTCAAGACCTTTCATCTGGGAACTAACTTCTAAGTATTGCTTTTGAGCTTATTCAATATAAGCTGAAACCAAAAGCTGTTCAATTGTTGCCAGTAGCTGCCAAAAAATACCATGATAAAAATACCAGTGGATGATCATATATATACACATAAACTTTTCTTAATAATTTTAACTACTACCATTCCCCATAACCAATCAACATCACAGGCTTGACATAGTCATAACACCCGTAAAAAATACCATGTCAAAATTTGTGGTTTTAGTTAATTACAGGCTTAATAACTTGCTCTTGTTATTTCAGACATGAACCTACGAGGCATCAACATACAGACTTGATAACTTGCCAATAGCAGTACAGACTTGATAACTTGCTCTTGTTATTTCAGACATAACGGAAAGACATACAGGAGGTCCTAACCTGATCGTCAATCTACGACGTCTCCTCGTCCTCCCTTCCTGATCCCTGCAGCGAGGGAGGCTCCCTGCCGCGCTAGAGCAAGCCGGGGCGAGATGCAGCGGCCGGACGGCGAGCACGCGGTGTGAGCTACTTCTGCTAGACGGCGTTGACGTGTTGCTCAATTGTCAATGGCCGCGACTGTGAGCGATGGAAGGCTGCTGGCGCTCGGCAAACTGCACGCACCTGCTTGCCAACGCAATCAGCAAGCTGCATGCACCTGGCTGCCAACGTGGCGGCCTGATCTCGACCGGTGCAGGCGTTCGGCCGCCGCCTGATCTCCACCGGCGCACACGGTTGGCCGCCGCTTTATCTCCACCGGCCGGCGGCTGATGTTCCTCGGTTCCTTGAGCGTTCCATGCGTCCAATGAGCGATGGCGAGCGCGAGCGATATGGCGAGCGGGTGCGCGATCGCGGCAGGGGGCCACGACGGGTAACCCGAACACTCATACAGGATTTCGCATCCACATGCTGTCAATACTAAAAAAAAATAAGTACTCAAATTGTTGGGGCAACTTTTATTATCTGTTCACAAGTCATCACATCAAAAACTCTAGAATCGGTCTCATCATGAACACAACATTGTATCTACAGACAACAGAGCTCAAACAATGCTATTGAGGAGTGGCTAGTTTCTTTGCATAAAGTTCTCATAGTCAGACAGTTAAAGGGAAACTTCAGTTTAATACCACAACTACAATTCTTATAACTCATGTCTTTCCTGAATTAGACATAGATTGCTTCTAATGCAAAATTCATGCTATCCAATACACTATTTCTCGTTAGTCAAGGGATACTAAATTCCATGGCAGTTAATTATCCCATTTGTGTTCCCATCTGAATTTACCTTCTCTGCTTCTGATTGATACCATTAGTTATAAATTTCCATGTCACTCAAGTTTGAACATAGATGAACAAAGCTAATAATATCCAGACCTTAATTGATAACGAAGGGAAATCCAAGCTCTAAATACAATCATCCTACACACCTGCTCCACACAAGGACCAAAGTAGCATCTCCGGTACCCTGAACAAGATACATAATTTTTAGGAAACAGCCACACCAAGAAACAAAAGGCTAAACAAACAATTAAGAGTATCTGAAACAATTGCTTGGCACTTACCCCATGTGCATAAATCTTTCCAGCTGTGACATATCTAAATCATAGGCTTTCACTCAAGGGCCTCTGGCATGGTCGGAAAGTGCATGAACCTGGAGGCATAGGCCAATCAAACGTCCATCAAAACACAATATTTTTAGCACTGCCAACGAAAGGACCATCAGATGAGGCACAATCAGCGGAGACCTTTGAGGGTGCCCTTGCTGCTCCAGCTGCAGCTAGATGCCCAGAGCCAACAGTCGTGCCGACGCCTACTCCTCCACAGTCCGCAGGCATGCCAAGAGCAGCAACATCCACCCTAGCAGGATCTTCTCCACCATCGGGCGTGCGGATCTCCGACATCTCGTGGGCGAGTGGATCTGGGCCGCCCCAGCTTGCCGCAGGTGCTACCGCCACCGCCGCCCATGGGAGCACGGGTCCTGACCACTACAGATGCTGCCACGGTCACGGCCACGGCGGCCTTGCCCAGCCCCCGCCCAATGCTGCTGCCGCTCCGCCCAGGGGTGAGCGCACGCAGGGGCTGCCGCCGGCGCAGGAAGCGCGTGCAAGCCACTGCTGCCACGCTGTGAGCACGCCCGACCTCTCGATTTTTTTTCGGAGACAAAAAAAGTGCTGGGCGTGTGGGACGGTGGGATTCGATCCCTGGCCTAGGGGCGGCGCTCTGCCTCCACCCCTCCATCCAGGCGGCGCGGTGGCAGATCCAGGTCGCCCCGACCTCCTAGCCGCGGCACCATCGCCTCGCCCGCTACTTCTCCTCCAATGGCGTGGAGGCGCTGCCGCCGTCTCCTGACCCTACCTTGCGTTGATTTTTTTTTTTTGGAAAAAGCGTGGTGGCTGCGGGAAAAGAAAACCTGAGGCGGGATCGAACCATGGTCGGGGAACGCGGGCGTTGGCAGCTAGGGCGCGGGGGGTTGCTGGTTCCTGGAGATCCATGGAAGGATGATCGTCGGATATGGGAGTAAAGAGAGAAGGGAGGAGAGTTAATCTGGTTGTTATGTTTTTAGGGTGGTGTATTTCTGGGTGCATATACTGATGTGGACGTAGTTAAGGTCATAACTATAGAGTAGATAATTATTAAGTGGATGTAGAATAATTTAAAGTTGTGTATTATAAGGGTAGAGATAACATAGGAGAGGAAGACAGAAGACGAGCCGCCAATGGTGAGATCCTACAAACTACAAAAATACCTTTATTTCTCTAACCCTATGGGACTATTGATAGTCAGCTTCACATAGATTGTTTGTTTTATATTCTACTAGGTGACTGTCATACACTATACTATGATGGAAAGCAGTCATTGAGGCTTCATGTGTAACAAATATTTAAATTGAGAACACAAGCATTGCTATGAATTTTTTATTTGAATATTAGAGGCCATCGCATTAGGGTGTCCATAATTTTTCTTTGCCCACATCAACTTAGCAACATAAGGTCACTTAAATAGTAATAAAACCTATAAGGATGTGAAAAATATCGTAAACATCCTTTTGTTTTTAGGCCTACTATTGGAATTTTAGATTTTATATTGAAATATATGCTACTAATTTGTCTTAAATTATAATTAGCCATTGTTATAAATTGTTTTCATGTTAAAAGATATTTGAAATATAAACTGTTCATATAAGTTTAGTGCTTTAAACATACATGGCATTGGATTAATTATTAGTCAAATTTTACATAGATCAACTTTTGAAGACCTAGATGTACAGTAAGAGTCAATTTACATCCCTTAGAGCTAGCTAAAAATTAGATGATATCTCATTTAGATCTCCATCTAACAAGATAACCCAAACACAAAGTTTGTTGTAGCTCAAAACAGCTAATAGATATGCTATTTCTTAGAGTTCCACACATGGCCTACACAAAGATGGAATTGACATTATATTCCACAGCAAAACCCAAAACCCGTAAGAGTTTATTAACAAACTAAATAAAACAAAACCAAATCAAGGCGTCCCTATGTCACCATCAAACCAATTCTCATGATAAAACACTCAGCCTGATTAGTTGCACTTATTGTAGTTGCAGCGCTATTGTTGTCTATAGTGGCTGAAGAGAGAAAAACATACAGCCACACATGCAACCACTGCACAAAAAAGAGCAGTCGAGTATAGCGACTAAGGCCCTATTTAGATCATGGAGCTAATAATTAGTTGCTAACAATTAGCTAAATAGATCTAGCTAGTAGTCTAGCTAGTTTTTAGCTAGCCATGTTTGGATCCAAGAAGATAAAAGTTAGCTGTTAATAATTAGCTCATTGAATCCAAACAGGTCTAACTAATAGTTTAGCTAACTGTTAGCCTAATACCAAATTAATAACTATTGTACTGGTTGGACCAAACTAGATCATAGCAATAAATATTAGTTGTGGTCTATTAGTTAGCTAATAAATATTAGTAGCTAATGGATTCAAACAAGACCTAACAACTATCTTACTAGTTGACCAAACCAGCTAATAACAGGTTCAAACAAGGTCTAATTATCCTGACAACAGCAACACATGTCAACAAGTAACGGCACTGCGAAGAACAATCTCAATTGCTTATATGACGTTCAGAAGGTTCCATCTCCTATCGTTTCTCTGGTCTTCACCCCTGTTAATCATAGCCAGATCGACATAATGCATGTAGCCAGACTATGCATTCTTCCTCAGGTTGTGGCTAGGGATGTATTGATCGACATAATGCATGTAGCCAGATCGACATAATGCATGTAGCCATACTATGCATTCTTCCTCAGGTTGTGGTTAGTGATGTATTATGTTACCAAATGTTCCTGCTTCCATATGAGGATTTGGTGGAGGGTTTTTTTTAAGCAAGGATTTGGTGGTAGCTAAATTTTGTAATTATTATTAATTAAGTTCTATTCCATTTGTAATTATGACATCAGCTGGTAAGGTATCACAATTTGAATTTATTCTTCACTAGCATCATTATGTATCAGTGTTGTACAGCTTCACGCGCTATATAGAAAGTGTCTTTGATATGCCGATGCCATCTCGAACTGGGCAGGCGGCTGACTGGCTCAACAGAACAATTTAGGGATAAAAATGGATCGGATACGGACGGATATCACCGATATTACATTTATTTTTATATTTCTGTTCGGATTCGGATTTGAGTACGGATATTGTCAACTATGTCGGATATGATACGATTGGATATCGACATCATAAATATACGATTTGAGTATTCGGATACGGATACGGATACGGTATCGGATATTGGATATCCGGACTCGGATACGGACAGATCTCAACCCCTCTAAACGGATTCGGTTTCGAATACGGTCGAAAAATATCCGTACCGTTTTCATCCCTAAGGACGTCCTCAGCAGCTCCATCAAATAGCTAGCTGAGGTGGAAACGAGAGACCGAAGAAAATAATATTCTATTTCTTTTCTTACTTCGGTAACACGCAGCAGATCAGAGCCCACAACATCCGCTCTCACACATCCTCGATCCAGGTGAAATAGGCAGGCGATTTGTTCGTCGCTATCTAGTGCTCTCTCTCCTCTTTTCCTCTATGCCACGTCAGAATGCGTCCTAGTCAGCCGGCGACGTCGTCGATCTTTGGGGACGCCCTAAGAACAAACCCGCGAGGGGCAGTTCGGACCTTTCCTGTCACCCGACCGCCAGCGCATATCCTCGGCGCACGGGGATAATGGCGAGCACTACCGGCCAGCGCAACCGTCCCCGCGTACACCGTCAGCATGGCCGCCGATGCGATAAAAAAAAAAACTCCAACTCAAATTCCTAATGCAGCCCGCCCAACCGATCTGCTCCGTCCATCGCCTCAGGCGACGGCTCTCCTCGCGCCACCTGGTGGGTCCCCCGTCCTCTCCAACTCCACCGCCTCCTTTCCCCCAATCCACCCGAGTGATTTTATTTATTTTATTCAATCACGACCAAAAACCTAAAAAGAATTAGAAACGGAAGAAGAACAGCAGGCGAAGCATCGCCAGGTAATCAACTCGTCCTCCTGTCCTTCTTCCCTGGCCTCACCCGCCGCGCCAAATTCGGCGCGATTCGGGCGGGATTAGTTGGAATTCCCCTGACAATCGAAGCTTTTTTTGGACTTGGTAGATTGGTATATTGATCGATTGATTGATCGGTGGCGGAGGAAGGGGAGGAGGGCGGCAGATGGCGGCGTGCCGGGGCTTCTTCGAGTGCCTGCTCAGGCTGCTCAACTTCATCCTCACCGTCGCCGGCCTCGCCATGGTGGGCTACGGGATCTACCTGCTCGTCGAGTGGATGAAGATATCCGAGGACGGCAGCGGCGCGGGGTTGACGGCGGAGGTGCTCGTCTCCAGCCGGCCGTTGTTGGGGGCTGTCGCTCTCGGTGACAGCTTCCTCGACCAGCTACCCAAAGCATGGTGAGATGGTTGCTTGCCCATGGACCCTTTTTGTTTCTGGTGTATCAATGTTGGTTTCGTCCATGTGATCTCGCGACTGATTAGGATTTCGGATTGAGAGGAACTGAGGTTTGCTAGTAGGGGTGGCAATCACAATTGTGAATAGGACAAGTGTTACTTTAATTTTCCATGTAGTGGATGATTAAGAGGCGAATGTTTGAAATATGCAATGATATCATGATAACCAAAACTCACAGTTGAAAATTGCAGTCTGATGAAGCATTTGTTACTCGCGTTTAGATTGATGAGCCTGTTAGGCAGGGGCTAAATTCTATGTGGATTGGAGTTGTTCCAAGTTTCCAGCTGGAACCATTGATTGAATATTCAGTTTGGCAATTATGGGTTTGTTCTTTGTTTTTACTGCCAAGACAATTGTGTTTGACATGGAATCGCCTCTGTTCCCTGCAGGTTTATTTATTTGTTCATTGGTGTTGGTGCTATCGTCTTCCTCGTGTCTCTGTTTGGCTGCATTGGAGCAGGGACAAGAAACACCTGCTGTTTGTGTTTCGTATCCTTTTTAATGTGCCTCTTAGACATCATTCTGTTGTCCTCTCTAAAGAAGATTCCATTTGTCATACACAAGACACTAAAAAGTACTTGGAATTATGCTCAACATTAAATCCAGACGGGCTATTAGTAGCTGAACCTGCTAAACGAACAAACTTTATTTCTGTACTACTCTGAAACGCCAATCTTATAGAACAGCAGTAGCAGAGGCAATAGGATTTTAACTATTTCTGCAGCCTTATTTCGTCAAAGGCAGTTATTTGACATTTTATAATTATATAAGATCACAGTATTAATTCATGCTTGTTTCCTTTGACTTCTAAAAAAGTATGCTTTCTTGGTCATATTGTTGATCCTTGCTGAAGCTGGAGCTGCTGCATTCATCTTCTTTGACCAAAGCTGGAAAGATGTGAGTATTCTGTTTGGTGCTTGTCTCGGGAACTAAACTACTACAATGTAACTTGTCTTATCATTTCCTTGAGTAGCTGTAGTTATCCATAGACTTCTTTTGCAGGTAATTCCAGTGGACAAGACACATAACTTTGATGTTATGTATGACTTTCTGAAGGAAAACTGGGAGATTGCAAGATGGGTTGCTCTTGGCGTTGTTGTTTTTGAGGTAGGAGATGAGACTAATCTTACATCCTTTGATCTAACTCAACTCAGAGGATGCTCATCTGATCCTTATTTTTCCAATGCTTGTGTTTGCTTATTCAACTTCTACTCCATAAGTTGTCCTAATATTCATGCAAATGCTTGCCAACTCTAAATCCCATCCTTGGCCCCCTTTCTAATTTCTCGTCACCCTGCACTGTATGTTTTGTTTAACCTGTTAGTAGAGTATGGAGGCTTCGGCTTTCTGTCTTGAGATGCATAGATGTTTGTCCAATGCAGATTTATTCTGCTGTTATGTTTGTTGTAATCAGCTGATAATGAACAAATTATAGGTAATTTTAAACTTAGCAGCATGATAATTAATGGGCTGGCCCAGAAACTATTGACACCTTAATTCTGTATTGCCTTAGAAAGGATTTTGTCTTTTCTTTTAGCTGTCGCTTGTCAAGTATAGGTTGTATGTGGGTAGTCACACCGAAACTGAAACAAATGCCGACTGATTTGCAACAGGCAGTGCTCTTTCTGTTAGCTCTGGTTGTCAGGGCAATGAACAAACCTGCTGAGTATGACAGTGATGATGAAATTATTGCAATTGGCCGAAGCCCTACCATGCGGCAGCCATTGATCCATGCCCAAAATGTGCCTGCCACTGGTGTTCCTGTCCCAACACTCGATCAGCGTGCAAGTAGAAATGATGCCTGGAGCCAAAGGATGCGAGAGAAGGTACATTACTTGGTGGATTGTTTCAGCATTATGATTATGATATGCTTTGTTCTTCTCTCTTGACGACAGTTATATTTGCACCTAATGCAGTATGGTCTGGACACGAGCCAGTTCACGTACAACCCTTCAGACCCAAGCAGGTACCAGCAGAATGGCACGCCACAGGCTGAAGAAAGGAGTCGATGCACTATAATGTGAAGAATCCTTCATGAGGTCCTACGAGATAATGGTTTTCTTGAACAATCCTTCATGAGGTCCAACGAGATGATGGTTTTCTTGAACGGGATACCTCAGCTTGTGTAGTTTGGTGTTACGGTGTTGTTCAAACTTCATAGCGGTGTGTGGAATAGAAGAATCCCCATCATATTGTTTGTCATGCTTGATATGTCTTATCTGCAAATGTTCTATGTACCTGTAATTTTATTGTGAATGAGGAACTGTTAGCCATTGACATCATCTATTTTGTATTTTTTGGGGTTTGTTTCTTGTTGCCAATCCCCCTTTTTCATGTAGCTCTGTTTCATCTAATATTTGGTTGTGCCGTGAAGTGAGATGAGACTGGTAGAATCTGTTTTGCTTTGTATGTATTGGAAATGAGTTAGGTCTGGATTTCTTACGGCTTGTTAGGCTGCTCACAAGTACACCCCAATCCACATGGTTTGGGAGGGATTGAGGTGGCACCTCAGTCCCTCCCAAATCATATGGATTGAGGTGGATTTGTGTGCAGCTAAACTAAGCACAAGGAGGGTAAAAGTTCCCACCGGGTTTTCAGCCAATGTGAAAAGAAAAGACTAGTCTCGATGAAGGATTTGTCGTTTACACGCTTCAAGGCTCATTTCTGATCTGCAACATAATCTTCCTCCATGATGCTAGAAGTCCAAAGATGGTTGTGAGATGCCTACTTTTACCGAATGCATTGATTCCGTGTTATTATTTGATTATGTTACCAAATCGTTGATTCTTTGTATGACTAGACACTACAATCCTAATTCATATACTAGTGATTGTTTGATTCAATTTCTTCCCAAGAGCGGACCAGAGATCCCTAGACAATGGGATTTGACTTTGACTTTGATCGATTCAATTTCTTCCCACGAGCGGACTAGAGATCCCTAGACAACTAGAAAGACGTGTGGCGTTGCCGTGCTCTTCGGTGAAGGGGCCAGCTTGTATGTGCTAGCTCTGATCCTGTTATCCTGTGGCTGTCACTTATCGGTAATATACTATGCATAACAGCTACGTAACCTGAATAGGAAAGCTAAATTTTCTGGCAATTTCGGAGGAAATGATAGAACAATGCTGCTTGTGCAGTACAGAGGTTAGCAATGGTGTCACCCACCTCTTTTTTCCTTTATTTACTTTTTATACTGGTGGCTGGTGCTTGCTATATATTTAGTTTTGTTCATGGCTAAATAGATGCTCTAGCTGAGTAGTTTAAGAATAGAGGGGAGGCGGATGATTTGCAACTTCAGGTAGTGATTTTTAGGGCTCAAATTAGATGATCTAGCCAAGTAAATTAAGAACAAAGGGGATGTCGATGGTTTAAAACAACTGAAATCTGGCTTATTTATAAACCCAATTAAATAGATCAAGAGTAGAAGTTGAATGAGGATTGTTTACCTTCTGGTTTCCCACACTCCTCTCTCACCCACGGGAGCCTCTGAAATCGGCAGTAAAACTGGTGGTGGGTTAAGGGTCAGGATTAGGCTTCTAAGCTCGCCCTGCACTTGTAGTTCTATCTTATAAAATACATGTAAGATTCTGCAAGTGCAATAAAGAAACAGAGAGGCCAAGAGGGTCATGGAATTAGAATTAGGAGGGAGCACTCTGCAATGACCAAATTAGGATTTTACAAAAAAAACAGTTGAAACAATTAAGATCCAAGAATATACTTGAGGTGTGGAGCAAGCGGTAGCTCAGCATATACACAGTAAAGAAAAGTAACTTGAAAGCAACATGTACTTTGAAATTATAATAAGATTAATGTGATTAATGCATTGGACAGTCTGACAATTAATTGACAAGCAGCCGCACAATTCATAATAAAAGATACAATTTTCAGTGAATAATAACACATTGATGTTAATGGAATTTACAAACTGACATATGCAAAGTATCATGCAATCAAAAACAGATTTTATCGATGAGCTCCTTATCTGTGTATGATTGGCCTAAAAATTCATCATTTATTCCAGCATTTTGATTTTCCGCTTCTCAAATCCATATCATGTAAATGAAGGAAGTTTATTGTCATATGCATGTTGGAATTTAAGTAACAAAAGTGTTTGAGCTAGCAACTCTGATGCATTTCTTTCCTTCAGTTGTTTGCGTACCTGTGTTATAGAGATGCTTGTTCAGAGGGATCGTCGTTGTCCACCACCGGCTGGGGAAGGTCTCAAGGTACAACAAGACGTAGTTGGCGTCAATGCTCTCCTTCTCCTCGTCGCTTTCCATATCTATCAGGTGAAGGACCATAGGGGTGCATGCCTGCTATGACAGCGTGGCCAATCCCACAAATTGCATTTCATCAAGCAGGCAGCGTGCACGACAGCTGCTGGCACTGGCACCATCCCCGGTCATCCGCGAACTGCCGTCGATAGGCGTTGTGCAAACCCGGCCATGGCCGTGCGCCAATGCAGGCTTGCTTCACGACACGACCCACGGGAGCCGGGCTACGGTGGCGGCGGACACACACAGAAGCTTTGCGGTGAGGTCGGCTGCGTTGCGTGTGTTTCCTCGGCCTGCAGCCCGCAGCTAGACGTGGTCGCTGGCGGCGGCGGAGAAGCGGCGGGGAGACGAGGTGCGCCCACAGCCGGGCTGCGATGACCCCTGGCCGCCTGGCCACGCGCGGCGGCCGGTACCTGCGCCTGCCGGGATGGCTCTGGGGTGGCCATAGCCGCCACGCCCGCGCGAGACCGGGCCGGGGTCGTTGGGGCCTCTGCTCGCGCCAGGATGGCCACGACCGGAGCGGGCGGGACCGCTGTGCTCGCACCCCGCCTACGCCGGGATCGCCGGTGCCTTTGGGGCCCCCACCCACGCCGGGATGGCCGGGGCGCCCCGTAGTCACGGCCGTGAGGCAGCAGTCGTAGGCGGAGGGGATGAGTCCACGGGTACGCGAGCATTCGCGATGGCCCGATTTTGCGGCGTAACAGGTAGAGACCCGCGAAGACCCTGATCCGACGGTCGATTTTGCTTGTTCGTCAGATCGAACGGTTGATGGGTTAGCGGGTGACGTGGCACTGTCGGGTGCCCGCTTTTGGAAGCAGGATTCCTATATAGTGATGGGATTTGACTTTGACTTTGATCAGGGTGATTTTTTTAAACCACATAGTACAACGTAGATGTTCACAACACGCACGCACACTCACCTCTATGAACACATGTACGCAAACTCTACCTTTATGAGCACCTTCGAAGGACTGAGCCAGCACATCTTGAGATTCACGAAGTCACCACAGACGCCTCGCTGTCGACGGTGACGTCACCTACTACTGAAAACATAGCACTGTTAAATCCTATAATAAATCCAAGAAAATACGAGCACTCGTGCCAAGTCGAGGATTTAAATCTGCGTAGGCTGGTTCTACCACAAGGAACCTAACCAACTGATCAGTTCGCTTGATCATAGTGATTCGGCAATAGCACATGTTTCAAAAAAAAAAGATTTGGCAACAGCATGGTGGTGGTGTAGGCCGCCCTGCTGTGTAGGGTGCCCCTAAACCGTGGTGTGTTTGATCAGACCAAAGTCAAATCCTCTTGTCTAGGGATCTCTGGTCGGCTCATGGAAGGAGTTGAATCAAACAATCACTAGTATATGAATTAGGAATATATAGTAGTCTCTAGTCACACAAACAACCTGAGCTATCCTTGGACCTAAAAAGAGAGGTGCCCAGGTGGAGAACGGAAGAGTTCCCTAGAATCAGCCTGTGCGTTTGTTGGTTTCAGTAAGGGTTTATCAGTCAGTCAACAGTATTTTTCTCTTATAAAAAACTAGCATCAGCTGGGCTTATCAACTCAGAAACCAACCAGCGAATAGACTCAATGCGTTTTTTAGAACAGCACATGATAAAGTAAAGCTCTGTGGAAAAAAGAATTGCAAATATCTCTTCCTCTCAAGAACGCAAATGAAACAGGCCAGCCTGGTTCTGAGTCCATCCAAGAGACTTGCCCAATTGAGCTGCCAGATCACTGGTGCTATACAAACAATGGATTAGTACACGGCCGATGAAGGAGCTAAAGATGTGTCCATATAGGACGGGACGATTGAGGTGCCAGATCGCTGATGCCATCCAAAGAATGGATTAGTACGTGGCTGACGAAGGAGCTAATAAAGGCCCTGTTCGTTTAAATTTATCGGTCGGCTTATCGGCTAGAATCTATAGTATTTTTCTATCGCAACAAAACAGCTTTAGCCGTCTTATGTATCTGTTGAACAGAGCGATTAGAGATAACAGTATTTTTCTCTCACAACAAAACAGTATGTTCTCTCACAACAAAATCGCTGATGCAACGTGGCGATTGGAGATAACAGTTTTTATGGTGCAAGATTCGTCCTGTATATAGAAGATTCGTAGTCTTACATTCTCTCTACACCGCACTTGAAGTTGACATATCTCTAAGACATAAAAGAGGATGGCTGGATATCATGTGGGTCTTTAGAATACAAAACAAGGTGAAGAACAATCCCACAGAATGCGTGTCCTTTGGAGGAGATGGCAAACGTGCGGCCACATGTTCTGCGTCCTGCTGCTTCCGCAAACCACTACGATCCCACACGCTCATAGGTTCTGAATCCAACTTCTTCATGGACAAGAAGTCAAGAACGCGGACTGCTCGGCTGCTGCTTCCCTAAGTCCAGAAATGATGTGGATGCTGAGAGAAGATACGTGTATTTTACAAAACCATGATCCCCTCCCCCCCCCCTAAAACTTAAAAAAAATTAATCCAAACAAGGCTGAGCCTAGGATGAGAAGTACTGGTAATGGTCTTAAGTGGCCAGGTTGCAAAAACGATGAGATCAAGGTAAAAGGCGGGATGTCACTTTAAAGGTGTCGTTCGCTGGTTTGAATCTGGGTTGAAACTGACTGAAAAATACTGTTCTGGCTGAATTGTTGTGAGAAAAAAATACTGCTCCGACTGAAAAAATAAGTCGAATATGGGGCAAGCCGAACAGGGCCAAAAAAGTAACGAAAGGGTATATGTATATCTATGTATATTGTTTTTTTGAGAGACCATATCTATATACTCTCTGTTTTAATTACAAGATATTTTAGCTTTTCTAGCTACATCATTTTTTATATATCTAAACATAATATATTTTTAAATATATAGTAAAATTTATGTATCTACAAAAATCAAAACATTCTATAATTTAGAATGAAATGAGTAATTGGAAAAAGATTCACTGAACGAGGACAAGTTCCATTAAATAAACATCTCAATACGTGGTGCGGTACGGTGTCATACTTCACATTTCATGCTACTCATATTTCACTTTCTATGTTGCTAAAGTATTGATTTGCCTAGCAAGTGTGGAGCCAGAATTTAATAATACTTGTAGTATTCTATTACTCAAAAAATATCAATTTATTAAACGGAACGTCTAGCGTCCGAACGTCTGGACTGGGCTAGCATCCAACAACTGCAGCAGGTGGCTATTGCAAATGGGTCCCACTGCAATATGTGCAACATCAAGATCTACATTTGCAACGTCTAGATGAAACAGTTGTGACATATGTTTGAAACAATTAAAATACTTACAATATACGTCTGAAACACCAGAAAAACACGTTTATAGCCATTGCAAAATATATGCAACATCCAGATAAAACACTTGCAATATACATATAAACAGCTGAAACACTTGAAACATAAGCTTGCAACGTGCATGTATATGCAACATCTAGATCTACTTTTGCAACATCTAGATGAAACACTTGTAACATACGTCTGAAATAGATAAAATATTTAGAACATACACTTGAAAACACCATTGCAATATGTGCAACATCCCGATTTACTTTTGCAACATCGATATAAAACACTTGCCAAATACCTCTAAAACATTTGAAACACTTAAAATAGACGCTTGCAACATTCAGTTTCAGCGCAAATATCTCCTTGCTACTTGGGAGAGTGGATCTTCGTCGGCATGTGGAGTTCTATCCTAGCCAATGCGGGCTACACGCGGGCGAGTTCCGCCCCGACCATGGCGAACAGGGTAGACGGGCACGTGGGCGGGCTTCGTTCAGGCTACCGTGAGCTGCACGGGGCCGAGCTCCACACACGGGCGCAGTGAGTAGGGCAGGCGGAGGTGGAGGTCTTCCTGGCTGCCGACCAGGCGTCCGGCCCCCGTGGTGGAGGTGGCAGCGGTCTCCCTTAGCATGAGTAAGCGACGCAGCGCGACTGGTGGAGCTCGTGCGTACGTGGCTAGAGGCAGCGCTCGACGCTCATGTGTATGCGGACGGAGGCGGCACTCGACGCTCGTGCATATGTGGAGGGCGGCGGCACTAATGTGGACGCGGACGCTAGCAGAGCTCGTGCGTACACGACCAAAGGGCAGGCAGTGCGGCGGAGCCAATGCGAATCAAGAAGATAAGAGTCACTCTCTGAAGTCCAATGGTGATTTTGCCACTCCTTTTTTACTTTGTGATTTTACCCTCGTTTTTTTGAACGAAGCTCCTATTTGCCCCTACTATATAACACCGTCTGATATGGTTGGATTAAATGGCAAAAAAAAGAAAAAAAAGAAAAGGCACATGTGCAAAAAGACAACTATACCCTTCAGTCCCTCTCGTTTCTCACCCGGTCTCGGTCGAAGCCTTCCCGAACGAAGGAAGTCGTGACACTCGTTAGGGTTTGGTGGTTCCAGACAGCGTCGCGATTCTAGGTGGTGGCGCAGTACTGGCAGCGCTGCTCCTCCTCCCTCCGCCGCCCCTTCCCCCTGTTCGTCTCCTCCATCTGGTTGGCTCTCCCTGGTGGCCTGGCTAACGGCTGAGGGCACCGCACGACAAGCGATGGGTTCCGCCCGGCCCCCTTCCCCTGGCTCGCGCCCTTAGTGGAGTGGCTAGGGGCCTCACCTACTACTCTGGTCCTTGCCCCTAAGGTCACGGCTACAGCAGCAGCAGCTCCATTCGGCTGACACCTCCAGTTAGTCACCATGGAAAAACCAGGTACTTTCTTCGATTTCTGATATGTGTGGTTCAATGTAGTAGAAAATAGCAACGATTAGTGATGTGTTAACTCGTTTATTCCCTGCTATGATTTGTTAGTGAGATGATTTTGCTCTAGCTCTAGCTCTACAAGGGTTGCAATTTTGCTCTAGCTCTAGCTCTAGCTCTAAAAGGTAAAATGCAATTTTGCTCTAGCTCTACAAGGGTTGCAAGCCACCTATACTAACAATTCTAGTTGCTATGATCTCTAGGTTCACACAAAGCCTATGTCACTACTCTCTAAGTTAGTGAGCTCTCAAAGACTAGACTAAAGAGCCTCACTAACCAAACTACACAAGAAGCTAGCTCTCAAAACTAACTACACTAAAGAGCTTAGACACACTAGGAAGTAAATGCAAGAGTGAGTGAGATGATTATACCACCGTGTAGAGGGAGATGAACCAATCAATGAATACAATTCAATCACCGGGAGAAATCCAAGAGACAAGTGACACTAATTTTCTCCCGAGGTTCACGTGTTTGCCGACACACTAGTCCCCGTTGTGTCGACCAACACTACTTGGTGGTTCAATGCCTAATAGGTGTTTGACAAACCTAGTTCAATAAATGGACGCCACAAGAACCTACCCACAAGTGAGGTAACTCAATGACATGAGCAATCTACTAGAGTTACCTTTCGAAGCTTCACTGGGGAAGGCACAAGACCCCTCACAATCACCGGGAGATGGCCATGAACAATCACCAACTGGTGTTGATGATCCTCCGCTGCTCCAAGCCATCTTGGTGGTGGCAACCACCAAGAGTAATAAGAAATCCACAGCCACGACGATCCCCAAGTGCCACTAGATCCAATCACTCAAACAAATGCACTAGGAATCACTCACAATCTCACTATAATGATGAATCAATGATGGAGATGAGTAGGAGGTGTTTACTTAGCCTCACAAGGATGTCAAGTATGCCAAAGTGCCAAGAGTGAGAGCCTCGAGCCGGCCACCACCTATTTATAGAGCCCCTTGGCTCAAAGAGCCGTTGGACTGTCGAAGGGGTACCGGACATGCTGACCGGACGCCGCCCTACATCCAGTCGACAGAGTCCGGTCGCACCCCCAAGCCACTCCACGCCTGCCACGTCGCCTCCATTCAAATCCGACCGTTGCCGCCCTCTTCGTGCACGCCAGCGAAGGATTAGATGTGCCTCTGCGTATGATCGGATGCAGACCACGCCAGGGTTCGATCAAGTACAGAGAGCATCCAGAGCATGAAAATGACGGTCGGACGTGTTTGGTTAACCATGACCTGACGTGCCTGGCATCCGGTCCTCTCTCTGCTCGCACACGAGGCCTATGTCAGCGTACGTCAGCGCTAACCTGACGCACCAACATCGTGTCCGGTCGCGCTGCTTCACCAGCGTCCGATCGCCACCACGTGTTGCACCTGCTCTAGACCGCATGACCAGACGTTGAGGCCAGTGACCGAATGTGCCCCAGCACCGAGTCCAGTCATGCCGCAACCGCAACCGAGCCCGTGGGCTAGGGTCAATTAGGACCGAACGCACCGCGCCTGAGTCCGATCAACCCGTAGCCAGAGTCTGATCACTGTTGTCTTCCCCTTTTTCTTTTTCTAACTCCTCAACCTCTTCACCCTTGCTTCCAAGTTGCTAACCACAAAGTGTGTAACTTGTATGCACGTGTGATTTTTTAAGGGTCAATTGTTAGCACACTAGGTCCATAAATGCATATGCAAGAATCATGTCACCTAGTGACACTCAATAACCGTTTAGCTAAAGATTTCTCCTCTTTATAGTACGGCTATCGATCCTAAGCACACTCACACCCTCTATGGTGTCTTGAGTGCCAAAACAAAAACCTATTTGATACCTTTGCCTTGATCTCCTTAGTTTTTATTTTTCTCTTTCTTCTTTTCCAGGTTGGAGCACTTGATCATCTCCTTTGTGGCCATCACCTTCACCATGACCATCATCTAGCTTCACCACTTGGATTGGACTACCTTATCTAATTCACACACTTAGATCAAAGGTTAGTCCTAGGGTTTCATCAATTATCCAAAATCAAACTAGGGCTTTCAATGTGGTGTTCCCAGATGTGGATCAATGCAAGTTAGCAGTCACACATCATGCTATCTTGCATGATCATGCTTTCAATATTGTGAAAAAGACACAACAAGATTTAGGGCCATATGCAAGAGAGCTAATCAAGGTTGTAAGTGGACTTTTTTTCATCTACAAGCAAGAAATACGCTAGGTGCATGGTATTAACTAACTCACTTTGTTGGAACCACCTATTATTTGGTTCATATTGTTGCATGTTCACCTATTTTGACGACTTGTTTTTGTACATTTTTTGCTGTAGGTTAAGACAAGTGGACCAAAGCATACATGTGGCTTATTCAACAAGTGTGGTCAGATAATGGCCTCTAATAAATGGGTGGCTGATAGAGTGGTGAATTTGTTGATGGAAGACCTTGAAATGGGATTGGTTGCATTGAGGGGCAAACTAAAGAAGAAATACTCAGTGGATGTTCCATATGACAGAGTTGCTAGGGGGAAGTTGAGAGCACTAAACATGATTTATGGGAAATGGGATGAAAGTTATGAGTTGTTACCTACTTATCAAGCTGAACTTCTGATATCAGTACCTGATAGTGTTGTGGAGCTAGAGACTGAAGAGCACAATGGTGATGTGTGCTTTTTGAGGTTCTTTGTTGCTCTTAAACCATGCATAGATGGCTTCTTGCGAGGGTGTAAACCATATATTGCAATGGATGCAACACACTTGATAGGGAGATCGAGAGGTCAGTTGGCATCAGCTGTTGCAGTGGATGGTCATAATTAGTTGTTCCCAGTGGCATATGGAGTGATTGAGACTGAGTTTAAGGAAAGTTGGACTTAGTTTGTCAATAATGCGAAGAAGGCTATTGGTACTAATATGTCAGGCATTATAATCCTAGCTATCATTAGTAATTTAAATGCTAAAACAATGAGTATCAAAGACCATGAGGTACTAATATGTGGGCCTACAAAAGCTGAAGTAACTGTGAATAGATTCAGGCATGCAGTGAACTTGGATGAAAAGACTTGTAGCTGTCGGGCTTGGCAAGTGACTGGAAAACCATGCAGCCATGCTTTGGCTTTCATTGCAAAGATAAGTAGGGAGGTATAGATGGATGAATTTGTCCATGAATACTTCTATGTTGATAGGTTTAGAAAGGCATATGCAAGCAAATTCAATCCAATGACATCCAAATATCAATGGCCTCATGTTGATTTAGGCTACAAAATAAGAAACCCAAAATGAGAAGGAAACCTAGGAGGCCAAGAAAATCTAGGATCGAGCCACATGATGAAGTTGCCACTGGTAAGAATAGGAAGATGTGTTCTGAATGCAATGAACTAGGACATACAGCCAAGACTTGCCAAGGAGGCCCTACAGTTAGTCAAAAGAGGAGGCAGTCAACACCACAAGATGGATCAGGACAAGGAAACAATGACCCAATGTGAATCATATATGCATTGCTGCCCAATTCTATTATTTATTTCAATTATTCATATTTACTTGTACTAACATTTTTTCTAACAAACATTAAATGCAAGTGCAAGTGCTAGTGCTAGTGCTAGTGCTAGTGCTAGTGCTAGTGCTAGTGCTAGTGCTAGCGCTAGTGCAAGCGGTACTGCAACTAGAAGAGAAAGGAGAAGGGGAAGGGAAAGAGGAAGAGGGTCAGCAGAGGCCAACAATGAGACAAAGTAAGATAAGCCAACATTGCTTCTCTCTACTACATATTTTAGTAACTTTACTAACATAACTCTTCTCTTTTTTTATATAAAGTGCAAGTGCTTCAGGAAGGGAAAGAGGAGCAACTTCTGAGAGGCTTACTACTTTGTTAGGTTTTGATGCTTGATAGCTCACTACTAGTTGCCTAGAGAACTCACTAGTAGCTCCTATTTTTCTTTAACATGTCATTTAGACCTAGATGTTAGTGTTTGATATGTCATTTGGACCTGTATGTTGGCTTCTACTGTGGTACTATGATGACATGTTGCATGTATTTGGTTTATATGTACTAGTTGTGTGATATTAAATTGTGTTTATATGGATTGTCAGCTGAAATGTTGTCGAATTTTTCTAAAAATTCTGTACAAACAATGTCAACTTGATGTCAACACAAATAACATAATAAAACAGGGGTAAAACGCTTGGATAAAGTTGTCATTTCATCCAAAAGTTAACACCATTAGAGAAGCTTAACAGACTAGGGGTAAACTCTTCCTTCATTTAAAAAAAAGTAAGAATAAAATCACAAAGTTAAAAAAACAAGAGCAAAATTATAAATAAACATAAAAACATGATTAGAAACGTTCAAGTTCCATGCATCTAGCTGCGTCCGGACTAACCGACGCGGAATAAACGCTTCGGTGGAGCATTTTCGTTTATTAAATAATAACTTTTTTATAAATAACAAGAGGAAGTATTAATTATTAATTATTAACTGAAATCTGCAATCTTAGAGCATCTCCAAGAGTTTCCTAAACCTCCTCCTAATCTTTATTTTTTAGAATGATGAGAAAAAAACCTTCTCCAACTACTCCTAATCAACTCCTAAAATTTAGGCACTTCAAAAAAAACCAAACCAATCCGCGTAACTTTATGAGCACCTCCGACTCCGCGTATCCTTCCCTCGGCGACGACGGGCTGTGGCGCGTCACGGTGTCCGCCGAGGTCCGCGGCGTGGTGTCCACGCTCGTGTACCGGAGCTCGTCTCGAAGGTACGTGCCGTGGTGGATGCCGCCGAGGGCGGCGCGGCGGCGGCCATGCGGGACGAGTCGTTCTTGGCCTGGCTGCAGCTGTGGATGCAGCTGTGGATGCGGACGGCGGCAGCGGCGTGGCAGTGCTCGTCGCGCGGCATGGAGTCGCCGAACTCGACGACGCTCCAGGCCAGCATGGTGGTGGTGAACGCCATGGGGAAGCCAAACTTGACGTTGTCGCCGACGTCGTAGTACCCGCCCTCCAGGTCGACCCCGGCCGCGGTCCGACACGCCGGAGTCCCCGCGCCACTCGCTGGCCCGGCGGCAGCCGCCCCGAGCGCTGGCCCTCGAAGAAGAGGATGGACTTGGCCAGCGCGTCACGCTAGTCGTGCCGCCCGGCGGCCCAAGGGACGCGGAAGAAGGACGAAGCCGAGCAGGATGGCACGAGCCACCGCGCCGCGAGCAAGTACGCTAGTAGGATGTGCACACACAAATGGTGGACGGGAGACGAGCGAGGAGCAGAGCAAGGCGCCATTTTTTCCAGCTTGCTGCTTCTACTCACACACACTAGCTCACTGTCACCTGCAACGCATCTTTGGTGTTTCGTCGCATCTTCGGAAGAGGACATGGACGTCGACGGGCGCCTGGCACCCGGTGCTCGCCACCGGCAGGAGGGGAGCGATTGCAGCTGTGGATGCGCGGGCCATTGGCTTGTGCGAGGTATGCAGAAGTTTTTAGACGTCATTTATTAAAAACTCTTGGAAATGTTTTTTTTTCTCTCCAAATCTTTTTAGAAGTTGTCAAGCTACAAAATTTTAGGTGAAAAAAAGTAGAGAACTCTTGCAGATGCGAGCGCGTGTTCCGCCCCCTCTCTCCTATCTATTTTCTCCTACTTGACGCGTACTTCAGCGACCCGAGCCCCCGGCAATCCCCCGCCGAATTCCAGATCAAGGGTATCACCTCCAGCCCCAGTTAGTAGCGGAGCCGCTCCTGGCGCTTGATTTCTACTGGATACGGTGAGTTCCTTTGTAACCCCTTTCAGATCCCCTCCAAGCTTGAAGACCATATAGAAACACAATCCGTATTCAGCTGTTAGTTTAAAGCTTATTGAATGGTTGGACCGGTCCCAAGATCCAACGTCGTTTTTCTAGGATTTATTATTTATAGCATTGAGCTAATTTCTCGAATATTTAAGGATCGGTTTAGACTAAAAAAAACTCGAATTTACAAGAGCATAGCTAAACCAACTCTTCTTTTTTTTTCTTGGGGAGTTGGTGGACTGTCGCTTATGAAGTTCTCCCTTTTTCGAATCAATCTGAATAAGAAAGGAAACTCGGAACTTGCTAACTTACTGTTTCTTGTGTTTAGTAAGTTGTCTGTAGCCTTGTAGCTAGATGTACAATTAAGGGCATGTTTGGATCCATTAGCTGCTAATAGTTAGCTAGTTAGGGCCTGTTTGGTATGGCTCCACTCCTAAACTCCAGCAACTCCATAAAAAAATCTAGCCAAACATCCCAACTCCAAAACTCTATGGAACTCCCGACTCCATGGAGCTGTAGTACAAATGGAGGTGCAGTTTTGGAGCACATCTTTTGCAGCTAAAAAACCACTCAATATGAACCTCCCCGTGGAGTTGGTGGGAAATTACCCACCACTGCCACTGATTACACAGAAAAACGGTTCGATTCTATTTCTCCCGAGCCCCCCGCGCAGTGACTCCCTCTCTCCCGCGCCGTCGTCTTCCTCCCCCACCGCCATGGGTGGTCGCCGAGCTCCTCTGCGACCGAGCCCTCCCCCTCGCCGTCGAGCTCCTCTGTGGCCATTTCCCTCCTGTCGAGCGCGGCCGTCCGCCTCCCCTCCGGCGACCGCGGCTGCCCGCCCGTCTCCCTCCGGCGAGCGCAGCATGGGAGTGGCTCCTCCGAGCTCACCGGCTGGCGCACAGGCCCGATGCCCGGCGACGCAGATCCCGCGCAGACATGATGTGGACGTGGCGGCTCCCCCTTCCCGATGGCCGGCGGCGCAGGGGCCGCGCGGACACTACTACACAAATGATTTTGCGCGACACCCCCCCGGAAGCCACCGAGGCGGGCACCTATTTTTGCCCGTCACGGTAAATGCCACGGTTTACCTAAGCGGGCATTTTTTTATTTACCACGGCGGGCATTTTTGCCCACCACGGTAAATCGATTTACCGTGGCGGACGTCTTAAGATGCCCGCCGCGGAAAATAGGATATTTACCGTGGCGGACATTTTAGGATGCCCGCCACGGTAAATCGATTTACCGTGGCGGACGTCTTAAGATGTCCGCCACGGTAAATACCCTATTTTCCGCGGCGGACATCTTAAGACGTCCGCCACGGTAAATCGATTTACCGTGGCGGGCACCCGAAAATGTCCGCCACGGTAAATACCCTATTTTCCGCGGCGGACATCTTAAGGCGTCCGCCCGCCACGGTAAATCGATTCACTGAAACATATCACCCACATCCCTCGCACCATCGTCGCCGCCTCCCCCACTCTCTCTCAGTCAGCTCCCCGCCTCCCCCACTCTCCCTCTGCCTCCCTCTACTCTCCCTCGATGCAGGCAGCGGCCTCCTCCAAGGGCGCGCGAGGCCTCCAGACGGCGGATCGAGGGCGCGCGGGGCGACGGCGCACGCGGGACGACGGCGACGGCTACGCCCTCCTCCTCCCCCATGGATCCTCCATGAACGACGACGGCGCGGGGCTAGGGTTTCAAATCCAGTGAGTTCATCTCCCTGTTCCTCTCCATCTCGCTCTTCCTCTCTCCATCTCCCTCACTCCTCCCTCTTCCTCTCTCCAGATCCGGCGACGACGACCTCTTCCTCCACGGATCCGGCGGTGGCGACCTCCTCCCCCACGGATCTGGCGGCTGCACCCTCCTCCTCCGTGGATCTGGCGGTGGAGCGACCGGATCCGGCGGTGGATCTCCACCACGGCCACGACGCTAGGACCTCCACCACGGCGGGCGAGGACGCGTCGGCGCGGCGGCGTCCCTCCACCACGGCGCGGCGGGATCCGCGAGGAGGCACGGGGATCCGCGAGGAGGCGTTGGCCTGGTCCCCTGCGAGCGACTGGCGAGGTGGTGGCGGCCCTGCAGTGGCGTCGGCGTGTCCAGCCGGCTTCTCCAGAGACGCTGGGGCCCGGCCGGCTGCTCCTCTTCTCCCTCCCCGAGCGGCACGGATCTGCGGCCGTGGGAAGCCCGGATCCGTCGCCGGTGGGCTCGCCAGTGGGCTCGAGAACGGGCTCGCCGGCAGGCTCCTGTTTTTTTTTGTTTTTTAAATGATTAACCGTTGCGGGCATCCTAACGTGCCCGCCGTGGTAAAAGTATATTTACCACGGCGGGCACGTTACACCGCCCACCACGGTAAATCGATTAACCGCGGCGGGCAAAGCCGCCCGCCGCGGTTAAGCCACGATTTACCGTGGCCTCTAGGCCGCGGCGGACGGCTTTGCCCGCCGCGGAAAACCGAAAACGCCCGCCTCCAGTAAAGTTTGTGTAGTAGTGGGACGCAGCGGCTCTCCCCTTCCCGATGGCCGGCGGCGCGAGAACGTGACGCGGATGCGCACAGGCCCGATGCCCGGCGACGCAGATCCCACGCGGACACGATGCGGACGCGGCGGCTCCCCCTTCCCGATGGCCGGCGGCGCAGGGGCCGCGCGGACGCAGCGGCTCTCCCCTTCCCGATGGCCGCCGGCGCGAGAACGTGACGCGGATGCGACGGCTCCTCCCTTCCAGATGGCCGACGCCACACGATGCAGTCACTGACAGTGGGACCCACATAAGCAGGGCCAGAATGACAATCTACCCTCAAACTCCTCTTTTTTGGAGCTAGGGACACCCTCCTAGCCAAACACCTCCATCAGATAGTTCCAACTCCACCCAGAACTGGCTCCACCTAGAGTTCTGGAGTGGAGCAGCTCCACCCAGAGTTGGAGCCATGTCAAACGGGGCCGGTCACAACTAACTGCTATTAGCTAGTTTGGTCCAACTAGTGAAATAGTTGTTAGTTAGGTATTCAACTAACAATTAGCAAAACTATTAGCTAGACATGTTTGCATCCAAACAGGGCCTAAGCAAGCTCATGAAATATTCGATGACCATTCCATCCGATCATAAAAAAGTGATGTTTTGAGGTTGTCTAAAGTCAACCATTCCAAACTTTAACTATTATTTACCCTTTTATATATTGAGCTTCAATGTTTGGAAGTGATCGGAGCAGATTTGTCTTTAAAAATAGTTCCATAAAAAATTACGTTTTCTATATTTATCGATAATATTAGAAGAAAAAGTAGAGGCCAAACTTTGGAATCTTGACTTCATACAACTTCAGAACGAGGGAGAGGCATCTAGGATCCCGCCCTATTCAACAAATTTGTTATTACTGCATTTTTCCCGAGAACGTGTCCATTGACATGTTTTTCATTAAGAGGAAGCATTTGTGCATGATAAGTTCTAAACTTTCCTTAGATCCATAAAATTGGTATGTGCGTTGTCGTATACTAGTTAATTTGTAACACATTATGCATCGTTTACATGTACACCTTCACCATTCTAGTTTTCAATAGCATAATGTTGTGGATCCTGGAATTTACAGCTAGGCATAGCCTTATATATGCACAACAGAAGTAATGTCTATTTTTATTTTGGCATAATTACAGAATAAGTTATCATGTGCTTGTCAAAACAGGGTGTGGTTTTCATTAAAAAAAAGGGTGTGGTGCAGTTAGGGGTACCAAAGAAATTGAATCATCAATTCAATAAGAGTACATAAAAGGTAGAGATGATATTTCGCTTTTGCTCTACATATACAATTATATAATTGTATTGTACAAAGGTCCACCTAGTGCTAGTTAGAACTTAAAAGGGACCTGACATCTGATTATCTTATGAGTAGGGTATGTTCATATACACTAACAGTAACAGATCCTGGGCATGCTGTTATAAACTTTGCTCTCTCAGCTTGCCCATCAGAGTTAAAATATTTTCTTTCATTTTTTGAGTCTCTATACACAATTGAGTGACCATGAGGCCGCGGGTTCGAATCCCAGCGGCCGCGGAGCATTACGCGACTTGTAGGGGCCCCCGGTGGGGGCCTCCCTGGATTAATTTTTTTTTTTGGAAGGGCAGGCCTGGTGCAGTGGTGAGAGCTGTCTCACTGAGTCACCAGGTCGTGGGTTCGAAGCAGTCTCTCCGCAGATTTTGCGGGGGGAAGGCTTGCCTCGGTTTTTTCCTTCCCCAGACCCCACTCATGTGGGAGCCTCCGGCACTGGATCTGCCCTTTATTTTTCGAGTCTCTATGGTAAAACATGGTGTTGGCTGCGCATCCACCTTAACATTTTGGCTTTTCCCTTTTAGGATCAATGCATTTCAATACTGAGAAGAAGCCAACAGTGCAATGGCAGAGGGGGTTGTCGGCGTCCTTATTCTGAAGCTTGGTTCAGCCTTGGTTTTAGAGGCTTGCAGGTTTGGCACAAAACGGCTCTACCATGAAGCTTCAGCCCTTGGCAGGCTCTTTGTTGAGATCCGTGATATCAAGGAGGAATTGGAGAGCATGCAATCTTTCCTACAAGGAGCCGAGAGATTCAAAGATACTGACAACAACACTGCCAACTTTATCAAGAAGATTCGTGGCCTTGCTTTCGACATTGAGGATGTTATCGATGAGTTCATCTACAAGATGGAGGACAAGCATGGTAGTTTTGCTGCAAAGATGAAGCGCTGTATTAATCGTATTTGGACATGGCGACGTCTCACGTCCAAATTGCAAGAGATCAAACTAAAACTAGAGAACGTTGATAAGAGAAATGTTCGATATGACATGAGAGGAATTGCTAGAGAAGATGGAAGCAGTGATGCTCCTTATAGATCTACGGACCAGATTTCTTACTTCCCCAAAGAGGAACATCTTGTGGGCATTGATGAAAACAAGGAGTTGTTGATGAATTGGCTAAGGGGTGATCTACAACAGCAAAGTGTAATTACAACGGTATGGGGGATGGGGGGAGTTGGCAAGACCACTTTGGTTACACATGTTTACAACACTGTGAAGGAAGACTTCGACAGTGCTGCATGGATAACTGTTTTAAAAGCTTACCAAGTGGAGGACTTACTGAAGCAGATCATCAGGGGATTTCAGAAAAGTGATTTGAAGGGTGAACTTCGTGTTGACATTGTTGACATGGAAAGGAGAAGCCTAGTTGAGATCATCCGTGATTATTTGCGTGGTAAAAGGTTTGTTTTAGTGCTAGATGACGTCTGGGGCGTTGACATCTGGTTCAAGATAAGTGATGCTTTTCCTACCAATAGCACTAGCAGGTTTATTATCACATCGAGGATACATCAAGTAGCATTGCTGGCTAATGGAAATTGCATAATTGAATTGAAGCCACTAGAGGCACACCATTCATGGGAGTTATTTTGTAAAGAGGCCTTCTGGAAAAATGAAAACAAAATGTGTCCGCTGGAACTTAATAATTGGGCACAAAGATTTGTTGATAAGTGTAATGGGCTCCCCATTGCCATTGCATGCATAGGCCGTCTTTTGTCTTGCAGAAGCCCAACCTACTCTGATTGGGAAAGCTTGTACAAGGAACTAGAGTTGCAGATGACAAATAATGTGATTCTTAATGTTAATGTTGTTCTAAAGGTTAGTTTGAAGGATCTTCCATATATTTTAAAGAACTGTTTTTTGCACTGTACAATATGTCCCGAGGATTATTTGATCAAAAGGAAAAGGTTGATTAGGCACTGGGTAGCAGAGGGATTCATCAGAGAAACAGAGCATAAAACAATGGAGGAAGTGGCGAGAAAATTGTTATTATAGGACGCGAAACAATGGGCTTCGCTATTATAGGACTTCAATCGTCGACTTCGCTAAAACGACATTTGAAACGTTGGCACTTTTTTTTAATGACATTTGATCATTTTAATCACTTTTCTCATTTCAAATACATGTATTTTGTCATGGGAGGACCGTATTGCCCTTCAGTTATATTCACGTAAGGCAGGTGTGTGGGCTGCCTGGCTGCTGCCGCCGTGGCCTTCAATGCGGAGTCTGTCTTCTTCTTTCCAGCCTGAATCAAAGGGGAAAAGGATTTCCAGTAGCTCTTCTACAGATTAGGCCAAGACGCACCAGCTGATAGGAAGAGGAGCCCATTGAGAGGGAGAGGCCCATTGAGAGGGAGAGCTACTCCTGAGCAATCGGAGAATCCACGTGCCAAGGTCCAATTAATCTTTCGGATGATTTTGTAGTAGTCTGCGATGCAGCATTAGACACACTTGATAATGATGCACTTGGTGAAATGCTGGGTGATGAAACTGACGAGAAGAGTGTACTGTTATCCTTTTCAGTAAGATCCATGCTTTCTGATAGGGTCCTAGTGCCATCTGATGCAGCTGTTGTTATTGGTGACATCCTTCTTGATGAAATTGCCAAGGATGAAAGTTTGAGATCTTTACGAACACCGACCTTTCTGGACACATCATCTGCACTATTAGAAGAAGGTGACTTTTTTGGTGATCCCCCTTGTGATGACATTGACGAAGAGACTAGCCGGTCAATTTTATCAACAAGATCAATACTTCTTGACAAGGTATTTGCAGCGGAGGACATTGTAGTTCGCTTCAGTGAAACCCCACGTGACGGAACTGATGGAAGAGTAGACCTACTGATCTTATCAATGAGATCCATTCTCTTGGACATTGTGCTTGCAGACACCTTGCCCCCCATCATAGCAGGCCAGCGATGATGATCAATAGCCTTGGCATGTGGATTCTCCGATTGCTCAGGAGTAGCTCTCCCTCTCAATGGGCTCCTCTTCCTATCAGCTGGTGCTGCATCCCTCGTATTGGCCTGATCTGTAGAAGAGCTACTGGAAATCCTTTTCCCCTTTGATTCGGGCTGGAAAGAAGAAGACAGACTCCGCATTGAAGGCCACGGCGGCAGCAGCCAGGCAGCCCACGCACCTGCCTACCCACTCAAGGGCAATACGGTCCTCCCATGGCAAAATACATGTATTTGAAATGAGGAAAGTGATTAAAAGGACCAAATGTCATGTAAAACAAAGTGCCAACGGTTCAAATGTCGTTTTAGCGAAGTCGACGATTGAAATCCTATAATAGCGAAGCTCATTGTTTCGTGTTCTATAATAGCAATTTTCTCAGAAGTGGCAGAGGGCTATTTGTATGAACTTATCAATCGTAGCCTATTACAAGCAGTGGAGAGAAATGAAAGTGGACGAGTGCAGAGTTGCCGAATGCACGACATTATTCGACTTCTTGCTCTGACAAAAGCAAATGAGGAAGGCTTCTGTAAAGTTTATGATGGCATGGGGAGTTCTTCAGCTGAAAAGACACGTCGCTTATCGATTCACAGTGCAAATATTAAGTAGTTGACTCAACCAACAGACCTTACAGTTCGCTCAATATGTGTTTTTAGTAATGGTCTGACTATTGATTCACTTAGGTCTTTCTTGAAACATTTCTACTTGCTATCAACTCTAGATCTCCAAGGTGCTCAGATTGTCGAGCTGCCAGATGAGGTTTTCAACTTGTTTAATCTACGGTTTCTTAGTCTTCGAAATACTGAGGTTAGGAATATCCCCAGCACAGTCGGAAGATTACAAAAACTTGAAGTCTTGGATGTTTACAATGCTAAATTGTTGGCTTTGCCAGAGAGTGTTTCGAAACTTAGAAAGTAGAGATATCTCCATGCAGCTACCGTTCCAGAGATAAATATCAAAGGAGTTGTGGCCTGGATTGGAATCCAGGTGCCTAAAAGCATCAAATACCTGACAGGCTTGCAAGCCTTGCGGCTTGTTGAGGCGAGCTCAGAGACTTTATGTCATCTTGGTGCTTTGACACAGTTGAGAACTTTTGCCATCACCAAAGTGCAGAGGGAACAATGTGCCGATTTATGCACTGCTATAATGAACATGAACCATCTTGTTAGCTTAGCAATTATGGCTATAAGTGAGAAGGTAACACTTCAACTGGAAGAACTTTGTTTACCCCCAACTCTTTCAAAGCTTGAATTAGGAGGGCAACTGGACAAGAAAGCAATGCCCCGGATTGTATCATCCTTTTCAGATCTTGGTAACCTCACCTTATTGACCTTAGCATTCTCCAAACTTGATGAAGACTCATTTTCATGCCTCTTGACGTTGCATGGTCTACGTGGGCTTTGGGTTGATAAGGCTTATGAAGGGAAGGGGCTTCACTTTAATGCTATGTCTTTTCCAAATCTTCGACAGCTTGCAATATCAGATGCACCGCAGCTCAACAGCGTTGTAATCGAACGAAGCGCACTGCAAAGCCTTGTTCAGCTAACACTTGTAGATTGTCCAGACCTGAAGGCCCTCCCTGATGGCATTGAGCATCTTAGAACACTTGAGAAATTATATCTGCGAGGAGCATCCGAAGAGCTCACGGAGCTATTTCAGTGGAATGAAGAAACACACGAGCCCGGGAATCTTGAGAAGATCGGTCATATCCGAAGGGTTACTGTTTATCCATGAAAAGGATGGGAAGACTTGGTATCATAAACCCATGTACTTGTGGACATGTGGTGGCCTTGTCGAGGATTGCATACTGGTCAACTGGTGTAATAGCTCTAGAGTAAATAAAGTAGGCGAATATAGTTGGGGCTGAAGTGAGCGGAGACTGTCTATTAGGTAATTATAATTTGTTTTTGTTTCCGGTTCTTGATGTTAATGTTTTGACCTTATTTTTGTGTCACCAATATTCATCATGTATTTGTAGTCATACAGGTGTAAATTAAACAAAACTCTATTCATCAAACGCGAACTGAGGAAAAGCTGAGCCGTAAAGAAATTGTATGTTTTTAAATTTTATTTCTGTATTTGACCTATAAATATTTTCTGATATTATTTTTCAGATATTTAATGCAGAAAAGTATTGGTCTTTTTTGTGCTCGGACATATACAATTGTTTATTTGTTTCCTTCCAGCTATCTGAATAATTGTTATTTGTGCATAAACCTAAGTCACCTAAGAAATATGGCAACAGAGAGCAAATATTGTTTTTCTCTCTTTTTTTATGATTTGTGATGCTTGTGAGACTTTTTAAGATAGTATTTCCAAGTCTATTTTGCCGTAACTTGTTTAGAAATTAGTTTGATGGTCATCATGTAGCTTATGCATGAGATTACTACTATTGGAGAAAGGATTTTTAGGAACGGTCAAGATCCATTTTTGAGAGACAGCAAGTAGCGTACGCATGAGATTACCACTACTAAAGAAAATATTTTCAGAGACGGTCAACGACTATTTTCAGAGGCAAGCTGCACGTCCGTCTCTGGTAAATGGTCATTGATCCTCTGTTAGTTTCATTTGTCCGACTCTACTAATGGTTTGTTAATGGTTTCCAGATGGGTTCAAACTCAGAGACCTTTGTGCATGTACAACGTCTCTCTATCACTAGACTACTGTAACACCTCTGATGTTACAAGCTTGCTTAGCACCTAGGTAAAAGCCTGATAGCGAATAAATAGCGAATGGCTTGTTATTTGATTAAGCATGAAAAACATTTTTTATAAACAAAAATAAAATATAACTTGTAATTAGAACTTAAATAAAAATTTGAAGTGCAAGTTAGTAGTTAAAAATGCAACTGTTGAATTGATGAATGGATGTTGTTCCATGGTATTTTTGATAGCTCAAAAATCGAAATTAAAATTTAAAAACCATCTTCTCGCGTCAACGCTAAAAAATCAGAAATTATATCTTAAAGCGTTGTTGTGGTGATTTGTTTTGCGCAAAATAATTACTACCCTAATATTTTGTTTCATAGCTTGGTACGGAGTATGAGCTATCGCGTGAGATGTTTATTGGTGGAAGTCAATAGGATTTAGATCTTTTGGAGTTGTCGATAACGTATCGATGTTCACATCCGCGTCGCGTCGCCTCACGCGCAGGCACGCCGCTAGCAGAGCCGAGCGACGCCCACGTGTTCAGCTGCAGCGTGCTCCCTCGCGTCCTTGCTGCTGCCGCGCTGTCCCTACGTTCACGCTTCCGTGGAGGGCGAGCTCTCGCGCTGCTTCCTCCTTTCTTTTCTTTTTCTGCTGTCGAAGGGAGGCGACCCAGCTCCTGCTCGCCCTCCCAGCCTTCTCTCTCGCTCGGTCCCTCTTTCTCTATTGTCCTTGCCTCACTATCGTCCTGGCCGCTTGAATACGGTGGTGCGTTCCCCCTGCTCTGAATCAATCGATCATCCGATTCATTGCATCGCGCCAAGTCCTTTTCTCTTCGCCGACCGGCCCACGTGCTCGTGGTCGCTGTCAATCGGACTGCTCTGCCTTAACCTAGCGAGCTCGCTCAAGTCTCCTCGCTCTTCCTCTTGCGCCGCTCTTCTCTGCCCTCACTGCCTCTGTTTCTGCTTGCTCTTCTGAGCCGAGCATCAGCCATGGCTGCACCCGCCGTTGCCGGCCCTCCCTCGCGAGCGCACGTGAATCCCCACGGTCCCACAGCGCTGCTCCTCCTTGCACCCCATGGCTCCTCCCATGCCCCGCGTGCCGGTGCCCCTGACGTCACCAAGGCGCATCGCGTGCGCGCGCTGCTCATTCACGCCGGCCCGCCTGCTGCCTAGAGCCGGCGAAGCGGCCCACCGCTGAGCCGCTTCACCTCCTGTCGTCCGTCGCCGACCCCTCACGTGCGCGAGTGCGCTTGGTCCGCACGGTCCCGTGTTGGACTTATGGCTCCACTGCGCGGCCGCTTCCTTCGCCTGCCGTTGTACGCGCGAGCGCGCCTAGGCCCGTGTTGCCGCGCCACTCCATCTCCGGTGCCCGCTGCCCCACAGTACCTGCTAAGGCCGCGCCCATCGTCGTCGAGGAGCCGCGCCTCACCAGCTGATTCATCCGTGCACCTCCCCGCGCCGCTCCACCTCCGTGCCTCAGCCCACTACATTTCCCCATACCGTGTCCCCACCGTGGCCGTGCCACTGCAGCATCCCCGCCGTCGTCCTCGCCTTGTCCGCCCGGTGACGCAGCCGCCAGCTTGGCCGGCGCCGCCGCAGCCGGCGTGCCTGCCACCACGGCTCGTGTGGGCAGGCTGTCGAGGGCTGGCTCGGGTCTTGCCACGGCCAGCCCATGGTCGCGCGGGCTCCCATGCCCTCACCGATGGGTTTCCGCCACCACCGTGCCTTTTGCGTGCCGGATTCGACCGTCGGTTATGGCTTCCCCGCGTGTACTCTACTCTGGAGGAGGAGGTGAGGATGTAGAACTATAAATGAAAGATTTTCTGGGGGGCTAGGTGTGAAACTGTGACTCACATGAACAGTAGAATACTAAATAGATAGAAGCGTAGGGACGTTTTTGCATAACCGACAGGCCAGTTTGGGCAGGCCGCGCTGGGCTAGACTGTCGTTGCCGTGCCTGGGCTGCTCGCACCGCGTGAGCACCCCGCCCCGCCTGGGCTGCCTTGGCCGCTGGACCGGGCCCAAGGATCTTTTGTTCTCTTTTTCGGTGTTTTGTAATTTTAATAATCGACTAAATGCTTAGAAATTCATAGTAAATCATTGAAAAATCATAAAAATGTTAAACCAATTTTATTGAGTTTCTAAAATCATGGTCTATCTGATAGGGTATTTCATTCGCATAGGTTCCATATGTTTTTAGGGTTGCTCTAATTATTTTAAAGTGTTTAATATTGTTAAAAGGTGAACTTGTAGGAATTTCCGTGATAAATCGATGATAGTATCAACTCTAAAAATTTTATAGCAAATTACCAATATTATTAGCTAGTCACTGTAATTTTTATAGCTCCAAAATAATTAGTTTGCTAGATAGATAATGATGCCCTATTTCGAATAAAGATTAAATTGATAGAATGGAAGAAAGAAACAACTTGGGGTTTGTATAACCAAAACATTTGTTGGGAAATAACGCCTTATTCGACAACATGGATATGTAGCCTAAGTACAGTCGTCGTTAGAACTAGCTCGTTAACTTGAGAGGCGTAAATCATATTTTACGGGTCATGGTTGCAGTCGATTAATTATGTATTTGCATTGCATCACATTGCATATCATAATAGGGACGTCGATGGATCGTGGAGTCATCGGGAGTTGCTGGAGAAATGGTGCTTTTGGAGATCGTGTCGCCATGATAGAAAGCTAACTTCTGATTAAATCTTACCCAGGCAAGCCCTGATGCATAACCCCTACTTTTCTGCACTTTAAATTATATTTGTGCATTAAGTTTTAAGGAGTTGAATGAAACCCACTTGCATATGTAAAACTTATTCCTATGAGTCTTACTAGTATGACAGGATCATGTAGATTGCTATGCTACAGGACTCCAATAGAAGCCGAGTGATTGCCTGTCACTCGTGAGAGATAGGAAATATATTATTGTTGTTACTATATTATTATCACTCATGATAAAATGGTGGAAAGGAAAAATGGAGACCGGGCAGGGATATGGTTTGGGTATTGGTGGGTGTAAGAGGTTATGTCCTGCGGCCAACGAGGCATAGCTTGGTTACACTTTTTCCCTGTCTGTGTCGGTTAAGGACCGGTTTTTGCAATGGACGCTAGGCAAGTCACAGACTTATTATCCCGAGCACATACTTGGGTATGGGCATATGGAAGACTTGTTACTCTCTTGTCATGGGTTTTGGCTCTTTCTGGACTGACTGACAGGGTGGTTTTTGGTTGGAGGTCCTTGCACCGCATTGAGTTCGGAACTTAGGGGTGTGGGCTTGGAGTCCCAGTTTGGACAGAGATCGGGACCCCGTGACAGGAGGTTAGTGGGTTGGTCCTGCTTGTGCCTAGGGTACAAGCGGGCATGTGTTTTTGGGATACCCAGCTAGGCTCATTGATTCATGAATCACTGTCGTGTCGGTACGACTTGTCTAAACTCTAGCATCATAGTAAGAACTGAAAGATGAAAGATGGTAAAATAATTCTGATTGCTTACCACCTGCTTGAAAGTAGCACAGGTGCTTACATAGAATGGTTAGTTAATGAACTAATGATGACTGCTAATAAAAGCGAATATAAGGACGCACATTTAGTAATGCTCCTGCAGATGTAATAAACCCATAAGCCAGATAGCCTTGCATATCCTTAGAGTCTTTTCTTTCCACCTATTGGGTAAGTCTTGCTGAGTACAGTTGTGTACTTAGGGTTTTATTTCCCCCTGTTGCAGGTGACAGATGGATGCTAGAGCCGACCCTTGTGTGTGGATTCCTCCTGGTGGGCTCAAAGAGGATTCCTTTGCGCTGCGATCATAGTTTTTATTTATAACTCTTACTAAATATTTTTATAAGTGGAAGTTTAATAATCTGTTGTCATAGTTTATATATCAATGCTTCATCATGTCATGAATAGATATTTATTTCCGCTGTAATTCTAATCACATGTTTATATTACGCTGATAACTAAAATTGTTCATAACTCTGATAACATGTTCATATTCCGCTATTATAAATAATAAATATTAAACTCCGATGTTACATGGAAAGTGAGGTAAGAAATGGCTATAATGATGTAAGCTTTATTCTCTCATTTGTGATCCTGATGGAAAAATATGGATTTTTAGGTTCTTCCTTTGGGTGTGCCCGATGGAACTATGTAATTTGATGTCCTCCCTTGAGTACTTAGTATCTAATGGAAGACAAGTACTCCTGGGAGGTATTAGATTAGGCGGTTCTTCCACAGGTGGTATCAGAGCATAAATGAGGAAATAAAGCTTCAGAACCTATTTCTAAAATAAAACTTGACAACAAATTATTTTCAAAAGAATAGGATGTTTTTATGCGAAGTTATATAAGTAGCCCTATTACTATGGTTATATATCCGGGATAGATGGCACTCTGCTGACTTAGGAAGGCTTAACCAATTTTTCTGCAGATACACTAACCCCGAGCATAGTCCGATAGTATCGACTAGCTATAGGGAGAGAACAATGTGCCAAAACTCTAAGAACAATTGCCCTATATGTTGGCAATAGTGGAAGGACGTATATGACGTGTGAAAGGATCAAGATGCCCAATAGGAGGTGAATTGGGCTAATTCTAAATTTCTTTGCAATAATTAAGTCCTATGGTTAGCCCAATTAACCCCTTGTGCCTAGAAAGTGTATCTATTGATCTACTGCACAAAAGTTTAGCAACCTATGTTCCAATCCTACTCTAGCATGGCAATTCTATAAATGTAAATGACAAGAATTGAATTGCTCAAAGTAAATGCTCAAAGTAAATAGAGAAGGAGGAACGTGGCGATGTTTTGCCGAGGTATCGGAGAGTCACCACTCCCCACTAGTCCTCGTTGGAGCACCTGCGCAAGGGTGTAGCTCCCCCTTGATCCATGCAAGGATCAAGTGCTCTGTATGGGTTGATTCTTCAACACTCCATCATGGTGAATCACCCACAACCACTCACAACTTGAGTTGGGTCATCCACAAGCTCCGCCGGATGATCATCAAACTCCCAATCACCACCAAGCCATCTAGGTGATGGCGATCACCAAGAGTAACAAGCATGAACTCTCACTTGACCATGACAAGCCTAATGAGTAGGGTGGATGCACCCTTTGCTACTCTTGATCTCACTAATGAGGGCTCTCTTTGGGATTCTCAAATCTTAATCACCTCACTAGGACCTTGCTCTTCTTGGCACTCTCAAAGGTGTTTCTCAGTTGTTGGAATGAGCAAAAGTGCCCCCACACATGAATGGAGGAAGTATTTATAACCATGGCTGAAAAACGAACCGTTATGTGCTTCAGCGGGGTGACCGGATGCTCCGGTCATCTTGACCGGATGCTCCAGTCAGTTCTCCCTGAACTCTAGTGTTTAAAATGTGACCAGATGCGTCTGGTTGTGATTTTCCCTCTCTAGAACCTTACTAGGGTCGATCGGACACTGGTACTCAGCGTCCGGTCACTTCACCTCTCAGTGTCTGGTCACACCAAACAATTTCACCTTGATCAAATGAACTGACCGGACTCTACGCCAGCATCCGGTCACCCCGGAGCCAGCGTCCGGTCAGTATTTGACCCTCCATTCACTTTCAACTCTCGATCATATGTGAATGAAGTTTGCTCTAATGGATCTAAGGGCTTCTTAGGAGCTACCTAGTGCTAGATTTAGCAAGTGTGCACCACACCTAACTCACTAGACTCACCTAGGCTAAGCTACCCATCCATACCCCCCTTAATAGTACGGCCAAAGGAAAAAACAAAGTCCTAAACTACTCTAAGTGTCTCTTCAACTCCAATCGACACTCAGAACTAGTCCATCCTTAACCTTGTCGTCCATCCTTTGAAAACTGAAACAATTTCCATCGTAGGGGCATGATCACCATGATAGCCCAATCGATCTCCATTACCATGACCTAACTTAATTACCTCTACAAAACACACATTAGTCATAGTAATCACGTATTGTCATTAATCACCAAAACCCAACTAGGGGCCTAGATGCTTTCAACATGCATTCATGCATATCCTGTTTGTGCATTGTAGTGCCTGTATTGCTCGCAGATACGCCATACATAGGTGTCACGTATGTCGTATTATGCACGACTGACTCATTCTTGTTTTGGAGTTATTTCTACGCTGTGGCTTCGTGCTCTGCATTCGCTCATGGTTCAAGCTTGTCGTGACCCACGTCTCCCTGTACTCTTTTTTGTGCTCTTGTCAGACCCTTGCCCAATAGTCGTACTAGTCAGTAATAGCCTCGGACATCGCTTGCCACAAACGCACGAAAAATTTGGTCGATTCATTCGTAGTGATCCCACGTAGGAACCATGGTGGACTGCCTCAGGACCACTGACCGCTCTGCCTTTATTAGCAGAGCCTGGCTTAGCCATTGGTACCACCACTCGGCTCACTTTAGCTAGTCTAGCTTTTCCTTTGAATAAGCTTTTCGCTCAGTCCTTCCTTGCAACCACCGCCAGGAATGGTAGGAGCCTGGGTTAGTAGTTACTGCCTGAACGTTGAGGGTTTTCCCAGAACCTGCATGCCACCCTACAGAAGCTCAGAGTCAAAGATCGTCCTAAGTATGAGGGCCGTGAGTATGACAAGCATGGCACCGAGCGGTGTGAGATTACCATCTACATTAGGAAGAGTGAAGAGTTCCCCGACATCACTGAAGCCTAGAATGTGACCGCAACTGGGTTTTGCTTTGTCGACACCTACCAGGTTGTGGCTCGCAAAGCCTTGCGGTGCCTTTGTCGATCTATGAAGATCCCATTGCCCATACCCCCATGAGGTTCTTTCCACCTTTGGAAAAGAATCGATGGACATGCAGGGCTCGCATGGAGGCTTTGCAAGGGTGGGATGCACAAGAAGATAGTCCTATCATGGTGCACTTAACCACGTATCTGCTTGCTCTAGATGAGCAGTATGACCAGCAAGCCTCGGAGCTGAGAAAGTGCCTTCGGCGAGCCGAGGAAGCCGAGATCTTCTCTAGGATGCTCTAGGTGCAGCTCGCCAAAGCGCATGCCAGTGCGACAGCCACAGAGTGTTGGGATACTGCCATGTCAAAAGCTCTAAAGGAGGCTGAAGATCGGCATGCCCATCGGTTGGGAGAGGTCTACCTTGTCACCAGGGCCAAGTGGAGGACACTGGCTGTCGAACGGCATGATCCCTTGATTATGGAGGGAATCCCTGTCCACCCATCAGAAAAAGGAGAACCGGTGTTGCAGTACTGCCAGCACCTCCACCCTTGGAAGTGTCAGAAGTAGAACCCTTGATTCCTCTCACTCAATCGCTGCCAAGAGAGGAGATAGATCCATAGCCAGGGCAGTAGAAGAATTTGCCAAGCCTAGGAATGAAGATGCGTGGTCTAGAGTAGATTAGTTGCCTTGGGAAGGTGTACCTGTAATAGTAGTGCTTTTTGTCACTGTTCTCCAGTACTATACTCTTGCCATTGTTTTTTGTCTGTAGTTGTTGACATCGTCCGCCCATAGGGAACGTGAAGCATGTGTCGAAAATGGGAGAGTGAGTGTCTGTATGTTGCACCAGCCTAATGACGTTTGGAATATGCATTTTGTTATTTTGCTGTGTTATTGCGTTCATCTGCCTTAAGTTTTATTAGAAGTGCTTAGGGTTTTCAAGGACGATATTAAGCGGGTTACAAGAGAAGTTACCATTCAGATACCAGCAGACCAGCCATGATTGGATGACATAGGACACTATATCGAATAATTGTGGATGTCCCAGTAGAACACTTGAATCTCTTTAAATCAAATTTGTTGTTGGATTTGAATTCCTTGTCCCTTGTTGCGAAGGAAACCCTTGTTGTTTGAATCTTCCCTTGCAAGACTCCTCTTATTATGTGGTCTATGACCCCACTGCCTTCATGGCATATAAGTTGGTAATAGTTGCCTGGTTAATAGCTTATGGTGCCGTGATGAAACCGAGGGCCCCCTATGGAACAGCTGCAACATGGAGATGCTGCTCGGCACACGCTGGTATCGAGGTTGTTGACTAAGTACCTTTACCAAGTTACACCACTATACCGCTTTTGATACATAATATTTCTTGGAAATACTTAGGTGCTCAAACGGGAAATCCACAATGGGTTGATGAAATATTGTTCTCTTAAGGTAACAAGAGGAGGTGGTTTTGGAGGAAGCGTGTATGTCGTGCTCTCAGTTCATCAAGAGGTTGGTACATATGGTGGATAAGGAAGGGAAAGAAAAAGAAGAGTAGTAAGGAAAGTTAGCCGTGGGTAGTCGGGAGTGATTGCAAAAGCCTAAGTGGACGTCATGTCCCAAGCCTTGTGTTTAGTTTGACCGTGCTACGCATGTCGGGTTATTTCACTGCGTGCTCTGTGGACGCCGTCTATGTCGAGCCCATTAGCACCCTGTTTTCACGTGGCCGTGGCATCGTGCCGCACTCGCCATCCTCGTGCACTATGTGTTTCTCCTTTTTCCCAGCATCCAATCGGCTCTCGACCCCACACCTCGTTCCCGTACCAGACCCCCCTTCCCCCTCCCTTCTTTCTTCTTTTGGGGACACGGACGCCTATACACCTCCCTCGTCAAGCGCACCCTCTTATCTTCCCTCCTTTATTTCCCCTCCACTCGCTTGCATAGGAAGCGCACCATGGTCGAGTTTATCCCAACAGCATGACTCATCTATGTATACCATTCATGCCGTCTCCACTTCTGGTGTATTGCATTCCACCTCCGTTCACCACTATAAGATGCCCTTGGTCCTTGCTCTTCTTCCTCATCCCTATTCCCCTCACATCCGAAGCAGAGCTACGAGATCCAGTTGCCATTGTGGAGCTAGGTTCGTTAGTCTGAAGTGATGGCATAATCTGAGAGGGAGAAGGGTCTAGTTTTTGAAGAAGTTTAAGTCTATTGTTGGTTAGTCCGGTCTTAGGGTTCACGATGTTTGACTTCTCAGTCTTCTATTTCTGGATATGTTGGTCATACGCCATGTTTTGGATAATCATGATCTGGTTGTTTCTCCATTGCCCTCGTCTATCCCGACTTTTGGATTAAGCCTTGGTTGTATTAGGTTGCTCTTAGCCAATGTATTTCTAAATTCCCATGTGGTTTAGTATTTGAAGTCGTGTAATCTTTCGTGTAATCTCTGATCCATGGAATGTAATCATGTTCGCCCCTCTTCTGATTCTTGCTCCAAATCTCAGGACGAGATTCTTTTTAGGGGGGTTGGTTATAAGACCTCTGGTGTTACAAGCTTGCTTAGCACCTAGGTTAAAGCCTGATAGGGAGTAAATAGCGAATGGCTTGTTATTTGATTAAGCACGAAAAACATTTTTTTATAAACAAAAATAAAATATAACTTGTAATTAGAACTTAAATAAAAATTTGAAGTGCAAGTTAGTAGTTAAAAATGCAACTGTTGAATTGGTGAATGGATGTTGTTCCATGGTATTTTTGATAGCTCAAAAATCAAAATTAAAATTTAAAAACCATCTTCTCGTGTCAACGCTAAAAAATTAGAAATTATATCTTAAAGCGTTGTTGTGGTGATTTGTTTTGCGCAAAATAATTACTACCCTAATATTTTGTTCCATGGCTTGGTACAGAGTATGAGCTATCGCGTGAGATGTTTATTGGTGGAAGTCAATAGGATTTAGATCTTTTGGAGTTGCCGACAACGTATCGCTGTTCACATCCGCGTCATGTCGTCTCACGCGCGGGCATGCCGCCAGCAGAGCCGAGCGACGCCCATGTGTTCAGCTGCAGCGTGCTCCCTCACGTCCTTGCTGCTGCCACGCTGTCCCTACATTCACGCTTCTTTGGAGGCCGAGCCCTCGCGCTGCTTCCTCCTTTCTTTTCTTTTTCTACTATCGAAGGGAGGCGACCCAGCTCCTGCTCGCCCTCCTAGCTTGCTCTCTCGCTCGGTCCCTCTTTCTCTACTGTCCTTGCCTCACTACTATCCTAGCCGCTTGAATACGGTGGTGCGTTCCCCCTACTCTGAATCAATCAATCATCCAATTCATTGCATCGTGCCAAGTCCTTTTCTATTCACTAATCGGGCCACGTGCTCGTGGTCGCTGTCAATCAGATAGCTCTGCCTTAACCTATCAAGCTCGCTCAAGTCTCCTCACTCTTCCTCTTGTGCCGCTCTTCTCTACCATCTCTGAGTCTATTTCTGCTTGCTCTTCTGAGCCGAGCATTTGCCATGGCTACGCCCACCGTAGTCGGCCCTGCCTCGTGAGCGCACATAAATCCCCATGGTCCTACAGCGCTGCTCCTCCTCGCACCCCATGGCTCCTCCCGTGCCCCGTGCGCCGGCGCCCCTGCCGCCGCCAAGGCGCACCGCCTGCGTGCACTGCTCATTCGCGCTGGCCTGCCTGCTGCCTTTGCCTACCGCCGTGCGTGCAAGTGTGCCTAGGCCCATGTTGTCGTGTCCCTCCATCTCCAGTGCCCGCTGCCCCACAGCACCTGCCAAGGTCGCGCCTGCCGTCGCCCAAGCCCGTGTCACCAAGGAGCCACGCCTCGCCAGCCGGTTCATCCGCGTACCTCCCCATGCTGCTCCACTTTCGTGCTGCAGCCCACTACGTTGCCCCATGCCATGACCCCACCGTGGCCGCGCCACCATAGCATCCCCACCGTCGTCCGCGCCTTGTCCGCCCGGTGCCGCAGCCGCCTACCTGGCCAGTGTGCCGCCACCACAGCTTGTGCTGGTAGGCTGCTGGGGGCCAGCTCGGGTCTTTCCACGGCCAGCCTGTGGTCGCGTGGGCTCCCGTGCCCTCACCGGTGGGTTTCTGCCGCCGCCGTGCCTTTCCTTTGCTGGATTTGGCCACCGGTGATGGCTTCCCCGCGTGTACTCTTCTCTAGAGGAGGAGGTGAGGACGTAGAACTATAAATGAAAGATTTTTCGAGGAGCTAGGTGTGAAACTGTGACTCACATGAACAGTAGAATACTAAATAGATAGAAGCGTAGGGATGTTTTTGCATAACCGCTAGCCTAGTTTGGGCAGGCCACATATGGGCTAGCTTGCTGGGCCGCTCGTGCCCGTGCGCTGGGGCGGCCTATGGTCGCCGTGCCTAGGCCGCTCACGCCACGCGCGCACCCTACCTCGCCTGGGCTACCTTGGCCGCTAGACCGGCCTGAGCTGGGCCGCTTCAGGCCCAAGGATCTTTAGTTTTCTTTTTCGGTGTTTTGTAATTTTAATAATCGACTGAATGCTTGGAAATTCATAGTAAATCCTAGAAAATTATAAAAATGCAAAAACCAGTTTTGTTGAGTTTTTAAAATCATGGTCTATCTGATAGGGTATTTCGTTCGCATAGGTTCCATATATTTTTAGGGTTTCTCTAATTATTTTAAAGTGTTTAGTATTGTTAAAAGGTGAACTTGTAGGAATTTTCGTGATAAATCGGTGATAGTATTAACTCTAAAAATTTTATAGTAAATTACCAATATTATTAGCTGCTCATTGTAATTTTTGTAGCTCTAGAATAATTAGTTTGCTAGATAGATAATGATGCCCTATTTCAAATAAAGATTAAATTGATAGAATGGAAGAAAGCAACAACTTGGGGTTTGTATAACTAAAACATTTGTTAGGAAATAACGCCTTATTCGACAACATGGATATGTAGCCTAAGTATGGTCGTCGTTAGAACTAGCTCATTAACTTGAGAGGCATAAATCGTATTTTACGGGTCACGGTTGCAGTCGATTAATTACGTATTTGCATTGCATCGCATTGCATATCATAATAGGGACGACCTGTGGGAAGACTTGTTACTCTCTTGTCATGGGTTCAGGCGCTTTCTAGACCGACTATTAGGGTGGTTTTTGGGTGGAGGTCCTTGCATCGCAATGAGTCCGGGACTCAGGGGCGAGGGCTTGGAGTCCCAGTTTGGACGGGAACCTGGACCCCGTGATAGGAGAGTAGTGGGTTGGTCCTGCTTGTGCCTAGGGTACAAGTGGGACATGTGTTTTCGAGGTACCCAGCTAGGCTCATTGATTCATGAATCACCGCCGTGTCGGTATGACTTGTCCAAACTCTAGCAGCGTAGTAAGAACTAAAAGATGAAAGATGGTAAAATGATTCTGATTGCTTACCACCTGCTTGAAATATAAATGTCCATGCAGCCCGAGGCATGATGGCACGGTACGAAGCATGCATTTTTAGCCCGACATGAGCACAGCATGGCCCAGTGACATGCGGGCCAGGGCTATCCTGGCCTGAGGTAGCAGGCCATGCCTGGGCCGCTGCTCAGGCCCGTGGGCTAGCACGGCACGGCCCGGCTGAAAGCTCTAGTTTGGTTTTGGTGAATTGATGAAACCCTAAGTGCTAACCTAGTTTATCAAGTGATCATGAGATAGGTAGCACACTCCAAGTTGCGAAGCAAATGAAGATCATAGCATGATGAAGATGATGCCATTGTAATGATCAAGTGTTTGGACTTGGAAAGAAGAAAGAGAAAAACAAAAAGCTCAAGGCAAAGGTATAAACCATAGGAGCTATTTTGTTTTGGTGATCAAGACACTTAGAGAGTATGATCACATTTAGGTTTGATAGTCGTACTATTAAGAGGGGTGAAACTCGTATCGAAATGCGGTTATCAAAGTGCCACTAGATGCTCTAACTCATTGCATATGCATTTAGGATCTAGTGGAATACTAACACCCTTGAAAATGTTTGTGAAAAATATGCTAACACATGTGCACAAGGTGATACACTTGGTGGTTGGCACATTTGAGCAAGGGTAAAGAAGTTAGAGGTGAAATAGAGTTTGTCACAAAGACGCTGGCGTCGGTCAACTGACCGGACGCTGGGTCGCTCAGCGACCGGACGCTGAAGAGCTACGTCCGGTCGCGTTGTTGGTCAGCACAGTAAGTAGTCACAGTGTGACCGGACGCTGGTAGGGTCCGGTCGAGCATGACCGGACGCGTCCGGTCGGCAAAAGTCAGTTTTGGAACCTTACTGTAAATGACCGGACGCTGGTGTTCAGTGTTCGGTCCACTCTAGCACAGTGTCCGGTCAAGACTGATGATCGTTGAAGTTAGGACATGTGGCTGACTACGAGCGACCGGACGCTGGGGACTCTGCATCCGATCAACTGACCGGAGCATCCAGTCAGCCCGTGTTATGCCCAGTGAAGGGGTATAACGGCTCTATTTCGTGGAGGTGTCTATTTAAGCCCCATAGCCGGTTCAAGCTCATATCTTTGGCCATTTTCATTGACATAGCAACCTTGTGAGCTTAGCCAAAGCCCTCCCACTCATCTCCATCATTGATTCATCATCTTTGTGAGATTGGGAGAGAATCCAAGTGCATTGCTTGAGTGATTGCATCTAGAGGCACTTGGTGTTCGTGTTTCACTACGGATTTCTCTTATTACTCTTGGTTGTTGCCACCACCTAGATGGCTTGGAGCATCGAGGATCATCGAACGGAGAGTGGTGATTATCTCCGGCTCCGATAGTGGTGATTGTGAGGGGTTCTTGACCTTTCCCCGGCGGAGAGCCAAAAGGTACTCTAGTGGATTGCTCATGGCTTGTGTGATCCTCATCTTGTGTTGGTTGTGCGGCACCCTATTGAGGGTTTGGCGTGTGAAGACAATTAGCGCGTGAACCTCCAAGTGAATGAATCTCCACAATGAGGACTAGCTTGCCGGCAAGCAAGTGAACCTCAGTAAAAATCATTGTGTTCATCATTTGATTCCGAGGTGATTGGTCTTCATTGCTATTCATCCTTGTGATTGACTGGTTCCTTCATCTACACGGTGGTATAACCTTCTTGATCACTCTCATTACATTACCGCAAACTAGTTGTGAAGCTCTTTAGTGTACCTAGTTGTGAGAGCTTGCTTGCTTGGTTGGTGTGGCTCTTTAGTTAGCTTTTGAGAGCACACTAACATAGAGCAGCATTGTAGCTATTGTGTGAATAGATACTATCTAACCAAGAATTGTGGTAGGTGGCTTGCTTTTTGAGTAGGCTAGCGCAACACTTGCTTTACCTCATAATTGTCTAACCATTTCGTTAAGTGTTGTTGTAGAAATTTTTATTAGGCTATTCACCCCCCCCCTCTAGCCATTAGGACCTTTCAAGTGGTATCAAAGCCGAGGTCACCGTGATTTGAGGCTTAACAACCTTCAGTGTAAAAATGGCTCAAATCAGCAACACCAAGAAGCCACCCCAATTTGATGGCTCAAATTATCCTTATTGGAAGGCTAAGATGACAACATATATCAAGTCAATCAATAGGAAGATTTGGAAGGTGGTAGAAACAAAAATTGAGATAGAAGATGAAGAAGCTCCCACTGCCGCCGAAGAAATACTTCTCCAAAACAATGACATTGCTCTTAGTGCCATCCATGATGCTTTGGATGAGAGAACATTTGAGAAAATCAAGAACATTGAGAGAGCTCATGAGGCATGGAAGAAGTTGGAAGAGTCATTTGAGGGCACTCAAGCCGTGAAGGGTGCAAAGGTATATATTCTCAAAGAAAAATTTGCATGCTTCAAAATGAAGAAAGATGAGAGTGTGCCGGACATGTTCCATCGAATGGAAGTGATTGTAAATGATCTCAAAGCACTTGGTGAGAAGATAGAGGACAAGGACTTCTCAAATAAATTCTTGAGATGTTTACCCGCAAGATTTGGCATGTTGGTCACCTTGCTAGTAAGGACCGATTTGAACACATTGACACCAAACCAAATCTTGGAAGATATTATGACCGATGATGCTTATAGAGATGAATATGAGAAGGAAGAAAAGAAGGAGAAGAAAGATAAGAAGAAGGATGACAAGAAGAAGAGCATGGCATTCAAAGCCACATCATCCAAGGGCAAAGCTAAGCAAGAGACATCAAGTGAAGAAGATGAATCTTGGGATGATGATGATGATGAGAAGATGGCTCTCTTTGTTAAGAGATTTGGCAAGTTCATGGTGAAGAAGGGCTATCGTGCTAGAAGAAAGAAGTCTTCATCCAAGAACAAAGAAGAGTCAAGAAGGTGCTTCAAGTGTGGAAGCAAAGATCATCTTGTTGCTCAATGCCCATACAATAGCGACAATGATGATGACAACAAAAAGAACAAGAAGGAAAAGAGAGAGAAGAAGGACAAGATGGCATTCAAGAAGAAGAAGGGTGGTTCATATGTAGTCACTTGGGATAGTGATGCTTCCTCAAGTGATGATGATCATGATAGTGATGATAACAAGACCACCAAGAAGAAGGTTCTCGTAAGCATTGCTATCAATGAGAAGCCTTCTCTCTTCGAATCTTCATCATGCTTCATGGCTAAGGCCACTAAGGTATAATCTTGTGATGATGAAAGTGATGAAGAACATGATGATGAAAATGAAAATGATAGTGATAGTGATAATGATGAACCTACTAAAGATGAATTATTTGACATGCTAGAGGATGCTAGAGAATACTTTGACATCAAGAGAAGGGAATACAAAAGCTTGCGTAAGGAACTAAAAGACCTTAAGCAAGCCTTTGATGAGCTCAATGCATCTCATGAGAGGCTAGAGGAAGCCCATGAGAAGCTTGGCAAAGCTCACAAAAAGCTTGAAAAGGCTCATTCATCTTTGCTTGATGACCAAAATAAAAAGAAGCATGTTGAAACTTGCAATGTAGGTTTAACTTGTGATATAATTGATGAATCACTATCTATGCCTATCATTGTTGCTCCCACTAACCTTTCTTGTAGCACTTCCACTCCTACCTCATCTAGTAGTGATGGTCTCACTTGTGACACCTCACTAGTGGTTGAGAATGAGAACCTCAAGAAGGAGGTCAATAAGCTCACTCACACCTTAGCTAAAGCTTATGGTGGTGAGGACCGCTTGCTATGTGCTTGGGTAGCCAAAGAGCCTCTCTCTATAAAGAGGGATTGGGCCATATCCCCAAGAAAGGCAAAGCGGCCTTTGCTCCTCACAAGACTAGTTTTGTGAAGAACAATGGCCGGTTTTGCAATAGTTGCAAGCAAGTGGGTCATAAAGAGCAAGAATACAAAAACAAGAGTAAAAATGATAATGTGTTGTCCATTAAGTTTGATTTATGCTATATGCTTACTAAGGGTACAAATGATGTGAAGGCTAAGTTCATTGGTAAACCATGGATGGGCTCAAAGAAGAAAGCCATTTGGGTACCAAAGAGCTTAGTGACTAACCTTCAAGGACCCAAGCAAGTTTGGGTACCTAAAAAGAATTGATCTTCTTTTGTAGGTCAATTACAAAGCTGGAGGAAGGCATTGGGTTCTTGATAGTGGGTGCACTCAACACATGACCGGTGATGCAAGAATGTTCAACTCAATCAACACCAATGGCAATGATGGTTATGATAGTATCACATTTGGTGATAATGGCAAAGGCAAGGTCAAAGGGCTTGGTAAGATTGCAATATCCAATGACATGAGCATATCCAATGTGTTGCTAGTTGAGAGCTTGAATTTCAATTTACTATCCGTGGCTTAATTATGTGATCTTGGATTTAAATGCATATTTGGGGTAGATGATGCAGAAATCATAAGTGTAGATGGCTCTAACTTGATCTTCAAAGGTTTTAGATATGAGAATCTATACTTGGTTGATTTCAATGCTAGTGAAGCTAAATTATCTACATGCTTGTTCACTAAGTCTAGCATGGGTTGGTTATGGTATAGAAGGCTTGGTCATGTTGGAATGAAACAATTGAATAGATTGGTTAAGCATGATTTGGTTAGAGGCTTGAAAGATGTTGTGTTTGAAAAGGATAAGCTTTGTAGCTCTTGTCAAGCCGGCAAACAAGTTGAAAACACCCATCCTAAGAAAAGCATGATGAGCACTAGTAAAGCATTTGAGTTATTGCACATAGATTTGTTTGGGCCAACACAATACACTAGTATCGGTGGAAACAAATATGGCTTTGTGATAGTGGATGACTACACTAGATATACATGGGTATTCTTTCTAGTGGACAAAAGCGATGTATTTGCAACATTCAAATCATTTATCAAAGGCATTCACAATGAGTTTGAAACAACCATCAAGAGAGTTAGAAGTGACAATGGTAGTGAGTTCAAGAACACTAGAATTGATGAATTGTGTGATGAATTTGGAATTAGACATCAATTCTCAGCCAAGTACACACCTCAATCAAATGGTCTTGTTGAGAGGAAGAATAGAATACTCATTGATATGGCAAGGTCTATGCTTAGTGAGTACAATGTGAGTCAATCCTCTTGGGCCGAAGCTATCAACACGGCTTGCTATTGTAGCAACCGCCTCTATTGTTACCGATTGAAAGAGAAGACACCATATGAGCTCTTGAATGGTAGAAAGCCCAACATTGCATATTTCTTTGTCTTTGGTTGCAAATGCTATATCTTAAAGAAAGGCACAAGATTGGGCAAGTTCGACAAGAAATGTGATGAAGGATTCCTACTTGGCTATTCCACTACAAGCAAAGCATATAGAGTTTGGAATTTGGATAATGGTACTCTTGAGGAAGTTCATGATGTTGAATTTGATGAAACCAAGGGTTCACAAGTAGAGAATGAGAACTTAGAAGATGTTAGAGGCATTCAACTTTTAAATGCCATGAAGAACATGGATATTGGTGAATTGAGGCCTAGGCAAGTGAATGATGATGAAGATGATCAAGTGCAAGTGCTCTCCAACTCAAATGTGCAAGATAATACAAATCAAGTTAGTGCAAGTGGATCTCATGATAATGAACAAGATCAAGTGGCTAGTACATCATCTCAACCCAATAATCAAGCAAGTACAAGCAATCAAGTTCCAATCCTCCAACCAACCAATGTTGCAAGAGATCATCATTTGGACACTATCATTGGTGATATTTCAAGAGGTGTACAAACAAGATCAAGATTAGCATCATTTTGTGAACACTTCTCATTTGTGTCATCCATCGAACCAAAGAAGATAGATGAAGCATTGAAGGATGTTGATTGGGTAAATGCTATGCATGAAGAGTTGAATAACTTCATAAGAAATCAAGTATGGGAGATGGTAGAAAGACCAAAGGGACACAATATAATTGGAACCAAATGGGTTTTTAGAAACAAGCAAGATCAAGATGGGATAGTAGTAAGGAACAAAGCAAGATTGGTAGCACAAGGCTATACACAAGTTGAAGGTCTTGACTTTGGAGAAACATATGCCCTGGTTGCTAGATTGGAAGCAATTAGAATCTTGCTAGCCTATGCTTGTGCCCACAATATCAAGCTCTATCAAATGGATGTCAAGAGTGTATTTCTCAATGTCTATATCAATGAAGAAGTATATGTTGAGCAACCTCCCAGTTTTGAAGATGACAAGAAGCCCAACCATGTGTACAAGTTGAAGAAGGCATTGTATGGCTTGAAGGAAGCACCTAGAGCATGGTATGAGAGATCGAGGGACTTCCTACTCTCTAAAGGGTTCACAATGGGCAAGGTTGACACCACTCTTTTCATCAAGAAGATTGGAAAAGATCTATTTGTATTGCAAATCTATGTTGATGATATCATATTTGGATCAACCAATCAAGACTTTTGTGATGAGTTTGGAAAGATGATGGCTAATGAGTTTGAGATGTCCATGATTGGAGAGTTGAGTTACTTCCTTGGTCTTCAAATCAAGCAATTGAAGAATGGTACATTTGTAAGTCAAGGCAATTACATCAAGGACATGATCCAGAAGTTTGGAATGATTGATAGCAAAGTCATTAGTACACCAATGGGAACCAATGGCAACTTGGATAGTGATGCAAGTGAAAATATGGTGGATCAAAAATTATATCGGTCTATGATTGGAATCCTACTCTATGTGACCGCATCAAGGCCGGATGTCATGTTTAGTGTATGGATGTGTGCAAGATTTCAAGCCTCGCCAAGAGAAAGTCATTTGAAGGCTACAAAGAGGATATTGAGGTACTTGAAGCATACACCAAATGTTGGTTTGTGGTATCCCAAAGGAGCAAAGTTTGAGCTAGTTGGTTACTCCGACTCGGATTATACAGGATGCAAGGTTGAAAGAAAGAGCACATCGGGCACATGTCAATTGTTGGGAAGATCACTTGTTTCATAGTCATCAAAGAAGCAAAATAGTGTTGCATTATCAACCGCCGAAGCTGAATACATATCCGCTGGTAGTTGTTGTGCACAAGTACTTTGGATGAAGGCCACAGTGACTTTGGAATCAAGTTCAAGAAAGTACCATTGCTATGTGACAATGAGAGTGCAATCAAGCTAACCAACAATCCGGTTCAACATGCAAGAACAAAGCATATATATGTTTGCCACCATTTCATAAGAGATCACCAACAAAAAGGGGACATTTGCATTGAGAGTGTTGGCACCGAAGATCAACTTGCCGATATATTCACCAAGCCATTGGATGAGAAAAGGTTTTGCAAGCTAAGGAATGAGTTGAACATATTGGATTTCTCAAATATGTGTTGATGCACCCCCACTTATATGACATGCCTCTCCTTCGATCTATCTAAGGTAAAAGTTGATTGGCATGACATACATCCTTGCTAAGGACATGGTTAGTGCATCTAGTCACATTTTCAATCTCATTAGGACCCTTCAAGTGGTTCTATGTAATTAGGCTCATTCATGAAAATCAAGTGAATTTAATGTTTATATGGTATCACTATTGCTTCTATGCTTGACTTGATCTAGTGATAGCATATGACATGTTTGTGGGCTTGTAAACCTAGTGTTTAATCTAGAACATGAGCTATAAATGTTTAACTCAACATGGTACAAGATAACCCTTATTTGGAGGTGTGAAGAAGCTTGTCCTTGGATCAAACCGAGTTAAATATCTTTGGCATATATTCTAGTTTGAACCAAATTTGGAACTTTGATCCTCACCTCATTGACTGACATTGATAATCTCGACCCTACAAGTAATACTATCTATATTTTGAACCTTTGTGGTCATTGATGACAAAGGGAGAGAGAAACAAAGATATAGTGAAAAAGGGGGAGAAATATCATAGAGAGAAACATAAAGATATACTTGATATATGACATAGGGGGAGAGAAGTGAAAAAGGAAAGGGATCAATTAAAATTTTGAGCACACAAGTAGGGGGAGCAAGCTCATGCACTTGGAAAATGCATTTGAATGTGCATTTCATATGATTGTTTGCATGGCATAAGTATTAAATTTAAACATCTATGCTTGTGTGATGTATGCTAGTTGTAAGTTTGAATGATAATATGAAAAACTAGCATGAATAGATTATCTAGTGATTTCATTCTCTAGTATTATCAAGTGGTATCTATTCCAAATATTTCCATGTGGTATATTTTTTCAAATGGTATCAAGCTAATCATGGTGCTAAGGAAGGTATAATAATGCACTCCGATTGGTATTATACTTCAAAGGTCCATCTTTTATACCTTAGCATCATTTGGTAGACAATGACTCCTATATTTCCTATCTAACTATATGTACAAGCTATAATCCAAACTCTTAGCATATATGTAGGGGGAGCAATTGCTACTATTTAGGGTTCATGAAACTTGTCCATATTCTTTTACACATGGTAAATATACTTGGACAAGCAACATGGATTCAATTGAATTTTATTTCATATCTTTGTATAAGGGTTGTCATCAATTACCAAAAAGGGAGAGATTGAAAGCTCTAGTTTGGTTTTGGTGAATTGATAAAACCCTAAGTGCTAACCTAGTTTATCAAGTGATCATGAGATAGGTAGCACACTCCAAGTTGCGAAGCAAACAAAGATCATAGCATGATGAAGATGATGCCATTGTAATGATCAAGTGTTTGGACTTGGAAAGAAGAAAGAGAAAAACAAAAAGCTCAAGGCAAAGGTATAAACCATAGGAGCTATTTTGTTTTGGTGATCAAGACACTTAGAGAGTGTGATCACATTTATGTTTGATAGTCGTACTATTAAGAGGGGTGAAACTTATATCGGAATGCAGTTATCAAAGTACCACTAGATGCTCTAACTCATTGCATATGCATTTAGGATCTAGTGGAATACTAACACCCTTGAAAATGTTTGTGAAAATATGCTAACACATGTGCACAAGGTGATACACTTGGTGGTTGGCACATTTGAGTAAGGGTAAAGAAGTTAGAGGTGAAATGGAGTTGGTCACAAAGACACTGGTGTCGGTCAACTGATCGGATGCTGGGTCGCTCAGTGACCGGACGTTGAAGAGCTACGTCCAGTCATGTTGTCGGTCAGCACAGTAAGTAGTCATAGTGTGACCGGACGCTGGCAGGGTCCGGTCGAGCATGACCGGACGCATCCGGTCGGCAAAAGTCGGTTTTGGAACCTTACTGTAAACGACCGGACACTGGTGTTCAGCGTCCGATTAACTCAAGCATAGTGTCCGGTCAAGACTGATGCCTGTTGAAGTCAGGACACGTGGCTGACTATGAGCGACCGGACGCTAGGGACTCTATGTCCAGTCAACTGACCGGAGCGTCCGGTCAGCCCGTGTTATGCCCAGTGAAGGGGTATAACGGCTCTATTTCGTGGGGGCGTCTATTTAAGCCCCATGGCCAGTTGAAGCTCGTATCTTTGGCCATTTTCATTGACATAGCAACCTTGTGAACTTAGCCAAAGCCCTCCCACTCATCTCCATCATTGATTCATCATCTTTGTGAGATTGTGAGAGAATCCAAGTGCATTGCTTGAGTGATTGCATCTAGAGGCACTTGGTGTTCGTGTTTCGCTGTGGATTTCTCTTGTTACTCTTGGTGGTTGCCGCCACCTAGATGGCTTGGAGTAGCGAGGATCATCGAGCGGAGAGTGGTGATTGTCTCCGGCTCCGATTGTGGTGATTGTGAGAGGTTCTTGACCTTTCCCCAACGGAGAGCCAAAAGGTACTCTAGTGGATTGCTCGTGGCTTGTGTGATCCTCATCTTGTGTTGGTTGTGTAGCACCGTATTGAGGGTTTGGCGTGTGAAGCCAATTAGCGCGTGAACCTCCAAGTGAGTGAATCGCCACAACGAGGACTTGCTTGCCGGCAAGCAAGTGAACCTCGGTAAAAATCATTGTGTTCATCATTTGATTCCGAGGTGATTGGTCTTCATTGTTATTCATCCTAGTGATTGACTAGTTCCTTCATCTACACAATGGTATAACCTTCTTGATCACTCTCATTATATTACCGCAAACTAGTTGTCAAGCTCTTTAGTGTACCTAATTGTGAGAGCTTGCTTGCTTGCTTGGTGTGGCTCTTTAGTTAGCTTTTGAGAGCACACTAACATAGAGTAGCATCATAGCTATTGTGTGAATAGATACTATCTAACCTAGAATTGTGGTAGGTGGCTTCTTTTTGAGTAGGCTAGCGCAACACTTGCTTTGCCTCATAATTGTTTAACCATTTCGTTAAGTGTTGTTGTAGAAATTTTTATTAGGCTATTCACCCCCCCCCCTCTAGCCATTAGGACCTTTCACCGGCCTGAGTCAATCGGCTCGGCAGTGGCCCGGCCACCCCTCTCCCTTGGCCCCTCCTCACTCCGCTTCTCCTCTCTCTCTCGGCCTCCCCACGGCCCAGCACGATGTGTGGCCTAGCGCCTATCCATCCCCGCCTCCCCCCTCATCATATATAAACTCATGCCACGACCACAGTGGCTCACACCCGAAAACCCTAGCTCATTTTACTCGCTCGCCTGCCGCCTCGCCTCATAGTCTTGCTCTTGGCTTTGTCCTCCCCGACTCTGGTGAGGTAACCTCAATGATCCGCCTGCCACCGGTGAGTAGCTCCCTACTCCTCCAACCTGATCCCCTCCTTGCTCCCTCTTCGCCTCTCCCTTCTCCCTATCCCTATCTCCCATCTAGATCTCGATGACTATGTGAGTTCATGTCCCATCTGCCCCTCCTCCGCTGCTCTCCATCCTTCTAACCGGTGTGTCGTCTTCTCTGGGTGGCCCTCATCTTCTTCGGCACCAGGCTATGGTTGCGCAGGTACATCCCTAACCCTAACCCTAACCCTAACCCTAACCTTACCTACCGCCGGTGAGCAGCTCCCTACTACTAAGTCCTACCTGATCCTCTCCCTGCTCCCTCTCCGCCTCTCCCTTCTCCCTATCCCTATCTTCTCTAGCACCGGACTTCGGTTGCGCAGGTACATCCATAACCCTAACCCTAACCCTAACCCTCCTCTTCTTCGATTGATGAATGGTTTGTGACATATTCCGATATACTATTTTCCTCCTCCATGTCTTTATGCGGGTCGGTAGCCGATGCGTCGTCCTCTAGCTGTGGCATAGAGCGACCAAGGCTGCCCCGCGCACCGTTGAGGAGCAGTGCTGGAGAGCCCTCCGCGGTCGAGGGCACCATGGTTGGTGCTGATGATGAGATCATCTGGCCTCTCACCAGCAACGTTATGCTTGTCATATCATTAATCTGATTGTACAGTCTTGATCCTACACCTGAGCCTGTTGATCCTTCTAAGCGTAAGTACAGTCTTATGCATCAACGTTGTGCTTGTCATATCATTAATCTGATTGTAAAATCTAGTTTAAAGAGGTTCAAACCTTACACAGAAGATTTTAGAACTGCTATTAACTTCTTAAATTCCTCTAATCAAATAATTGCTATGTTTAAGAACTACTGTACTACTTAGGGTGTTAGACCTAGAAAGTTTGGCTTAGATATGGATGTTAGATGGAATGCTACATATCTTATGCTTAAACACTTGGTTCCATATAAGCATGTTTTTTCTGTGTTCATTAATTCCAATTATGGCTCTGAATTGTTGTCTGTAAGGCATTGATGTTTACTATCCAACTAGTCCACTTATCCTGCACCATCTGCTAGAAATTGCTTCTCATTTACATGCAAGTGAAAAAGATCAAAATCTAATTGCTGTTGTATATCCTATGAAGATTAAATTCCTTAAATATTGGCAGCATATCCTCTGTTATATTCATTTGCTTTCATTCTTGATCCTAGAGCTAAGATGAGAGGTTTATTTAGAGTCCTAGAACTACTTAAAAAGAGCACTGCTTGTGATTATACTTCATAATATGCTGATGTGAAAACTGAAATTTACAAGTTATTTAACAAATATGAGAGAAAGTTTGGTGCAGCTAGGAGTCAATGGGTTGCACAGCCTACAAGCCATATAGGTAAGAGAAAATAGGCATGGGGAAGAATCTTTGGAGGCCCTAGATCTGTTGTTGGTCCTTCCCCTGCCTGTGCCCCCACTTTATCTGCTTCTACTGCTAATGAGCTCTCAGTTTATCTAGACAGTGACAATGTCATTGTATATGAGGATGATTTTGATTTACTTCTCTGGTGGCGTGACCACAAACTAACATATCCAATCCTATCTATAATGGCTAGAGATATTATATCTATTCATGTTTCTACTATCTCTTCGGAATCATATTTTAGCTTGATAGGAAGGATAATCGAAGAGCGGCGATGCTGCCTGTTGCCTAAAACGGTGGAGATGTTGGCCTGCATAAAGGATTGGGAGTTGGGAGAGAGCAGATTACAACATACTATTGACAACCAAGAACTGGAGGACTCCTTCAAGAATATGTACCTCGATGATGATGCAGATGGGGTTGCTGTTGGTGCTAGTTCATCTGGGGCTAGGGCTGGTTCATTGTGGTAGAACCACCCGAAATAGCGTACTTACGAAGGCGCTCGTCTTCCATCGGACACTAAGCACCCTGAAAGTAACTACAGCGAGCGGTGTCTGTCGGGCACACCCCAAGGGAGAACCCAAAAGATCCACATTTTTCCCAAGGATCCAATAATGAAAACGAGTTACAACACAAGTCTATCTCATACATTAGAGTTTCTTGAAAAGTACATTATTACAATACCAAATACAGAGCGCGAAATGATAAACAGTGGAATATTAAAAGATAACATCTAGCGATAAGATAACGAGGATTCCGTCTGAGCCCACCAGATGGATCCTCCATACAAGGAACTCCTCAAGCGTCACCTGCAACAGGGGTAAATAAACCTTGAGTACACAATGTACTCGCAAGACTTATCCGATAGTGGGAATACTTTCCCGACTCCAAGGAATATGCTAGGCTTTATGGTTTGCTGGTTCTCTTTTAGCAAAAAGCAATACTAATAGTGAGTCCTTATTGATACATTATTATCATCAGCCGTATTAAGTTTTCATCTAGTCAATCTATATAAGCACATGTTCTACTTTCAAGCAAGAGTTGAGCAATCGATACTGTTCCTTCTCTTTTTCCACTTCCAGTTCTTACTACGGTGCTAAACCGCAGACAAGCCGTACCGGATAACCCGGCGATTTGCGAATCAATGTGCCCAGCTGGGTGCCCCGAAGACACACGCCCTACTTGTACCCTAGGCACAAGCAGGACTAACCCACCACTCTCCTGTCCCGGGTGTCTAGGTCCCTGTCCAAACTTGGACTCCAATCCCCCGCCTCTGAGTCCCGGACTCAGTGCGGTGCAAGGACCTCCACCACCTCCTCTTCCCATCAGTCGGTCCGGAAAGAGCCGGATCCACGACAAGAGAGCAGCAAGCCTTTCCTACGCCCATACCCAAGTATGTGCTCGGGACAATAATCTGTGACTTGCCTAGAGTCATATGCAACAACTGGTCCTTAATCGACACAGACAGAGAAAAAAGTGTAACCGGGCTATGCCCTGTTGGCCGCAGGACACAACCCCTCACACCCACCAGTACCAAATCCACATCCCTGTCTGGTCACCATTTTCCTTTCCATTATTTCATCATGATATCATAGTTTAATCACCTATTTGCGAGTAACGACAGGTTACTCACGCTACCGACATCCTGAGCATAGCAGCTACTCGACCTATACTAGTAGGACTCATGGTGGATATATTTATGCATGTAGCTTCCATAAAATGCTTGTAACGTAAATGCATATCATATAAATATATTCAGTGATCATTTAAAAATAGGGGTTATGCACCGGGGCTTGCCTTGGGCAGGCGCGGTGTCAGCAAAGTCAGTGATGGGTGGCTCCGGAACGTCCTCTTGCACGAGGATCTCCTCATATTCTTCGACGACTTCGTCGTACTCCTGCTCGCCGAAGGTCACGATCTCCAGTGGCTCGTCCTCTATATGCATGCAGTGATGATGATGCAATAATTAATATATAGGCAACCGCAACTCTTAAAATAAGAATACATCTACCAAGCTACTAAGCTAACTCTAATGACTAATATACAAAGTTACCTATTATTCCCACTAAACAGGTATGAAACATTTCATGTATTATCTTAGCAACTAAAGGCATCCTTATTGTTAATATCAATTTACTATATATATAATAAAGCAAGGTGCACTAGCTACCATGCATCATAAAAATCCATTCTCTAAATAACCATAATAAGCATTTCAAAATAATAAAGTAACCCTAAAGGTATCACTGAACTATACGAACTAATTACACTAACAGATAGATCATGAATTTAGGAATCTAACAAAATTTATTTCACAATAAATAAATAAATTCAAATGAGCTCTAGAGATGAAGAAGATGATATTATTGGAGGAGGCTAATCACGCAATTGAACTTGTTGACTTTCACATGACTGTGGGTCTAGAAATACTAGATGAGACCACGGGTCAAGAAAATAATAAAGAAGAAGAATGAAGGAATTCTTGCAGGCTAGCTACCTCGAAAGTGAATGAAGTGCCACCTATGGTGATCGATGTGCGGAGGCAATGCAAGATGAGAGACACCAGGGAGCTTAGCAATTGCTTGCCCTGCGTGGAGCGGAGCAGAACCATATATAGCACTGGTTGTGGGTCGTCATGACAAGCTAGGTAGTCAGGAAGCACGAACGAGTTGGCAGGGTTGTCCTCTGGCTCCGTGCCGTGTGCGGTGGTGTGGTCTTTGGTCATGAGAGAATTAATTCAAGGATGAACTTTGAGTGGTCTTGGACTTACGAGCACATCAGAACTGGAGTGGGCTTTGGGCTGAACGTGCTTAGCGGTGGGGTGTTGGTTCATTCATGCAGGTCAAGGAATTAATGGAGGAGGAGACCACAGGTCAAGGAAACATTAGAGAATAAGAAGATCAATTGTAAACTAGCTACCTCAGCTGATTATAGCTCGGGGAGAAATCAATAGACGTAGCTCTCTCGGGCAAGAACAGAAGAACTTGATTTGAGAGGAAGAAACAAGTGAGCAGCGGAGCGAGATGGCTCGGCGGCTCGGCGTGTCCCTTTTAAAGACAGGAGACGCAGGAAAAGGAGAAGCAAAGGCGCGACAGCGACGCGTCGTAAGATTAGTGGCTAACTAGCTTGCTTAAAGGTAATAAAACACCGCGGGAATGACGTGTTTGCTTGGGTGAACAGTGTTTTCCTCGGTGCTACAGTGTTTTCTTTGGAGCAACAGTGTTTTCCGTGCATGAACAGTACCGCATGCACTGCTGCGGTTTATCGTGTTGAAAATCTGCTCTAGTACCGTTCTGACATGTTGAAACTCCTGCTGCTACAGTGCTACGTGAGGAAAGGGTGCGTGCACCGTGTTTGCAGAGTAGTGAGCGAGCGGCATGCTCGCCGGTCGAACTTGTGAGTGAGATTAATGCGTAGCGTGTGCGACACACTATAGCAGTGGTAGTGCGTCGTGCACTGATAATTTTGCAAGGTGATTAGCAAGCGAAGTAAAGGCGGGATAATTAGAACAACGAGAGATGACAGTGGTGCGTCGCGAGATTGATGGAGATATAAATCTTGTCAAGTGGTATGCTAATAATTAGTGAATGACAATAATTTATCATTTGACTTTGTGGCTATGGAGCTCTCACGTGGAGAGAAATGACGTGCTGGAAGGACAACTTGGACAAGGAATAAATTAGAGCTCAATTTGAGAATTAGTACAATAAAATTTTAATTTCTCATTTACCACATGCAATAATACATAAACATGATGCTCATGACATGGTTTAGTATTTTGATTAAGGCGTAACACCGAGGATGTTACATTCATCTAGGGCTAGTTCATCTGGGGCTAGTACATCTAGGACTAGAGTTGCTGGTAGTTAATCACTTAATCTGTTATCTCCAATTCTCTATTTTGTATATGTCAGTTGTGACTGACAAGTGTGACTTGGGACCTTTGAACACTCTTTTTCCCTTTCTAGGGTTTCTTACAAGGGTGAGTTTTACCTAAAAGGTTTTTAATGAGGCAGCATTGTACAAATATCTCATTTATCTTATCTCCTTTGCTGCCTTTTGTTTTGTTGGCTTGGATTTGGTCATTTGGAGTTTGTTAAGTTCTTGACTGTGTGTGATCAGTTTGTGGCTGAGAAGAATTTATGATTAGTTTGACAGTTTGTGAATCTGTGATCAGTTTTACAATTTGTGACTTAGAAGTTCTTGACTTGTGAGTTGAGATTTTAAAATTTGAATGAATGAATCTATGCTAACTGTTGGATGAGAAGAATTTTGAGGTGACTTACGATCACCAGGCCTTGGGCTGTCTCGGCCCGTAGTTTTGGTCGTGCTTCCTGGGCCAGCACGGCATGAATTTTGGCCCGTAGGTCTATGCTTGGGCCGAAGGCTAGGCACGACACCCGAAGGGGCACGGCACGGGAGGCATGGCGTGCCGTGCTGGCACGACCACCTACGGGTCGTGCTTGGCCTGGGCCCGCGCCGGGCTGGGCCAGGCCGTGCTTGGCCTGGGCCCGCGTCGGGCGGGGCCGAGCCGTGCTTGGCCCAGGCCCGCACCAGGCTGGGCTGAGATGGCCCGTTGGCCAACTATAGCTTGAAAGTAGCATAGGTGCTTACATAGAATATTTAGTTAATGAACTAATGATGACTGCTAATAAAAGCGAATATAAGGATGCACATTTAGTAATGCTCCTGTAGATACAATAAACTCACAAGCCAGATAGCCTTGTATATCCTTGGAGTCTTTTCTTTCCTCTTATCGGATAAGTCTTGCTGAGTACAATTGAGTACTCAGGGTTTTATTTCCCCCTGTTGCAGGTGACAGGTGGATGTTAGAGCTGACCCTTGTGTGTGGATTCCTCCTAGTGGGCTTAGAGAGAATTCCTTTATGCTGCGATCATAGTTTTTATTTATAACCCTTACTAAATGTTTTTATAAGTGGAAGCTTTATAATCTGTTGTCATAGTTTATATATCAATGTTTCGTCATTTCATGAATAGATATTTATTTCCGCTGTAATTCTGATCACATGTTTATATTCTGCTGATAAATAAAATTGTTCATAACTCTGATAACATATTCATATTCCGCTATTATAAATAATAAGTATTAAACTCTGATGTTACATGGAAAGTGAGGTAAGAAATGACTATAATGATGTAAGCTTTATTCTCTCATTTGTGATGCTGCTGGAAAAATGTGGATTTTTGGTTCTCCCTTTGGGTGTGCCCGATGGAACTGTGTAATTTAGTGTCCTCTCTTGGGTACTTAGTGTCTAATGGAAGACAAGTACTCCTGTAAGGCATTAGATTAGGCGGTTCTACCACAACTACACACTCATGTTAATTTCTATTAGAATATGAATAGCCATATATAGGCATATGAATAGTCATGTATCTTGTACTCTATATATTCTTGTTCAGTGAATGAAAAATTTGCCTCACGCAATGCCCGCCACTTTAGGTGCTAGGATGCAAAGGCTTTCGCCAGAGCATCCACAGCCCACTACACAACTTAGAATGGGCGGGCCACAAATTGTGGCACCAAACCCAAGCCCATCCACTACAAATTGCATCCTAGCACCTAAAGTGGCGGCATTGTGTGAGGCTTGAGTTTTCCATTCAGTGAACAAGATTATATAGAGTACAAGATACATGACTATTCATATGCATATACATGGCTATTCAATTCTAATAATTTCATTTGTCCGTCTATTAATGGTTTCTACATGGGTTCGAACTCAGGACCATTCAGTATGTACAATATCTCGCTATACTAGACTAAACATTCATTTGTAATAAGCATAAATATAGGACGCTAGATTGCCCTCTCTTTCGTACGCTTCTGCGTCCATGCCAGGAGCCTAAAGCCCCGTTCACTAGAAAAGAAAAAGGAAGTAGACGTTCGGCGTTACCAAGCCGCCGCACTCCCCCAAGAAACCTGCTCAGTCCCCCCTCTCTCTATCTCAGCAGTGGATAGAGGAGCGGGGACCTGAACCCTTTTCCCTTCACTGTTTTAGATTAGGTTTGTAGATCCTTATTGATCTAGGGTTTGGATCTAGTGTCATCGACGAGGTGGTGGCGACGATGGTATTTTGGAATGAGGTCTCTCCCTACCTCGACGGTGACTTTCGATCAGGCGTCGGCGAAGGACCAGTGAGAGTTTGGTCTGTCAGATCTGTTGATCTTCTTCAGACTTTGGCAGTTGGTGTGCTTATCAAAGGAAGCAGTTGGTTGGCTTTCGATGCGGTGACTCGACCTCTTCTTTTGCTCTGTTCTACCGCGAGGTTCGAAATCTTCAACGCTCTATTTTGATGGTGAAAGATTGTAAGCCTATGTTTTTAGAGAATACCTCCAGTCAATGTTCTTTCAGTGGATACTAGATCTCGTCAGCAGCGAGTGGATTTTGTGGTCTTCAAAGCTATGTTTGGCGAGGGTATTTGCATATGGCCCTTTTCTTTGTTGTCTTTGCAGCGATCTTCAAGCAGATAATGGACGTCCGAAAGAAGAAGACGGCCAATTTGGTCTTTGGTGTACTCTTATATTTTATAGAGGTCATTTTATGTCCTTTTGGCCATTGATTGTACTAGCCTTTATTTTATTTGAGATATATCAGATGCGAAACACTCGTTTGATATATATATATATAGGATGTTGCCTTTTATCAACATTTCGTAATCTTGTATTGAATATTTACTAAATGAATTCAAATGGAAAAAGTTTCCACTGTAAAGTTCTACATCTTGTTAAGCACCGCAACTTTGGTACAGGATGTGTCTCCATCTGAGATGTTTGGAAATTTTAAAATTTTGAATATTAAAATATATGTATTTAAAATAAATATTTGAGACTCTCAATAACTTTATAAACCAAAAACTTATCAGCAACAAACTTGTAGATCAGGTCGGCCACTTGTAACTTTGGTAGTAACTATGTGAACATTCAAGTTCACATGGAAATTCAAATTTTTAAATTTTAGAATCTAATAACTCAAAACACATTTATTTGGGACTCTAAAGAACTTTAGATAAAAAATCAACTACAAAGTTGTAGATTGTTTTAAGAACTACAACTTTGACATACCATGTCAACATCCCAGATTATGTGAAAAAAAAATGAATTCGAAATTTTAAAATCTGAGATGATGGATGAGATTCCATCCATAGAGAGTTCGTTCCAATAAACTTATGGGACCTTCTTCTTTTCTTTTTGAATCCTAATAGAAGAATAAAAGAATTGGTATAAGAATTAAGATAAGTCAAACCATAAAGGAAAGGAGGTTCATGGGTGCGGGCAAAGATGTTACGATTCGAGTTATTTTGGAATGTATTAGTTGTGTTCGAAAGGAACTTAAAACATAATTTTGGTACTCCAAATAGTTTTAACTAAAAAAAAACTTTTCACTACGATGCTATAGATCATGTCAAGGGCTACAATTTTAATATAAAATGTCTTCATTCAAGTTCATATGATGAAGTTATGAATTATTTTTAGATTTACCTATTTTTAGAGGTGAGACTATTAAACATCAGATAATCCGCATATAATCTACGGATAATCCATATTCACGGATTTTGTCGATTTCATATCTTACTGGCACCCACATACAATTAGATTCAGATTGTCAAATGGATATTCATGCTAAAAATACGATTAGAGTGCTGTTGGATTGCAAGGTGCTACACTCTACAGTATTGCGTGCTACTTGGGTGCATGTTATCCTGCCATCAAGTTCTCGTTTTATTCTATTCTTAAACTAGCAATTGAAATAATAATATTACATTTTCTTATCATGTACTTAATCTTTAGTTTAAAAGTTTCAAACACGTTTTATTCTATTCTTAAACTAGCAATTGAAATAATAATATTACATTTTCTTATCATGTACTTAATCTGAAGTTTAAAAGAAGTTTCAAACACGCATACTATGAAGTAGATTATTTTGATATTGATATCATTAACCGGCTACTCAAGAGCATAGGATTTCAATTGCTCGATTGCTTACAAAGAGAATCATTTTTAGATTCAGACGGGCCCAAGCAACCGTTGCAAGGAGAATGGTGGCTCTTAAAGCTGTTACTATTGTTATGAGCTGAGGATTTTAAGGCACGAGAGATTGTGAAACAAAATTGAGCAATCACATTGATGAGTTTATAAACCAATTTTTCGTAATTGCTATGCAGACATTAGTTCATCACCAAATTATTTTATTACCCTTTTATATATAAATGTAAATAAATTAGTTTATCACCCTTTATAATCGCATCCCCTGTGTTTCTTTCATCATGGTATATACTGGTGGCCCTATTAGGCTGGACAGCGGAGATCCTGTTCCAGAGCTGGACGAATGTGGTTGGAGAGCTGTGATCCTGTTCAAGAGCTTAAGGGGGTGTTGGTTCCTTAGTCTAGATCTTAGTTCCTGTCCCATCGAATGTTTCGACACATGCATAGAGTATTAAATATAGATTAAAAAATAATTAATTACACAGATTACGACTAATTTGCGAGACGAATTTTTTAAACCTATTTAGTCCATGATTTGATAATGTTGTGTTACAGTAAATATATGCTAATGATAACTTAATTAGACTTAATAGATTCTCATAAATTAGTCTACTCCTGTGTAATTAGTTTTTTTATTAGGATCCGAACGTTCGAAGTCCCTGAATGCAAACACCCCGTAAGACTTGTCATGGTAATGTAATGGAACGGGCCATATCCACATGTACAATCATTTAACCCAGTTTCAAGTTCAAAATATAACTTGGAAATAAAAGGAAAAATTCAACAGATTGCAATCGAATTGCAAAGGAGGTACTAGGAAGATCGAAGTACAATAGAGCGCGGCGGGTAGAGCGGCTGCAGATGCGATCAGAGCCTGTCGGGATGTATGAGGAGTCATCACTTCGTGACATCAGGGGATTGACAGACTTTCATACATGCATCATCACCTCGCATCGAAAATCAACTCATCACAAAGAACAAATATCAAGAACAGACGATTGGAAGCACCAGGACGAAGGAAGCAACTCTGGATCTGACAGAAGGACGTAAAAACAAGTGGCTCAGAACTTCTTAGAGGATTTGTGCAACCAACACCGGCGTCCGGCGGACGCCTCCGGCACACGGATTTCTTTCCTCATCGCCAACAAATGCTCATAACGATACAGTAATCGCCAAACAGAAACAGCGAACAAATGCTCGAAACGATATATAGTAACCGGCAAACAGAAACAGCGAAGAAAAAAGAGTAGAAACAGGAGGACAGCAAGAGGGCGAAAGAACCGTCGGTGGCAGGTTAGCGACGGCGGGGTGGCGAGGGGGAACTTTCCCTGCGCCCTGTGTTTTATAGATCAGAACGGTGGACACCAAACCCTAGATGTCATGGGCTTGGTGACCGAGGCCCAGGAAGAGCGCAGCGGTCGACCTGGCCCATGGGCCTCATCAGATCAGTCAGTGTGGTCGAGGTATCTCTCCCTAAATTTCGCGTGCGCGCTTGCTGCCTTTTGCATTGCGATTTGCAGCTTCTCTCTATTGAGTAGGTGTACTCCATAGAAATGTAATTATGGGAAACGTGTCAATTAAAGGAGTCTAACTTTAATTAAGTTTATAGTAAATAGTATTAGCATTTATGTCTCAAAATAAATTTATTATGAAAATATATTCTATAACTAATCTAATGATATTTATTTGGTCTCATGAGTTTAAATATAATTTTAATCAAAGCTGAAACTGTTTGACTTCTCGAAATGTGAGAATTACATTCTTTCGTAGACGGAGGGAGTACATTGTTTTGGGACATCAGTCTTGGTGTAGTTTTTGCATGGCGGCAACGTTGTCTGTACAGAGAGAAATACATGAGGTGAGGAGAAAGAGAGACGTTCGGTCAAATAAGCCTGTTCATGTTTTCTCATTCGTAGCGGAGCTCAGCACCTAGGAGTGTCGCCGTGGTGACGGCGAGAGTACAAACTCGTCTCGTCACTTCTTCCCAATTGCCTCCCATTTTCAGGCACGCAGACACAGCTGTATGGGCGTGATTGGTTTGCGCTCGTATATGGGAGCCAGGCCCTCGGAAGAGAGGCTGAGAGCATGTAATATTGTATGTTTGGTTGCTTGCACTAGTCGAGTTGAGATGTTGTTTGGTTGCTCGCATGAGAATGTATTACATGAGATAAATCGTTATTGTTTAAGGCTAATAAACATAAAAATGAAATTTATTATGTGCAACTATTTTTCATTGTTCTTAATTTACCTTATTATTTCTTAATATTATTTAAAATACAATAATATTAATTAATATACACTAATCATGCACTAACAATGTCATTATCTGAGTAATTGCTCGCATATGGTGAGCCTGGCTATGGAGAAACACCCAAAGGCTCAGCCTGTTCGTTTGGCTGTGGCTTATCGTAAACGATCGTAAATTTCCAGCCGGAACAGTACTTTTCTCTCACACAAACCAGCCAGCAGTACTTCTTCACGAACCAGCAATGATATGAACCCGCCAGAAAAATACTGTTCCGGCTGCACAGGCAAACAAACACGCCTGATGTCATCACTTTTCTTCATTGCTAGCTTGACGATTACTCAAGTACTAGACAAGTAGTATGGACACATGGCAACAAGGAGAAGCAACAAACAGCACAGCTGGGATCATCTGCCCTCCCGTCCCCTTTTGTAGACTTGGTGAGAGAAGGGACGTAAAGCAACATCATAATTCACGAACAGCTAGACCTTGTTTGAATCCGTGGGTTTCTGATCTAGGTATTTGTAGCTTCAAGAAATATTTATCTTTAGTTTATAAATACAGACCCAAACCTTAAATATGGTGGCATGCTAATGGAGCCCTTATAAGCCTGCTAGTACGCAGGGGAAGCACTCGTCTCACTTCATAGGGTATGCATGCAATTGAACTTCAAAGAGCAGTGCCACGTTAAACATTTGATTGATCACTTCTTAATTTCTACCTTAATTTAATGCTAAAAACAGTCAATTCAATTACAAGAAAACAGCATGCTCAGACTAGAAAGCGTGACAATTAACAGGCATGCTTGCCTTATGATGGTTCTAGGCACCCGTAACATGGCACCTGAAGAATAGTTACAGTAACAGCATTCCCCAACCGAATTCAGCAAATGTGGGACAAACAGTTGGCAGCGATGGATCCCTATGCCGGATAGAGCCAAGCCATCTCTTGAACCACAATACTCAAATTTCTTTCCCACAAGACGGCAAAGACATATCCTTCCATTAAGTCTCGGTGAACACATCAGTTAACTCTGAGTTCTTAAGGTTCAGTACTCTTTTGATCTCTCTTCGTTTGAGAGGAAGGCAACATGGACCTCAGCTGAGTGTTCTCCATGTTTGACAAGAGCTGTGTGACAGTCTTAATTTGAGAGGCACTGCACAGTTTTTTAATACACAAAAGAAGAGTTTATTAGAGGTGATATTGAAGAAAATAAACTTCAACCTAGTTGGTTGGAAATCTGGACATGCGTGCAGTTTAGAAGAACCATTATGCGCCTTACAGAACTACAAGCTGGGATTTCAGTTTACTGATGGATGTGTACCAATGCGATCTGGTGGGAAATGGTCATTCCAATTGATCTTCTTGTTCAGAAAAAAATTGATGAGTCTGTCTTGCATCATTTTTTTAAAAAAAAAAGAAAAAACTGGTAAAAAAATTGAGACATCAACGATCATAGGCCACAAAACTGACATAAGTGATCCTTTTCTGGCAGGCAAAGAAGGAGAAAATAAACTTCAGCCTAGTTGGTTGGAATCTGGACAGAAAAAATGCAGCTAAAAAAGATAATCTGTTCGTTTCGCTGAAATTTAGCTTATGTTGATTTATTGTGAGAGGAAAACACTTTTCGTTCGCTGAAAAGTACTGCTGAAGTAGTGCTGCAGAACAGGGCGAATGAATAAATATGCATATAGGGGAAGCTAACCTTTGCAAACTCCTGTCCATATAAGCATCCAAGGATGAAATTACTTGAGGTAGCTGGTGCAGCACCTAGAACAGGATACAGATATTAATGGCTACTTTACAACTAGTTTTGGCATCCAATGCTACACTTATTTCTTACATGCTCTGTGTTCTTTGCAAAGGATGCTTTTTCCAACAGGTTCTTGGGTAGTTTTGCCAAGTGAACCTGAGACCACAAGTACATCTCTGCTGATTATCTTGGTTAACAAACTGATTGCTTGTACTTGTAACAACAATATATAACATCATAACGTCCCAACATGTCTGTTGTGGGCGCAGTTTCATAAACTTATTACTTGAAGGAAAGTATGGCAGTTCATTGAACTGTCTGAACCTTTATTGATTTATATATATGAGGAAAAATTAGGAAGAATCACAAGGGGGTTGAGGGATAGAGAGGTGGGTAGCGTTGAAAATACAAAACTGAACTATAAAACGACTCATAAGCTTAGTAGCACTCCTTAAATAAGTGATTTGGCATGTAGGTAATTGTAGACTGAAGTACAGGATCCATCTAACGTAACACCATGCTGCATCTACATGGACACTTAAGTGCAGCATTGTGGAAGTCGCTAGATGACAATCAAAGCGCGCTGCTTAATCAATGGCAGTTGAATGCCAACAATTTCTAGGTTACTTTTATCGAGCACGCATGAGAGCTGCACATTTTATTAAGAAAAAAAGGGGCCAAGAACCCTTACAACGTACACGCAGGCACTCGTATTTGTAAGAATACATTCGAGCGCTCTTTGTATACAGCAAAACAATGACCTCGACCAAAAAAACTACCTACTGCTCGCTCGCAGGCTCAAGGGCGAGAGGAACCAGCCAAACTCCAAAAGAATAATTTCTAGGTTATGTAGTATACGATGAAGATAATAACATTCATGAATTGGACAATCATTTCACCTTTAAAGCAAAAGTAGATCCATCAAAATTCCTAACCTCATTGTCTCTAAAGAGTAAAGAGAGACATCATGAACGAACTTCCGCATAATTTTAGTCAATTTCGCACAAATTTGGCAAAGCGTTGATTCTTGTGATCAGCAAACGGCTGTAAAATCATGCATACAATCGGAACACTCGAGAACCAACCAAGACGAGATGGGGACAGGAGGCGGGAGACCTGCGCGGGGGAGGACTGCTCCATGAGCTGGAGGAGGTTGGAGGTGGACCGCACTGCCTGTGCTATCTGCTCCGCCACAGCCGCCTTAGCCCCTCCACCACCGCCGCCGCCGGTCGTCGCAGCCATCCCCGCCACGTCGACTTGCCGTCTGTTTGGTTGCGAGGATGCCCAGGGGCGGGATGGGACGGCCCCAGGCTCGAGGCTGTTTGGTTGCGGAGGCTTTTACCCGTATCATTAAAAAAAGTGGTAATTACCCACCTATCGTTAAAAAAGTTGAGCTCCACCAACGTCACTGCTCTCAACTCTTTTATCTCCCATGCCATTCCGTCGATCTTCCGTTCGTTTTTTACCGTTTGCTCGCCCGGACATGTGGGCTCGACCAGCAAAGATGTCCAAACTACCTCTATTTCCTAATCCCTCTTCTCTCGGGCCGCTTTCTGCCTTCCTTTTGTGCACGCCTCTGCGCTCGCTGCGCCACCACTCTCGCTGCCGCCCTCCCTCGTGCTGAGCTCGCCCACGCCGCTCGCGATGGCCTGGCCAGAGCTCGTGCGCGCGCCATTCGTGGTGGCTGGGGCGTGGCTGGGACGGAGCTCGCCTCCTCGTGTCGTGTCTACTGGCCACCGAGGACCGTCTACGACAGTTCCGTTGGCCATGGCAGCTAGGGTAGCAGCGCCACAGGCCAAGGCAGTTGCGTCCGCGATCAGGGTAGGCGTGCCCCCAGCCAAGCCACCAGCAGCCGTGGCCAGGGGGCTACGCCCCGAGACATGAGGCCGACCATGGCAGCTGCGCCTTTCCTAATTTGCTCACGAACCATGATTTGTTCACATACCCTATACCCTCTATCCCCAATCTTATTTTGAGAGTCAACAACAACCAAGATTGATTGCAAGCCAAATTACGTTTCTCTCAAGCTAGCGAGAGAGCGCGTCCTTTCTCCAGCTCGCGTCCCTTTTCCAACTCCTTCATCTTCAGTCTCGAGGGGTTCTAGAAGCAGATCGGGGTGAGTGGCTGACGGCGACGCTGCCCATGGATGTTGTACCACGCAGGGCGAGTAGCCAGCTCAACGTGGCGCTGGCCCTGGGCGCGTAGTACCGCAGGGTGAGTGGCTAGCGGCAACGCTGCCCCCTGGACGCCGTATCGAGCAGGAAGAGTAGCCGCTGCCGCCGGCGGGACGAGAGCCGAGAGAGACTTGGAGTTGGAGAAGCAAATTCGTGCGCTCGATCAACCCTTCAAGGAATGCAACGTAATCCTCGACACCTGCGCCCGTGACTTCCTTGTCACCAGTTGTGGGAGGCATCCGGCGCGGGATTCACGGTTGGGTGGCATTTAGTAGACTGCTCGTTGGCAGCGACGCGGGATTCACAGTGGCCTGCTAGTTGGCGGCGTGTCGAGGTGCTGGAGCGCCTGCTCACGATGGCCAGCGTGTTGTGTGTTGATTCGGCCACCGGGATGGCATCCCCCATGCAGGGGCGACAGATGGTGGCCGCGTGTAAGGTCGAGATGGTGACTAGAGGGGGGTGAATAGTTCTTTTTAAAACTTAATCATGTTGGCTAACCGAAACAAGTGCGGAATTAAAACTATCGGTCTAGCCAAGACTACACCCCTCTGTCTATGTTCTCTAGCACCTTCCAAAGATATTAAACAAGCAACAAAGGTGCCGGGCTAGCTAGAGCTCACCTAACCAATTCTAGGAGCAAGGTCACATAAACCTATGCCTCTAGTACTTTAAGCAACAAGGAAGCTCCTACACATGCTAGTAAGCAAAAGCACAAAGCCAACTAAGCTCACTAGCAATGCTCAATGACAAGGCAACCAATGCCAAATTAGATAGCGCAATTACTTAGCTACACAAACTAAGTAATATGACTAACAAGGTTACACAAACCAAATTAGCCACGCAAGGGAGCTACTTCTATGCTTACACAAGCAAGAAGGTAATTAGCAAGCTACACAAGCTAACTAATTAAAAAAGCAACAACACAAGCTTAATGTATATGAAAGTAATCGCAAGCTTGTGTAACGGGGATGCAAACCAACGGGAAGAACAAGGTTGACACGATGATTTTTCTCCCGAGGTTCACGTATTTGCCAATACGCTAGTCCCCGTTGTGTCGACCGCTCACTTGGTGGTTCGGCGGCTAATTGGCATCACCCGCCAAGCCCGCACGTTAGGCGCCGCAAGAACCTACCCCGAAGGTGAGGGTAGCTCAATGACACGCTTTACTAAAGTTGCTCTTCGCAACTCCCGCGGGGCGAGCACAATGCCCCTCACAAGCTCTTCTCTGGAGCGCCGCACAAACTTCTCACGGGCTTCGACGGAGACCACCACCAAGCCGTCTAGGAGGTGGCAACCTCCAAGAGTAACAAGCACCACCGGCTTGCAACTCGATCACCTAGTGCCAGTCGATGCAACTTCATGATGCAATCGCACTAGAATCGCTCACTCACACAATCGAATGATCACTATCAAGTATGTGTGAGATGGAGGCTCCTAAGCACTCTCAAGCATGGACACAAAGTCCCCCGAGGTGCTCAGCTCCAGCCATGGCCGAAGGCCACTTCTATTTATAGCCCCATGGGCTAAACTAGCCGTTACCCCTTCACTGGGTGTTTTTCGGGCCGACCGGACGCACCGACCGTGCATACCAGACGCGTCCGGTCGCTATACCGGATGTGTCCGGTAGCTGTCTGACCGCCACATGTCCGACCGTTGCCTCCAACGGCTCTCTGACAACACGACCGGACGCTCAGCACGAAATGACCGGACGCTCAGCCGCTGAGTCCGGTCGAGTCTAGTAAGCCTCCAGGGCCGACCGGACACGTCAGTTAGAAAACCGACCGGACACTGAGTCTCAGCGTCCGGTCGAGTACAGCAAGCAGCCACCGACAACCGGATGCGTCCTGTCACACCGGACCGGACGCTGCCAGCGTCCGATCGACTGCTCTGCTGAATACTGCCTTCTCTGCTTCACACCGGACGTGTCCGGTGTGGTGACCAGACGCGTCCGATCGCTGAGTACGCCGCCAAATACCGAACGTGTCCGGTCACCATACCGAACGCGTCCGGTCACTCTGTAACCAGCGCGACTCACTCGTTTTCATCACCAACTTCTTCTCCTTTGAAAATGTGCCAACACCACCAAGTGTACACCAACATGTGTATGTGTGTTAGCATTTTCACAATCAATTTTCAAAGGATTAGCCACTCAACTTGCCACGCCACTCGATCCTAGCGACGATGCAAAGTTAGATCACTCGAGTGGCACTAGATGACCGATATGCAAACAAGTTTGCCCCTCTTGATAGTACGGCCATCTATCCTAAACCCGGTCATAAACTTCTCTACACACCTATGACCAGTGAAATGAAATGCCCTAGGTTATACCTTTGCCTTGCGCATTCCATTTCATCTCCTTCAATGTTGATGCAACACATGCACCAACATGATCAACAATGATATGATCCACTTCATATCATCACGTGATCATATTGGTTCATCGATCTTGACTTCACTTGCTCTTCACCATTGCCATCGTCCATTGGCGCCAAGTCTTGCTCAAGCTTCACCGCCACACGGTCCATCACTCCAAAGCCTTCGACTTGCCCTTCACGCTTGCAACCGGTCCATCAAGCCAAGTCTTGTCTTGATCTTCTCCACCTTGATCACATGACTCAATGTCATGTCTCATGTGCATTTAAGCTCCTTCATCATCACATGTGTGAGCTTTGCAACATCTCCAAGCCATTTTCACCTTCATGGCATATGTTGCTCACACACATGTACCTGTGTGACTAATCACATGTGTATCTCACATAAACACAATTAGTCCACCTAGGTTGTAATTCAATTATCAAAACCACACAAGGACCTTTCAATCTCCCCCTTTTTGGTAATTGATGACAACTCTACAAAGATATGGAAATTAAGCTCTTTTGGATTCATGTTGCTTGCCCAAGCAATTTTACCATGTGTAAATGATTTTGGACAAGTACCACAAACCCGAAATGGTAGTATTAGCTCCCCCTACATATGTGCTAGAGTATTTAATTTAAAGCTTGCACATATGCATAGATTGAAATTGTGGGAGAGTAATTACTACAAAACGATGCTAAGGTGTATAGAATAAACCTTTGAAGCGTGTACCAATCAGAGTTGCACCTTGAAGTTCATCCTTAGCACCATGGTTAGCTAGATATCACTTGGCAATAAAAACACTAGATACCTTGTGAGATCAACATTAAAAGCAAGGTACTAGCATTACTTGTAAAGCATACCAAGTGTCTAGCTATCATCCTATGCATGCTAGTTATCAAATCATCATTCAAGTTCTACAACTAGCATACACCACACAAGCATGCATATTTGAATTTGAAAACGTATGCAATGCAAACAAGCACATGAATATGCACATATCAAATGCAATCAATCAAAGTTCATGAGCTTGCTCCCCCTACTTGTGTGCTTCTCTTGTCCAAGAATTTTGATCCATCTCTTTTCTTTAATGTTGCTCCCTCTTTGTCCATGTCCAACCTCTATTTCTTTTATATCTCATCTCTCCCCCATTCAATCAAGCTTTCATATCTTTGTACAATCTCTCCCCCTTTGTCATCAATTTCCATAAAAGGTGTGCTTCTCATTGATGCAAAGGTATGCTTTTGGGGTAGATGGTTGAGGCTTGAATCTTGTATTTTTTATGGACATCACTTGATTGTTGGAATGACACGATTTGTAAATACCACTTGTAGCTTGTACCACTTGTATCTTGTGTAGGGCTTCTTGAGATACCACACATAAGATTTTTGATCTTGTGATCAATTTGTGGGACACCTCCCCCTATGTGATAGCATGGGTCATCCATTTGATACACTTGAGCTCTTGTAGGTGAGGGATGCATTCTTCATTTGATGATCACTTAAAGTTGAGGATCACTTGTGGAACCATCATCTTTCATGGTTGATACTATGTATAGATACCACTTATAGGAAGTGAATACTATTTGAAAGAATCTTCTAGTATGGAACCACTTGTTTGATTTATCAATAAAGACCATTTCTTGAACATTTGCTATCTTCATGAGTACCACTTATAGGATATCACTTGTGAGTTGATCTAGACATTATTTGTAGATTCTTGATAAAATACTTGAGTCTAGATACCATTTGAAACAAACTAGATATCCATTTGCATTGTTGTCTTATGCTTGTACTCTTATCACTATCATGAGCTTCTATGATTGACTTGAACTAAAATGATTTGCCTAAGCTTCCAAGTTCAGTTTGAACCAATGACAAGCTTCTTCACACCTCTTGCAAGGGTTATCTTGCCAATGTTGTACTTGTCACTTGTTAGCAATCCAAATTAAGTCAAGTACTTGGGTTCACTAGCTCATGAACAAATTCATATACTAACCACTAGATCAAGTAATCATTCAAACAATAGTGGTAGCACTACTAGAAATGTGTTCATCAATGACGATTCAGTCATGACGCTTACAAATTTCGTCACAGAACAAGCGCTTTCTATGACGAAATTTCCAGCTTCGTCATAAGTAACAAGTGACGGAGCTTTGGCACGAAGAATAATGATGAAAACAAAAGAATCGTCATAAAACAACAAAACTAAATCGTCATAGATCGTTTGGCTCGTGTACCACCTTGAGGACGTGGCGCCGTGGTCCCACCTCGAGGACGTGGCGATGTGGTCCCACCATTGGGTCCCAACCTCGAAGACATGGCGATGCGGTCCCACCAGCGGGTCTCAGCCTGAGGACGTGGTGGCAAACAAGTGGGGCAGCGTGGCCCACACGGTCCAGGTGGACCTACATCCTTCCGTCTCCCTTTTTTTTTGCCAAAAAATAGCGCACGCAGGGAGATTCAAACCCGCGACCTGCTGCTAGACATGTTGGTGCATTACCACTGGAGCACTCGGCGTTTTGTGATAAAGGCATGCATGTTTTTCTATTTGTAAACGTATAATATGATAATTGATGATTTTTTTCCTAAAATTTTCTAAAATCATTCTCTATCAATTTATTTTGTTGGTTTTGTCAATATATACATATGAAAAGTTTAAGCAATTTAAAATTTGAATTTAAAAAAATTGCAACTTCAGACAAGATTTTAGTTCCCCAAATGATTTCAGCTGAAAAAGTGATAAATACCAAAGTTGAATAACTCATCAAGATCTACAACTTTTGTATTGGTCATGTCTTCATATGACAAAGTGGTAACGACATTGTTCACAAATGTGACACATCTCTCATAAGGTTTTATAAACTATATGAGACATGTGTAAGATTAGTGAACAATGTGTGCTAAGAATTTGTCAAATGAAGAAATGACCAAAATAAAAGTTATAGATATTCATGAGTGGAACAACTTTGGTATTCATCGCTTTTTATGTTGAAATCAATTTGGATCTCAAATTTTGGTTCGAACTTGTCGTTTTTCAAAATTTCAAATTTGAAAGGTTTAAATTTTGTCAAATGATAAGATGACTAAAATAAAAGTTGTAGATATTAATGAGTTGAACAACTTTGGTATTCATCACTTTTTATGTTTAAATCATTTTGGGTCTCAAATTTTGGTTCGAACTTGTTGTTTTTAAAAAATTCCAATTTGAAAGGTTCAAATTTTGTCAAATGACAAGATGACTAAAATAAAAGTTGTAGATATTAATGAGTTGAACAACTTTTGTATTCATCACTTTTTATGTTGACATCATTTTGGGTCTCAAATTTTGGTTCGAACGTGTCATTTTTTAAAATTTCAAATTTGAAAGGTTCAAATTTTGTCAAATGACAAGATGACCAAAATAAAAGTTGTAGATCTTGATGAGTTGAACAACTTTTGTATTCATCACTTTTGCATATGAAATCATTTAGGGTTTGAAAATTTAGTTTGAACTTGTCAAATTTCAAATTTCAAATTGATGAGTTGCAGAAGAAGTCCACTGGCAGGAGCTGGACCACGGGCCCTGGGCTAGGGCCCACTCCCTCCTCATCCCTATTTACAGCCGACGAACGGCCCGGATACCTCGGGTTCCTCCATCGCACCCACCCGGAGCGCCTCCTCTTCTCCAGCGTCCGATCCCCATTCCCCACTTCTCCTCCCTCTGCGGCCAGCTCTTGCCCCCTTCTCTCCCCTCCTCACCTCCCCGCGTGCGCGTTTTTATAAGGTACGTACGGCGCGTCGACACGCTGCGCGCCCGCCACCTTCCGATTCCCGGTGGTGCCTCTCTAAGCTCTGACGCGATCGATGCCGTGTGGCTTCGTCTTGGTGGATCTAGGGTTTCGGCGGAGGCGCCCGGTTGCCGGCGATGGTGGACGACGGCGGGAGCCACGAGGGTGGCGGAAGCGGCAGCGGCGGCGGCTACCGGGAGCAGGACCGGTTCCTGCCCATCGCCAACATCAGCCGTCTCCGAGTTCATATCCTTTGTCACCAGCGAGTGAGTTGACACGACGGCCTCGTTCGCTTGTCTTAAAGTTCGGCTTGTTCGGCTTGTTTTTTCAGACGGAACAGTGTTTTTCTCTCACAACAATTCAGCCGGAACAGTGTTTTTCAGCCAGTTTCAGCCAAAGTTCAGACCAGCGAACGGGGCCGACGTCCGGTAGCGTAGCCTTGGCCTTGGATCGTGTTCTCCTTTTTAGTTTGAGACAGTTTCTGATGTATGTGGCGACGGCGCGGATGCTGCTTGCAGGGCCAGCGACAAATGTCAGAAGGAGAAGAGAAAGACGATCAACGGGGACGATTTGCTTTGGGCGATGGCTACGTTAGGATTCGAGGAGTACGTCGAGCCTTTGAAGATTTACCTACAAAAGTACAGAGAGGTCATTGATGGCTTTCCCTCACTGTGTTGTAGATGTGGATCTTCTCTCTTTATTTTAATGTTTTGTACATCTCTCTCATGGTGTTTCTTTGTGCCCTTTGCATATTCAATTCTGGTGATGGGCTGATGATTGCAGATGGAGGTATGCAATCTTCATACTTTTATTTATTTTTTCTGTCAGAACAACACTTATTTGACTTTGCTTTGGCTGAACTGTAGAAGTGTACATTGTACTCAACATTATCAGGTTATTAACCTATAACACCTTAGTTAGAAAATATAGAGCACTTGACAGGAAATACATAATCAGTTTAGGAACCTGCAAACTAGTAGGCATTAACACCTGAACAAGACTGCTACTTCTAAGAAACAGTGCATACATGATCTCGTTTGTTTTCTAAATTGCCTATTGTTTGTTGGATCGCACGACTTACCAAGCAAGCTCCTGGGCAACTAGTGTTGTTGCTGTGAACAAGTTAATAGTCTCATGTACTGTTTGCACATCGAGGATGCAACTGAATATTGATCACAATTTTTCGGAAAATTCTTGTAGGGTGATAGTAAGCTGTCTACAAAGGCTGGCGAGGGCTCTGTAAAGAAGGATGCAATCAGTTCCCATGGTGGCACCAGTAGCTCAAGTAACCAGTAGCCGAGGTGGCTTGCCAGATCCGGTACATCGGGTACCTCCATGGCAAGACCGACGAGAGCATCAACGAGGGAGATTTTTGTACAAGTGTTAGGTAGTTCACTATCTTTGCACCGTCAGGTAGTTCAGTAGTAGAGATTTTTGAAATTTCAAGTCATATCTCTGCACCGTCAGGTAGTTCAGTAGTAGAGATTTTTGTACAAGTGTCAGGGGTAGTTCAGTAGTAGTACAATTTGTTTAGAAATCATGAGATCCATATATGTTAACTGCTATGATCCATATATGTTAGCTTATCTGAACCTGAAGAACTCATGGTACTGCATTCAGAACAATAGAAAGGCAGTTCATGCTGAGCATTCAGACAATTTGAGATGTACATTTCATAGAAGTTGTATTGGGGCATAAAAGAGTAGACAACTTTGCAGGAGTTGAAAAATTACCATCTTACTGTTTTTCAGATAAATAGGTATCTTGTCATATATTCTTTCTCAATCAGTTTCCAAAGGATCTTCTCATTTTAAACCTATGATCTCATCTGACATGTTCATTATCTTGTAGGAATCAAGTGAAAAGAACAAGCAGAATCGCCGTAAAGTCAAGTATCATCAAGCTACGGGTTCTCGCAGCTATGTGGCACACTTACATGCATATGTAAGTAAAGAGTACCCTGTACATATTTGCACTAAACAACTTATTTTGCATTTCATCTGAGAAAACTTTGCTGTAATTGATTATCTATGAAACAGAAAAAGAAGAAAAACAATGCAGAACCAAGCACAGAACAAAATGAAGAACTTGATGCGGTGGAGGCCTTCAAGACCTGCCATACCAGCTCCAAACATGGTCTGACTGAACTAGCAAGAGAAGCAGTTGTAAGTCACGACATCTGTTTCGCTGTGCCAACAACTATTCATTAATTGGATAATATGTCTTGTTTCAAACATTTTGTATTCTGTCTTTTGCTCAAAACTGGTCATAATCCAATATAGCTAGACATACTTGCTAAATAATAATCCTATGTTGTTGACTTCTACTTATATTCAGTTACCTGACAACAAATAAATGACTCATGATTGCATACCTATTTGGCATCAGTTTCTGTCAATGCAGCATAGGTTTTTATTTTTTAAAATACATCTTGTGTGATATTTCCTCCTCAAATTAATGCAATAAGTATCAACTAATGATGGGTCCGTTTCAGTCAAATATGGAAGCTTTGAGGACAGAACCTGTTGCTGAAGGTGAGACAGCAGTGTCCAGTGTGCAGGTTGTGTCCCAGGTGCTCTCCCAGAACAGCTCAAACTTTTTCCTGAAGAGTGTTGGCATCAAACCAGTGCCATCCTCCAAATCATCGTCATCAAATGAAAGCGAGCTTCGGGAGCAACTAGCAGCTCAAGCTACGGCTGCTGTACAAGGTGAAATCGATGAACTCAGGAAGAGAAGTGAAGAAGCTGAGGAAAAGCTGGTGAGGACACAAAAGGAGATGGAGGAGTACAAGAAGCTGACAGAGATAAACAACAAGGCAATGGAGGAGAACAATGCGCTGCTCAAGCGTATCTTGGCCATCAACAATGCTTCTTCGACATGAGCGCTGCTCGTAGCTGCTGGTTCATTAAGCAAGGGGTCTACTGGTGATTTTGTTTATGTAGTAACTTATGTTGCTGGTGGTTGGCAACTTTTTATTATTTCCTGTGATGTTAATGTGAACTGAGATGAAACTAGTTGTTCAAATATGATGTCTAGTGAGTTATGTGAACCGAGTTTAGAATTGTTGATTAAGTTGTTGGTCATTGGAATACTGGATCTGTTAATTTATGGAAGCTTTTGGTCATTCTAGTATTATTTGCATTCTATAATGAAATCAGCATCTACACTTGTGATGAATTATCTGACCTTTCTGTGACGATTTGGTAATTGATTGTGATGAATTTCTATTTACTTTAGTGACGAAAATGAGAACCTATCACAGCAAGCCTTGTGGCCCAATAAAAATTGGACACGTGGACCATCCACATCACTGGCCACGTCAACTGCCACGTGGTCGGACACGTCACCTGCAATGTGGACGCGCCACATGGACAAGACACGTCAGCTGCCAGCGTGGCAGACGTCGTCTAGCCGCCTAACAGACGGCAAGTCATGACGAAAAAGGGGCTATATCAATGACGAAAATAGATCGTCATAGAAAGAATACACTTCTATGACGGCGACCATTTCGTCATAGAACAAATGCACATCTATGACGAAAATAGACGTTTTGTCATGGTAGGTAAAATATGACGCGCATTCAATGACGAATACCATATCGTCACAAATTCGTCATAAAATAATATATGTGACGATTTTGGAGTCTTCAGTGATGAAAGAAGAGCATCATTGATGTACACATCCCTAGTAGTGTAGGCTATGAATTTAAACATTTCATTTGTTATGCATGATCCTATGAAGCTTGTACTATATGCACTAACCGCATACTAGTAAGGGATGAAATGATCATGCACATTACAAGGATACCTTTGCTATGTTGGAGTAGAGGATAGTCACATAGATTCCAATTCATTACTCCAATAGCAATGTGAAGTCCAATTATAAGCTTGGTGAAGACCAATAGATATCATGTTGAATTTTATTCTTCACCCATATGAAATGAATACCACTTATGATCAAGTGCACTTTCTTGTTGTGGTTGACTTGCTTTATCTTTTGATCTTTGCTTGCATGAGAGTATCAATTTGAGAATATCACTTGACATATCATGATTAGCTCTCTTTTGGGTGTTGCTTCCTTTTCTTAATCAACCCTTTTGATTGCTTCAACTAAGCATCTCAAATGTTCCTCGGATCACCACTTCCATGTTAGCCTTCCAAGTACCACACTTGGTTTACCTATACATAGGCGGCAAGCCCCTACACTAGGGAGAAGTGACCTCTCTCCAAGAACCATTCTTGACACTCACTTGAAATAACTTGATTGATTGATCCAAGTGATGGACTTAACTTGATGAGTAAACTTGATTCCTTCTTTAAGTCCTTTGCTTTCTTCTTGTTTAAGTTCTTTTCTTTCTACCAAATGATTTCCAATAGTCACTAGAACTTAACCTTCAACTTCATCTTGAGTTTGATCTTGATCTTCCAATTTTAGTACCAAATATATGCAAAATACACTACACAATCAAATGGCCTTGTACTCTTTTCTTGTCATGCTTTTAGATCATCTCAAAACCAAACTTAGGTACCTCAAACACTTGTAAACATGTTTCCAACTTGAGGACCTTTCAATCAAAGTGACTCTAGATCAGTCTAACATTTGTCACTTTTCTAATAGATTTTGTACCCTTCAAAGAAATAAGCATATCTCCCAAAGTACAAATCCAAATACCACTAAATTGGGTGGAGATGTTCTTTACTAAGTTATCTAGCAGCTGTAAAAAATTTAGCTTCATTGGACTTCTAGATTGCTGCCATATTTCAATTCTTCCACCACTGCTACATGCTGAAAACTGCTGCAGTATAGCTGACAAGAACCACTCCAAAACCGAAGCATTTCTTATCCAATTTTCATGAAATTTCTACAGCATCTTATACCATAAGTCTAGGGCATGTACACCAATTTTTATGCCAATCCAATAAGTTTTGATTTCTCAAACAAGCTCACTCAGATTTTCAATATATGACAGATTTTAATCACTTGAGCTATACTTCATCAAATATGAATCAAACTTGATACTAACTTGTTTGAATACTTCTATAAGACATATATCCATTCAAACCACTTACTAAAAGTCATCTCATGAATTTATCCAACACAAATCAATCCAAACTTGACTACTAATCAATTATCCATTCAATCATCTCATAGCAAGCAACATTGCATATTTATCCAATTCAATCAACTCATATGCACCCAAATGAAATGATCAACAAAAGATATACTTTTGGTTAGCTCATGATCATCCAACTAGCAAGCTTCCACTCAATTATTTGCAAGTCATCAAATATATTCAATGAATCACTAACAACTTGAATTATAGCACTTGTATGTTGTAGCACATTTGGACTTCATTCAATTTTCATTTAGCATTGGGTTGGATATGCACTAAGCTTCAATGCTTGATTCAACATATGATGATTAATATGAACACTATTTGAATCAAGCCTCCAATGCCATGGTACCTACACACATTCATCCACTTTTTGATGGTACCCAAACAATTTTGGGTCCTCTCAAGTTAGGAGCAACATACTTAGGCAATGCCTTAGTATGAGTAGCGGGATATTTTGCAATAGCAACCATAGAGGTACCATCACCATCCTTTCTAAGCATATCATGATCATCAATTGAAATAGGCTTAGAAATTTTACCTAGGGGACATGAATGTGCCATGTGCCCCCTTTCCCAGCATGAGTAGCACTTTCTCTTTGCTTGAGCCTTCTCTTCTTTGCTCTTGTGGTGCTTCTCATTGCCTTGCCTCTCATGGATTGCTTGAGCCTTCTTCTCAAGCTTGGTAGGACACTTAGAGGCAAAGTGTCCCATACTTCCACACTTGAAGCACTTGATGTAAGCAAAATCTTTCTTCTCATCTTCATTCTTGCTCATCATCTTGGCATCTTGAGTTTGCATTGGATGCCTTGCCTTTCCACCCCTTCTTGTTTTCTTCTTCTTTATCATCAAATCACTACCATCTTCATGGTTGATCTTGATTTGAACTTGGGGTGTCTTCTCTTGCTCAACTTGTGGCTTAGGTTGAGGCTTCACTTGTTGCTTCACCAATTGCTTGGTTGGGCACATTGAGGTAAGATGACCCCAAGTGCGGCACTTGAAGCACTTCACATGCCTTAGCCTCTCTTCTTCTTTCTTCAACTTGAGCTTTTCTTCATTGGGGCAACCATTTGCAAGATATCCCACTTTATGGCACTTGAAGCACATGAAATGAGAGAGCTTCTCTTATTCTTGCTTCTTCATCTCTCTTTCATATCTTCTCTTGCCCTATCTTTTTCCCTTGATCTTGCTCTTGTTGAAGTCAATGCCACTTATGTCATTGCGGCTTTCTTGATAATTGACTTTGCTAGTCTTGAAGCCGACTCCACTCTTGTCACCAAAGTTTCTTTGAGTCTTCAACATATGCTCAAAGGTGACTTGAGAGTTGTAGCACCTCTCTAACTTGTTGCTCAATTTCTTCACTTGTTCATTGAGCTCATTGTTCTCCTTCAAAAGGTTAGTCTCACAAGACATAGAAGTAGAACAAGCATCTATATGTGAAGAGCATGGCATTTCTAATAAATCATCACAAGAGGTGGATACATGCTTCTTTCCTATATCACAAGGATTAGCAATAGTATGTGATTGATCAATTGACCCATGTGATGAACTCTCATTGTTTTTAAGTTTCTTTGTAAATACTTTAATGAGAGAAGCATGTTGTTCTAATAATTCATCATGAGATGCAAGTAGTGTCTCATGATTCAATTTAAGCTCATCAAGTGAAGATTTATATGCATCAAGTAATTTCTTATGTTCTTCACAAGAGTTCTTTAGAAATGAGTTTTCATTTTCTAATTTCAATGTTTTAGCTTTCTCATTTTCTAAAGACATGGTCATGCTAGCAAGTCTACTAACAAGCTCATCATATGAATCAACATGATCAACCACATCATCATTTGATACCTTAGTGTCACCTTGTGACATGAGACAATGTGGTGTGGTGGTTGGGCTTGTAGTAGCATCATCATGGCTTGAGCATGAACCATCATCACCATCAAGTGTGCATGGGGTAGCATCATCACTTGCAACACTTGTGGCATCATCATCAACCTTGTCAAGTGAACTTGTAGTGGATCGATCATCATCATCACTTGACCATGAGGTGGAGCAATCTTTCACAATCACCAAATTGTGATCATGCTCGACACACTCATGCACCTCCTTCTTAGGCTCATCCTCCTTCTTCAATTTGTCATCATCCCATGTGGAGGAATCACCGAAGGTTTCCTTGATGGACTCCCATATCTCAGGAGCGGTTCCCTTGATGTTTACTTGTTTCATCAAATCAAAGCTTAAAGCATCCATTAGAAAACAATAAGCATGTGCATCAAATTCATAGAGAACTCTTTGAGCTTTGGTGAGATTTCTATGGTCCAAGACATGGGTGAGACCACTTGTTACAACCCACCAAAATTTAGGTCCCTTTGCACGAAAATGATCAAGCATGTGATTTTTCCAAAGTGCAAAGTTCGTGCCATCAAAAATGTGTGCCTCACAAACATCTAGCCCATTAGACGCCATCCTCTCGGGTCGGTGAAGACCACAAATGAGAGACCTAGCTCTGATACCACTTGTAAGGTCGAGATGGCGACTAGAGAGGGAGTGAATAGTCCTTTTTAAAACTTAATCATGTTGGCTAACCGAAACAAGTGCGGAATTAAAACTATCGGTCTAGCCAAGACTACACCCCTCTGTCTATGTTCTCTAGCACCTTCCAAAGATACTAAACAAGCAACAAAGGTGTCGGGCTAGCTAGAGCTCACCTAACCAATTCTAGGAGCAAGGTCATAAAAACCTATGCCTCAAGTACTTTAAGCAACAAGGGAGCTCCTACACATGCTAGTAAGCAAAAGCACAAAGCCAACTAAGCTCACTAGCAATGCTCAATGACAAGGCAACCAATGCCAAATTAGAGAGTGCAATTACTTAGCTACACAAACTAAGTAATATGACTAACAAGGTTACACAAACCAAATTAGCCACGCAAGGGAGCTACTTCTATGCTTACACAAGCAAGAAGGTAATTAGCAAGCTACACAAGCTAACTAATTAAAAAAGCAACAACACAAGCTCAATGTATATGAAAGTAATCGCAAGCTTGTGTAATGGGGATGCAAACCAACGGGAAGAACAAGGTTGACACGATGATTTTTCTCCTGAGGTTCATGTGTTTGCTAACACGCTAGTCCCTGTTGTGTCGACCGCACACTTGGTGGTTCGGCGGCTAATTGGCATCACCCGCCAAGCCCACACGTCGGGCGCCGCAAGAACCTACCCCAAAGGTGAGGGTAGCTCAATGACACACTTTACTAAAGTTGCTCTTCGCGACTTCCGTGGGGCGAGCACAATGCCCCTCACAAGCTCTTCTCCGGAGCGCCGCACAAACTTCTTGCGGGCTTCGACGGAGACCACCACCAAGCCATCTAGGAGGTGGCAACCTCCAAGAGTAACAAGCACCGCCGGCTTGCAACTCGATCACCTAGTGCCACTCGATGCAACTTCACGATGCAATCGCACTAGAATCGCTCACTCACACAATCGAATGATCACTATCAAGTATGTGTGAGATGAAGGGCTCCTAAGCACTCTCAAGCATGGACACAAAGTCCCCCAAAGTGCTTAGCTCCAGCCATGGCCGAAGGCCACTTCTATTTATAGCCCCATGGGCTAAACTAGCTGTTACCCCTTCACTGGGCGTTTTTCGGGCCGACCGGACGCAGCACCGGGTGCTGCACCGATCGTGCATACCGGACGCGTCCGGTCGCTATACCGGATGTGTCCGGTAGCTGTCTGACCGTCACGTGTTCGACCGTTGCCTCCAACGGCTCTCTGACAACACGACCGGACACTCAGCAAGAAACGACCGGACGCTCAGCCACTGAGTCCGGTTGAGTCCAGTAAGCCTCAAGGGCCGACCGGACGCTGAGCCTCAGCGTCCGGTCAAGTACAGCAAGCACCCACCGACGACCGGACACGTCCGGTCACACCGGACCAAACGCTGCCAGTGTCCGATCGACTACTCTACCGAATACTACCTTCTCTGCTTCACACCGGACGCATCCGGTGTGGCGACCGGACGTGTCCGATCACTGAGTACGCCGCCAAATACCGGATGTGTCCGGTCACCATACCGGACGCGTCCGGTCACTCTATAACCAGCGCGACTCACTCGTTTTCATCACCAACTTCTTCTCCTTTGCAAATGTGCCAACACCACCAAGTGTACACCATCATGTGTATGTGTGTTAGCATTTTGACAATCATTTTTCAAAGGATTAGCCACTCACCTTGCCACGCCACTCGATCCTAGCGACGATGCAAAGTTAGATCACTCGAGTGGCACTAGATGATCGATATGCAAACAAGTTTGCCCCTCTTGATAGTACGGCCATCTATCCTAAACCCGATCATAAACTTCTCTACACACCTATGACCGGTGAAATGAAATGCCCTAGGTTATATCTTTGCCTTGCACATTCCATTTCATCTCCTCCAATGTTGATGCAACACATGCACCAACATGATCAACAATGATATGATCCACTTCATATCATCACGTGATCATATTGGTTCATCGATCTTGACTTCACTTGCTCTTCACCGTTGACATCGTCCATCAGCACCAAGTCTTGCTCAAGCTTCACCGCCACGCGGTCCATCACTCCAAAGCCTTCGACTTGCCCTTCACGCTTGCAACCGGTCCATCAAGCCAAGTCTTGTCTTGATCTTCTCCACCTTGATCACATGACTCAATGTCATGTCTCATGTGCATTTAAGCTCCTTCATCATCACATGTGTGAGCTTTGCAACATCTCCAAGCCATTTTCACCTTTATGGCATATGTTGCTCACACACATGTACCTGTGGACTAATCACCTATGTATCTCACATAAACACAATTATTCTACCTAGGTTGTCACTCAATTACCAAAACCACACAAGGACCTTTCAGCGCGCCATCCGCGCCTCCGCAGGCGGTGCCCAGGGTGCCGGCTGCGGGTCACTCGGCGGCTTAGCTCGGCTATAGGGAAGATAAGAGAGAGAGAGGAAAGTTTGGGTGGCTAACAAATGGGCCCCACTGTAGGGTAAAGTGGTTATTTCATCTATCTGTTTGACATCGTTGGAGATAAAACTAGACGGAATGGCTTCGAGGACAAAAGAGTTTAGAGTAGTGGCATATGTGAGAACTCAACTTTTTAATGGTTTATGGGTAATTAACAACTTTTTTAATGGCACACAAGTAAAAGCCTCTCGGTTGCAAGGTCTGTGGGTGCGAGGACGTCCCGAGAGCGGATATTCGCCCAAGATGCGGGATCACTTCGCCCGCAAAAATCGAGTGGACGGGGGCAGCCTCGGTGAGACGACCGTACGACTGCCGCACGCGCACGCAAGAGAACAGGAAGAAGTCGGGGCTCACAGGCCGGGGTTGGGGAAGAAGTGGGTGACCTTCCACCAGGGAGCTCGACCGCCTGACCACCACGTGGGTGAGCGCACGGTTGATGCTGCCAAGGAAGGATGCAGAGGAGTCACATGGGGAAGCTTGGAACAAGGTGGACGCGTGCGGCCAGCCAGAGCTCGACGGCCACCGGCAGCGACTACGGAGGCGAGGCCCAGGCGCACGGCCACGGGGTTGTGAGCGACGGAGATGCGGTTCTGCGATGGAAGAGAATGAAGAAGAAAGGATAAGGAAGAGGAAAAAAGAAAAAAAGAAAAAAGAAAAGGAAAAAAAGTAAAATAAACTAAATAGTGGGCCCTACATGTCAATGACTCATCAGAAAACTAGTCATCCCGCCCCTCCTCATCCAAACAAAATATAGAAGGGAAAATTGGTTTTATAGCCCTCAAAGATCCACAGAATCGTAAAGTACCACTGAAAGATGTCTCCAACGTAAAATACCATTGAAAGTTCCAAACCCTAACTAATTCTAACACTCTGTTACCTTTTGGCTCTAACGACGTCAAATAGGACAAAAGTACCCCTGAACCGTTATATCTCATTTCAGTAAGCTGAGAACGACTGTTTCACCTATATCACCACATAAGTTATGGCTCTAACTAATTCTAGCACGTTGTTTGAGCACATAAACCACAGCTATTTCAGGACATCAACCGTCCAAGTGAAATAGCCATTTCAGCAACACATGCAAAACACAGTAATTTTAGCACATAACAGTGATTCCAGGCAGGAAAAATGGTAATTTCAGCACATTAACCATCCAAGATAACAAGCCATTACATCATCCCTTTTAGCAACAGTCTTGATAGGGAATTTGAACACAAAAAACAGTAATTCTAGCACACCACAACCATCTTCCAGTACACATAACAGTTGACAAGTTTTAGTACACACAACACAAGACAAGTTCAGGACATAGCACAAGTTCTAATTTTCATCTAACTAGCAGATAACAATGCCATAGATAGCTTTTTGCATGACAAATCCAAGCCTCATTTATGATGAGCCTTCTAGCAATGCCTCCTGGAGATATATCTTGTGATTTGCTCCTGGTTGTAGGCCGTAGACTGGCTGGTGTGGAAATAGCAGCCGCCATTTGTCTTGTTGTTGGCCCTGGACTTACACGTGATAGTGTGGCTAAGGAAGTAGAGGTTGTTGCAAATTCCTTCTTGGATTTTTAGGAGCATTGGTGGACTTTGTAGTATCCTTTGCTTTCCTCTTACTACACAACAGGAAGGTAGTGAAGGCATAAGTAGTAAAAATGATGAAAACACTCATGAACATGGTATTGAAACTAAGGTGAGAGAGCTTAAATGTACCTAGATTTCTTGTTTTCTCCCCTTTATTATCCACTTTCTTGTTTTCTTGCAGCACTTTTGCAATCTTATCTCCTTCAGCTACCTTTGCCTTCTTGAAATACCTCCATTCTTCATCAGCCCCAATTGGTTCATCTCCGTCAGGGTCAACACCGGGCTCCATGTAGTGCTCCTTTTCTTCCTCTTCTACTCTAGCAGGACCAGCGGCTGTAAGTCCAAGTTCGAGTACTTTAGCCCATTCTTGACCATTATATTGTGGCACCTCTTGTTTAGCTTGAGCCGAGGACTCATTCACCTCATCTGTGACTTGAATATGTTGCTCATTCAACTCATCTGTCACCTGAACTAGCTGCAACTTGCTATCTATGACCAGATTGTTTTCATTGAGTCACATTCAGAGCACCTACACTTGAGCATCTATCAACCATCATAATAAACTTCACCTATCTTGATGCCCGCAATAAGGTCAGAAGCTCCTTATCACTAGCAAGCCACATTATTTGACCATTCTGATCTGAATACCAGAAATTTGGTTCTTGATAACTTGCCCAGTTGTAATGCTTTGAAACATCGTCCTCCATCTCAATGATGGAGTACTCCTCTGGATCCACCCACCACTCCAAACGCCAGCCTTTACAGTACATAGATCGATCATCCTCGATAGTAGAGAATGAGTAGACATCAATGAAAATTTTACAACCATTCTTCTCATCGATCCTGAAAGAGTAGCAGTGCAGGAAATTAACAGCACTGCCTGTAGCAATTTCCATAGGATCAAGATCAACACTGACCAACCGCATCCATACACCACAAACGGATCACATTTTTAGAGAAACAAACTAATTTAACATAGAGCATGTGACAGAACTACCCGAAATAACGTACTTATAGATGCGCTTGTCTTCCACTGACACTAAGCGCCCTGAGAGCGTGCTACATCGGGCAGGTTCCGTCGGGCACACCCCAAGGGAGAGCCCAAAAGATCCACATTTTCCCTAATGATCCAATAATAAGAACGAGTTACAAACTTAGTCCATTTCATACATCCAGAGTTCTTAAAAATTTGTATTATTACATTATCAAAGTCAGAGTGCAAAATATTAAACAGCAGAATAAAAATAAACATCAAGTAAACATCTATCGATAATAAGCAAGGATCCGTCTGTGCCCACCTGAAGAATCCTTCACACAACGGCTATGTCTCAAGCAGTACCTACAACAGGGGTAAATAAACCCTGAGTACACAATGTACTCGTAAGACTTATCCGACTAGTCGGAATAATTTCTTGACTCCAAGGGATATGATAAGCTTTATGGTTTGCTGGTTTCCTTTTTGCAGAAAGCAATTCTAATAGTGAATCCTTATTTATGTTATTATTAGCAGTCATGATTAATTCATTATCTAGCCATTCTATGTAAGCACATGTTCTACTTTCAAGCAAGAGTTGAGCAAACAGTTCCATTTCATCACCTTTCATCTTTCAGTTCTTACTACGGTGCTAGAGTTTAGACAAGTTGTACCGATACGGTGGCAATTCATGAATCAATGTGACTAGCTGGGTACCCCAAAACACATGCCTCACTTATACCCTAGGCATAAGCAGGACCAACTCACCACTCTCCTGTCAAGGGGTCTAGGTCCCCATCCAAACTTGGACTTCAAGCCCCCGCTCCTCAGTCCTGGACTTAGTGCGGTGCTTAGACCTCCACCATCCCTGCCTCCAATCAGTCAGTCTGGAAAGAGCTAGAACCCATGACAAGAGAGCAACAAGCCTTCCCTGCGCCCATACCTAAGTATGTGCTCGGGATAATAAATCTATGACTTGCCCAGCATCCATTGCAACGGCTGGTCCTTAACCGACATAGATAGGGAAAAAGTGTAACCAAGTTATGCCCCATTGACCGCAGGACACAACCTCTTACAACCACCAATACCCAAACCATATCCCTGCCCGGTCTCTATTTTCCTTTCCACCATTTTATCATGAGCGATAATAATCACCTATTGTGAGTAACGATAGGTTACTCACGCTACCGAAATCCTGAGCATAGCAGCTACTCGACCTATACTAGTAGGACTCATAGGTAGATATATTTATGCATGTAGTTTCCATAAAATGCATGTAATGTAAATGCACATCATATATATTCAGTGATCATTCAAAATAAGGGTTATGCATCGGGGCTTGCCTTGGGCAGGCGGTGTGTCAACAAAGTCAGCAACTGATGCCTCCAGGACTCCCTCCTGAACGAGAATCTACTCCTCGTACTCTTCAATGATCTCCTCGAAGTCCTATTCGTCCATAGGCATGAACTCTACCAACTCATTATCTACATGCATGAAATGATGATGCAACACTTAGTAATACGACAACAGCAACTCTTAAAATACGAACACACCTATCAAGCTACTAAGCTAGTTCTACCGACTAAGGTGCTAAGTTACCTATTGTTACCACCAACAAGTATGAAACATGGCATGTACTATCTTAGCAACTAAAGGCATTCTTACTCTTAATACTGATTTACTAAATGTATACTAAAACAAGGAGTACTAGCTACTGTATTTATCAACCTACTCAAGGGCTACAAAAACTACCGTGAGCACATAATAATCTAATGAACCTACCGTAAAAATTTCATGGCTAAAACTATCACCAATTTGCCACAAAAATTCCTACAAATATGAAGCTAAATAATACTAAGCTCTCCTAAATGAATTAATGAATCTATCATTATCATAGATAACTATAAACTAACTACACCAACAGATAGATAGCATTTTTGTGAACCTAACAAATTTTGTTTCACTATTTTTGGACATCTACAGAATTTACTATAAATTTTCAAAGATCAGCTCAAAACTAAATTGAATAAACCTTTACTAATTCACTACAAAATGAAAAACCAAAATCCACCACGTGGCCCACGAGCGAGCGGCGCGGCCCACTCCCACGCATCGCGTGCGCGCACGTGCAGCACATCGGCACGGCCCACGTGGCTCGGCCCACGCGCGACAGTGGCCCACAGAGGGGAGACACGCGCACATGCCGACGCTTATGCAAAAGAGCCCTCGACTTTCAACCAAATGGACCTGCAGTCCTTTCTACTATTTCCCTCTCTCTCTGACTCTCTCACTAACCCCCCCAACTTACTTTGAATTCTTGTACCAAAGTCCCTAGCCAGAACTTATTAGAGGCCACGACATCTTTGGCCAAACACCGACGAGCATGGACCTCCTCGGCAGCAAACATCACCACCGTGACACTCTTCATCACAAGCGCAGTCGATAGAGGTATAAAACACCACGATTGGTGCCGCATAGAGGCGTGGCCATGCACCACGGTGGGTTTGGCCGCGGTGACACTAACGCCAGTGAAAACATCTAGCCTAGCGCTACCATCACTACCTAGACTCCATGCCTAGAGTACTAATAACATTCTAGAGGTCCTAGATATACCCATTCTACTCCCAAATGAGCCGGTCACAGACACAACATCTACACCATGTTCGTCGGAGGCGGCCATGCGCTCCAGCGAGCCTCGACCCTAACCGATTCAACCATCTACCTTAGGTCAAG